>NC_135171.1:29046423-29655923 GCF_041146795.1 Maylandia zebra | reverse complement strand
ATGTGCGTGTAACCCGTTCATGCGTTACGCCTGTTGTTCTGCGTTGTGTTCTGCAACACAGAAATATGCGTTCGATCTGTGTGTGTCATGCGACTGCCAGTACACCTCTCCTCCGGCCATGCTGAAAGGAGCTGTGCCTGCAGCTTCATTAATGTACATTAATGTAATGAATCAAATACAACAAATTGTTTTAAAACATTAACTTAAGCTCTCAAAAACAAAAAGCACAAAATAAATAATATGTCACTGAAAAAACATCAAAACAACTTATAAGAACAATAAATGAAAGACTGCATCTCCAAAACATAAGAACATCTCCATACCTGCAACACAGAAATATGCGTTCGATCTGTGTGTGTCATGCGACTGCCAGTACACCTCTCCTGACGAAGGAAAAAAGAGTGCATGCTGTTAAAAAAAGAGAGACTGCCGCGAGTACGCTCTCAAGCCGCTAGCGATCAGGCTAACTTAGCATGCTAGCATTTTAGCTGCGTTCTCGACTAAAACTCATTATAAGTGTATATTAGTGAACTCCGCCCTCCACAAAACTTATCCCGAATGAGTCTCTTAATGACAAACAAAAACGCGGCGGTTCGGCTGTATTCACACTGCAGCTTGGGATCCGAACAAACTTTAATTAGCTGAGAGCAACGTGGCAGTGACTTACCTCCGGCCATGCTGAAAGGAGCTGTGACCGGGGCACACATGCACGCGCCTACGTCACCACGCAGCGCACACATGCACATGAACGCACACAGACTCAGATCACACAGGTAGGAGAGTGAGATGCAAAAATGACATATTTAATCCAAAAAAAGAAAGTGTTTTGGGTGAAATTCACAAGTATTTAACACATATGTTACATGCGCAACTTTTTTTTTCCATGTGTGCAACTTGAGGTTTTTTATTTCACAAATTTCTTGCAAAGCTGCTCTTTGTTATTTGTTTCATATTAAAAGTGTAATGCAAATGACTATGGCTATGCTAATGTCAGGAGACGCTCACATGATACCTCAGCCAAGATGGTTGAAAATTTTGTTTACTATTTGCCCAGGATGGTCAGATTGTTTTGCTTAAAGGGAAATGAATGCATAGGATCACGTTGTCAGGATAGCTGTAGGGATTTGTGTTGGTGTGTGGCCTGTTTATATCGTTAAATGATAGTTAGTGTGTTTCAATTATTTTACAGAATAACATGAACGTAATGTAACAAGTAGTATAATGAATTACTCTCTCCTTGGAGTAATTAGGTAATGTACTTGATTACTTTTATTGTTCTGTGCAATATGTGTAATAATTACTTTTTTGAATAACGACCCCAACACTGATCACAACCAAGAGGGAAATACCTCCAACATGCACAAACATTTGACCCACAACATGCACCTAATCTGCATGAATGTGATGTTGTTTTATTGTTGAGTGAGGCAATGGGGACCCAATGAAGAATTTAATCGATACATGATATCAATAACAGAATAGGCAGCCTTAAATTCTTATCAATTCCAATCCCAACTGTTAAGGATGTTTACTTTTCTGCCAACCTAAATCTAATAAATTTATATTATGAAACATGATATCAACAATTGCATCAGCAGTTAGAACAATTAAGGCACCCAAGGTAAGGATTAAAGTCAAGGAGAAGAATCATTAATGTAAGGAAGAAAAGAGAGCCAATTTAAAGCTTAGCTTACAGCTACATTTTTGGATTTTCTTCACTCCTTCCATGTGGCAGACCACATGGCTAACTGCAGTGCATACTTTAATCCCTGTTTCACATAGACCTTGTGGCGGCACAATGACACTCTGGGCAGCCAGTTGCCATAAAGCTGCACAGTCAAAACAGCTCCATCAAGCAGCTGCTGAAAAATTCAGAAAATTGTGCGACCACGTCAATTTAACAAGAAAAAACACACTCGCCCATAAAAAACAAGTGGTTGAGTTCCCAAGAAATATTTGTTTAAGATTCAGTCCCATAAAACCACTCCTTTTTTTTCAAAGTCATGAAAAGAAAATATATTACTAGCTCCTTAATCATACAAATATATGAATTCATCTGCCAAAGCTTCCCACTTTAATCAACATTCTTCAACTGTTTTTAAGTTCACTGTTCATTTTTGGCTTACCAACTTTTACTGTAAATGCTGTGTTTTGTGTTAAATGACCAAAATCAAGTTAATTACGGTCAATTTAGTAAAAAAGAATATCATCCATAAAATTAGTTGTCATGGTGACCACCCGTGCACCACAACTGGTAAAAAACAAAAACAAATTCAAACTAAAAACTATAGATTTAAACAAATTTATTGCCAGGATTATACATGTATTACCAGGCTGCAAATATTAAGAAGCCACATGATATCAGAACCAGCAAATTATGTAAACAGCTTTTAACTGACAACTATGTAACATCTGAATCTAAATTTCTTTCAATTTTTTTATTTTTATTTTTGGATGAAAAGCAAAACATTGGCATATTTCACTTTGGTGGGTTTCTGGTTTGGTACACAATGTGCCTACAGTGTGTGGTCTCTTCTTCTGGGAACTGGGAAAAATGGGTGCAGACTAGAGGCAAGCCAGTCCTCTAAAATGAACAAAATATTCTACCACGACTTGCCTAAGCTGTAGTGCATGCCCTATTTACTCTGCAGATGTGTTTTTCTTTTCTTTTTGAAAATAGCATTTAGGCCTAACCACAGGCACTGTTCAGTTTTAACTATCATTTCGGGTTTATAAAGTGAGTGCTTCAGTCCCTGGGTCCTCTAATCTTCATGCTGAACTATCCTCTGGCAAGACTCCAGCCTATTTGCCATTTACTATAGCTTTGTTTAAACATATATATGTTTTCAGCAGGGTTGCTCTAAGAAAATGAAATTAAAACTGATTTGCCTCTAAATGCAAGCGTATGAGACTAGATAAAAATATCACACTGCTGTTATATCTCCTGAGGCTGTAGTACTGCTGTCCATTTAAACTCCCACAGGTGCTGAAGAAACAGACGGTGATAAGCCATGATTATCCAATGCCGGTGTTCACCCATACCATATTTTCAGGCTCTACTTCCACCCTTTTTTATTAAGGGCTGGGACACATGTATTTTACTAGTTAAATTAGTCCATCAGTTTTCCTAGAAAAATGTACAATATACCACTTTCATCTTATCAGACGTAACTAGTTCTATGTTTAGTATTTATTCTCGCAAGAGGAAAAGCAAGAAAGAATTACTTGAGTGACTTTTTCTTTTGTGATGATGAAAAACAGAAACTAGCTGCATGTAAATGGATTTAAATTAGTTTTAAATGGATTTATTATTTATTTTTCACATACACTGTTGTCACAACTGTTAGGCTATGGACAGACTGGTGCTGGTCAGTTGTTGTTGTTTTCCTCCTTTCGTGTCCGGAGCGGAGCTGCAGCAGGTAAGGTCGTCTCCCAGCGGTCCTGGATTGCCTTCATTAGATCGGTGTCGATGCAGCCCTATGATCCACTTAGACTGATTTTTAGTTTTAGTGTCATTCTCTTTCTCTGAGTTATTGATTCTCTTAGTTAGCTAACATAAATGAATATAAGTCTATTAGAAGCAACCAACCAAACAACCACATGATGTCATGTTCCGTAACGACAGACGATGGCGCTAAACATGTTTGAAAATTTTAACTTTCAGCATTTATTTCTTAAATCCAACTTCACAGACAATGTTACATTTATGTCAGTTTTTGAGAGCAAGGCTCAATGGTGTAAATCCACCATTATATGTGTAGTGTTTCATCTCTATGGTGATCACATCATTTACTTGATTTCTACAAAGGCAAAATAATTCAGCCCATTTTAAACCTTGAGGAGGTAACCTAATGACCAGAAATAGTTCCAGCACATAGAATTTATAGAACAACACATAGAACAATTGTCAGTGGGCTTGTATGGAAAATGCAAACTGTTACGTATAGAAGCAACAAATGGTATTCTAGTATTTCTAGACGATCCTAGTATTAAGATGTCTATCCGCATGAGGTTGATGTCAGCAAGTAGCAATTACAAGGCATTAGTGCCAATGGAAAACATGTTGTTTTTTTTTCATATTTTTCAAGCGGAAATAACTCCTGTCAACTTGTCTCTGATAATTGCAGCATACATGCCATTAACCCAGAGCACTGTGCTGTTGCAGACTTTGACAAAGGCTTGAATAGGAAGCAAGCAGTTTGAAACTAACACCATCAGACATGTACAGTATTGTTGCAGTGGTCATAACAAGCCAAGACCTGCAAATATTAACAAGCTTTGACATATTTACTACACCACATGCTGCTCCAGCCTCTGGCTCATGCCATTGTCATGCAAAAACCTTGTCTACAACTCTAGAGCAGCACATGTTTTCGAAGTCTGCTGATGACTGTAAGTGCAGTTATAAGTCTATAATTTCATATATTTTGCAAATAATAAATTTTTTACCAGACAATAATAAACAGATAGGGGAAATGTGGTCAGACAGGAAAACCAATGAATCCTTAGTACACTGTGTGCTTCTGCAAATGGGGCTGTGCAGCTAATCAGTTCATTGCCCGACTGCTAAAGTAAATGTTTTCTCTTCTTTTTCTCTTCTGCTATTGCTTTTTGTTTTCTAAATGCACAAACATTTTTAAAACCTCCACCCACACAGGATTAGTGTTTCTGGGTCAGAATCCCGTTTTTGTTTGCTCTAAACAGATTTCAGTGAACTGCCTCTAAAGGTCAAAAGTTCAAAGTTTATTGAGGATACCATTAAAGGTTTTAATTGCAGACATTACTCCTGACACAGCACTCTGTCACATAATACATATATCTCGCACATACCTCCTTTCCACTGGAACCTACAACCAGTTCCACACATCCATCCATCCATTCGCTTCCGCTTATCCTTTTCAGGGTCGCGGGGGGCGCTGGAGCCTATCCCAGCTGTCATAGGGCGAGAGGCAGGGTACACCCTGGACAGGTCGCCAGTCCGTCGCAGGGCCAACACACAGGGACAGACAACCATTCGCACTCACATTCATTCGCACATTCACACCTAGTGGTAATTTGGATTATCCAATTAACCTATCCCCTCAAGCTGCATGTCTTTGGACAGTGGGAGGAAGCCGGAGTACCCGGAGGGAACCCACGCAAACACGGGGAGAACATGCAAACTCCACACAGAAAGACCCCGGCCTGATGTTGGAATTGAACTCAGGACCTTCTTGCTGTGCGGCAACAGTGCTAACCACCGTGCCACCGTGCTGCCCCCAGTTCCACACATTTCCACCCAAAATAAATAGATGCTTGGTGCACCTACTTGGCTGTTAGCACCACAAAAAGGCTGGGTCCAAAGTTGGAGCCACTGAAATTAACAACTATAAAGAGATTTACTAAATACAATGCAGTCCACAGATCATGTTTCCACTATGTAAGCTAGCACTTTGAAAAAATTACCATGACCATACTGGTGGACAAGAGTTTATGTCCACTTGATCCATAGAATAAGTATTAAAAAAAAGAATATTTGCAATCTTGGTTACTATTTACTTTACATGACATAATTTGAAGTTGAAGCTGCAACAGTAAATGAGAAGCATTTTATTCTTAAAAAAGTTCACCACAATAAAGACACATGAAATGAAAACTTGACTCAGTGCTGAAAATGTTAACAGTACCTGATTAAAATTGGTTTTGTTTAGAAATAATTAATAAATAATGGGGTTGGGGTTAGCACTATAAGAGGCATGCTTCCACTCACACAAAAGAAAGGCTTACTACCTACGCTTGATCAGTGTTTCATTATTCTATACATATAAAGTGTATAAAATAAAGAATTGCATGTAATGACTGCTTGTTATGCTTGTATACTGACAATAAAGTGTCATGTCCGGTTAGGGGCTCTGTTGGCTCTCAGGTGACTGTTTCCCCGCGACTGCGTGCAGCGGGGCTAGGGGAGGGTCTGTGCTGACGGACGTGGGTTACTGACCTGGTAGCCTGGCTGCCCCTGGGTAGGTCCGGGATGGGCATGAGGTTCTGGGGGCGCTCCGTCTCTGGGCTGGGACCCGGACCGGGCCTCGGGGGCTTGGGTCCTGGTTGGTGTGTTGCCGGGGTTGTGGGCGGGTGGGTGCATGGGGGCCCAGCCCTGGAGCAGGGTGCCGCCGGTGCATCGAGCCACCTGGGGGGCTCTTCAACTGGTGGGGGAGATTGTCACATCTTGCAGGAGCTTTCCTCTCCTCAGGAGCTCCCTCTGCAGGAGGGGGAGATACAGGAGAGGTGGAGGAAGATCTCAGCCTGGGTGTTTATTGTCTTATGTAGTCTGGAAGATGAGTGGATGGTGGGGTGGGTGCAGTTTTCTCTGTGGTGGGGTTGGGTGGACTGTCCCGGGCTCTGTGGGGCCGGGCGGCGCTGCTGCACTGGGCCCCGGTCTGGATGGGCCTGGGCCCCCTTTCCCTGGCGGGTCGCGGAGTATGGGGGTGCCTACTGGGGTCAGCGGGGGAGCTGGCCCCAGGGAGGGGTCACTTGCCCCTCCCTTCCTTCCCTCCCCATCTCCAGCTGCCTCCCTCTTCCCGCTCCACCACAACCACCCACACATGCACCGCCTTGGAGTAGGGGTATGTCACCAGGGTGCAGAGGAGGCTACCCCCCCCGTCCCCTTCTGGCTGCCTCTGCCTCAATTTTATCCCACAACTTAGACATTCACATTACTCACACTCTCATTACACATACATATAGGATCTTGGGGGTGGGCACGATACACGGAGTCCAAAGTACCATCAGGGTGTACACCCCACCCCTGGCATCGTTGCCCACCTCTCAATTTTAAATACACATAGACATTGAGGGCTAGCAGGAGGGACCATGCGCTTACCTGCTGCTCTCTGGCAGGTAGCTCCAAGCCCTCCTGGGTTTTAAATGCACCTTAAAACACACATGCATCAACACTACAATGAGCGGCTGGAGGGAGGTTTGGAGTTTTCTCTCACCCCCATTCTCTGCGACCTGCTGGAGCAGGGGGGCTAGGAGGAGGAGTTGGCCGTCCGACTGCGGTCTGGAGTGTGGAGCCTTCCTGCTGCTGCGGAGTCGGAGCGGTCTGCCTCCCCCCACCGCAGGGAAAAGGGAAACACCACCTGGGTCTGGGTGCAGTTCCCCCCTCCAGGGGCGGGGGCACCTAGACCCGGTTTGTAGAGTACGCTTGGGGAGTGTGATCGTGTGTACAACGTCTCTTTATGTCTGTCTCCACGTTGGTTGAGTGTGGAGTAAGTGCATATGAGAGCATGAGGGTGGGAATGGATGTTTGTATCTGTGTGTGCCTGTATGTCTGTGTCTATATGTCAGGTTGGGTGTCAGGCGCCACCTCTCTGGGGACATCTCAGGACCTCCAAGGTTTGGAGGCCTATCTCCCCCTACCACCACTTCCCCTGCCAGTGGCGGACCCCCTCAGATATCGGTGCGTTGGTGGTTCTTTGTGTCCGGGGGTGGGCGTCCAGGTACACACCGGCTTACTCCTTGGCGGCCGCTTATCGGGGCCTGGAGCCTGGGGCTCGCTCGGGCCACTTCGGAGGTGGGGTGCCCCCGGCCTCTCGGCCTGGGGCTCGGTCACTCAGGCGCAGCTGGCTGCCGGCGGAGCTCACGGGCGCGTCACTGCAACTCCCCCTGGCTTCTGCTCCGCGGCTGCTGAGTGAGCCCTCATCTGGGACTCTCCTCAGCTCTTTCCGGGACAGTGGCGCAGCTGCCCCTCTGTTGGTCTTCCTTGGTCTCTTGTGTTCTGGGGGCCTCTGGATGTCTGGAGTTTTGATCTCCTCCACACCTGCTTCATGCCCTGGAGGACGGGGCTGTGGCCCCCCCACACCCTCTAGCAGATCATTACATGAAGGAACCTTTTAAAAAAACAAAAAACAAGCGCGTCCATGCTCACAGGTGTACACACAGGTGATCACACCCACAAACTACACCCTTTTTGGCTCCTACCTCAAAGCACACTGTGTTCTGTTGATCTTATGTGCTGCACAATAATGTTTAACATTTAGTATTTACTGTCATATTCCCATATATCATTGTGATGTTGTTTATTCTATTACTCTTGTTCTCTTCTGTTTGCTTTCTTTTTTCTTTCTCAGCAGGTGACCCAGGTGATTGATATATGCATTTTTTTTTCTCTGCCCGTTCTGTTGGTTTTTGTCTTTTGCCCTTCTCCCCCGTCCCTCTTCTCAGCTGTTTCTCTTTCCCTCTTTCTTTCTCCCCTTCTTTCCCCCAGTCAAGTCTGTCCCGTATTCAGTAAGTGAAAATAAAATAAACAATAAAAGGTGAATCAAATGGACCATTACGGAAAGGCTGGGATGGTCAGTTTGGTAAAGTAAATCCGTTGGGCATCTTTATTTGCCTTTAGACAACAATTCTGAGGGCAAAAGAGCCAAACGGGACAGGCCAAAAAAAAAAAAAAAAAAAAAGACAATAAAGTGTCTTGAAGATAAAAATCAACGCAAAGATCTATAGAAAGCATCCTACTTAAGAGGCAAAATTCAATTGGTAAGTGCTTGTATCTGTTTATAGGATGTTTTCAGCTGCTCTCATCTAATTCTCTGATGATACTACATGATGAGAGAGGTTGCTCAGAAATTAGTGATGTAACCAAACACCTCCAGGCCAGCAGTATCTCCAGTTTTGCATTCATGTGCTGCCACGTGGACTCGCCCTTTCTGCCATGTGACCTGCCTTTTTAATTTCTCTGAGGTCTCCGCCTGGCTCTGCAACCTTATCATACTTCATGTCCATGGATACAAGTAGCTAAAGTATCACACACCAACACTAGACTCAGGTGTGCAATATGACCAGAGACAGGAGCCATAAAGCAGCTTTATCATGATTATAATCCAGTGACAGAATGCATCTGTTCACACTGCACCTCTATAAACTCCATCTGCAATGCCCTAAGGCAGCTGTCACAGTAACACTAAAGTGTTTTGTGGTATATTTAGCTAATTTTTCAGGAGAGACAAATCAGTTCCAGTCTTTTTTTTTCTTTTCTTTTTTTTGAATACGTTGTATAGACAGTGTAAAGTGTATAAAAATGTAAAAAAATGTAGCCAATTAGATGTTTGGGATGTTTGGGAGCCAAATGATATAACAATATTTGGATGTGCTTGGGTGAGTGCTATACTATCAGCTAAACCATAGCAAGTTTAATTACCAAGCTGTATTCATAAGTGCAGTTAGTAAAAATGCACACCAGCTAGTTAGTACTAAGTATCAGATTGAAGATAAATACTAGAATTTCATCCCCCGATCTGAAGAACACATTTTTCTTATAAGGACTTTACCCAACAGCAGTCAGCTGTAGCTTCATGTGCAAGCATTCAGGCCAATCAAAGCAGCCATGCCGATTATACCTAAAAAAACATGCTGTGATAAATCAGTTCTTACCCAAGCTGTTCAATCTGCTGCTGTGTTACTTTAAAATCACTTCAGTGCTTATTTTGAAGTAGTACAAAGAAATAAATTATAAGCAGATCAGTTTAAAGTACTGCAAGTTGTGGAATAAGTAGTAGCGACAGTAAGGTGTTAAAGAGTTGCAGGCAACATCCTGCAAATCTCCAGCTTTTCTGCCAGGTAACCAGTATTTGACTATACCCTGCTGTTAACAGTGTTGGGGGGTAACAGAATACATGTACCGCCGTTACGTATTTAAAATACAAAATATGAGTAACTGTATTCCGTTACAGTTACCGTTTAAAAAGGTGGTATTTAGAATACAGTTACTTTGTTGAAATAAATGGATTACACTGCGGTACTTTCCTGTTTAATTTTGGCGCGGGTCAGGACTGTTTGGGTTTTGTTTGACGCCTCTCTCTGTCTCTCGCAAGAAAAGTTGACCCACACAACAAAGTAGAGCTATTTTTCGGCTACGAGCTGACAGGGACCCCGCCGTATTAGTCAGAGGTCCCTTTACTACAGTTCGGAGACGCGGACCTTCAGTAATAGTAATAAATCACACAGCAATAGTACATTCACGTTGTTGTAAAAAGCATGATAATATATTAAGTAATCCAAAGTATTCAGAATACGTTACTGTCATTGAGTAACGTAACGGAATACGTTACAGAATACATTTTGGGGCATGTATTCTGTATTCTGTAATGGAATACATTTTAAAAGTAACCTTCCCAACACTGGCTGTTAATAAGGTTAACAAGGTTGATAAGGTGCTCACAGACGTCCTAATTAAAATGTAACAGCTTGTTTTCCATTAAACTGCACGCTATAATGTGTAGTTACAGCTATCACAAAATCAAGTATAAAAGTTTACTTTCAAGTGTTGCAACCTTATTGTTAACCTTATTAATGTTATGTGCTTATTATTTATCATAACTGTAAGGTTGGTATACTTCATGCAATGACATAGTACCGTTGTAAAAATGTTTACAACTTTTAGCATGATTCTTTAATTAATAATTTAAAAATACACAGTTTCCTTGAGGTCTTAAAGCACACTTGTTTGGTCCCTTGACAGGATCAAAGAGAAAAATGCAAACAAATAGGGTTGATAAAGATTAATAGCTCTGCCCACTAATGAATAACCAAAAGCTCATGGGTTACTGATTGGACACAGGTAGAATCTTTTGCTACAGTGAGCTCTCTTGAAGCTGAGCCGGTGTTGGAAAATCTTACTATTATTACAGTTTATCATTATAACTTAAAAATCATGGCTTACTTTAAAAAAAACTAATTTGCAGATTTGTGGCATTTAAACTGGCATCCAAGCAGTCGATGGCTGGTTATGGCCAAAGTAAGATTTTTTTTTGACCACCAGTGTGTTCACATGTACTTTGGTTCTATGCTGTTTTGTAAGGCACCAATCAAAATTGTCTGCAAGACATAGATGTAAACAATTCTGGGAACTTATTAGTAAGTGCTGAAGACACAATCGATTTTGCTAGGAAAATAAGATGCAAATGTAAAATTTGTTTATGCAGATTTGTTTATCATTTAGACCAGGGGTGCCCAATCCCGGTCCTCGAGAGCTACCGTCCTGCAGCTTTTAGATGCATCCCTACTCCAACACAGCTGAATCAAATGGTTTGATTACCTCTTCAGCATGCCATCGTGTTTGGCAAAGGCCTGATAACAAGCCATTCATTTGATTCAGCTGTGTTGGAGTAGGGATGCATCTAAAAGCTGCAGGATAGTAGCTCTCGAGGACTGGGATTGGGCAGCCCTGATTTAGACCTTACCTTATATGGACAAATTGTCTGTGTAGTAGCATGTAGGTCATTTTCCATTTTAAATGATGATCTCGACTGATGCTGGTCAAAGTAGCTTTAGTAACTAATGATTTAAAAGTGCAATGAGACCCACAGACTGCAGTGACAGCAGGCACCATGAAGCCACATTTTATTTTATGGACTTGAAGATTTTGCCTGTAGCCGTCTTCATCTTTTGGAACCAGAAGTTACTATATTTGGACAAGAATGCAAGAATGGTTAGCAAGGTGTATCCACAGTGACTTTAAGAATAAACATTTTTTTTCCTATAAAATTCTAACATTGGGGACTGTACCATTTTTGCAGCCAGCATCAAGTTTATTTTCTTCCCTTGAGGCTGCTGGATAATTAGATTCAAAATTATAAGAGTAAAATACTGATAAAAACCAAACAGGTAAAACAATTCTATAGAGAAGCCATTAAACTGAAATCGTAATCTCTTAATCTCTAAGAATACAAGTGTATGATAATTTCACCACTGGGTGCGCAGTAACGCACAAACAGTTCTGACCACTTCTGAAACATTTTTAGAACATTTTCCCTCCCATGAGTCAGTGCTGCCCTTCAGCTGAATAAAAGGATGTCTATGTGATCACATCAAAATAAATGCACTCACATGGCTATATGAAGTCACGTTATTAAAGGCACATGTAAAAAAGAGGTACTGACTCATATCCTCGGTCCCAATAAAATCCTGCAAACAATGTGACTCATATTATGATGGTCCATGAAGTATCATCTTATGCATTCACCGTTACTGGAGAGATATAAAGGAATGTATAAAGAGTTCTGTAGATATATACACTGCTCAAAAAAATTAATAGAAAGATTTTTAATTTAAGTATGGCATCACATCAATTAAACGTCTGGGATATTAATCTGGCCAGTTAAGTAGCAAAGCAGATTGTGAATCAGCTCCAGCTGCTTTGGTGTTAATGAAATTAACAACACACCTACTAGAGAAGCAACAATGGGACAACCCTCAAAACAGGAATGGTTTTACAGGTAGAGGCCACTGCTATTTTTTTTCCTATTTATAGTTTCTGAGTGTTTTTTCTTTTCTTTTACTATTTCAGCATTTTGCTAGAGTCATTGATAGCATTAGGTGATACCTAGACCCTACAGAGGTTACATAGACTGTCCAACTTCCAACTCCTCGAAGAAAGCAAATCAGTATGTGCCATTGCCAGAAGGTTTGCTGTGTCTCCTAATGCACAACAATGTCTGGCCTCATGTGACTGGAGTATGCAGGCAGTTCTTGGAGAATGATGGAATTGATTCCACTGTCTGGCCTCGATGCTCTCCTGACCTAAATCCAAAAGGACACCTCTGGTACATTATGTTTAGGTCCATTCGATGTTGCCAGGTTGCACTTTAGACTGCCGAGGAGCTCAGTGTTGCACTGGTGGCGATCTGGGAGGACATTCCCCAGGACACCATCCATTTTCTCATTAGGAGCACGCCCCGAGGCATGCATACAGGCACATGGGGACCATAACAATAATTGATTACCATTTTTGATTGCTGGAAGGAAATTTTGCCTCATTTCTTTTACTTTTATGTTTGGGGTATCTTTGAATCCAGCATTCTGTAGGTTAATAATTTTCATTTCCTTAAATGATATGGTGTCCTTTCGTTGATAACACATTACCCACTCTATGCCAACACAGCAAAGTCTCCAGTGTTAAATTAACACGGGAGAGTGTCTATATATGGGTCCACACCTCTGAGTGTTAAATACAACACTGTTGAGTGTTAAATTAACACTTTTGACAGTGTTATATGTTTAAAAGTAACCTAGTCAGTTTTGAAGATTAACAATGGCTAACACTGAGCAGTGCTGATTTTCTAATACTGGAATATTTCTAACATTTTGAGTTATTTTCCAGTGTTAGAAAATCAGCACTGCTCAGTGTTAGTCTTTGTTAATCTTCAAAACTGACTAGGTTACTTTTAAACATATAACACTGTCAAAAGTGTTAATTTAACACTCAACAGTGTTGTATTTAACACTCAGAGGTGTGGACCCATATAGACACTCTCCAGTGTTAATTTAACACTGGAGATTTTGCTGTGTAGCTGTCCAGCATATTTTTTTTCCATTGAGATCTGATGTGTTTTCAGTGTTCCTTTAATATTTTGGAGCAGTGTATATAGCTTTCCAGTGCAACTGAGAGAAACTTAAGAGATATGATTATTCATGTTTCTGTAAAAGTCACAACTTATACATCATATTCTGAAATTATAATAAGAATGCTAAATACATTCAAGAAGAAATAGTGGAAAGTTTAACAAAAATACATGGCTTGAAGCTCTGTTTGACTGGTGAAAGTCAGAGGAAAAACAATACAAAAAGGAGGCTGCTGTGTCCTGTGCCTCCTGCTGTATGTGCCAGTAGTCAATTTCAGAGGAATTTACCCTCATTACCCTCTGAAGCCTTCATTACAGCCCAAAAACAGAGAGAAGAAACAGCAGCAGAAGTCTAAGAAGAGTCTGACCAGTGGGTTGTTTGTTTGGAAGCCAGAGAAGTAAAGAGATGTACCTCCTAAATACTTCACTAAAGCTGCTGCAGAAGACTGTGGTCGTGCTGGCAGCTCCCAGGTATGAATGTCTGCAGTCACCACAAAAACCTCCTGAATTATTTTTTATATACTGTTGTGAAATGAGAAAGAACTCAGGTTACGTGTTGTGGGCGCCGAATTTACACAAAGATTTTATTTTTCATATGATTATATAATGTTGTTTATAATGTTCTTCATTCCTCTGTCATGGGAAGATTGTGATAAAACCACAAACCACACACTACTTTCACATGTTTGTTACATGAAAAGGTTTGCTAACAGTCTGGTTTTGCCATAACCAACTCATTATGGCAACATGGTGTCTGGCCTGTGGTTGATTCCAGTATTTCTAGCGTGTGACCAGAAATGAGAAAGAAAAAACGTGAAAAACACAAGTGCATGCAAGGAATATTGTAATAGATATTTTCGGTTGCATAATGACCAAATTACTAGGGACAGACATCAGTTCCTTTTATGATATTTTGATCTCAATTTTAAGACAAAGTGGCACCTCTAATTCACATTCATAAACACATGCATGCACACACGCACACATGCACAGTAGCGCCTGGGTCTCTGCTCTCGGGCTCGGCAGGCAGAACTGCCTTGTCATCATAAAACGGTCATGGCATCTTGGTATTTTCTGGCATTTTGTCCTGATATCTTGTGTAACAGATCCCTCAGGGCTGTTATTTTTCAGCTCATACAATGGGTCATTTGTGGCAGATGGAAACACAGCATATTAGTGTGTCTTCGCTTAATAATTGTAATTTTTAGTTAGCATCTCAGTCGAATTGCAAACAGATAAGCTGGTAATGTAGATGTTCCTTTCTGTACATCTAACATCTGTTTATGCTGTAAGAAATAAGCAGTCATCATCAGCTCTATGGTGAATAAGAGAAGAGTTATGGTTCCCAGCAGGCTATTACCACATAAACACTGGTAGCACAGCAGCATTTAAAGTATTCAAGGAAACACCCACAGAAAGCATTTGTTTTTCCCCTGGTTCTTGACAAACACATCAATTTAAAGTTAAAGGTTACAGAGGACAACATAATGTGAACTATAGGAACATTTTAGACATGCTGATAATAAAATACCGGGTCAGTATTATAATATCCATCCATTCTCTACCGCTTTTCCTTTTCAGGGTCACATGGGGGATGGAGTCTAAGTATTATAAGATAATAATGTAATTTTGTTGTGCTTTTGGCATAATGGCAATAAAAGATTGATTTAAAAGATTCTGATTTAGTACTGGCCTACAGGAGCTGTTATGGAAAACCCATCTGATGAAGCTCCTAGCACACACTTTTTGTGCTGATGTTAGTAAATCGTGAATTCAACAAAAAAACATTACCACAAAATGCAACACAAATGTTTTTGTCCATACAGTGTGTGTTGTAATTGTAGCAGGATTCAAATCTATCAAAAGAGTTTTCAAAAAAGCTGCTTTGAAACTTTGAAACGTAGGTAACTCATTTAGTTTCAAGCATCTTTATGTTAAACTGCTTTTAACTAGTAAGTCAGGAAAGTTATTTTGCATACACCCACTAGCAGACTATTTTGTTTCAAATTACCAAATCCCACTAATAATCTGTGCAGTTGGGTTATTAGCTGTTATCAGAGCGTATTAAACATTAGATATATATCATGGGTTTCAAATGAATGATGACATTTCAATAAAGTCAGTGAAAAGCTCTTGGTGACATTCGACATTCAGTAAGCAGCTCTCTGGTCCCTGCGGTTCACTGTGCTGCTGCTTATTAATGAATAAAGTTAATGAATCTGAAAGTGAATCATGTCAGTGAACCTAAGATGCTGCTTAACCTTCTCTAACAATGAGGGCATCATGTATGATTCTCGTGGCTGTCACAAATTATTGAGTCAGTTCGAGTCTATTTTTACAACGTTTTGATCAGTGACCTTTGCAATGGTGGATATCAGGAAATTAGCAAGATGTAAACTAATAGTTTAGATCATTTAAATAACTGATAGCATTCAAAACTTTTTTTTGATTTTGGAAATAGCAGATTCTAACAAAAAATGAGGATTCATAATGTGGGCCAAGTATCTTAATCCAATACTGTCATGTTTTGTAGAAACAGGAACTAGGTTATTTACACTCATTTATTAGCGTTTTTGTGCCACTCAAACCACAAATCATCTTTTATTGTTGTGGATCGGTTTCAGGAACTTATGTTTAAATGGCCTATAAGCTTATTATTATTCCTCTCACACACTTGGTTTGTTATCTTAAAGTAAACTATTTGCTCTTTTTTGTGAGCATCAGTAAAAGCAAAGGGCTATACTTGCTACTGTTATGAGAGGATTTCTGTGCTTATTCACAGTCTTTGTGGTTTTCTACCTTATTGGAGTTATTTACAATGGTGGAAGGAAAGTGCAGGTAGTCTGAATATGGTGTGTCTTCCTGAAACACCTGGCAGAGTTTAGTCAAACTGGAATTTAGCCCTTTTTTTCACGATTCAGCTATTCTATGTGAATGGAGATTTTTTTATTTACAGATACCTCTATGAAATGACAATAAATTACTTTAAAAGCTGAAGTATATTTTAAACAGCTATCAATTCATATACAAACACAAATGTTGTGCATGTACATCAATCAGACAAGAGAACCACAGGGATTTAGTAATGAGATCACACGTGTGTTCTGCCAAGCAGCACTGACATGATGTTATGTAACTTATAACACACACATGCGCGCACACACAGACAAAAACTACCAAATACAAAACATAACTAACTGTTCAACATGACCAAGGGGACCGAGGCAGATATGCAGTCTGGTGAAGACCACACTGTTTCCCTCTCTGCTCCACAGTAACAGAAGGACACATGGAACAGTGTGTTCAGATGAAAACATGCTCCAGTTAACAATACTCATTTTGCAAGTCCAAATCTCTACTAACTTGGAACAGGAGAACATGCATCTATACAGTCATCTTCTCACCAGCCAGTATCACAAACTTGCTTTTCTTTCACAGTCTGTCAAGCATGTGACACCGCCAACCTCCTCATACCTCAGGAGGTGTATGTCAGCAGATGGTTTTTTGTACATAATAGCACCAACACGGTAACATGGTTACAACATGAGTGATCTGAATGGAAAAAGAAACTGTAGATGGATTAGATAGTATACATGACTGTGCAAAACTCTTTTTATTTTGTTTCCAAGGAGACAGGCTTTCTTGTACTTTTTAAAGCAGTCTTGAGCTATTTCCCATTTATATTTTTAATATTTAATATAAAATATAAAGAAATCTGGGGTAGCAGTATGGAGAATATGCTATAAACATCTGATATCTGCCCATTTACTCAGTTTTTCTAAGCAGGTGGATATGAACCTACATTCGAGGACAGATGCTTAGTGTTAAATACAGAAAAAAGAGACATAAAGTAGGAGGTCAGTAATATTTCTAGCACTTCAGTGAGAAGAAAAGAGCTGGTTTTTTTTTTTCATTCAAGGACACATTGATCCAGGCCCTCATAAGCCTTGAAATGGTCTATTTTTGTGCGTGTGGGACACATGCCTTTTTAAATAAGCACTTGTATGGAGCCTTGCTTACGTGTGCTACATGTCCTTCTGTCTGTTACGCTTGGCTACAATGCTTAGCCACGTAATGGCCATTTTTCCTACAAAGCTGCTACTTGTCAGTACATGACCACGTCTTTGGTTTTGTACTGACATGTAGTGCACACACACTAGGTAAAAGTAATACATCAAGATCACACCAGCACGTCAGCAGCAGCTGCCATCAAGTGAATTAACACCCGGCTTTACACCTCTATAGTGCTCGTCACACTCTTTTCTTTTTTGTGTATGCTTTAGCGCACAGTACATATTGTAATAAATCCACTGTACCCGCTGTATAACTGGAGATAAAAACTGAGCAGGAGTCGATGAACACCAAACGTCAGCTAAACAGAGTGGAGCTGGAAAGGCTTCAGTACAGACTTGCCCTGTATTAGATCAAACCATTTTTGTGATTCTCTGCTGTAATAATTAGCACTTTGGCCTTGAAACCCAGAGAGCTGAGTTCAAATTTTAGTGTGACCTTGGAGATGTATGCAATAAAAATCATTACATCGAAATGTTTTCTGAGAAATACGTTGGAAAAGATATACTGTGTCATAGAGAGAGCCTAGAAGGCCATCCTAACCTTGACCTATTTGCAAGATTCCTTTCAAGCAATTTTATATATTATGTCAAACACAAAACGATCTAGTCTGAGTATAAATTGTAGCTGAGTGATGTAAATGCATAAATATATGTAAAGTGTGGCTAAAGTGGTACATACTGTGAACCATATGATTTAAAACTGCCATGTACTGCAAAGAGTAATGCTTCCCCAATATACAGGTAACGGCATTAAGAGACAAGTGCAACCCAACCAATCAGAAGGATGATGGTTCAATCCCTGGCCATTCCAGTCCATGGCTGTATCCCAATTCAGGGTCTGCAGCCTTAAAGTACGTATTTCAAGGCCGATTACGTCACAGTGGCGCGCCGAAGGCTGTCCCAATTCAAAGGCTGCTCGAAATGCGGCCCTGAAATGCGTCCTTCATTTCCCTGAATTTTAAGGCTGTGGCAGTGTAGACTTCGTGGTCCCATATATCCCACAATTCATAGCGCGGCAGTCGGTGCGGAGAATTCTGCCGCAGACGGCAGAAGTGGAGCGGCCGAAGAGTAAACTGTGAAAAGTAATTACTGAATATGATGTCACTTATTTATGTACAAATGTTTAATAACGAAGAACATTAAAACATTACTGTTGGCCACATGTCGGCAAAGTTATGTGACATTAGTGACGTTTGTACTAACTTGGTTTTAAAGCCTTTAAATATACGCCGTTCAATAGCTGAGCTTAATCTTACAGAGAATGATCAAAGCTCATGTAGAAACAAACAAATGAACAAAAGATTTTCTCCTTCATTTCTGTCAAACAAAGCTGTATGACACGTATCCAGCTGTTAGTATCATGGTTGCTAGGCAACCTGGGCAGCGCAACGGAGGCTAGACCGTCCCATTTCACAAGCCTCGCACTTCCGGCCTTAGTGGTCTTTGAGTACGCGGCCCTTGAGGATCGTTGAGGCTGCGTACTTTAAGGCTGCAGACCCTGTATTGGGATACAGCCTATGAGTATCCTTGGGCAAGATACTGAACTGTGAGTTGCCTTCAGCGTATCCATCGGAGTGTGAGTGTGTGTGCTGTGTAGTAAGAATGTGTGTGTGAATGATGCTTGTAGTATAAAACACTCTCAGCGCTCAGTTAAAGTAGAAAACTTCTATAAAAGTACCTCTCTGTTGAACAGAAACTTTGTTGTTTTTTTCATTTTAAAAAATCTATGAGCACCTAAGAAATCCAAACCAACTGGTCAGTCACAAGTTTGCCTCTTTAATCCATCAATGATGAGACTGTGAGGCACTGTTGTTGCTGAGTATTGGTGGAAAAGTGACAGGGCCAGACCTAAATAACTTGAGCCACATCAGAGGCATTCTCAGCCTGAGTGTGAATGCAGAGCTATGTGGCCTCATCACATGAGAGCTCCAGTGATTAGAGCTCAGAAAGCATCCCTGACACAAGTGCAAAGACTTCTGAAGTGTGAAGTCATTTAGTATTTATTTGATAGCCACATCAAAGACTTCGACAACATAGCTTTTGAGGACAGTCCCGTCAGTCAGCCACTGGGATGTGCTGAATATCACAAACTTGTGAAAAATTGCATTAAAAAAATGAAATTACATTTATGGTTTAGTCCAGTCAATATATCCCCCGAGCTCCAAAGGACATGCAGGTGATGAATGCAGCAGTGTTCTATTTTATTAGTGTAAATTAGGAAGAATTTTAATTTAACTATTGCTACTAACAGGTCACAGAGGCAATGAGCCAAAAAGATATTCAAAAGGCTCTGCAAGAACACTCAAAGGGCTAAGTCACTATTTGCCTATTTTAAGAACTCTATAAATGAAGTTTTGCTTCCATGTTTTGAAATGTATCTGCACATACAAATTCAATTCAATTCAATTCAATTCAATTTTATTTATATAGCGCCAAATCACAACAAAAGTCACCTCAAGGTGCTTCATAGATACAGAGAAAAACCCAACAATCATATGACCCCCTATGAGCAGGCACTTTGGCGACAGTGGAAAGGAAAAACTCCCTTTTAACAGGAAGAAACCTCCAGCAGAACCAGGCTCAGGGAGGGGCGGGGCCATCTGCTGCGACCGGTTGGGGTGAGAGAAGGAAGACAGGATAAAGACATGCTGTGGAAGAGAGACAGAGGTTAATAACAGATATGATTCAATGCAGAGAGTGCTATGTCACTCACTATGTCACATACAAACACAGTGCTAAATGAGGCTGTAACTGCCCAACTTCCCCCCATCCATCTAATGTTTATGCCTTTATTCATACAATGGCTACAATATGTTTTGACTCCGCCCCATTGTTCCTATCACCTTTGATTCTAGCAATTCGATAATTTGTCTTTGAGAAGTAGATTAGAAGGTAGATATTATATGATCTTGTAAATCTAGAGATAATCGACACTTTGTATCACTTTATTGTTATTTCGAAGAACACGCTGACTTTTCTTAGAACAACATGAGATTCTTACCTGCAGGGTGTGGTTCCATGGTGTAATGTTTAGCACTCTGGACTTTGATTCCAGTAGTCAAACCCCAGTGGGGTATGACTATTAAGATAGACATTTTTTTAATGGTAAATGTTAAGATTAAAATTGCACCTGAATGATCCATCCATTTTGTTCTGCTTATCCCATTTAGAGTCACAGTTGGGTTGATACCTGTCATGGGTCCTGAATTATGTTTACAGCTATAATTTGGAAGAAGCCTTCTGGGGGGCAATTAGATCAAAACAGATTCCTATGTGTGTGGGTCCATGGTATAATGGTTAGCACACTGACCTGAGTTTAAATCGCAGTGGGACCTTTATTTCCTTCAGACAGATGTTTCATGTGGAAACTGAAACACATCTTGATCAAAAATAAGAACTGAAAGCAAGCTCTTTTGTGAAGCATTGGCAATCATGATGGTTCCAAGGAAACCTGGAACCGGGAGAAGATAAGTGAAAAACATGCCATTCCTTAAGTGTGTTATCAACACACTGTTTTGAGCCTTTGTTTTAGACTTCTCATAGTCTTGACCCCAGCTCTTCACAATGAATCTTGTAATACAAGATATATTTTATACTTTATATTGATCGTAATGAAAGGAACACATTTTTTCCCTGGAATTAGATCAGAAGATTGCACCAGGTTGTGACTCCATAATTAACACTCTGAACTTTGAATCCAGCAATCTTTGGCACATTCAAAGCCAAAATAGTTCGTTAGTTGTGCCTTTATTACATGTGATAACTGTACAATTACATCATATTGCAGGCCAAGACAAATTATCACACATTTAATATGTCCTGAACAGTTTAGCAAGTTTCTGTATTTGTTTATAGACGTATTTATAGACTTGGCTTTGCTCATTAGATCCCAGTTAGGACATCTAAAAGGTGATAAAAGCACGGATAGTTCACAGGCATGTACTGTAATAATGTGCAGAGCAAGCAATAACCACCTTTCAGTTTACAGTGGAGCATAGAAAATGGTTTTATGGTCACCATTATTGTTTCTGGTTTGAGCTGGAACCTTTTAAATATGCTCTATTTCAATTCCAAATGTGTGAGGCATGGTGGAGCACAGGGAGTGACACTTTAAACCTGATTAAAGCAGTACTGGTAAGTTACCTATTGGGCAAAGTGCACCTCAGCTCACATGAAGCTGAAACAGTAGATTATTTGGAGGGGAGGGGAGTGAACACACTATGATCTTAAAAATGCTATGAATGTAATATTTGTCTTTTAAAACATAATAATATTTGTGCAAAAATGAATGCTAATTTGTCTGATAGTTGCTGAAATATTTTATTATGGAAGAAAGTGGCTGTTCAAGCATTAGACCTGTTAGTGATATGCATACAGGTCTAAACTTAAGCATCTCTAAAGCCAAAGTGTTGTGCATAAATGCCAAGCCAGAGGCACCCATGACAGTGTACGGTGATCCCCTTGACAGCCTTGTCAAAAAGACATCACTGCAAGTCTTGGGAAGGAAAGGGGACAGGGAACATTTGCAACACTCCAGTCCATCTGAAAGTCAGAGCAATACTGTCTGAAAACAAATGCCAAACTCCATAAGAGTAGAGTCAAAACTTTTCTCCTTTACGGATTGGAATGCTGGCAGGGAGTAACAAACAAGATCAGAGTTTTTATAATCAGTGAAAATGATGCAACATCTTTTTGCTAGAAAAAAAAAATTCTCAAATAAAAAACTCTAGAAAAACATCACTACAATAACATCAAAAAGCCAGAATGGACAGGTACCACATAACAAAGATCACTCACAAACAAAGTGGCATTAAACAGTGATGACCAAGGTGAAGGACGAGAGTCCAGGAAAGCCCCAGACAGGCTGCCAGTGCCTCTCAACAGATGATGAGGACTAACTAGCATGTACCGTAAGGTGCTCCAGGTCGACAGTTTGACCTGAACAGCAGGCCAGACATCTCTAAATTGTTCAAAATTGTCGAAATTCAAAATTATCATTGCTTGGACATAGTTTCTCTCAGGTCCTGAAGTGCTGTTCAGCAATTGATCCCGACCTCAAAGTAGTCAAGAAAATGCATGGACAAATACTGTTTTCAACATTTTCTATCTCATAACTTCTGAGGAAATATGAAAGTTCTGGACTTTCCTTTAGTATAAAAACTTTCACTATTGTATTTAATTTATAATTAATAAATTATTATCATTATAGAAATGTGGGAGAATGGGAAGCTCTTGGGGAAGCATTTTAAAAAAGGCTATTTTTGGTATTGCACTTATTGTTTCATAGTTCCAAGATGCTGAAATCCCCATTAAACTGCCTGTATCCACTGGAAATTAAATTGTCGAATTATTTATTTGGAGCTAGTTTTTATAAAGGGCAGTGTTTATGATGCAGCCAGGCCAGCAAGACAGCTACTTATTCCCACTTAATCCACTGTGGATTTTTTTTTTATGTTTTTGGCAGTCTGGCTGAAGTGACCATGAATATTTCACAGCTGTATTACTGATACGTGGATGAAGAGAAGATTTCATTTCAATTCAGCATCCTGTGCATTGAGTAATAGTTGGAAATATTTTTATGTTTCCATGTCAGTGATAGCCATGGTCAGAGGCATTATGGTTTGTTTGTCTTGTTTTTCCTTCAGATCTGGCAAAAACATTCATTTGGGTTCAACATGATTAGATTTTAGTGGTCAGGGTTGCTGTGACCCACACAACACATTTTGGGCCGTAACTACATAATGTATGTTATTTTCAGCAAAAGATTTACGTTATATGGGTAACTTATATCAACAATGTCAGCTTCAATTTGTTAAAGCTGTTATACAATATTTTTTCATCCAGCCATCTGCCTGACCACCTCTATTGAGTTCTAAAGTTTGTGATCTGAAAGTCTGAGTCCACAGTTCAGTAATATAAAGTGGTAAAGTATTCACTATATCTATAGGTTTAGGAAGAAAGGGAGCTAAAATATAACTTTAGTTGTTTTTACTTGTCAGTAGTGTTAAAACCTCCCAACAACTGGTTCTCACTATATATGGTATTAGTACTGCTGCAACCCAGTAAACGTGTGCAGGGATATTGGATTGGATTGTTTTGGATATGCCTGCTTCTTGCAACATAAAGTGTTGCAAGAGGCAGGAATTGTGCTCAGTCATAAAGAATTCTGCACTGTTCTTCCGTGTGTACTTTCATTAGTATGTCCTGTACTGAGGCCATCTGAACAAACCACACATTCCTTGAACAGTACAGAATGATAAAAGCTGATTATTGTAAGAGTGATGATGAAAGTTCAGTCTTGGCTTTGGAGAACATTGGTTGGGAAAGGGAATTAAATACAAACGCAGCACTTGAGGCTGCTCTTTTAAAGTCAAATGGAAAAAATCAGCATTCCAACTTTCCCCCACAAACACACATGCTGATGTTTAGCAACTATAATGTTTACCACCTTATTGTGCTAGCTTGTTTACGCTGTATAAAGTGCACTAAGCAGAGGACTCCAGCTAAGGGGGATGGACAATGGGATTTTTTAAGCTGATGGTGGCAATAAATAAATCATCACGAGATGGATTTATCCTCTGTGGGCCATCAGTGCCTATATAAAAATAATGGAAATGCATCCAACAATAATTCTGTAATTCTCAGTAGGCAACAATTAACCTGAACCAAGGTGGTAAACCCACTGACTAACCAACAGTGCCTCATGGAGAGACTCACCAATAACATCCTTCCTATTTTTCTGCTGTTTTCAAAAACAAGATATGACTTTTTTTTAAACAAGTTATATGATACCAACAGTTTTCTCTGTTTGCATACTTCCCATACAGATTGCTGCTTACCTGGGACCTCTTTCACAAAGCAGGTTCAACAGATTCTGATTTGATTGACCCCCCCGAGATGAACAAGAATGGGTTTTTAGCTCAAGGATTCATCATGGCAACAAGTAAATAAAGAGTCAGAATAAGAATACTTTATTAATCACTAAGGAAATTATGTGGTCAGTTTCTCCAAGAGAGTAAGCACAGTAACTGACTAAATTAAATAATATAAAATGTGAAAATATTGCAAAGTTGCAAAATATAACAAAAAAGTTAATATTTACAAATAGCTCAATTATAAATATCCCAGTATAAAACCCAAATTAAATATATATGGTTGAAATTGATGTGCCCCCTTTTTTTAAACCTTTATTTCTCTGTAGACAATGTGCAAATATTAACGGTGTGCAACTGCTGCACTGTGTACTGTGCATTAGTTGTACAGAGAGTAGATTTTCTGTGTCATCTCTCAGAAAATCATTTGGGTAATCTCAGTCTCTCACTGAACGTGCTCCTGTGACTGGCCAGCACATGATGGGAGTATATGGGAGGTCTACTCCACCTTAAGAGAGTCCAGCTCCATCCTCACGTCATTACTGGCCTTGCAGATCAGTTTGAGTTTGTTGGCATCTGTGACCCTCAGCCTGCTGCCCCAGCATGCAACAGCACAGAGGATGGCGCTGGCCACAGAATCATAAAAAATCCTGAACATTTACCAACAGATGTTAAAAGATGTCAGCCACCTCAGAAAATAGAGACGACTCTGGCCCTTCCCGACTCCGGTGTTTTTCACACAGTCCAGTTTGTTGTCAGTGTGTACTTTAGGGTATTTATAGTCCTCCACAATGTCCACATCAACCCCCTGGATTGATACAAGGGTCAGCGGTTTCCTAGTCCTCCGAAAGTCATTTCCTTGGTCTTTGTCACATTGAGCTGCAGATGATTCTGCTCACACCATGTGACAAAGGAGTCAACCACAGCCTGGTACTCATTACCCTCACTGATGCATCCAACCACCGCAGAGTCATCAGAAAACTTCTGAAGATGGCAGGTCTCTGTGAAGTGGCTGAAGTCTGTGGTATAGAGGGTGAAGAGGAAAGGGGAGAGGACAGTCCCTTGTGGTGCCCCTGTGTTTCTGATCACCTTGTCAGACACAATGTTAAAGACACACGTATTGTGGTCTTCCTGTCAGGTAATCAACAATCCAAGACACGAGAGAGGCATCAACCTGCATCGCTGTCAGCTTATCACCCAGGAGGGTCGGCCTGATGGTACTGAATGAAAAGTCAAACAACATGACCCTCATTGTGCTCACCAGTTTATCCAGATGGGCGTAACTATGGTGATTTGAAGATTCAAACTTGACAATTTTAGATTTCAACATGTGGATCAGCAGAGTTACACCATAAAATGTTGTTAAGAGTACATTCAGACTTTTTGAACTGAAGTGAAAATTATTCTAGTGGTTGTCATCTCTGATAGATGACAGACTTCACTGTGTACTGTAGCACTGCACATGGTTGATATGACAATAAAGCTGCTAGACTTGACTGAATCTAAATATCTGATTATATTTAAAAAGGATTTTATATGTGCAAAGCCATTATGTTCTTTGCACATATAGTGTGTTCTTTGACGTCGACTGCATGAACGGGGAAATTCAGTCAGTCAGCTGGATCAGGTGCAGCAGGAGGGGAGAAACAGTTTTTGTGGATGTTAGGTTCTCAGTCTGTTACCCTGGTAACTGTTTTATGTTAGCTCTTTTAATGGAACATAAATTCCAGATTTTTCTCAGTCTTAATAAGCTCCTGCTTTTGAGAACACAGCCCTGGACTTATTCTGCATCCAGACATTTGTAGAAAAAATGACTAGACAAATTATTTCCATTGTATCACAAGTGAAATGTTCTAAACTTGCTAATGTTGTTGTTAATGTAATCCTAAGCACTACAGTAATCTAGTTGTGAGTGTGATCAAATGTAAGGATTTCAGTTAAACTTTTTTAAACCAACTAAAATGTCAGTCTGTGGTAAAAAAAAAAAACAACAGCCCATTTAGTTTTCATGCAGAGATCACCTTCATCCTTGCTAGCCTGTTAAACTGAAGGTTCTTTTTTTTTTTAGATGTACACTGACATCTAGTGGTTACAATGCAACAATACAACAATCCTGACAGCATGCAATAGACCCTGAAAGTTCTGCTCCGATGTTACATTAGAATGTTGCTAATGCAGTGGTGCATTTGCAATTTAAAATGTTATATAACTGCATAATGACACAAATAACACCTACAGTAACAAACTGGACTGTATCAACAACATATTGTAGTATAAAAATTGTATACAGTCTGCTAAATAGAGTTTTACTTGCAAACAGCTTTTCTACTCTGTACTTAAAAGCATTTCAAACTACAAGCCATATTCACTCATTCACACACGTTCCCTTAGCACTTAGTTACATACCTTCAGTCACTTTTTACCACCCACTCTAACCAACGAACCTGGGCCAATTTGGGGTTTAGTATCTTGCCCAAGAATAGTTTGATGTGCTGGCTGATTCAAACCACCAACCAGTTAACAACCCACTCTACCTCCTGAGTCACAGCTGCCAACAAATTTCAGCTTATTTACACGACAATCAATAAATTTTCCAATTACTTTTATTTTTTTATTTAACTTTACAAGACCAAACTGAAAAATCTTTGCACACATTGACACATCTGTGTGTGATTTACTCCCACATCCTCCACAGTACTACAAAAATATAAAATATTCAACTAAAATGTTATGATAGAAACCAAAAAACACCCCAACATATTCACAGATCTTCTGTTTGGAGTAAACTGACAGACTTTTGCTCGGAACAAACCAAAGTTACAGTTGACAAAATTTAAAACTTAAGAATCATACATATCGCTCAGCGGTACGTTTGGTGAGCCTTTTTAAACAAAGAGCACATACAGTCACAGATAACTAAAATGATGCGATTATGTTTAAACATAATGAGTATTCTTAGCTTTGGAACTTAAAATGGACTTTTTACCTGATCTAATGTTCTGAAATAGCCTAAATATCCTGTTAAATGAAAATGTGGCTTGAAAAATGGCAACTTGCCAAAATAACACCTATTAAACACTGACTTACAAAAGTTCTCTCTTCTTTCCATCGACATGTTTTACATCTGACAACAAAACAAAAATTAATCATTTGTCTCATGTGAGTGGATGATGTTGACAAAAAAAGAGATTTTATCTCTTCTGTGGGCTGAAATTGTACTTGAGCAAACCCTGCTTCACACCGGGATGTAATTGAAGTTAGCCCACCCTGAGAGGTGGAGCTACAAGGACAACGCCGTCACCTCTCACAAACAGCATGGGGATGTTTCTCTTGGTAGACTGAAACGAAACAAAGATTCACACTTAAAATATTTCACTACTTAAAATATTGTATACACATAGCTTCCAATAAATGTGTTTAACAACAAAGACTAAATATATTTTACTTAAAAATTAAAACATGCATTTGCTTTAATTACATTTTTGTTGTTAAGATGATCCCTGTGATTTTCTCAGTAATGTTAACCCTTGTTAAAACAGAGCAGCGTTTTTTTGAGGCCATGATATAACAAATAGTCAGTGAAATATTATCCATTAAGTACTGTCTGTTATCTGAATGACACATTAACAGTTTTAAAAGATGAAACAGGTTCAACTCAGATCAATGCCACAATAGACCACCAGCACCTTAAACCAAAAGGGCAACGGGACTGGAAAGAAAATGATGTGGCACCTTGTAGAGTTCTTCATAAGTCTCCTCATCGATCTCCACTGTCGTCACAGTCTCCTCCACATCACCAAGGATCATGTTCAAGTGCTGATCGTAAGCCTGGGACAAACAAGAACAAATAAGAGTGCAAAGTAAAAGAGGACAAAAACACTCCAAAAGAAATTGAAGTGCTTGTTTTTAAAAAGTCTTCTGAGCAGCCAGGGTCACACCTGCAGCACTCAAACAACAAAAAAACAGCAACAACAACAACAAAACCCAGCACAAGACTCACATGAAGTCGGCCTCTGAGCTCGCGGTCATTCCTCATCTTGACGTAGATTCGCTCATCTAGACTGAGCCTGATCAGATCAAGTGGCTCCTCAACTGTGTTTGTAGTTGGTTGCTGCAGCACACAGAAAAAAATGACACATGTATTAGGACTGGGCGATATATCGATATATTTTTATACAAGATAAGAGATGTGACAATATCCTTTATATCGATATAGTCTATGTTACGTTATAATTATACTTGTGGAACCGCAAGTTTGCCTCTCTTTCGTCCACTTTTGTCTCTATGCTGTGTTACTCTGCCTCGCCTCTCTCCTTCACTGAACACAACTCCCCCTCCCCCATCGCTTCACCTGCAGGTAACGACAAGATGGACACGGCAGCTATCAAAGAGGAGCTGGTCGGTAAAAAGAAAACATTTGGAGATTACTATTTTAGTGCGGCAGTGTTACTCTCGTTAAAATGACATTAACGCCATAACTGTATTAACGCGGCAAATCTCCATTAACGAGTTACCGCAGGTCGCCCCGTGCGTGGGGCGTGTTGAGGCCGTGCAGCTAGCACTACTAGTATTTTCACCATTTACAACAGCACCATAAAGTGCAAAATGAAGAGTGTGTGAGAAACTGTGTGCTGTATCCCAGACCGCGAAGTCTCCCAGCCTCCTGCCCCGAAACAAACTACCTTACAAAACTCGTATACCGTATTTTTCGGACTATAACCTATAAAGAAATCGACAGCGCGCCTTATGTATGAATTCTGGTTGTGCTTATTGACCGCAAACTGCTTTTATGTGGTACACGGCGCTCAGCAATCTGCCAAAAATGTTTTAGTACGACTTTGGTAAGCTACGAAGCCACACTGCTTGATGGATTGTTGGAACATTACGGCTACCGTAGTCTGGAGCCTCGCGGTGTAACGCATACTGTGCTTCAACGTAAAATTACCGTATTGTGTGCATATAAGGACCACAAATGGCACCTGTAAGAGACATGGTTACGAAGCGGATTTCAAACTGAAGGGTGTCAGTCACGCAGTAGAAGTTGGGAACAGAGCAGCTGCGAAATCTGTCTGTCTTTGTTATTATGCTAAGCGTCTTTTAATTTACATTTTGACTGCACAATTGTGAGCGTTTTGTTATCCACAAAAACAACATTGTTTTATTTTATTTATGGAGAATTATAATTTAATAAATGCTGATAATTTATTTCTGAGTAATTTTTTCATGTACATCTACGCTGTATGTTAATAAAGATGTGAGATCTGGGACACAGCGTGACTAAGAACTCTTTTTGTTCTTTCTTTATGGCTTTAAAAAAAATATCGAGATATATATCGTATATCGCCATCCAGCTAAAGAATATCGAGATATGAGTTTTAGGCCATATCGCCCAACCCTAACATGTATGCTTGACATATCAACAGGATATTAACATTCAACTGCCTTAGAACATTTTCTGTGGGATCATCCCTGATTTGCTTAAAAATGTTACGGTCTAAAGTTTGGACATTTAATGATTGCTGTGTAATTTTAGCTACATGTATTTAAAACTTTAACTACGTGTAAGTTACTTTTTTTTTTTTTTAATGTTCTGTCCATCCACTTTTTTTTCTTCCGGACTTCAAAATCGGAGGCAATACTTGTACATGGATATCCAAAAATAAAACAATGTATAAAAATAAAAGCTGGAAACTTTCACTAGTCTTCCCTACCATATCTGTAATTTGGCCCAGGTCATCAAACATCAAAAAATGCCTGAGCACTGGCTAAATAGATATGAAAAAATGTAAACAGTCCTATATTGGAGCACACACACTAATAAAAAACAAACCAAAAAAATAAACTATATAACATTCGGAAACTGTCGCACTTCATAATAATGTAAAATGAAACGTGAAATATTTTCTAATATGGTCGAGCAGCAGGCACAGCTGAGATGCAATGACCTATTGCTTGTTCTGCCCACTCGCTTTCTTTGCAAACTCCTTATGCCCGAACCAAAAATAATGAATTTACTTTAATACAGATTAAAAACACAACAAATACCCCCATGTACAAGTCTCTTCTCAAGTTAGCATTTTCTGTGACAAGAATAATCGAGTGATTATCATTTCTAAATGACATAGACCAGAATTAAATGCAGACCTTTCGAGCAGTTTTGGTGTAAACACCCAAAATATTTAAGGCAAAGTGAAGAAACGTCGTGTTCCATGAGTTAACTGAGTTTTCAGTGAGTTGTTTAATGTTTAGCCCAAATAGCTGTGAACTGCAACCCAGACGCTACAGACCTAACTAACCCAACTTTAGACTAAAAACAGATAAAGAAAATTAAACGTGGACATACATTAGCGGTAATCCTGCGCTAACACGCTCTGCTCTGCCTAAAGAACAGTGGTGCAAATCCTACTGGCGGTAGCATTTACACGCTAGACATGCTAAATCAGCTAGCTTTTGACAGGCCCTTCCGCGCTTTTACCACATCAGTTATGAACAAAGTTACACAATAAGCTCGTTACATCAAGTACACGGGTAAACCTGTCTCCTCTTCACCCATGGGATAATTACATGCACGCTGTTAAAAGAACAACAGCAGAATTGAAGGCAGTTACACCAACCTGCTCAACTTCGTCCGCCATGATGTTTGAGTCTGCGTCGAATGACCGAACCAGTGCGGAGGTTGCCAGGTCTGCAAAAAACCGCGTTTTCACATAACACAAAGCACGCCTCCTGGATGAGACTATAAACATAACGATGGAAGAGGGATAGGGTTACATTACTTAATTGCATTTTAATTATTTATGTTGTTACAGCTATAGGCAAGGTGGGGGTGAGATTACATCAGGGATCTGCTTGTTTTCAGTGGCGATGGACAGGTTTACAGTGGAGGTCAGGCAGGAAACCCTATTAACTACGATCTTTGCAGATAACTGTGATCTGTAGTGAGAGTAGGAAGCAGGAAGAGAGCCTGGAGAGGTGGAAGTATGCTCTTGAGATAAGTGGAAGGAAAGTTAGAATATGTAAATATGTAAATGAGAGGGCAAAGCTGCAAGGAGTTGCAAGGAGCAGAGATAGTAAAGGTAGATGAGTTTGCATACCTGGGGTTGACCAAGGAAAACATTGGATCAAGAGGTGAAGAATATAGTGCAAGCCAGGTTGAGCAGCATTTGTGACAGAAAGATATCAAGCAAGAGTGAAAGGGAAGTCTACAAGATGGTCGTGAGATTTGTTGCGATCGATGGTTTGGAGCTGGTGACAGAGCTGAAGATGGGAATGGATGGACAGGATTAGAAATGAGTATGTCAGAGGCTGAGGTGATGCAGTTTGGAAAGTTGGAGAGGTAAGACTGAGACGGTCTGGACATGTGATGAAGAGGGATAGTGGAAATGAAGTCAGTATGGAGCTGCCAGGAAGGAGATAAAGAGGGAGAACGCAGAGAAGCTTCATGGATGCAGTGGAGGAGGATATGCAGAGGGTTGATGCGAAAGGGTAGGATGGTAGAGATAGGGAGAGATGAAGGCAGATGATCTGCTGTAGCAACCTCTAAAGTGAGTAAATAAAAGAAGGAGAAGAAGCAATATTTATTGTCTAACTTATTTTAAAATCCATGGTACACATTCAAAAATTAAATATTTTTTATTGTCATTGTCCTTGTAATTATAACTGTAAATTTGATTTATCCAAATAAATACAAATAAGCACTCATACGTGCAGGAGAGTGAAGTGCAAACCTGGCAACCCGAATGAGGACGCTAGCAGTTCCTCTGTCCTTTATATTGCCCGTCTGCTTTTCCAGACTTTTCCATCCCCCGCATCTCCGTACAGTGCAACGGCAGATCAGAGGTAGGTTATTAAACATAAACTATATATATATATTTGCATCATTTTTTTCCGTTTCTAATGGCTCATGTCTTTACGAAATTTCAACCTTACTGATGCGGCGTATTCTGTCTTGTTTTTCTGTTTTAGTAAATGCAACGCAACAAAAGTTTACAGTGTCAGACCTTCGCATTAACAGGTCAATGTGAGTTCATATTAAAACAAGCATCCAATACTTTAATATTACAGCTATAAGGCAAACAGTACAGGTTAAACCCACAATACCGTTGTTGTTGTTGTTGTTGTTGTTGTTCTTAAAGGAAACTATGCCCTATAACTCTGAATTTATCCAATTTATTAACTGACTTTAAAACCGCAAGTATCGCAGTTGAATTCAGAGAACTAAAGCTGCATTTACTGCATTAATTCAAGCAAGAAGGCATTCATTTCCGGACATTATTCATTTTTATAACTTTATTCCGCTATTGTCACACTGGGCAGGTGCCACGTGTAGAATGGGCAGCTGTCCCACTTTTTATCCAACTGCGCAGTGAGACCATTATTATTACTGTTGTTGTCATCGTCGTCATTGTTATTCTCTGTCCCACATGTTGAGATAATCTCCCAAATTTTGCTGTAGTTTGCAAAGGTCAGAAGTGCAGAACAGACACTTTTCTAATGCAAATGAAGAAAGTAAGGCTGAGATCATGACTGAAGTTTAGGCGAACAATGCTGCCTATGCTATACCCAACAAGGAAAGCTGTATATAGATATTGTTATATTCCCTCTGTGTGGCTCCAAAAGAAGTGTTCTATGTATATCTCTGACTGTAACCCCAGTAAAATACAGTAAAATCAAATGTATTTATATTTGCAACATATCCTTCACAAATTCCAGTGTCTTTGTTCCACATTAAGTTTGTTTGGATTTGGTCACACTTGCCACATGTGATTACAATTAACAGCATTTTTCTTATACAGAAAATCTTTTTGTTTTACAAATAGTTAACTTTATTCACTCTTTCTCTTGTCTTGTTTTTCTTCTCTGGCTTTCCTCTTTTTTTTTCCTTTCTGTAAATCTGTGTGTGTGATTGACTGCGTGTGCACCTCCTCTCCCAGTTCAGTCCAGTGTTCCATACTGGGTTTGTGTGCAGGCTGAGGAGGCAGATCAAAGCAGTGCTGTTACCCATTCCACCCTCAGCTTCAGCGCGGCTGTGTGGTGGAAGAAGTCCCTGCTACAGATAAGCCAAACAACCTGTGTGGCCCAGTGCTAGGACCACTGACTGCACACAGTTTCATATTTGTAAATTTGTTAAAGTTTTGTGAGAAAGCAGGCAATATGTCTGCGCTTGTGTGGGTGAGGGTTTTTTTGCATGCTTGTTTCTTTGATCTGTCATGTCAAAACCAGATAAGGGTGTGTTTGCCATTAAACAGTTGGCAGCTGGTGGCCTAGAAACTGAAACTGGTGCCTAAACTCACAGTTGTTTTGTTTTGCTCACTTTCTGCTCGTCAAGGTCCTCTGTGTGTGTTACCTGCCAAAAGATGGCGCTAAACGATAGGAAGACAGAAGCTGACGTCATCAGTCGTTGAAGGTCAACAGATAAGCTGTGGGAAACTGTCACTGCAAATCAGTCCTGTTAACAGCTATAATAAACACGACAGTCAAAAAGGGTGATTTTAAGACATTTTCTCAGGTGAAACACTACAATAAGCTGCACCTGCTTTTACTGCATTGAAGTTTTTACTGATTTCAGTGGAGCACAGCTGAAATTAGCATAAAAAGTCAAAAGATTATGCAAGTGTCCTAAACTGTGTAATGATTTATCAGGTGTTTCAACTTTGTACAGATTTTTTGTTTGTAAATAGAAAGAAAATTATTTTTGTATTACATTTCAAATAATAAGAAGCACAGATCAAATGTTTTATACACTTTGAACAATGTTTACTGTTCGGCTTTAAGCAAGGAAAATACAGAGTTGTTGTCTGAATGTGATACACACTGAATTAAAGTTATCATTTTTTCCACTTTAACATATTGTCATAAGTGTTTGTACTGTGAAGATTAACAGTGTTACAAGGTCATCTGCTGTAGACCTACTTTACTATATGTAGTCCAAAGAGTCTGCGTCTCAAGAGTGTTCCAGCAGACACAGAACCAGGGTCCAGTTTCGCAAAGCTATTTTTACCCAGTCTTAATTTTGTTATTGCACAAGTGTAGCTTACTCAAAGGTACATGATTTTAAGGCTAAACGAAATTAGTCATCTTCACGCCAGTTGAACTGAGCTGTATTTCCATGTAAACAACCAGTGTCACCTAGCCACCAGCTTTTCATGTTCCCATCAGTGACCGCTTCATCAAATGACTAAACATGCAACATATGATTGAGCCTCATTCTATACGGATCAGTTAAGCCCTGTCTACACTTAAGTCCATAAAACGGTGCTGAGTCTACAGTAGTAAGTGCTCTAATTGGTAGTTGCTTCAATCAAAGTTAAGACGTTTCATGGGAGTCCTGTCTGTCATCGCTTGCAGTTACCGGATCTTACTGACTTTCTATTAGCTATCAAAAAAAATCACATTTTACATTTAAGCCAGAAGATTTGTATTGTAGGCTGATTATTTCATATTCATGCTTTTCCTGTTGTGTAACAATGGCATTGTGTGTGTGTGTGTGTGTGTGTGTGTGTGTGTGTGTGTGTGTGTGTGTGTGTGTGTGTATGTGGACAGTGAGAGTTCCTCTACTGGCCTGAAATGAGGTCAGTGATATCATATGTATTGTAGATTGATACAAAGGATGATATAATACAAAAATCGAAAGCAACAACCTGCAGCTGTTATAAAAAGGTCTGCATAGATCACACAGCATAAACACAAATACAACAAAAGGCTAAAAGCTCATAGTTGAAATAATTGTTTATAAAACACCTGTAATTTATTTTATGGTGGAGCTTAATTATAACTGAAATCAGTGAAAAACGAATCCTTTCATTTATAAGATGCCTCTCAAATCTGATTTGGATCGTCCATCTCCATCTTACCCTGTTCTTAGCATCCTCCTCTTACCGACCCTCTGTATGTCACTACATCTGTGGAATAAGCTCCAGCGCCCACCCCACCTCCACCCCAATAAGAAAAAAAAACTGAATTGGATAAGCGGTTAAGAAAATAGATGAATGGATAAAAGGTTGGCTGTATGAATAAGGCCTATTTTCTTCTCAAAATAAAGTGAATGCAGTGTCATTCGTAGCCACAGCAGGCCAGTGTTGGATCACAAAAATACTCTTTCTATTCAGTCTGAGCTTCCAATATAATATGTGAAAATAAAGTTGAGGAGAATAAAATCAGGAAAGACAGTGTCATATATGACATTGACCATTTTTTTTATATTGCATATGTGCATAACAAAGGGATTTTGTTTTTTTTAAATTGGCCTAAGGAAGTAAAATCAGCCTTAAGTCACTTATATGTTATAAATGCGTACTAATGGGCCAGTGAAAATTTTAAAAGTAATGATAAAGAGTGAAATGCAGCTCATTTGAGTGTTTAAACACTTAGAGTACGTGAGCCAGGGGAAAGCAGCACTATAGTTTAATTATCCTGGTTTATTCTTGATAAAACTCCAAGCTCTGGGCAGGCTAGTCAGTTGTCCATACCAGTTAGTTAGTATGCATTTTTGGCTATAATATCTTTGTATTTTTCATTATTACATTTGTAAGTTCTGATTTCAATTCAGGTTAGTTTCATCTGATTTGTAGTGTTTTTTTTTCTCCTGTCAGTTTTGTAATGTTTGGCTTTTGTTTGTATTTGTTTTCAGTAATTTTATGATGCTCAAATGGTCATACAAGCGTTACAATAAACATATTCACCAAAGCTTGTCTGTAGTGACAAATTTGACCTATTTTTCATGTCTCCTTGTTTTTGAAAGGGCGCCAAATAATTTTCGGGTTTTTTTTCTTTATAACAAACTCCATAAGAACTATGAAAACACACATCTAAATATCTGTCTAATTTTGTACATGGGAGCATTGTTGCTGCAGAGTGTTTGTTTTCTGATCGTGTAACATGTTTTGCACTGATTGTTTGAATAGAAAAGGAGACAAAGGCAGGGAGCTGGTATGAACCAAATGCAGCTGTCCAGTTTCATCATCCTGCAGTCATGTGCACACACACACACACACACACACACACACACACACACACACACACACACACACACACAAAAAGCCTTAAACACTCACAGCAGATTCACACCTTGTCACCACCACTGCTCACTTCATTGTTTCATGAAGATTACTCACATTGACGCATTTACATGAACAACACCTCCATCTGGATGAGGACGTGCAGCTAAAGAAATATGACACCGGCTCTACTGCTTGCTGAGACTCGTATCTGTGTGTGTGGCTATATTCATATAGACTGTGATATTCTGACACTGACCCAATTAAGACAAATGTCAGCCGTGAAAACAACATTTTATGATTACTAAAGGATGGAGTAAGGCCTTTCTCCAATTATTTGGAGTAATTCTGATTAAAGTGCTGCCTGAATTTGTATCACGCAGTCAAATTTGCATCAGATTTAACATTTGATGTTTTTTAACATTGCGGGTTAATGAATCAAACATATGAATATGACAGGAGGTTAAAGGAATTTTTTTTTTTACATTAGACCTTATCTGACAAAAATGACTGATGGGAAATTATTACACATTCTGTGTCCTTTATTAAAGGACATCCAGTAACTTTGCAGCTGCACTAAACAACTTCTCATTCTTGCAACTCTAAGGTGGAAAAATGTTAATATGTCAATGAAAGGCACACGTTGCACTGATGTCAAGCCTTCCAAAAAAGAAAGACGAAATAAGAAAACATGCCATTGTTTACTTTTTTATTTGCAAAGAGCTCATTACATGTGATTCTGTATGTTCTGTGTGTGTGACCACCACCATCACTTCATTTTGCTCAGGCTCGCTAAATCTAAAGCATTACAGTACACTTTGTTTTTGTGTATTTGGAGTGTAGTTGAATTTAGCTCAGATAATGCCACAACAACTGTGTTTAGCGGTTAGAAAAGTGTGCTTGTGTCTGAAAGAACTCCAATTTAAGACTAAAGATGTGCTCACAATCACCCATAACGTTTCCAAGCTTGTTTGAGCTCCAAGTCCAGTTTGTTGTCTGGTGTGATCCCTGTGTTCTTTGCCCAGTTCCAGTTAAGAGAACCACACTACTTAAAGAGGTGGCCCTGTGTACCGTATGCTTGTAGTGATACCACATGACTCATCAGTTGTGCAATTAACATTTATAAAAGGACAACATGTCAGTGTTTCCCTATTTAAGCCACCAAAAACCATCAAATCATGAACTCTGTTGTGCTCTGCTGAAAGAGTGTAATAGCAAGCACAAGAAAGAGAAGTTGAGATCCTGAGCCAAACGGAAGCTCTTAGCTTTCTCAAGGTGCAGGGCATGCGCAGCCAGTGGGGAGTAGGGAAGGTGTACAGTCTTGCTTGTACAAGGTAGCCAATGCCCTTGAAGTCCTGCTTCAAAGCTTTGACATCAACATTTTGGCAGTTGGTGTAAAGGCAAAGTGTCTGAGAATCTCAGGGCACTTGCATGATTTTTTGGTAGCATGATGTCAATCACAAAGTAGTCCCAGCCTTTACATAATTTACATAACTAACTTCAATATGTGTTCAATAACACCTGAAACCAACAACTGGGACTTTAAACACATCAGGAAAATTTAAGTCAAGTCAAGTCAAGTTTATTTATAAAGCACATTTAAAAACAACCGAGGCTGACCAAAGTGCTGTACAATAAAATACAAATGTAAAATACAATAAAACACAAGTACATAAAACACCTCACTGATAAAACAATAAATTAAAACAATAAGTTAAACCTTGCTAAAAGCCAATGAGAAGAGGTGAGTTTTAAGAGCAGTTTTAAAAGTTCCAAGGCTTGTGGAGAATCTGATGTGAGGAGGTAAACTGTTCCACAGTCTGGGTGCAGCCACAGCAAAAGCCCCCTCTCCCCTAGTCTTTAGTCTGTACCTGGGAACATCTAAAAGCATCAGGTCTGCTGACCTCAAAGATCTCCTGGGGCGGTAAATGCTAAGAAGCTCTGCCAGGTAAGGAGGTGCAGTACCGTTAAGAACCTTAAAAACCAGCAGTAAAATTTTAAAATCAATCCTAAAATCAACTGGAAGCCAGTGGAGAGAGCAGAGGACCGGAGTGATGTGGTCTCTCTTTTTGGAACCGGTCAGCATGCGAGCAGCAGCGTTCTGCACCAGTTGGAGGCGATGCAGACAGGAACGATCTAAACCAGCATAAAGGGAGTTACAGTAGTCCAGCCGTGAAGTAATAAAAGCATGGACCACCCTTTCTAGATCGTTCCTGGACAGGTAGGACTTGACTTTAGCTAAAATCCGTAGATGATAAAAAGATCCCTTGACTACGGAGCTGATTTGTTTATCAAATTTAAAAGCACTGTCAAAAGTAACACCGAGGCTCTTAATGGAGGAAGTACATTCGGAAGTTAGGGGTTCCATAAAGTCAAAGGAAAGGTCGGGGTCTTTAGGAAGCCCAAACACAATGACTTCAGTTTTACTTTCATTTAGATGTAGAAAGTTAAGAGCCATCCAAGTCTTAATGTCAGACAAACAGGAGAATAACGGCTGCAGAGAGTCCTTACAGTCTAACCTCAGAGGGAGGTAGATCTGACTTGCAGTGACTTGCAGGCACATTTTTCTATAGTCTATTTTTCTATAGACTTCTTTATAACTGTATTTCTTTTTGCAACAAAAAGCCATACTGGCTGTTAGAAAGATTGCAGCTTGAAGGCACTTCCATGTTGGCATCACATTACAGGCCCAACGACTAAAGTTTATGTAAGTCTGGACTCCACCAGTGGAGTTGCCCAGTGATGAACAGCTGATTTTTATTTTAGAACTTCCTGCGACCTCCGACCTCCGTGTTTGTTGATTACTGCCAAATTTACTTCACATCCTGATATCCTGGATGACGTTACATACCAGCTCATCTTTGCTCTAATTTAGAGCCAAGCCTTATGGTGGAAGGTTTGAGTCCAGACAAATGACATAATAAACATGGTGCTTAAAACATGGTGGTTTCAAACTACAGCATCCTATCAACAGACTGCTCTCAATCTAAAAATAAGCACCAGCCAGGGCGATGTACACCAACATTTGTCCCTTGACTGGTGTTATTGTTTTGGTCATTCTGTCACAGTCTGTCGTCGTGCGTCATCTTCTTTTGGAAACCTCCAAATGTGACTGTGGCCTGGCCAAACATGAAGTCACTGTTTCACCATCTAAACATAAATGATTTCAGTTATATTTCTGCTTTATTTCAAGGTTCAAGTGATTATATAATCCTAAACAAATGAATCTCCCTGGAATATTGGGCATATGGCTTAGTAAAATCTCTTTAGGTGTTTTTCAGAGTGATCAAAGCAGTTTAGAAGTTATTTTTGTAAGTGAATTTACAACAATTAGAATAAAAGGAGTGATGTTATTCACTGCTGTTGGCATCTTTTGCGATATTTTTCTGACTTTGAGGAAAATTAATTAAAAGGACTTTTGTTTTCCATCTTGGGGAACAGCTCAGTCAGCACGGCACCGACTTTTAAACAAAAATATTAATACTTTGCCAACTGGGAGAAGATTCCCTATATAATGTTTAGTTCATCTATTAATTGATTCCTCCCTTTATGAGTTCTTCTGTACTAACCTTGAGCCAAATGCTGAGTGGCCTAAAAGAGTAATTAGTTATTTATTACTGATTACTATAGCAATAGTTACTCTTTTGAACAGGAGCCATTGTATTATTCAGCAGCCATTTCATTATTTGAAGCTTCTGGCCTGTACGTGTCAAAGTGATTTGTCATTTAAAAAACTCTGTAATATTATTTGCATCTTTATTCTTTTAGCCACTACAGAAGAAATCTGCCCATTTTATGTTTATTTGATCTTTGATACTTTCAGAAGACTTGTAGAGCAAAACTGAACGAGTGCACCAGCTATTGGCTGGTCACTATGTTCCGGTGCTTTATTAAATAATGTCTGTCCTTTAAAAAAAAGACATTTATATTCCATGCAAGTATCTAAAAATACACTGTGTCAAGAAAAGGAAAGACCAAGAGATGAAAGTCGAAAAATGGAAGGAAGGAAGGGTATAGGTATAGTAGAAGAATAATGAAATACTAAATATGAGTGATGAAAGTGCCTACCTGTTAGGTCAGCCTGACCCTAGAATAGCCCTGCAGTCATTAAAATGTCATTCAGAGCTTCACATTACAGCTGTGACTGACAGGCTGATTTATATAAACTTAATTATGGATGAAGACAAAGCCAATGGGGGAGACTGAAACACATGAATTTACTCGTGCACATGTATGCACTGGTGAAAAGAAATGCAAACACAGGCACACACACATGCACACACATTCAGCTTTGTCAGAGCAGTTTATCTTTTCTGTAGCTATTTCTAAGGGATCTATTTTAAACACAGGCTGAGAAGGAGCTGAGGACGGCAGGGCCTGCTGAGGACATTAACATCTAGTCTTCATTATTCATTCCATAATAGAAAAAAACCAGCAATGAATAACACTGCCTCTTGATGAGGGGCATCCTATCAGCAGCAGCAAATCATGCAGAAACAGTGTGAAAAGTAATTCAGGATGATGTACATTTCCATGAATTTTTATTTAAACTAAATATACTGCATATATTAACACATAAAGGAGGTTACTGCTTCCACGCTTTTGTGAAATGAGCCACATTAGAACATGGCTTACGGCTTGGTCCCGCCTTCACTGTTGTGATTGGTGAGGGGGTAGGGACAGGCTTAGGGCGTCGGGGGGTTCACCGGAGGCATCTTCCTTGGGGGGCTCAACCCGGGGTAGCGGTCATGTCCGGTTGGGGGCTCTGTTGGCTCTCAGGTGACTGTTTCCTCGCGGCTGCATGCAGCAGGGCTAGGGGAGGGTCTGTGCTGACGGACGTGGGTTACTGACCTGGTAGCCTGGCTGGCCCTGGGTGGGTCCAGGATGGGCGTGGGGTTCTGGGGGTGCTCCGTCTCTGGGCTGGGGCCCGGGCCGGGCCTTGGGGGCTTGGGTCCTGGTTGGTGTGTTGCCGGGGTTGTGGGCGGGTGGGTGCATGGGGGCCCAGCCCTGGAGCAGGGTGCCGCCGGTGCACCGAGCCACCTGGGGGGCTCTTCAACTGGTGGGGGAGATGGTCACATCTTGCAGGAGCTTTCCTCTCTTCAGGAACTCTCTCTGCAGGAGGGGGAGATACAGGAGAGGTGGAGGAAGATCTCAGCCTGGGTGTTTACTGTCTTATGTAGTCTGGAAGATGAGTGGATGGTGGGGTGGGTGCAGTTTTCTCTGTGGTGGGGTTGGGTGGACTGTCCCGGGCTCTGTGGGGCCGGGGGGCGCTGCTGAACTGGGCCCCGGTCTGGATGGGCCTGGGCCCCCTTTCCCTGGCGGGTCGCGGAGTATGGGAGTGCCTACTGGGGTCAGCGGGGGAGCTGGCCCCAGGGAGGGGTTACCTGCCCCTCCCTTCCTTCCCTCCCCATCTCCAGCTGCCTCCCTCTTCCCGCTCCACCACAACCACCCACACATGCAGGGCCTTGGAGTAGGGGTATGTCACCAGGGTGCAGAGGAGGCATCCCCCCCCCCCCCCCCCCCCCCCCCCCCCCCCCCGTCCCCTTCTAGCTGCCTCTGCCTCAATTTTATCCCACAACTTAGACATTCACATTATTCACACTCTCATTACACATACATATAGGATCTTGGGGGTGGGCACAATCACGGAGTCCAAATTACCATCAGGGTGTACACCTCACCCCTGGCGTCGTTGCCCACCTCTCAATTTTAAATACACGTAGACATTGAGGGCTAGCAGGAGGGACTATGCGCTTACCTGCTGCTCCTTGGCAGGTAGCTCCATGCCCTCCTGGGTTTTAATTGCACCTTAGAACACACATGCATCAACACTACAATGAGCGGGTGGAGTGAGGTTTGGAGTCTTCTCCCACCCCCGTTCTCTGCGGCCTGCTGGAGCGGGAGGGCTAGGAGGAGTTGGCCGTCCGACTGCGGTCTGGAGTGTGGGGCCTCCCTGCTGCTGCGGAGTCGGGGCGGTCTGCCTCCCCCCACCGCAGGGAAAAGGGTAACACCACCTGGGTCTGGGTGCAGTTCCCCCCTCCAGGGGCAAGGGTACCTAGACCCGGTTTGTAGAGTACGCTTGGGGAGTGTGATCGTGTGTACAGCGTCTCTTTATGTCTGTCTCCACGTTGGTTGAGTGTGGAGTAAGTGCATATGAGAGCATGGGGGGGGGGGGGGGGGGGGGGGGGGTGGATGTTTGTGTCTGCGTGTGCCTGTATGTCTGTGTCTATATGTCAGGTTGGGTATCAGACGCCACCTCTCTGGGGACACCTCAGGCCCTCCAAGGTTTGGAGGCCTATCTCCGCCCACCACCACTTCCCCTGCCAGTGGCGGACTCCCTCAGGTGTCGGTGCGTTGGTGGTTCTTTGTGTCTGGGGGTGGGCGTCCAGGTACACACCGGCTCACTCCTTGGCGGCCGCTTATCGGGGCCTGGAGCCTGGGGCCCCTTCGGAGGTGGGGTGCCCCCGGCCTCTCGGCTGTGATCAGGTACCCTGCTGGGGTAATAGGCTGGCCAAAGGAGGAGATAGAAGCCACTGACATAAAGACAAGAAAGCTCCTTACCATGCATGGAGGGTTTCACCCCAAGTCCAGCACCCTGAGGCTTTACGCTAAGCGGAAGGAAGGGGGCCGGGGACTGGTGAGTGTCAGCACCACAGTCCAGGATGAGACAAGAAACATCCAAGAATACATTGGGAAGATGGCCCCAACTGACCGAGTGCTCAGTGAATACCTTAGGCAGCAGAAACCCAAGAAAGAGGAGGGAAATGAGGAACCATCATGGAAGGACAGGCCCCTGCACGGTATGTACCACCGGCAGATAGAGGAGGTGGCTGATATCCAGAAATCCTACCAGTGGCTGGACAAAGCTGGACTGAGAGACAGCACAGAGGCACTAATCATGGCAGCACAAGAACAAGCTCTGAGTACAAGATCCATAGAGGCTGGGGTCTATCACACCAGGGAAGACCCCAGGTGCAGGCTGTGTAAAGATGCCCCAGAGACAATCCAGCACATAACAGCAGGGTGCAAGATGCTAGCAGGCAAGGCATACATGGAACGCCATAACCAAGTGGCCGGCATAGTGTACAGGAACATCTGTGCCGAGTATAACCTGGAAGTCCCGAGGTCAAAATGGGAGATGCCCCCAAGGGTGGTGGAGAATGACCGAGCTAAGATCCTGTGGGACTTCCAGATACAGACGGACAAAATGGTGGTGGCTAACCAACCGGACATAGTGGTGGTAGACAAACAGAAGAAGACGGCCGTAGTGATCGATGTAGCGGTTCCGAATGACAGCAATATCAGGAAGAAGGAACACGAGAAGCTGGAGAAATACCAAGGGCTCAGAGAAGAGCTCGAGAGGATGTGGAGGGTGAAGGTAACGGTGGTCCCCGTGGTAATCGGAGCACTAGGTGCGGTGACTCCCAAGCTAGGCGAGTGGCTCCAGCAGATCCCGGGAACAACATCGGAGATCTCTGTCCAGAAGAGCGCAGTCCTGGGAACAGCTAAGATACTGCGCAGGACCCTCAAGCTCCCAGGCCTCTGGTAGAGGACCCGAGCTTGAAGGATAAACCGCCCGCAGGGGCGTGCTGGGTGTTTTTAAAAAAAAAAAAAAAAAAAAAAAAAAAAAAAAATATATATATATATATATATATATATATATATGTATGTATATATATATATATATATTTATGTGTGTGTGTGTGTGTGTGTGTGTGTGTGTGTGTGTGTGTGTATATATTTAAATTTGGGTCTACACAAGTCACTTTCCATCACGTTATAGCAGTAAGTTAATTATGTTTGTTAGTAAGTCACTAGCTCCTCCTCCTCCAACAATGTCAACACCAAGCACTAAGAGGAGTGCACCAAAACACCACAAATAAGTAAGTCAGAGGGTGAAAATTATTTTATTCCACCGGACACACACACAAAGACACACACACAAAGACACACACACACACATAGAGAGAGCTCCAGGAGGGTCAGAAACAATGAGGAGATTGTCCGTAATAACAAATGGTTCATTAATTCATAAATCAGAGTGTCAGCCTTGGTGGACCAACTCCTCACAGCAGAGAGCAGGAGCTGTGTGTTATTAGCCAGGAGGATGGCACAATGAAAACTAATGGGCACAAGCGCTATGTCTCCTTGGAGCACTGACTCTGCTAACACATTCATTCATCACCGAGCTTCAACCAGACAAACAATGGAGAAATAATAGAGAAAAACCTTATTTATAAATCACTTACATCTTTAGATACATAGATATTTATCTTTGTATATTTCCTGAACAGCATATGTTAATTTCTCTGTAGCTTATTGAATCAAATAATTTGGACGAGCTGCCCATTAATACCAAGTATTTAATAGTAGAAATCACATATTTCTTTTAATAATAGGAACCTTACTGATACAAAAAATAAAGTAGAGCTCTGACCCTTAATCAGTTATAATCAGTTGTATTGGCTTGATTATGGGTCTCCTCAGGATTGTGTGTACAGACTGTTCTTGATTAACATCTCCTTCACCCTTCAGATTTTAATCTTTAGTGCATTAATCTGAGTAAACTCAAGTAATTTTCAGCAATGCTGCTCCAGCTTTAACCTCAGCAGTGGTGTATTTAGACAAAATAACTAAAAACCTTTTATTCCTCAAGAAAAGTAACAAATAAAAACAAATTACAAATCACTGGTACACTGAGATGTAGGGACAATCTCTACTTTAGTGAAGTTATTGTGTTTGGCCAAGGGTTTTTGTGTGGGATGATTTACACATAAAGTCAAGACACACATAGAGTCAACTTCTCAAAATCCATCGGCTGATCATGATTCCCATGATGCCTCCGGAAATAGAAGATAAACTTTTTCAACCTTCTCTTTAGAGGAGAGGGCTTGAAAAAAGCGAGTGAGATGGAAGGACTTAACTGTTAGTTCTGAAGTTATGTAACTGTAATTAGATTTCAGCAGTTGCATTGTTTCATTAGTTACTAAGGGTAAATAACAATATTAATGCATGAAAACAGTTTCCAGTGCAACTGTGCTCACGTGCATAACACAAAGTGAGAAAGTAGGGCTGGATCATTTCACCTTGAACCATCCCTTAGTCATGTTGCTATAGTCTCCAACTGCTGTGGACCTTCCCATGATGCACTGAGTAATTTTCCTCCACTCTTTCCTCCTTTCACTAAACTTTGCAGAAGTGCTTGCTCACTGAAAATCATCTGATAGTTTTCCTACTCTCGCTGTCTTTGTGAGGTCTTTACCTTACAATATACAGCACCTTGAGACGACTGTTGTTGTGAACTGGTGATATATAAGCAATATGGAATTGCACAGTGTTTGTTTGTATTTGATTTTCATCTGACAGCATCGATATATCAAATTACTCATGACAGCAGCAATATCTATGAAGTCATCTGTGTATAAACTGACACATCATTTATCTCACAGCCTGTTAGCTAGTGCACACTTTTTTTGCAAACAAACAACGCAGACAAACACTGATCCAGAGTACGCATTCATCAATTTCTTTCACAGGTCCCTAATTACAACTGAGACGGTGACTGCTAAGCACCAAAGAAGCTGCACATGACTGTGCTAGATGCACGTGATGAATATATTAAAAACACGTTTGACAGCAGCAGCAATAGTTTTTTGTGCACTGGAGTCTGGTGAGAGACAGTGAGAGGATCATTTATAATGCAGCTTGTTATTTGGCATGCATGTAATCTTCATATATCATGTATAATGGAAGTTAGTGTAGACATCCTCCTTTATGTATTTGCCCTTTGCCTGTCCTGCCAAAAAAAATTCTCATTACATTTTAAGCAGAACAGACCTGTGTAAAGAAGAAGAGCTGGCACTCTTTTATGCTTTTTACTCATTTCTGTCTATTGAAAATTTGCTAAGAATGTGCAACGATAGGGGCTATTAAATAGGTGTAGCAACACTGAAATATTATTCAAGCTTTTTGGACAATTACAACTGAGTGCTGTTATCCAAAAACCTTTCATTTTTATGCCTTGAGTAAAGAAAATTGAGCTGAGGATGGCATTATCTGCTCCATCACAATATTAGCTCAATCATCTAATGGGTTTGGATACAAATGCACTGCTGCACTTTGAGGAAGTCTGCTAAACTATAATGAATAGAGCAGTGAATTTACACCATGCAGCAATACATGTTATTGAATATTTTCCACATTTAAAGACTCCCTTAATTGATTGATTATTGCAAAGGAGGGATTAAACAAGAAAGAGGAGCTCAAATAATATTTTTTTCTTTATTAATCTTCATAATACAAATGCATACTCACTGTATTGTTATCACAGAGGTGACAGAAAGAGCGTTTGAGTGATGACAAAAGAGGAAATCGAAGAGAAAATGGATGACTCTACTGTTGTAAACTTGCAAAAGCAGCACAATTTTCATTAAGTGTGTTCATAGATTCACAGTTTCCACAGTGTGAATAATAATGAGTTCACGTCCAACACCACTAAAAGGTTTCCTCTCATCTAAAATATCTGAAGTTTCACCAGAGAAATTAACACAAATGACTATGGTGACTTTTTGACCTTCCCTCCTCTTTAGCCTCCTGACCCAGAAGTCATTTTGAAGTTTCTTTTCCAAGGCTTCAATGGCTTTTGGAGATTTCAAAAGTATCTTTCCTTATGTGGATTTGTAGACAATGCTTTTCTACCTTCTCTGTAATTTTGCAGAATAAATAATTATAATAATAACCAGACTTCCCTTTTTTGCCTCCAGAACTCATTCTTCAAGGTGTAGATTTAAAAACTCAGATTTTTATTTTCATTCATACTGAGATGATAGCATGTTGCTGCAGATTTGCTGACTCCACATCCATAATGCAAACCTCCCATTCCACCACATCCCAAAGATGTTCTATTGGATTGAGATCTGATGACTGTGAGGGTCATTTAAGTACAGTGAATTAATTGTCATGTTCAAGAAACGAGTCTGAGATGATTTTGAGCTTTGTGACAGGGTGCATTATACTGCTGGAAGAAGCAATAAGCAAATGGGCACACTCTGACCAAAGTGGATGGGCATGGTCAGGAACAATACTCAGATGTCTTTAAATGATGCTCAGCTGGCACTAGAGGACCCAAAGTGTGCCAGGAAAATGTTCCCTTCACCATTTCACCACCAGCAGCTTGAACTGTTGATACAAGACAGGATGGTTTCATGCTTTCATTCTGATTCTACCGTCCAAATGTTGCAGCAGAAATGGAGACGCATCAGACCATGTAACATCCTTTCCAGTCTTCTCTTATCCAGTTTCGGTGACCCTCTGTGAATTACAGACTCAGTTTCCTGTTCTTAGCTGAAAGGAGTAGCAGCCAGCGTGGTCTTCTGTTGCTGTACTCATGTGCAAGGTTTAGTGTGTTTAACAGGTCAAAGATGTTCTTCTCTACTTTGTTGTATAGTGTTACTTGAGTTTGGCTCCTAATTAGCTCAACGAGTCTGGCTGTTCTCTGACCTCTGGCATCAACATATACTTTTTCTTTTTTTCAGCCAACTCTATGCAAACCCTAGAAATTGTTGTGCAGCGAAATCTTAGAAAATTAACAATTTCTGAAATACTCAGCCCATCCATCCACCCTGTTTAAAGTGGTTAAAGAGTTCTCAATTTGTCCTCATACAGTGGTTATGAAGAGGAGCATGGGATATACATTAGATTTGTTCCAGGCTGTACTGTTAGGGCATTTTAAAATCGGAAGTGGCCAACAAAGGAACTGAAGATATTACTCTTAATGTGTTGGTTTTTTTTTCAAAAGTTCTCAGTGAAAACTGACACATTTGACTTCAATTTTTAACCTTTTGCCTCCTCAGAGAGTTGCTTTGCCTCCCTCTTGACTCAAATAAATGTGAAGTAGCAGATAATTAAGTACATATTGGACTATTTACAAATGTTGTCTCTCAATAAATACACACCTTATAATCAGGCTTTCACTGATTCTGTTCTGAGATTTTTTTTTCTTAAAATTCTTTGTAAATATATCTGTGACATTTAACACTCCACAAATATGCATCCTACTTTTAAAAAATATTTATTGCCCGACTGATATCGGATCTTTGAGGCTGACGCTGATATTTACAATTGACAGTTTAAAATGTCAGGTAATGATAAATTGCCACTTACTGATACGTTTTGCTGTGCTTCATGCACAGGAATGAGAAGAGAAATGGACAGAGGAGGAAAGAGGACAGAAATAAGTGGAATGAGTGCTAGAAATGTAGCGCTGTGCTACAACAGGGAAGTTTTATAGCTGCATCACAAATCAGCTACATCGCTGAAGTCCACTGGAGAGCAAGCTATGCAAAAATAATGGCCAGTGTATAAAGAGAAGAAAAAGCACTGATTGCTTAGTGTGGCACAAAAAATGAGTTATGCAGCAGTTTATTGTTGCATGTTGATAAGAAAAATGTTTAATAAGACTTTAATAAGTCTAAAAGAAGAAAATGATGGGGAGAGGAAAAATGGAAGGAAGAGAAAGAGAGGGTTGGGAACCTAAAACAAAATTGTTAACACACTATTCGAGTAGTTTAAATGTGACTGAAGAATTTAATGACAGTTGTATGAGTGGGTCACGCAAATCGCTGGTTATATTGTCTCTTCAATCATCAGTGGTGTGATTATATTAGAGATGACAATGGCGAGATGATAAACCACTTTAATCTGTTTTACTTAGCCTTTAGCAGGGAATAAGAACAAGCTGCAGGGTTTTAGATTTACATGCACACAGACACACACACACACGCACTTCAAAGAGGAGCTGTGCATAGGTGCGTTGGTGTATTGTCAAGGCAGAAGATTGAAGTTGACTGATCCTATTAGGTTTTACTGTTGATGCACACACGCTTCAACAGACATCTGAAAAAGCTGCATACACATGCACACAGAGACGCGCACATACAACTGAGCAGCACATTAACAAATTGTCTTGCACACACTCAGACACACACACACCATTCGCAATGTGACTCAGCTGTGTCATATTCACAGTTGAGAGGGAACAGAGCGAGGAGTGCAGAACTAAAGAACGCCTGTCAGGTTTATTTCTGTCTCCGGCTGGCTCTTGCCTGTGTTACCAACGGAGCTTCATGCTCTGATCTGCTGCTGCCCCACTTCCTGGTCCCCTTGTCTACTCTTGAGTACAATGGCAAAAATAAAAACATAAACAACCTTCAAGTGTTGCAGCATGCATATCGTCCTTCACAGGAACTGTGCACAAATTCAAAACCTGCAACAACAGTGAACACCAACTATTTGTCCTGCTTCGACTGAGAACTGGCGCTGCATATCATTATGGCTAATGATTATTTTAGGACTCCTTGCAAGATGGGAGAAGCACTTTGAACAAATAAACCAACTATCTGTGCTGCTTAGAATACTTTTATTACTTTTATGGATCAAGTCAGAAAGCTGGTTCGAACAAGTAAATTAAAACTTACGCACAAAAATATTAGGTTTACTAACGCACTGTTAGAAAATAATATAAAAACTGATTAACATGTTGATTTATTTTGCCTTAACCCTTTCAAGACCAGCGTATTTTATTTGATACAGGTGTTTTGTGAGTTTTTGAGACTTCTACATCATCAGCGTGACTTTTTTTACCCTCAAAAAATGATATAAATTGCATGACACATGACTAAATAATAAAAAAGGCTTATGTAGCAAATGTGATACAAATTAAAACTCATATATATATGCAGATTAAAATGTGATGTGATTAATATATTTATTTAAAGATTTCTGGCAGTTATTTCATGCTTGAGGTTTTAAAGGGTTAAAGAGACCTGGTTACATGTAAAAGTAGAATAGGAGGCAGTTCCCAGCTTGGATTTTGGAGGCTTAAAACATTCCTTATTGATAAACCATATAGTAAGTTTTAGAAAGTGGAGTATTTAGTGCTCAGTGTTAGAAGTACTTGGTTGTTCGAGGCAAAATAAAAATGAGTGGCTTCAGGGATTTTTTTGTTTGTTTTCTTGTTCGTTTGTTTTTTGTTGAGCTTCCAGTGAGCACTGTTGGGGCCATAACTCCATTTCACCAGATTACTTCACAGATTTCCGATGGAGAAATGAGAAGTATGATCAGAAGAGTTGTCCAAGAGCTAAGACCCGCTTGTGGAGAGCTACAAAAAGACCTGGTAACAATTGACAATTGAACTACTATGACCTGTATGCACACTCACCATTAAAGACTCCATTGCTGAAGAGTTAAGTTATAGATCACCACCCCATTCATTTAAATAAGGGGCTTCAAAATAACTTCACAGTTAACCTCGTGGAGGCATTTCCAGGACGGCAGGTTATACAAGGTTATTATAACATCAAAACTAAACAGAACTAAAACTGTGTGTTTAAAACACATAGTTAAAATTAAAGTAGAATTTGACTCAAAAAAACAAAATAAAAATGTAATATTTTTTGTTTGTACAAATCGATGTTTGTTGCAAAGTCAAAAACGAACTAAAGACCAAATAAGACACAAATCCTCTAAATTATTATTATTATTTTTTATTTTTTTGCCATCTACTTCTGAAAATATTAAAGAGTCCAAAGGATAAATTGGAGAAACAAGTGACAGAAATCCTTGCCCTGTATGGAAATGAGCCTCCACAAACTAAAATTAACATCTTCATCCTCTAATCTGTTATCAAACTGTTCTCCCACTAGGAGCTCAGTCTGAGTGGAGTTTTTTTTCTCCTCCTCTTACCTCATGTTATGTATTTTCGTTGTTTTTTTTCCTATCAGCCTACCTTTCTGACATGTCTCCCCAATGTGATGTTTGTGTAAAGTTGGTCAGAAGATTCCTTTGTAAGTGCGCATGCGCCATTAGCGTGCTGCCTGCTGTAACCCGAATTTCCTTCGGGATTAATAAAGTATTCTGATTCTGATTCTGAATTATCACCGTCTTCCCTACCTTAAGTGAGCCAATCAGCCACCAACCAATGTGCTTTTAATTTCAGTGCTCTTTTGTCAGTCTGTCTCTCATTCTTCCATCCTGCCTCCTCCCCCATTTCCACCTCACTCTGGTCACTCAGAGCCCATCCAATTCTCCATCTCCATCTTCATCACCACCGGGGATTCTTTTCTGCAACGATGAGTCATTGGAGACTAATTGCCAAATAGATCAATGAATTTTTGTATCACAATAAAGCGTGTTCAGTTCTTCCAAATAATCTCTCCTTTTTGAAATGCTTGGGCACCATCATTATTTAATAAAAAAATAATAATAAAAAAAAACAGAAGACAAGCATGAATTTAACTCTGAAAGCAAGGGTTTGCTGGAATGTGGCAGTACAGTGATTTTCCAATCACTCATTACAAAAGGCAAATGGTGTGTGTGAGTTGTTTGCTGTTACACAGAAAAACCGTTAGAGTGTGACAGTTGCCAGTCTGAAAGGGAAACAGAGCCAGGGACAGTTGCACTTTTCACCAGAGTTGGCTCAGAACACATTGTTCATCACCAAGTCTGTGCAATGATGTCATCCCCACAATGGGCAGCCAGAAAAACGTTCTTTACACTCTTCTCACACTGACTCCAATCTGTCTTTCTGCTGTGAGACTTGGACAGGATATCCGTTTGTGTGTGTGTGTGTGTCTGTGTGTGTGTGTGTGTGTGTCTGTGTGTTGACCTGTAAAATCTGTATGTATTTAAGGGTTTTTCTACTTTCTCTACTGCTTTTGAATCTTGGACAATGTGGATCGCGTCAGAAAGTCTGGTCATTTTGTCCTCAAGGTTTTCAAATGAGCTTTGTTATTAGGATCATGGTTAAAGTTAAAAATGTGACTGTGGTGGATTACGTGTTAGGGACTGTATTATATCACAGAGGGACCCTACAAGTATAGAAGTGTGAGTGTGTCACAGTCTGTGCAGTCATTGTGTGTGTGTGTGTGTGTGTGTGTGTGTGTGTGTGTGTGTGTGTGTGTGTGTGTGTGTGTGTGTGTGTGTGTGTCACTTTGCCAGGATTGGCACTCAAATTGGCCAGAGGAATCAACTAGTAATGAGATCTCACTTTTGGCATTCCTTTCTGCTGCAATGTCGTCAGCAGACACAAAAAAGACACCCAGTTAGAAAAAATATGACCATTGCACCAAAAGCAAAGTTCGTGTGGGCCAAAAAAAATATTGTGTGTATCTGTGTGTGTCTCTGTTTGTGTATAATAATGGTCTTTTCTTGATATTAAAGATAAAGCATCAAGTGAGTTAAACTTCGGGAACACTGGAACATATTGTTAATAATCTGTTTCAGCTGCTTGGTATTACTGAAATTAACTAGAGGTGCACTAGAGGGAACATCTCTTTCACAGAAGGCATATTTTTTCCACCACATCTTTTATGTATTTATTTATTTACTTAAAAAATTGGTGGCATGAGAGGACACCAGGAAGCTACATTGTCAACTCACTCAGGATGGCACATCAGTATGTACCATTTCCACATGGTTTCTTGTGTCTCAAGAGCAGGGAGGACATTCCAGTTACTCTGGGAGAGCTGGACAGGGTGGTAGAGGGTCCTTAACCCATTAACAGGACTCTTATCTGCTCCTTTGTGCAAGGATGAGTGGGATGAGCACTCCCAGAGCACCACAAAATGACCTCCAGCAAGCTACTTGTGTGAATGTCTCTGATCAAACAATCAGAAAGTGACCAGCAGTGATTTGCATTTACTATAGAATACCAGAATTGGCAGGTCCATCACTGGTGCCCTCTGCTTTACACAGATCAGAGCAGGTTTGCTCTAAGCACATGTGAAAGATGTGAAAGTGTCTGGAGAAGTTGTAGAGATATCGAGATTTTGCTGCTCTTCTGTTCAGCTTCACCAGTTTAAATGGTGGGTCTGGGGAGGCATATTGATAGAGGGATCCACAGATCTCTACAGACTTGGCAATGACACCCTGACTCATATTAGTGATTGGTATAAATCCTTGGACCTAATGTCAGGCTCTACAGGGTAGTGCAGTGGGTCCTAGGTTCCTCCTGGACCACCACAATGCCCAGTCTCATGTGACCAGAGTATGCAGGCAGTTCCTAGAGGATGAAGGAATAAATACCATTGACTGGCCCTCACTTGACGTATCCACTAGAACACCTCTAGAAAATTATTTTGCGATCCATCCAGTGCTGTTGTGCAGGAGTTCAGGGTTGCCCTGGTCTGGATCTGGGAATCCCCTAGAAAACCATCCATTGTCTTATTAGGAGCATGCCCCAATGTTGTCAGACATGCATACAAGCATGTGGGTGTCATCCAAACTACTGAGTACCATTGTGAGTCGCTATAATAACATTTTGCCAAATTGGACTAGCCTGCCACATCATTAAACATATTAAATGTAAATCAAATATTATAAAAATGTTATTCTAAATTAAATACAATGTAAAACATCAGAAAATAGTTCACACAACAAAACTGAGAGATGGTATTTCTTCATAAAATAATGAGGGGAATGGCTACAAAAGATGACCTCAGTTTATTGAGGTTATCTTATTGTTTTTGTAATAAAACAATTGACATGTGTCCTGCAGTTATAGTTGAAGCTGAAGAATTTCACAATTGAGTTAAGAAGTCTAGAATACATCTGGCAGATGTTGAATGAAACAAAACACAGTACTCTGAAACAGCAGCTGCTTAGTATGTGCTTTATTATCTGAGACGACACGGTGCTGAGAGTAAGTTTCAACAAAACTAGTTGAAAGTCATTAAGTTGGCATTAGTAATAATTTGGATCTCATTTCCAACAGTGAAAGCAATGAAATGACATCCTGAAATGCAGTGTGACTGCAGGTTGTTGAGCGCTTTTATGTTACTGCTGCTGACTGTAACCAGTGAACCAGCTGAAGGGTCTCCAAGGCTTTTTATTTTTTTATTTTTTTTCAGACTGTTAATGACTTAAAAAGCAGAATTACTATTTATGCTTTGGTTTGGTTTGGCCAGCCATTTGGCTGGTTAGATGAAGAAAAAAAGCACAACATCACACTTAAAGCACTCCAGTTATCACTGATAAACTGCTTATATGAATTAATATGATGAAATGATATCACAAGGAAAGGCTGTGCACTGAGAGATTGCTGAGAGATCACAAACGTATGTGCCTTTCAACATGGAGACTTTGAATGTGCCTCTTAAAACCTCTCTCTTTGTAACTCTTTTAACCTTTTCAGAACATTTTGCCAAATAATTCAGTTCACTTAGTATCTAAAGACTTTAATTTATGCAAATTCCAAAGAGTTACACCTTTAATGTTTGTGTTGCTTTTTTCCATGCATTCCACAGCTTGTTATTCACTCCTGTAAAATGATAGCTTATCACAATGTGTATGAACAGGGAGGCCTGACAATGTGAGATAAGGGGAGATATGGGTCAAAATACAAAACTTTTAGGACCAAAACCTTTGCTATGTTTTATAATCAAAAACAGCTCAGTCAAAATGTTTAAATCAAATGTGAACCTCTTCAGTAAAGAAGTTCCAGACAAATCTCTCTCTCTCTCTCTCTCTCTCTCTCTCTCTCTCTCTCTATATATATATATATATATATATATATATATATATATATATATATATATATATATATATATTAGGGGTGCAACGATACACAAAATTCACGGTTCGGTTCGGTTCGATACTTTGGTGTCACGGTTCGATATTTTTTCGATACAAAAAAAATGTTCATGCCTTTTTAATTTGTCATTTATTAAAATTATAAATATATATTTTAACTCAAAAGTACAGTTTTTAAATTTAACCCTAACCCTTGTGCGTGTTTTTTATTTTGACAGCGAATGCGCACCTGCGGACCACTTATGTGCAGCCCTGGTTATTTAGCTCGTCATATTGCAGCCACAGAAATTATTTTGTCCATGAAACCATAAAGCTGCACTTTCTTTTTGCCTTATAGTCTGATTTGTCATAACTTCTCCGTTTTGTGGTAAGCTTTTCTTTGGCTGTCACTTCTTCACCCTGACCTGTCTTATTTGGCTCAGCAGAACTAAAATATATATCTGTCTGTGAAGGTCATCGTAGTCAAATATAAATCCTGCTGCTTTTACACACGCACTCACATAAGCTCAGCGATTCTCTGCGCAATCAACCTCTCACATGTTTAAGCTTGCTGCGGGAGATTTCACTTGTCATGTTTGCATAGTAAGCTAACGATTAATAAGACGATGTCAGAGGAATTGGTGCACAAATTATCATCACTCACAGATCAGTGCTGTCGCTCTCTATACACAGTTCGCACGATTGCAAAGTGAAAGCAAAAAAACAAGCGCAAATTCAAACCCGATTTCAATATGTCACATATTGACAGTGGCTCACAGATGCCAATGACATAATTACCCAGCTACATTTCTGAAAGAATGCAAAAGCATTGACATATATTTTTCCTTCCTACAATAGCCCGACGGGCAGGGCAGAGATAGATTTTGGTAGCCCGACTGAAAAAAATCGCTAGCTCCAGGACGTCGGGCTAGCGATATTGCAAGCCCTGTATCTGATTGAGGAATCACTCATCTTTGGAAAAGAGAGTTTATTACAGAGAAATGTCTCTTTCCAAAATAAAAGCTATACTATCCGCTTCTTCTGGGCTATATTCTCAGCAGCATAAGGAGAATCATGTGCTAACAGCTGTCTAAATGACTCGGCTAAAGTTAGTAGCATGCTTGTTGTTTTGGTCTTTGCACTAGGATGATGTCGGCGTAAATGTGCAGTCATATTCGTTGTGTTCCCACTAGTGCTTTCAGGTTAATCTCGTTGAAATGACCTTAACGCCACAACACGGCAAATCTCCGTTAACGAGCTACCGCCGATCGCCCCGTGTGTGGGGCTAGACGGCCAACACGTTAACGAGCTAACTGCGCTAACACACTAGCTCCCACCCATGTAATTGAGCATTGCATGGCACATCCAACATACTGTTTTACTTTAGTCCATGACTCGCTTACCTTCAGGGTCATACGTCACATGAAAACCAAAATAATTCCAAACGCCAGATCTGAATGAGGGTGGGGGAGGTCCATGTGTCTTGCTAGCTTGCCCTGCGGTCTTCCTTCTGACTATGCTGTCTGTGTTGAGCGCTCAGTGGATCTGCGCTCGACAGTGCAGCCTAGGCGGAGTAGTCGAACGCAGATTCACTGAGCGCTCAACACAGACAGCATCGTCGGAAGGAAAGTTGATAAAATAAATTACAAATGTTGTATTGTTCGATACATATGCGTACCGAACCGAAAGCACTGTATCGAACGGTTCAATATCGATACGAATATCGTTGCACCCCTAATATATATATATATATATATATATATATATATATATATATATATATATATATATATATATATATATATGGAGACGGAGCAATACTGGAAGAGCATATGGGAGAAGGACGCAACCCATAACGGCAATGCTCAGTGGCTAGTGGATCTGAGGGCAGACCACAGCGACCTCCCTGAACAGGGTCCAGTAACCATCACAGTGGCAGATATCCAAGAAAGGGTCTCCAGTATGAAGAGTTGGACAGCACCATGGTTCACGCCTACTGGCTGAAGAAGCTGACTGCACTCCACGAGCGTCTGGCAGCACAAATGAACCAGCTGCTAGTTAACGAGAGACACCCGGAATGGCTAACTGAAGGCCGGACGGTCCTGATCCCCAAGGACCCCAAGAAGGGACCGGTCCCCTCCAACTACCGACCAATAACCTGCCTCAGTACTACATGGAAGCTCCTGTCAGGCATCATATCGGCTAAGATGAACAGGCACATGGGTCAATACATGAGCGGGACACAGAAAGGAATTGGCAAGAATACCAGAGGCGCAAAACACCAGCTACTGGTAGACAGAACAGTCAGCCGAGACTGCAAGACCAGACTGACCAACCTGTGCACTGCCTGGATTGATTACAAGAAGGCCTATGACTCAATGCCCCACAGCTGGATACTGGAATGCCTAGAATTGTACAAGATCAATGGGACCCTAAGAGCCTTCATCAGGAACTCAATGGGGATGTGGCGTACAACACTAGAGGCCAACTCCAAGCCCATAGCACAAGTCACCATCAAGTGCGGGATCTACCAAGGAGATGCTCTGTCCCCACTGCTGTTCTGCATAGGCCTGAACCCCCTCAGTGAGATCATTAACAAGACTGGCTACGGATACCGACTACGAACGGAGCAGTTGTCAGCCACCTCCTGTACATGGATGACATCAAGCTGTATGCCAAGAGTGAATGAGACATCGATTCACTGATCCACACTACCAGGCTATACAGCAATGACATTGGAATGTCGTTCGGACTGGAGAAGTGTAGTCGGATGGTAACAAAGAGAGGGAAGGTAGTCAGAACTGAGGGGATTGAACTACCAGAAGGCAACATTGCAGACATAGAGGACAGTTACAAGTACCTGGGGATCCCGCAGGCGAATGGGAACCATGAAGAGGCCGCTAGAAAAGCTGCAACCACCAAGTACCTGCAGAGGGTCAGGCAAGTCCTGAGGAGTCAGCTGAATGGTAAGAACAAGATCCGGGCCATCAACACGTACGCCCTGCCCGTGATCAGGTACCCTGCTGGGGTAATAGGCTGGCCAAAGGAGGAGATAGAAGCCACTGACATAAAGACAAGAAAGCTCCTTACCATGCATGGAGGGTTTCACCCCAAGTCCAGCACCCTGAGGCTATACGCTAAGCGGAAGGAAGGGGGCCGGGGACTGGTGAGTGTCAGCACCACAGTCCAGGATGAGACAACGAACATCCAAGAATACATTGGGAAGATGGCCCCAACTGACCGAGTGCTCAGTGAATACCTTAGGCAGCAGAAACCCAAGAAAGAGGAGGGAGACGAGGAACCATCATGGAAGGACAGGCCCCTGCACGGTATGTACCACCGGCAGATAGAGGAGGTGGCTGATATCCAGAAATCCTACCAGTGGCTGGACAAAGCTGGACTGAGAGACAGCACAGAGGCACTAATCATGGCAGCACAAGAACAAGCTCTGAGTACAAGATCCATAGAGGCTGGGGTCTATCACACCAGGCAAGACCCCAGGTGCAGGCTGTGTAAAGATGCCCCAGAGACAATCCAGCACATAACAGCAGGGTGCAAGATGCTAGCAGGCAAGGCATACATGGAACGCCATAACCAAGTGGCCGGCATAGTGTACAGGAACATCTGTGCCGAGTATAACCTGGAAGTCCCGAGGTCAAAATGGGAGATGCCCCCAAGGGTGGTGGAGAATGACCGAGCTAAGATCCTGTGGGACTTCCAGATACAGACGGACAAAATGGTGGTGGCTAACCAACCGGACATAGTGGTGGTAGACAAACAGAAGAAGACGGCCGTAGTGATCGATGTAGCGGTTCCGAATGACAGCAATATCAGGAAGAAGGAACACGAGAAGCTGGAGAAATACCAAGGGCTCAGAGAAGAGCTCGAGAGGATGTGGATGGTGAAGGTAACGGTGGTCCCCGTGGTAATCGGAGCACTAGGTGCGGTGACTCCCAAGCTAGGCGAGTGGCTCCAGCAGATCCCGGGAATAACATCGGAGATCTCTGTCCAGAAGAGCGCAGTCCTGGGAACAGCTAAGATACTGCGCAGGACCCTCAAGCTCCCAGGCCTCTGGTAGAGGACCCGAGCTTGAAGGATAAACCGCCCGCAGGGGCGTGCTGGGTGTTTATTATATATATATATATATATTTACACACACACACACACACACACATATATATATATATATATATATATATATATATATATATATATATATATATATATACATATACATATAAAGTGTGCTCATCCACTGAACCTGTTCTGAGTCTCACATTCAGAAACACAAAAAGTTTTTCCCACAGTGATCAACAAAGTACATCACATTATAATTCTGTGACTCATGGTTCACAAACAGCATAAAAATCTTTTCCTCTGATTAAGTCATGTATAAATATGTGACTCATTACACCCAGCTCTCAAACCTTTTTCATTGCTTTCTAGTGCCAGGCACGTCTATTTCTGTGCAAGCCTGCCGTGTACAACATACGGTGGGAGTGTGCACAGGAAGCACCTGTTAGAATGAGGATGAGAACCTTAAATGCCTGCACGCACGCACGCACGCACGCACACACACACACACACACACACACACACACACAGAAACAAACATGCACACCAGTAACCGGAGCTGGTGACAGCTTGGCCCCTCATTTGGCTATTTTAGTCGACAGACACTCAGAAGCTTTGTTTGGCTGTGTATCAGATACAGAAATATTTTTGCAGGACTGAATTAATTTTGATTTTCATAAACGCATTATGAACATCATATGCAAAATTTTTATTCTTTATTTGGTTTATCAATTAAATTGAAGAGTCAATTTACTTGTTCATTTTTTTTAAAGAAAATTTATTTTGAAGTCATGTAAATTTTAAAGCAAGGTAACAGAAGTTCATGCATAAATATTTCTTTTAGGGCCCTCAGTAGATTACAGGCACATATATCAAAGCAGAAAGAATTACTGTTAGATAGATAGAAAAGAAATATTTTCTACTACAACTTTTAATTTCTATTTTGCACATAATTCTCAGTTTTACATTTTCCTTTACAATGCACTTCAATAGTTACTGTTTATTTGCGGCATGTGCACGATAGTTAAGGATCTGCATTTCTATTACTACTGTTTTGAATGTACCAAATATTTAAAAATGATATACTTAGTTTTATTTATTGTAGATTCTGCAATTTCTCTACTTATTATGACTGTGTGACACCTGTTTCCTTAACTAGGACCGACAAAATCATTCTTATTACATGTATACATATAAAAATACAAATACATAAATAATAAATTAATTAATAAAAAAAATGTTGCTGGACGCTTAAAGTCATTCTGGTGCATCATATGGAATTTAACACATACTCAACAACAGGCATTAGATAAATAAATTGAAAAAGTGAAAGACTGCAAGCTTGCACTTGTGCAAATCATTTCAATGATTTTTTTAATCATAAAAGGTATCTGATATTGTACAACAGAGCAATGGGACAGCAGTGCAGAGGCTTCAGAACTTGTCTTTGAATGCTCTAATTTTAAAGATTTCTTCAACTTAGACACAGACACAGATTTTGGACAATTCCCTCACTTACTGAAATTGTTTACAGTAGTATGCACATTTAAGGCACTTCAAATTTCTATCATGTAACATTTAAATCTGAACTCAGGACACCCAGCAAGATTACTCCAATAAACTATCCTGAGCAACAGGGACAGTTGTGAGAACAAGGAGTCCTGTTGATGATGTGGCTTTGGAAGAGTCTTGGTCTGAACATCACGGTGCCACTCTGGGATTACATGAACAGACAGAAAACAGTGAATCAGATTTAACAGCCACAGACCTTAATTAAAATGTAAGCAAGTATACAGAAGATAAAATGGACTGAAGTGTCTTCTCTTTTTAATTTACAAATAGATATGTTTAAACTTTTCACAGAATCCTCACTTCAGTGTCCAAAGTGCTTGTGCCTTATTAGAATCATAACACATCCACTCACATATTCACAGACTCAGAGACTGAAATAGTTACCCACACATGCACAGACACGCAGGCGATCACGCCTATTGCTTCGTATGTACGTGAGCCACCACAAGTGATCTAAGCACATGTTGTCATCTAATAAATTTAGGTAGCATTTGAATGAAAACATGCCTATATATAAACAATAAACTCAGGCACATATATGTGGGGTCACCTATGTATTACTGGCTGACTCAGACCAAAGGCCTGTTTGTGTTGTGCAAGTATGTGTGTGTGATGACAGAAACCACAGAGACACTAAAAATGAAGTGGACACCTGTTCTCTGGATAGCACTGGGAGAAATTCCACTCCACAGTCACAGCGCATGTTTGTGTGTGTGTGTGTGTGTGTTAGAAACAAGTATGGTGACACCGTACTTTTCCTGTCTCACGTGGACTAGATGCCCATCACTTCGTTTATGACCCTTCCCTTTTTAAAGGCCAGTATGGAGCCAGAGGGGCTTCAGCAGGGGATTAAAGTCAAAGTCCTTGCACTCTTCACACCAGCAGCTCACCCACTGACCAACTTATCTGGAAGGGTGTGGATATTTCCGTAAAGATCCATCGTGGCTATAAAGGCTGAGGAACACTGATGATCATTTGGAAAGATTCACTTTACAAGTTTGAAGTCTTTAAGATTTGAGCTGAAACCTTAGGAAGCTGAATCCATTAAGATTCACTTCAGCCTTTTTTAAGCGTTAAGTTAACTCGCTAGAATTTTCACGTGACGAAATTTTTTTTCAAGACTTTTTGGCATCTTAAGCCAATTGACCAAAACTGAAGCTAGAAATAACGACATCACCTGCAAGAGTAGATTATTATACGGGCAATAAAAGTGAATACGTTGGAAATTCACCATGAGTAGCAGTGGGATCGCTACAGTTTCATCCCGGGATCCACAGGCTTTCAAACGGACTGTAAAGAAGATAAAATGTGCTGCTATGGTGGCCAATTTGGCTAAAAGTTGGCAGGGATGGGCTAAAGAACATGCTGGCAAGCAAGAAGCCATGCCAAGTGGCTGGATGCCTTCATCTGTGGAGGAGGAAGATAAAAAAGAACGCAACCATGTTGTTAAACTTACAGTTACCCCACGTGTAATCTTAGCAGATCCCAGTGACAATAGTGAGAATAAGATCAGAACCTGCTCTGTAAACAAGACCGTTCAGCCAAAACGCAGCGAGTGCAGCAGCAGCGATGTAGTTAATGCCATTCGTGGCAAGATGGAGTCAGGTCCTGAGGAGACCAAGCCATTCATGGGCAACGAATCACCAACACGGCGGCGGCAGATGAGGGCACTACAAAGTGGAGAAGGAGGCGGGAGGATACAGAACAGGAAACTAAAGCTCCAGGAGAAGAAGTTGGGGTCAAGAAGCAGCAGCGTGGACACAGATGACAGCGGGTTGGGAGAGGAAAATGGGCTCAGCGACAACAATGAATCTAAAACCGAAAATGGCGAGCTCCAGTCTAAAAAGCAGACCAACAGGCCAAAGGTAGAGTGGCTAATAACAAAGATCTTTAACGATACGTTTAAACAATATCAATATAGTTTTAAAAAAACTGTTAGAAATGTATTCAGGTTTAAAGGTAGATCAATCAACATTTTGATCACATTGACAAATCCATAGAGATTTATCCAAAATTTTAGGTTTTTCTTTAACCCTTAAAACATTCTTCTTCTTACTATTTTGGTTTTATAAAGTGTTGTTTCATCTTTCAATCATTTTAAAAAATATATTTATAGCATGGTTTACGGGAGGAGGAATAAGTGCAAAATAAGTGCAAAATACTAAAATAAAAGAAAAGTAATTGTTGGACTAGCATGACGTGAAACACATTAACATGAATGATAACATAAGTCAGAGACAATTGGATATTTACATAATATCTAACCACAACATCTTTATAAGAGGTTTCTTCAAAATATCTTTAGATACACTTGCATTAGATTTAACTGTCACGTTTCCCTGTACCCAACATTGATATTGTTATTTAAAAAATTTCAAATAATAAGTCAAATAAAAGAGAAGAAAAGCTATTCAGGGATACTTTTTCTTAGTTATTATTATAAAGTGTAGAAAGACACGTGAAAGCACACTGATAGCAGAAAAGCTCCACAACTCTTTATTTTAGAGGTTATTTGTAACTGTCACTGAATGTTTTGGTAATGACAGCCTTACAAAAGAGGCGGAGTATTTTGCAGAGTTTTTGACAAGTCGGCTTTTTACAACTATATTAAATGTCCCCCAGTCAAAGACACAAAGGAGAATAAATTCCCCTAAAATAGAACAAGTCACACAGTGTGAATAAACAAGATTAAGCAGAAGTGCCTTTGATGTCACCTGAAGAAATCCAACTCCCTCATGGACACCAAACATCATAACAGTTACATAACTGCAATACTGAAATCTCTCCCATAAAAGGCAAAGGCTTTTTTAGTGGCCCTCTAGACATGTTAAAGGGGTTGCCAGAGAGCAAGTCCAGATCATAAAACACATGCTGGAATGCAGTGCAGTGGAATATATGTAAATAAATATAGTTACACCCTGACCTTCAGGTGGAACAGTCAGCGAGAGGAAAACAGGGTGAAGGGAGAGAGGTCAATGAAGGACATGAATTCGAGGTAATATGAGACACTGAGAGAGACAGTGCAATTATAATCAAAATATGAAGAAAAATGGTTTCTGAAATTATTTTTGTTTTATTGCTGTGTATTTTTGCTTTGTGTTGTTCAAAAATCCTGTTAAAGCATCAAAGGTGTGCATTATCAAGTTAAACGAGACTTAAGGAATACAGAGAAAAAAGTGATGGGCATACCAAAAAGGTAACACTGCTATTCATAAATCTTTTATCTGCTAGTAAAAAGGCAAAAGAGAAGCTAAAAGAATGTAGAACTGTTGAAAATGGCTGTGTGTGCCGACAGCAAACAACACCTATCAAATTAAACCAGTTTACATGACCCATGATTTATCTGCAAACATATATTAGCATAAAAAGTAACAATAGTAGTAGCACTTTAGTAATAAATGCTAACTAACGTCAGCATATCAGGCGTTAAATGAAAATGAAGTAACCTATCAAAGAAACTAAATTCAGAAAATATTATATGCATGCGTTATTGAATTTCACCGACGCTGCAATTTAAAAGCTCATGGTTAAATATTTCCCTCTAAAATAAACGCGAGTTAAAGTATGCCATTTGCAGTTAATGAAAAAAAAATTGTAAATAAGTGTTTACCACTGCTCAAATCCATGCCAACACTGTTTTATTAGCATAGAGTAAAAACAAATGTTACAAATTCAGATCAGTTCAATTCACAACACGTTAAAGTCTAAGGTGAGACATTAATAGAAAGAAAAATAAGGAATAGCAGCATTATCATCTTGAAAGTTCACAGAGTTTTGTGGAAGGTCCCTCCGTGACACATCTCAAGATTTCATAGATCAAATACCAAAGAGATCTGATGACACTCTTCCGAAGCTCTGGAAAGCTAAGACACATACCAGGGGAATCGGGGTGGAGTGGGGAACTGTGGGGGTGGAAAAAGTTTTTCTGAAAAAAATATACTAAAGAAAGATTAGGACACCCTCTCCTTTGGTTTATATAAGGTTCTCATTTCCAAGTACTCATTTATTTACATCCATGCTTCTTTATTTGCACATGTGCAGTCTCACTGTATTTATCGACAGACTAGGGATCAATTTCACCAACTAAAACATAGTTTTTAAAAGGACTAAGGGTTAATAACTCTACAGATTCCTATAGTGATGAAATACACTGCAGGTTTTTCTTTTGCTTTAAGCTCACCCAGCGCTAAATGAACAATACACAAATGTTTTGACGACCTATGTACTCCTCTTTAATAAATTTCAAAAGACATGTGTTGCTTTGCGCTTTTGTTTCCTTGAAAAGGTTTCAATGGATTTTTCAGTTTTGATTTGAACCTTTCTACAGATTAAAATTGCCACCACGGGTGACATCAGAAGTCGCTGGCAACAGTGGTCCGAACAGCACATTGAAGGCCAGAAGCTCAATCCCTTCAGTGAGGAATTTGACTATGAGTATGCTATGGCCCAGCGCCTCCACAAGGGTGACTCTGGCTATGGACGACCCAAAGAAGGCTCCAAGACAGCAGAGAGGGGAGACAGGGCCCAGAAACACATCTACAGGGAGATGGAGGAGATGGTCTGGATTATAAGAGACATGGGCTTCAAGGATAAAGAGGGTAGAACAATCATAACTTTTGGCCGTCTCTTTGACCGCTACGTGAAAATCTCGGACAAAGTGGTGGGCATTCTGCTTCGCTGCCGCAAACACAAGATGCTGGACTTTGAGGGGGAGATGGTGTGGAAGGGGCAGGATGATGATGTCATTATTACGCTAAAGGATTGAAAAAATATTATGCGTATGCAAACGTACCTATAAATCTCATACATCAGAGCTCCAGTAGAAACAACTACTCATTCTGAGCATGCAATGTCATGTACGTAAGGAAAATGTAGTATCTTTATAATGTTTAAAAATTAAACATGCATACATATCTAATGTTTCATACACACACACACAGACACACACGCTAGAGTCATTAGTTCTTCTCATATACCTGACAGATTATGGGGTGAAGGGAAGCTATCTTTAGCTTGCAAACCATGCTCAACTTGCTAACTATGTTACATGCTAGAAGCCTTAAGAATCCATCGCAATGTCAGTCATGGTAGAAGGCTTTACTGAGTCTCCAACTAAACAAACAAGGACTTTGAGTTAATTTCATCTAATAATTCATGACAGAATTGACAAGGGAAGTTTATGTTCGTTTAGCTAATTTTGCTAAAAACATGCAAGCAGTGGTAGCAACTTACTAGTCTTGTTTATTGTTTGTTTGTTTTCTTAAATAGTTAAAAAGTACTTTAATGAGACCAATGTCTGCGTTTCCTTAGTTTGTTTTTATTTGTTTTGTTTTTCGTCTTCTTTGGAATGACAGTTTAAGACTAAATAGTTAAATTAAGCTAAGCTAACATTTATTTTTATGTAGGAATATGTGACATCTTTAGAAATAGAAATAATGGATATAAATGTACCTTAAACCTCAGTTTTCAACTAAAGTACTTAAAAGCACACTACACCAGTCTTTCTTACAGGACTACAACCATGTTTACTCTGGACCATGCTCACTTTCAAAGATTTAATCTCCAGTAAAATGTTTGGTCAAAATGGCTTTCTTATTTGGTTGACATACACAACAAAAATTAATTGCAAAATAATGTAATTATATTTAGACAAGGGAAAATGACAATAAAAAGAAGCTTACATGCAGTAATGTGAATAATGTGAATGAGTTTGAAAAACTTCTGCATGTTAAGTTTGTGTAAGGCGAGATTTTTTTGAAATAAATCATTTTAGAGCAAACATTTAAATGTTAAAATGGGATCATCTCATATTAAAATTAAATGAAAGAGGTGCTTTAAATGTCAAATGTTTGCTTCTTTCAAAGTGAAAGCGTGGATGTTCTTTATATATGTATTACAAAAACTGTAAGCATTTGTATAATGTGTACAGTTTTTTAGTTAGTTTTTAGTTAATTAGTTTATTTTCAGTATTGTTGTGGTCAGAGTGGTGACACATGCTATGTGGAAGCAAACAAAGAATAAAAATTAAATGCTGCTTTTGTTTTTCTATATATATACTCAAACTGTGTTGCATACTAAGCTTATTTCAGTTTGTTTACTGACTGTGGTGTTGCATTAGGTCACTCTAGCTGACAAGGCTAGTATGTCATTGTTGAGTTGTGTGTTGTATGTTTCTGACAAAAACCTTTTTGCTTGCGTGAAAACAACAGTCTGCAGAGCATAAGCTTTAAGATAAAAGATATATGTTTTACATCAAACTAAAATAATATTTAAAAAATAAATAAACCCAGGCAAACTGGTTAACTGCACTTGAACATCAAATGCAATATCCTACATGATCACCTTAACCCAAGGAGAGAAATTAAATGTTGCATTTAAAGTGGTTATGTTGCGCACAACGGCGCTTTTACAGGGAGTGCAGAATTATTAGGCAAGTTGTATTTTTGAGGAATAATTTTATTATTGAACAACAACCATGTTCTCAATGAACCCAAAAAACTCATTAATATCAAAGCTGAATGTTTTTGGAAGTAGTTTTTAGTTTGTTTTTAGTTTTAGCTATTTTAGGGGGATATCTGTGTGTGCAGGTGACTATTGCTGTGCATAATTATTAGGCAACTTAACAAAAAACAAATATATACCCATTTCAATTATTTATTTTTACCAGTGAAACCAATATAACATCTCCACATTCACAAATATACATTTCTGACATTCAAAAACAAAACAAGAACAAATCAGCGACCAATATAGCCACCTTTCTTTGCAAGGACACTCAAAAGCCTGCCATCCATGGATTCTGTCAGTGTTTTGATCTGTTCACCATCAACATTGCGTGCAGCAGCAACCACAGCCTCCCAGACACTGTTCAGAGAGGTGTACTGTTTTCCCTCCTTGTAAATCTCACATTTGATGATGGACCACAGGTTCTCAATGGGGTTCAGATCAGGTGAACAAGGTGGCCATGTCATTAGTTTTTCTTCTTTTATACCCTTTCTTGCCAGCCACGCTGTGGAGTACTTGGACGCGTGTGATGGAGCATTGTCCTGCATGAAAATCATGTTTTTCTTGAAGGATGCAGACTTCTTCCTGTACCACTGCTTGAATGGTAAATGGCCTGTATTTATATAGCACTTTACTACTCCCTAAGGACCCCAAAGCGCTTTACATATCCAGTCATCCACCCATTCACACACACATTCACACAGTGGTGATGGCAAGTTACATTGTAGCCACAGCCACCCTGGGGCGCACTGACAGAGGCGAGGCTGCCGGACACTGGCGCCACCGGGCCCTCTGACCACCAGGCTACGGGTGAAGTGTCTTGCCCAAGGACACAACGACCGAGACTGTCCGAGCCGGGGCTCGAACCAGCAACCTTCCGATTACAAGGCGAACTCCCAACTCTTGAGCCACAATCGCCCTAGAAGAAGGTGTCTTCCAGAAACTGGCAGTAGGACTGGGAGTTGAGCTTGACTCCATCCTCAACCCGAAAAGGCCCCACAAGCTCATCTTTGATGATACCAGCCCAAACCAGTACTCCACCTCCACCTTGCTGGCGTCTGAGTCGGACTGGAGCTCTCTGCCCTTTACCAATCCAGCCACGGGCCCATCCATCTGGCCCATCAAGACTCACTCTCATTTCATCAGTCCATAAAACCTTAGAAAAACCAGTCTTGAGATATTTCTTGGCCCAGTCTTGACGTTTCAGCTTGTGTGTCTTGTTCAGTGGTGGTCGTCTTTCAGCCTTTCTTACCTTGGCCATGTCTCTGAGTATTGCACACCTTGTGCTTTTGGGCACTCCAGTGATGTTGCAGCTCTGAAATATGGCCAAACTGGTGGCAAGTGGCATCTTGGCAGCTGCACGCTTGACTTTTCTCAGTTCATGGGCAGTTATTTGGTGCCTTGGTTTTTCCACACACTTCTTGCGACCCTGTTGACTATTTTGAATGAAACGCTTGATTGTTCGATGATCACGCTTCAGAAGCTTTGCAATTTTGAGACTGCTGCATCCCTCTGCAAGATATCTCACTATTTTTGACTTTTCTGAGCCTGTCAAGTCCTTCTTTTGACCCATTTTGCCAAAGGAAAGGACGTTGCCTAATAATTATGCACACCTGATATAGGGTGTTGATGTCATTAGACCACACCCCTTCTCATTACAGCGATGCACATCACCTAATATGCTTAATTGGTAGTAGGCTTTCGAGCCTATACAGCTTGGAGTAAGACAACATGCATGGAGAGAAGGAAGTGGACAAAATACTCATTTGCCTAATAATTCTGCACTCCCTGTATATGTGCATTTACCTTCTATAATTTCATCAGGAACTGAACAATTATTTAACATTTAGAAGTTATTTATACAAAATTTTGTTCTTGTAAGTAAGAACTTGAATGTCTACGTGTTGAAGAGTTATCTAAGGTATCTAAATGAACTTTTATTACCACTTAGTCAGACATACACATTGCATGCACAATCACCTGTCAAAACTGATAATAACTTATCAAAAAGGTTCCTTACTTTCTCTTGGGAAACATTTTGGGGTTTTGCAATACAAAACAGACACATTCTCTTGCATCGGACTTTCAGAGTGAAATAAAATGACACACGCTTTTTGGTACCGAACCAAACAGGCTAGTCACCACAGCAGCCTTAATACTGAATACAAGCTGGAGGCCAGATGATATTTTCTTTTTAGGATGTTTTTGATATATAGAAAGTTGTATGGCATCAAATGCTACAGATATAGTTATACTATAGACTACCACTGTTACACAGGAAAATAAATTAATAAAACATGACAATACTTGGCAGGCTTATAAGCTTGTGTCAGTATTGACATTTATAACATGTGTGAGTTTATAACTGCTACAAAAGTTACAAAAGTTCCTTTTGTAGAAGTTCATGGCAAAGCCCACACTTGCTGATTTTGTAGTGAGACAATTTTAAGCCCCTCTGGACTTTGGTTTTGAAGTGCTCACTTTATAATTGTTTTTTCATAGCCTTGTCTTGATTGAAAAATACTTATCCAGTCTTTAAGTCTAACATCATTAGCTGTGTCTGGGTCCAAACTCCGCTGCAGGTCCATAAGCCAAACGATCACAGCGGCATCACTGAGAGTTAAGTGTCTAAATTCTTTCATCTGTAATAAAATGATCAGTGTGGCTGCTCTACCAGGTGTAACAATTAAGTTAAACATCCAGGCATCCATGAAAACGGAATTTATTAAACTGAACGCAGTTAGAAGTTAGCAAGGAGTTAGCTCGCTAGTTTCCATCTAAATATAATATAGCCTGTCCTGACAGAGAGGTTTCTGAAACAAATTAAGACGTACAGCTCTGCTATCACTTCCGACATAAATGAAGACAGGAAAGTAAATAGCAGTGGCGTTTGTAGGGTTACTTTAGTTTGGCTAGCTGATATATAATGATGTGCTACGTGATCGCTAGTGACACAGCTATGTTAGCATAATATAAACAGTGAAGGTGGAGGATGAACGCTAATTTCTTTCCACTCAATAAAAGTTGCTGTGAGGATTCTCGATGGTCAGGGACAAATGTAATCGCATGGCACGATGCTGTAAACGGACCGAACTTAAGTCAGGAGAACAACTGAGATAATTCATCCACAATCCGAGGTTATTCATTAATATACTGCTGCATGAGCTGGGCTGTAGTTGCGTCGTAAGGTTTTAAAAACCGAGCTTTAAAATAAATAGCGGTAATAAAAACCGAGAGAGGGCGACAGTGATCACTGACTGTTTTTAGGGGCTTTTTGAGAATAAACAGAACCAGATACATTCAGAACCAGAGAGACATTCGGGACTGCAATCTCCTCTGCTTCACCGAGACATGGCTGAACCCAGCGGTGCCGGACCACGCCATTCAGCCGGCCGAGTTCTTCTCGGTTCACCGCATGGACAGGACACGGGACTCGGGGAAGTCAAGGGGAGGCGGCGTGTGTTTAATGGTGAACAACAACTGGTGCAACAGTGCGAACGTTGTTCCTCTCACACGCTCCTGCACACCAAATCTGGAACTACTGTCCATCATGTGTCGTCCTTTTTATCTACCTCGGGAATTTACATCGGTCATTGTAAGTGCCGTTTATATTCCACCACAAGCGGACACGGTCACCGCCTTATGCGAGCTGCATGAGGCACTCACACAGCACCAGACACAACACCGGGACGCTGCGCTTATTGTGACGGGGGACTTTAATAGCGCCAACCTCAAACGCGCAGCGCCGAACTTTTATCAACACATCACCTGCCACACCAGGGGTGAAAGGACACTGGACCACTGCTACACTACGGTCAAGGACGGCTACAAGGCACAATCCCGCCCCCCGTTTGGCAAATCTGATCACGCCGCCATCTTCCTCATGCCAAAATACAAACAAAGGCTGAAACAGGAAGTTCCGGTTCAGAGGAAGGTCGCGCGCTGGACGGATCAATCGGTGGCCGCGTTACAGGACGCACTCGATGACGCAGACTGGGGCATGTTCAGAAACAGCTCCGACGATGACGTCAACGTGTTTACGGAAGCGGTTGTGGGATTCATCGGGAAACTAGCGGATGATACCGTGGAGACAAAGACTATCACAACGTTTCCCAACCAGAAGCCGTGGGTGGATAAAACCATCCGCGACGCTCTGAGATCCCGCACCGCTGCCTACAACACGGGACTCATGACGGGGGACATGGACCCGTACAAAGCCGCGTCATATAATGTGCGGAGGGCGGTGAAAGAGGCGAAGCAGCGCTACGGGAGGAAACTAGAGTCACAACTCCAACAGAGTGACTCTAGGAGCCTGTGGCGGGGACTAAGGACAATAACGGACTATAAAGCACCAACAACCGGTATGACGAACGCGGCCGTGACTCTGGCAGACGAGCTGAACACTTTCTATGCTCGCTTCGAGGCTGCAGCTAAGGTCTCCAACAATGCTAGTGTTAGCGGCGCTAACGGCTGCAGACAGGAAGATACTGCCAGCACCGGAAACGTGCTCGTCATCTCCGAGCATGAAGTAAGGAGAGCCTTCAAAAGAGTGAACACCAGGAAAGCAGCAGGACCAGACGGCATCCCAGGTCGTATCCTAAGAGACTGCGCATACCAGCTAGCTCCTGTGTTCACTGAGATATTCAACATCTCTTTATCTCAGTCGGTGATCCCCACATGCTTCAAAGAGTCCATCATTGTTCCTGTCCCGAAGAAACCCCACCCTGCTTCTCTCAATGACTATCGCCCTGTAGCCCTCACCTCAGTAGTGATGAAGTGCTTTGAACGCCTGGTCAGAGACTTCATCATTTCTTCACTACCAGACACACTGGACCCACTACAGTTCGCTTACCGTCCAAATCGTTCCACAGACGATGCCATCTCTCATCTCCTCCACACATCACTCACTCACTTGGACACTAGAAGGGGGAATTATGTTAAAATGCTCTTCATAGACTACAGCTCTGCATTTAACACCATAATTCCCTCCACACTCACCACCAAGCTGGAGCATCTGGGACTCAGCTCATCTATGTGTCAGTGGATCTCCAACTTCCTAACTGGCAGACCACAGGCAGTAAGGATGGGCGGACATGTCTCAGCCTCCACCACTCTCAGCACTGGAGCCCCCCAGGGGTGTGTTCTGAGCCCCCTGCTGTACTCTTTGTACACATATGACTGCGTGGCCACTACCAGCTCCACCACCATCATCAAGTTTGCTGACGACACCGTCGTGGTGGGCCTGATCTCTGATAACAACGAGACGGCCTACCTGAAGGAGATTAGGAATCTGGAGAACTGGTGCCAGAGGAACAACCTCCTTCTAAACGTCAGTAAGACAAAGGAGCTGATAGTGGACTTCAGCACTAAGCAGGAGAGGAACTACCAGACCCCTGTCATCAACGAGTGCCCAGTGGAGAGAGTGGACAGCTTCAAATACCTCGGAGTTCACATCACGCAGGACCTGTCATGGTCCTGTCACATCAACACCGTGGTGAAAAAGGCCCGACAGCGTCTCTACCACCTCAGACGCTTGAGAGACTTCCAACTGCCCTCCAAGGTGCTCAGGAACTTTTACTCGTGCACCATAGAGAGCATCCTGGCGGGAAACATCTTAACCTGGTTCGGGAACAGCACCATGCAGGACAGACGAGCTCTACAGAGGGTTGTGCGGTCAGCTGAGCGCACCATCCGCTCCGAGCTCCCTGACCTGCACTCAATCTACAGCAGGCGGTGCTGGACCAAGGCCAGGAAGATCGTGAAGGACCTCAGCCATCCCAACAACAGACTGTTCTCTCTGTTGAGGTCAGGAAAGCGATTCCGCTCCCTGAAGACCAACACAGAGAGACTGAGGAGGAGCTTCTTCCCGCAGGCGATACGGTCTCTCAATCACACCACCACACAGTACTGACCCACACATACAGTTCTTACACACACACTGGACTTTCTGGACTTTGGTTTTGCACAACACTGGTCACTATATTCTTCATTTCCGGTTAATGCTTGTACAGCTGCTGTTATTGTGTATATATTTATTTATATTTAGATTTCTTCATACATTCTTATATAGTTCTATATTGTGTATTGTGTATTTTGTTGTACAGTTATTTAATTTTCAACTTTAATTTATATATTTATCTTTATCTTATTCTTCCCAGTTAAATTTACCCTTCATTCTAATTTGTGTTGTACAGTTATTTCATTTTTAACCTTAATTTATATTTTATTCCTTCCTAGTTAAATTTACCCTTTTTAATTTTTCATATTTATTTCCTATCTTATTCATAGCCTTTTCCTTTTTTGTTTTCTTTAGGTCACGAGCAGTTGTCCAAGCATTTCACTACATATCGTACTGTGTATGACTGTGTACGTGACAAATAAAATTTGAATTTATTTATTTATTTATTTATACAAAGCATTAAAACATGTTAAAAACACAAAGATTGGGCCCAGAAGCAGGATTCATCACGTCATCACTTAAAGACCAGATAGTCTGTGATGTTACATGACTGTTTGGTCATCCTACTTAGGCTTTCTAACAAGTTTGTGTTTTTTGATATTATTTTGTTATTAATTGAAACAAAATGAAACAAAATTCACTTTTAGTAAGAGTACGAAATGGTCAGTTCCCCATGAGGAAGTTACCAATCTTACCAGTGAATACACTCATTTAACTTATATCCATTAAATAGGTTTTATAAGTCTGTGCACATAGACTGAACTTTATATTACTTCCAAATCACAACTATTTAATAACAAAGGTTGATAAAAAAAACAACAACACAGATATTTACTATAAAAATATAGTCTATATTATTTGCTCTGAAAGAGAGAGCCTTAGATTACCATTTGCAAAGCAATCTCTATTTGCTTACTTTATTTATAGTTCACAGTCTTTTCCTAACATAACTTTGTCAATATGAGGCAGGAAAGGATATCCCATGGAAGACAGAAAAGCAGAAATGAGGTAGTAAAAAAGAGAATTGGGGGCATTTAAACCAAAATTACTTACAAAAACCAAAAAGTTAATGGAAGCAAAAAGTAACACAAGGAGACAAGTCGAAATTAATTTTTTTGTAATTTTGATCGAGAAGCAGTCCCTGAATCTGTTACATTACACAACAGTGATGTGAGAGGAGGTGCCAGAGTAAGTCGAAGGAGCGTCTTGTTCAACGGCCAGTTCCTTCCTGTACAGAATCAATGTTTTACTCATATGAAACATGTTGTTTTTGTTTGGATCTGTAATTTCCCGCATGGACAGAATGATTTATGTCTCAATTTACATTTGCACCATCAGAGGCCCCCTGCTGGTTCATCCCATTTTAGTGTGTGAGTTTAATTTCCTGTCTTTGCAATGCAAGTCACACTTACTGTACACTTGCATGCACAAACGTGTGTCTGTGTCTTTTTCTTTCTGTCACTCTGCGCATGTGCATGCAAGTCATGCCTTTGCGTGTGTGTGCGAGGGTGCCTGCCTAGAATGACCTGCCTTCCTGTCACGCAACTGCTTTGTGTGTGCATTACAGAGAGAAAGAGACTGCAAGAGAGAGAAAAAAGGAAAGAGAGACATTAATATAAGCTGATCAGTTTGTTCACCAGGGAGTCTGGACATCTGCCAGGGACAGGGAACGACAGGGAAAATAGTGATAGAGGAAATACGAGATTAAAAGACACAATGAAAGAGTAAAAAAGGAAACAAGTTAGAAAATATAGTAGATGTAAGTAAAAGATGAGAACTAGAGAAAAAGAGAATATATATATATGGAGAGACAGACAGACTAAAGCTTCAGACTTGGTCATCCTTAGCGACTCTATCTAGCAAAATGAATCCTTCCTCCCTTCTGTTTTATCTCCAACTCATTCTCATCTCATTCTCTTCGTCTACATTTTACTTATTTTTTTCTTCTATTGTGTCTTTCTCTGTATTTCTGTTTTCCCTTCTCAAGTCTTCACAGAAAATCTTCCCAGGAGCTTTAGTTGATGATCAGTCTACAGTGATGATAACAGAGCACCAATAATTCCTAACTGCACACACACACCCACACACACATTGCATTTACAGGTAGAGATCTACATAGTCACCACCACCCCCCAAAAATACATAAAATAAATAAATAAATAAATACATTGCATTCCTGATGTAGCACATATGATACAAATTTAAAGTCAAATATGCAAATTCTTTTTTTTTCATCAGATGGGTGACTAAACACTTAATTTTTTAAAGAAATCTGAATTTTCTGGCAATTATTTTATGGTTCAGGCTTTAAGGGAAGTAAAAGCATGGAAACCTACATGAGGCCCTAACCTTCAAAATAAAGTGTTTTCGAAGAGGGACAGGAGCAAAATCACACAGGCAGAGAGGCAGAAAGGAACCAAGAACTTGCAGTTACTAAAAACCTAAGCATTAATGTCACTCAGCACAGAGAAAGATAACTAATAACTAATAATAAAATCATATACATTGACAAGAACCAACACCACCAAGTTCAAGGTCACTGTGGATTTATGTTTTATAAAATAGTTATCAATAAAGTCACGATGAATGGCTAAAAGGGCTCCATAAAGGCACAGAATGTCAAATAGAGTGACATAAACCAACAACAGGTGAAATAATGATTACTGATGTTGAATGATGCAGATTACTTATCAAATGACATATAGGTTACAATTAAGTGCTTAGTCTGTGACCTCGAAGTGTCTTTTGTTGTAAAGCTGTAGTCCTCTGTCCATCCAAACCAGACTCTCACCCTTATGTAGCTTGTCAGTGTTATGTTGCTTATGGGCTAACTGTGCCCCCTTCTGAAAAATAAAAATTCAAGTATAATTCAAAAGTACTTCTTAGCTGGTATGACAAGTATGTGTCTGATTGTCTCCCTTTGAGTGGATGTGACATTCCTTTTCCAGGATTTTGATGTATTTGTTTTTTTCTTTCTAACAGGGATGATGTGCATTAATAAACATTGCAGTAAATGTCCCAGAGTTAACCATAGGCTTGTTTTCTTCTGTAGCGCTTGGCCAGATCTTAAAAAGGCTGTTTAAAAATAAAGCAATATAATATCGACATTGTACAAATAATCAATAAGCAATGTTTTGTAAGCATAGAACGTCTTTCTGCTGCTTTTTATATGACCACCTTAAATTAAACAAATAGATAAAAAAAACAGATAAAGCATTTAATGATGGAGTTAAACTATTTTATTGACAGCTGGAATAGAATAACAATACACCAAATTGTGCATTTACTCAACAATATAACGGTTTCCCAAAGAATCTGCAAATATATGTGTTTTAAATGACAGCGCAGTGACTAAAACTAAAGTTACAACATTTTGTCACTCTTCTGATAACATTCAGGACTTCAAGTCAGTAAAACATGAGCAACAAATGGAAAGCAATGCATATGGACTTTTGCAGCTTTTTTGTACTTTAATGCTAACGATTGTTAATGCTATTCTACTGGAATAAAGTAAATAAAAAAAATGCAATATACTTACAAATCAGTATTTCAAATATTTAAACAGATTGGCAATTCTTAAAATATGGCGTTTAAACAGATACCTGGCAAAATACCTTACTGTTACTGCTGTTAATGTTCTAGTAGCAAAAATTGCAAGTGCAACAATAAAGACAATGAAGAAAGAAAATGGATAGGTTTATTTATCTAATGAAAGTATAGCTGACAAAAACAATTTTTCCCTGGATAAATGCTCATCACTAAGGAAAACTTTTCCAGTAACATTGCTTCCAGACGTTGCCCATATTACATGTCCTTGAAAACATAAGAAGGCCTGTAAAACTGTTTTATACTACGCATCTTAAAACCAAAACATCGCCTTCCCTTATTATGTTAGGGGTCTTGGGAATATGTATGGTTTAGACAATTCTCATATGCCTTTAGAAGACATCACCACATGATTTAAAGAATAGAATTTAAGGCTGTGAATTTTTTAATATGATGGCTTTGTATCACTGAGGAAATAAAACAACCATGTTTGCAAAACAGTGAGTTAAGACTTGTGTAGAACTGAATGACTGAGATATAATCTAGAAAGATGAGAGCTAAATCTACACCAAACAGTCATAAAATAAAAACAGTAACAACAAAATAGAACAAAAAAAAAAGCAAAACAAAACCAAAAGAAAAGAAAAAAACAAAGTTATGATTTCTCATGGCACTTTGATTCTCACTTGGTTCACCGAACTGTGTAATGTATTAAGTCATGGTAATATGAAATGCTTTGAACGCGATAATCTACCAGATGGTGTGTGAGGGAAAACATTTATGAGGGTTAGTTTTGGGCTGTGAGGCAGTTGGGGGCTCTAAGAAGGAAAGAAATAAAGCTTGTGGATCGCTGTCTCTGCAGCACAGCGGACTGGAGGAGATGTGCTGCTTTTGGGATCCACCAGCCACTGTTTCATAATAGCCACAGAGGAGCAGCATCTTCCCTTTCATCCACCCACTCATCCACCTCTTCCCTGTGAGAGAACATAATTTGATATGTCAAGAAACATACACACTGTCACTCTAAAGAAAACGATTCAAGGAGTGCTTGCTTTCTTTCTAATGAGTAAAATCTCATGTACTTCAGAGGGGAAAGATATGGCTGATTTTAGCAGATAACAGAAATTTTTTTCTTTTCTTCTTCAAAGGTAAATCTTTCCAGTGTCACTTTTAGGTTGATCTGCAAAAACAGACACAGACTTAACCCATTGTACACCAAGGTTAGCTCGGTGTTTTATTGACTACTACATGAAAAAGTAGTTCTCCAGTTTACACATATTGAAGCTATTTGCTGACATTTAAACACAAACTACATAATCTCTGTCAAAATGGGGCAAAACATTAACTATCTTTTGGCCTATTTTAATTTACAATTTAAGTAAGAGATATTTGTCATTATTAAGGATGTTTTGTTTACCTCAAAATTTTGGAGGATTCCCCTGAGGTCATAAACCCTAGGCATATACGTTTTATCACTACAACTTGGTGTTGGGCCTAAAAGACTTTTGGCATAGTGGTCATTTATCGCTGACACAGCACACTTAACCACACCAGACTAGCATTCTGTGCTGAGTCTTTAGAAAGTATGCATTTTTCTGACAGTCCAAAATATCCCCAAATGAATTGTATTATTGAATGTACTTAATATTCAGTGCCACAAGCTGTGCTTGTACATTATATCATCACTAATCTTATCAGCTGCTTAGCAGCAGAAAGTCTGGCCTGCCAGGAAGCATAATATTCATATTTGACTATTTTATTTTAAAGAATGTGATTTTTTTTAAGAATTTGATTTTCAACTGTCTCGACATATCTGCTCTTCATTGATTTATTTTTAAAGTTAATATAAATAAAGACCGAAGGAGCACATGACTCATCTTAATATACTACTGTTTGCTATAACCAGGTGAATGGCAGTTTATAATGTGTAAAAGCCAGCAGCAGCCAAAGGAGCAGGTATGTAAAAATTACACCCTAAAAAATATGAGCAAAAACACACAAGAAGCTTAATACATGTAACAAAATCGTTCCCCTACAGTTTTCTTCATTTCTTGGGCATTGGTCCCAAATGGCACCATGTATACAATCAAGTACCACTAATATATAAAAAGTAAGGTCTGGTTTTGCAGAATTACAACCTTAACAGTGTAAAAGGACCTCGGCAAGATAGGATTAGTGGGGGCTTTTTGTTTTGTTTAAACACCTCATTTGAAACATAAAAGTAAAACGAGGTGCATCCAAACATCAACAGATAAACAACAGCACAGTTTAGAAAATATGTTTTGATAAGAAATGGGTCAAAATGGTTGAATCTATCCTGTAAAATATGTTTTTATTGTTTTATTATTAGTAGTTTTTTTGCTCAATTTGTTCATTTGTTCAGTATATCAGAAATTCATTAAGAACATATGCACAGATTTCTATTTCCATAGATGACACTAAAGTTGTTTTAAATAATGGATTGAAATGTCTTTTTCTCTCTTTTCTTGCCCTGCGTTGATCACTTAGTGTGCCAATTCTCATTCCTTAGCCCTGGCAAAAATGTGTATTGTGTGTTTAAGGCCTCTACTTACATTACAATTGATAGAAGTACACAATTAACATCCAAGTGGCAGACACAATCAAAACATGGAGGAATGCAAAAACATACATTTTTGGTCCTGAACATGTCAACAATAACATTAACAGACTTCATCAGGTCAATCATTTTGCCTTCAAAATTACACAGTGTCACTGACTAACTCAAAGTGATGAAGGCGAATCATTGCATGAGAAAATTTACACAATGATTATTAACAGTTACTCTTAATCCTGGTAAGAAGGCTGGCATATAAACTGTCTCTCAGACACTTACAGAATTATTATTATTATTATTAACAATATTATTATTAATATTAATATTATTCGAATAATAAATCATACCCCAAATTCACACAAATGACTGCATCTGTAGACGTCATAAAAACCCCATTATTTCCTGCATGCATCGCACACTACTGCTGTCATGTTTCTCCACTGGAGAGGGGAAATTTTGGGAAACTTGTTTAAAGTTTAATATGGTACAGTTAACAATTGTCTCTTTGATAAATGCTTTATAAACATCTGTTCCTTTATGTTGCACAGGGAGCGGCTGCAGGTTAGAGATAGAGAGGTGGGAAACTTCAGTGATGTTTTTTTACATCACTCCTGGCTGCCATTAGATAAATCTAAATCATTTGGATGCATGTATCCTGCTTATGGCTTGGTGAACGACTGAATCCCAGTTTTGTGAAACTGGCTTTCATTGAATCAAAACTGGGAAAACAACCCATTACCCATCAAATATCTAATCTAATCTCTGTTTTGGCACAAAAAGCACTAATACAAACACATTCCTTGAGTGAAAGTAAGGGGAGTTCATTATTTTATATCTAATTATATATTAATTTTATATATTTGTATATATGTATGTATGGTACATACAGAGTTCTAACACTTTTTTACAGATATAAGACACTACATGACAGTTTTGTTGAAAAAACATTGAAAAAAATAAAATGACATTTTTCTGGAAGTGATTTTCAGTTTCTGCATTCAATGTCATTTGTCTGCACATGCAACAAATGGACACGTTAAGACATTTTTTTTCAAAGTAAAAGTTTGGAATTGCACATTTAAAAAAAAAAAGTCCCTTTATGCCTCATGATGAATTCAATTGTTTTGTTTTCAATGATGAATCTTACCACAGCGAAAATCACTACTTACTCATGTCATTTTTCTGTCAAGTAACAGACAAATACAGTGAGTGGATGCTTTCTGATTATTGCTTTACAGAATTTTGTTAAACAGTTTGGAACTAAATGCAGCATTAATATCCCTGCAACACTGCTACTGGCAAAAGAGAGGCAATTTTAGAGGCCCCTTTTTAGAGTAAAATTGCTCCAAATTGGGTGATTTGATTAAATTAAAAGCAGATTTAATAAAAATTTGGTTCTGAAATTTTCATTCAAAGTAAAAAAAACCCAAAAACAATAAATTAATTAATGAAATAAACTGGCTTAAAATCTTCATATTAGAATGTTTTATTAATTTAGAAAAAAAACAATTAGTCACCTTTATCATTATCTAAATACATTTGCTACATATTTTGACCCCCACTATCATTGGGTCTTAACCCAATGTACTGTATTTCACTAGTCTTCCTGCTGTGTAGCATGTAGTTCATGCTTAGTCTTATCAAGTTGTTTGTTAATTAGAAGTTTAAATTAGTCATGCGAATGCTACCAGCTAATGCTACAATCTTACAGTAACTAACAAGAATATCACTTCCCTCTTTCAGAGCTTTGACATTAACCACCTCAGCCATGATAAGTTAACTTTGGCTCACTCCAGAAGACACTAACAATATTTACACATAAAAAGACATTAAGAATCATAAAGTGCCCAAATGAAATACATATGCTTTTGCGTTTCAATAAACTATGAATTTCTCTACAGTGTGCACATTGTGTTTCCTTTAATTCCACCTATTTTTGTGTCCTTTTCTGAAGTCCACAAAACCTGACGCCAGTCCACTCAGATCCTTTGTTTGGATGATGCAAAGTACATTTCATGCTTCCTTCCTCTCTTTCCTTTTTTCCTCTGTACTGAGTGGTAGCATGGCTAATCACCAGGTGCCTTGACGTTCTGTGGATTAGGACTGTAATTTAGAATAAAGGGGGTGATTCTCTGCACAGCCTGAATGTTGCTGTCAGATGTTATAAGTGGTTGTTTTTGTGCCTCCCTCATAATGGCACATGCCGCAAGGTAATTGAAGAAAAGGAAGAAGAAGACACTTGCTGGTAAAAATTGGCACAGTATAAACTGTTATTAGAGAACTGTTAGCCAACGCTTTAAAAATAGCGGGGAGGAATCTATTTCTACAGTATTAGCTAAAAAGAAACTACACTTAAACTGGGATGTACAGCAATGTGTTAAGTCAGTGACGTCAGATTGCTATTGCATTTGCTTGTTGTTTGTCAGTGCTACAGCTCAGATACAAAACTACCTCCTGTATTCCATGTGAATGTGGAATGTGAAAACTATATTAAACTAAATAAGAGTAAAACACCTTCAACATGAGCCCATTAAACCCTGGTTGTTTCTTGCCAGGCGGATGTAGACGGTGTCCTCATAAAGGTTAACATAATTTAATCATGCTAAGATCATGCATTTATGGTTATTTGGTTTGAATTCTAATTCTAATCTAATACGATATAATGCATGCATAAAATCCAATTTAGTGTGGTTGTGAAACTATCAAACTAGCATTTTCATAACGATATTCAAGAGGAAGGAGTCAAATGTTTTCACATATCACACCGCCTGAAGTGATTCAGGTTGGTGGACTTTGATTACATCTGGTGCCATACTCTGGAAATCTCTAATTGAACATAATCGGTGTGCTGTTGATTCAAGAAACACCCAGCTATTTTTTTTAAACCCAAAGGATACATGTTTTTATGTGCTTGATTCCAAACACAACAGTAACTGATGTGATTGAAAAGCACCTTCCAAAAATGGTGACAAAACAATCTGCAAAATCAGCTAATACCAAGATTCATTGCAATTTAAAAAGTACATGCTTTGGGGTTATAATGAGACACGTTTTTTTTTTAAACTCATAATGTGGTAGTTCTTCTTCTAAGCCATATAAATTCACTCTTTGACCACTTTATACCTTGTATTCCAGGTAAATGTAGTTAACAGGAGAGAAAGCCAGGACTAGCCCTGACCCACAAAATCAGTTCCAAATCTTCATCCTTCCAGTAGATGATGGGGGTTTCATTCATATTTCTACCTCTCAGATTCTCTACATTTTACCAAATAAAGTGAACAATGATGGGCCAAACCTGTGACACAAGAAATGTAATACAGGTCAAGTGCTAAAAACCAGGTAATGTCTTGGTCAGTTACAACACTTAACTTTATATATTCTTTGAAAGCCTCTCAAGTTGCTATGCACACATTCATTCGCCATCAATGCTCCCTCAAAATGAGATGGTGGTTTGTCAAACAATTTGAGGACAGTCTCACTTTCTCCTAGGACTCGTGGGTAGACAATAACACTCAGAAGCTGCCCAGCCCCTTAATGAAGACACAGAAAGACAACAAGCAGTCCTGGGATGGGGAATTGAATGTAGGCTGTAAAGAAGGGCTGTAGCTGAAGCGAGCTGAGCCTGGAGTCTATCGTGGTCCCAATAGGATGTAATCAATGTCGGCAACCAAACCCTTCTTTGAAGTATCCTCATTAAGAAGGTTTTTGTTTTTTCTTTATAGAGCTCTGAAGAGAAAAAAAAATTCCGGGGGGCGGTCGGTTGCAACAACAAAAGAAATGTACTTCCCATGAGTCTCGGGAAATAGTCTGATACAATATCAAAGAATTATAACACATTTCCAATGAGAACCAGCATGACCAACTGGTTTGTAAATTGATTTCCAAATTAGGGAAGTGATTCATTCCCCAGTGTAGCTGGGCCTGTCGAAGTAGCCTTGAGTGAGATACTTTACATCTACCTGCTCCAGGGACAGCACTGCCTGGCTGACCCAGGTGCAGCAATGCAGGGTTTACAAAAACTCTGTACTTGGTTGAAGCAATGGAAACTTAGCCGCAACATCAAAACTATACATTTCTGCGTGAGTCTTATGATCGCTCACAACAGGGCCCAATGGTGCTCTCCAATGACATCTGGGATGAATGGCGGATGAGCGGTGCCATTGTTGGATCCACCATGGAGGAGGTAGGGAAAAGCTTGTACCAGCCGATAACCATTGTGCTGAGGTCCAGCTCCTCCAGTAGGATTCGAGCTACACCCATGAAGCATTTGCGGTCCATCCGTCCATAGTTGCCCCAAACAATAACCTGTGGAAGAGAGTCGTAATATAGAGTTAGAAGGTAAGACTCTAAAATATACTAAAATATATTCCTATAATAAAAACCAGAATGTTTATTTCCTGCATTTGTAATTACATATAGACTCAGGAAGGGATAGAATGCATGTTTACAGAGCCTACTTCAAGACTGAAAACAAAATAAAGGAATAAGGTTAATAAGTTGCCTTGCTCATCTGTACTAAACCCATCAGTCTTGATAGTTATTCTCTCTGGTACAGCAGCAGAGAGAAGAGTTAGGTGTCAATAAAACTAAATAAAGAGGTGCTGTGCACGAGAGAGAGGGATGATGGTAGTGTTTGGAATCCTGTGTGTGTTTGTACTTTTGTTGTCCTCTGCCTCCTGACATCCTGATAACATCAGGACTCATCTCAGACCACCCAGCAGCTTGTCAAGGAGTGGACAAAATAATCAATATCCTTCAGCAAATGTGTCCACTCATGTTTTGGTCTTGTGTGTCTGTACATCCCAGCACACTGATTTCCTTGATATATGTTAGTGTGTGTCTGCAAGTGATTTCCACAGAGACTCAATGGTCAAATCTATTTCAACCTAGTCTTCTGCTTTTCAAAGAAGGATAATCTATTTCTTTTTCTGATTTTTCTTCAAAAAAGATCTTAACCTTAACCTCTACAAATTAGGAAAGAGACATTGGTAATGGGAGAAGTGAGAGTTAAAACAGCAGAAACCAGTTGTTTGTTAGCTATGGAGGATGACATCTGCAGTGTCCAAGATCCAAAGTTTGCACTCTCTAGGAATAAGAGAAATGCTCGGAGAACAAGGCAGAATCAGTGCTAGATCTCATTAATGTTTCTGGGCCCGAATGGGAGCAAATCCCTCCAGTGGGAAGCTTTCTTAGGCAGCGTAAACAGAAAGATTAATACCCATTATTTTGGAATAACCACTAAGTTTAATAACTGTTTGAGGGTCGTGTCAGAAGAGATTAGGTTAAGACAGGCTGAATTTGAACACTGATGCCAGGTTGACGTTGATCTATAAGCAATGGCACTGGACAGAATTACCTCACCTTGTTAAGTAAGGGTATGTTACAATAAATATTTACATGTCTGTGGTCTAGCATATAAAAGTCACATATAACCTAGTGAGATTATTCCAAATAGCCAGCATGTCATTTTCTAATCCGCTGACAGTTTGACAGCAGAACCTCCCCCTAGTTTGAAGAGACAGCTTAATAATAAATGATTGAAAAGAGTCAGATAAAAGACACATACTGGAAACATACACAAAGTAAACCCTGGATCTGTTTTTAATAATAATCAAAGAAAGAAGAAAATAACTGTAGTATAAATTTAGGAATTCAGTAACAGCTGCCACTCATTTTTGTTGTTTTGTTGTTTATTGACACCGAGTAAAACATCATCTGCCTTTAACGACTTCATTTCAGATTCCAAAATGCTTGTTGTGTTGCATCCTCTGCTTCCGGTTGTATTCTGTGTTATTTTACTTTGTGCCTTGTTGTGAACATTAGTTCATCGTGGCTTTCTGTGCTGTGCATCACCTCATTGTTTCCCTTTTACATTACTGTCTTGAGTCTATTCCCCCTCAGCCTTCTTCCTTGTAATACCCTCATGTTTCTGAGTCTCCCTGGTTGTTTTCTCCTCCTGACTATATCTTTTCTTGAGCTCATTGCTTTCAATTTTTTTCACCATGTTGGACTCATCTACCTCACTGTGCAGTGTTTTATATTAGTATCACTGTAAATAAATAAAGCACAATTTCATTCTGTCACCCACGCAGGCCCTTGGTGTTCACTTCAAGTTATTTTTGGCAGTGTGACAAATGAAGTCTCATTTTAGTTAATTAACAAATCATTATAAAGTGATCATGCAGGGTGGTACTCTATTTAACAACTTTTATGCCCACCCCCTAACCATGAATTTGGTGAATCATTACACACTTTGTCGTCATGCGCCATATAAAATCTTAATTTACCCCTTATAGCCATGCCTCATTTATAAAATGTTCAGAATGGGGACATGGGAGAATGTTTTTTTATGATGTCAAAATAAAAGTTGACAAACAGCTGTTAGTTAGATTTCGCACTTGATATGTTTTGGAAAGGCTGGAAAAATAGCTGAAAAAGCTGAGAGTTGGTTTTGGGCACAAGTAGTAAGTTTCTCAGTGACTTTTCAGTGTAGACTTAAGCAGCTTTTTGCTTTGCTAGATCAGTAAGTGACAAATTGAAAAGTGCTGCTGATTTCAGCGATTTTCATTATCCAGTGTGAATGAGTTTGATGAAACTCGAAGGACAGCGACATGACAGCAGCTAATTAAGAGGGAGGCGTTTAGTGGCTAATTACACAGTGACGGGAGCAGCAGAGCAGCCAGAGCAAGAGCTGCAAGTCTCTCCACTGAACACTATACTATTTTTACCTGCTGATTACTGATGGGAAAAAAATACATAAAAGGGTAATATTCTGGCAGTTGAGACGCCAGAAAAAATGCTCTAAAATAACAGAAATGTATCATTGCATTAACTCACATCAACTTTCTGTAATTAAAATGTAGTTTTCAGCTTTAAGTTACATGAGCTCTTGTGTATTTTTTGTCTGTTTTATGTTAAATAGCGGTATTTACTTGTTAAAACAGTTACCTAATAATATAGCCAAACACTGCTATAATATAAATACCCAGGCCAAAAATGACAGAATATTATTGTTATTAGTTGGAATTTTTTTCAAAATCGTGTACATTTAATCCCTATTAAATGTTAGGAAAAAGATATACTATGCATAAATAGAATTGAAAACACTTTTATAAAAACTATTAAGTGGATTTATCATAACAGCAATGGCCTGGTCTTTACATGTAATTTTACATACATGTATAACTCTTGAATATTTAGTAAATCTGTGCTCCCACAAATACTTATAATAGATTTGACTTTTTAAAAAGGTATTGACATTTTTTTTATGCTAGATGCATTTTCTGATGAAATCCCAAAAGGATTTGTGTCTTACCTTTTTTAAAAATTTCAGAAAGTGTTATTACATGTAAATTATACTGTTAATTTCCATTTAATTAACAATCCTATCATGTAAGAAGAGTGTACTGGATATTAATGGATATTATATTACAGAATGATGAAAATGTGAACTCTGAAACACCAATGACATATTTAATTCCTGTTTAATATTCAATTCTGTTTACAAATAGACCTTTACAAAAAAAACCAATTGCTCTTCTTTCAACATTTTTGATGACAAAACTTGAAATTATGTGTTACATTTTAGACAAATGAAAGTGCTCTGTGCCAAATAGCTTTTAGGGAGCCACGCAACCAAAACAAAACAAAAAACAAAAATATCTATCAATTAAACTTAGGGCACCTGAAACTTAGAATCACACATAACAAAACCCTTGTAAAAATAGTGTGAAAAATAAAGTCACAATTTTATGTAAAAAACAAAACAAAACGCATTTTCTTTAAAAAAAAAATCCAAATTTTGGATTTATTCACAGTTACAGGTTTTTCACAATATTGTAGATTAGACACGTAAATTCACAGCTTATTTTTTGTATTCGTCAGGAATCCTTTTGCTGCGCATTAAGCTTTGTTGTTAACTTGTTGACAAATCAAAGTGATCTGTACCAATGATTGTTCCACAGTTGACAGTCATTGGAAGCCATGAGGGTGTTTTAGGTGTAAGGACACTGCAAGCTGATGCTCTCATACAGAATTCATGTTTCTTTAATAGATATATTTTCTTCACAAAGATGACACAAAATGTCTATGGATGCTAACTTTCGAAGCACCTCCAACTTTGGCCCACTGTACTTCTTATTTAGCACTTTCATAAAATATTGAATGGTTCCATGATATGATTAGCCTGCAATAGAATCAGCATTCTCTGTATTTTCTGCTGATGCCCAAATTGAATGTTCTGTGTAACGAACTGCATGGCACGTCAAGTTAGGTGTATCTTACCTGGACCACTTTCCCCTGTGGACTCTCAGAGAAGACCAGGACCTGGTTGTAGAGAGGATCCAGAGATTTTCTCACTGATTTCGTCTTCTTCTTGGCCACACAGATTCCATTCTCCAGAAGATAAACTTTAATGTAGGCTGCTAGAATGACAGCAAACACATAGATTTGACTGATTAATTTCTAGTTTTTCAGTATATGATAAAAAAATATGCTCATCTTGTTGAGACTAAAAGATCTTCCAACACACTGTCTGGGCATTTGTCACATACAGTGTGTTTTGAACAGATGCTATAAAATAATGACTAACAAATAATGGTGTGCAATATGACATAAAGTACAATGCTGTTAAAAGTGCTGTTTTGATATGTAGAACTAAGCAGGATAAACAGCTAAATTTCCCTTTGTTTAAAGTGGCCCAAAAAAAGGTGAACTACCTTGGTCACTTTATTACTGAGCAAATGAATGATGATGATGACATATAGAGACAACGGTGTAAGCTCTATGTGCAGGCAAATACTATTGCACACAAATTCAGCTTTTGTTCACTTCCAGTTAAAGTGGCTTTGTTAAAGCATATTGTACACTGCTATATACTGCCCCCCTTGTGGTCATCCTACAAACAATGTAGCATGCAGAAGCTGCATGTTGCATATAATGATGCGATGAGAATCCTTTGCAGGATACCTAGAAGGGGTAGTGCCAGCCAGATGTTTGCAGCTGTGGGTGTTTGGACTTTTAAAGCACTTTTAAGAAAGTTAATGTTCAATTTTAGAGAATGACTGGATGGTTCGAGTAACAGTATAATTTTAGCACTCGCAGATCCGACAGTGAGTGGTTCCCGTTACTCATCCAGTCTGAGAAAGCACTGGTTGAAGTGTTTGTGTATTTATTGATTTCTTTTAAGTAATTGTGTTTTAGGTATATTACGGTTTTATATTTTTACAAATGTTTTATATGTTATATATTTATTTATATATATAAATATATATATATATATATATTTATATATATATATATATATATATATATATATATATATATATATATATATATATATATATATATATTTATATATATAAATATATATAAATATATATATATATTTTTTTTTTAAAGTTTATACCTTGTGTTTTGGGGAGGGGGAGGGCTTGTGTGTGTGTGTCTCTGTCTTGTTTCTATGGACATGAAGTCTGCCAATAAAGATTGAATTGAATTGAATTGAATACTCCTTATAATGTACAAATGGAATTTGGAGGCTGAACTGAGATGAACCAAACAGTTGATCGTGTCAGTACTGAATTGTGAATGAAGCTGTAATGTTGTATAATCACATCAACAAGCCTAAGATGAAAGCACAACACATGAATGTGTAACCCTCGAATGTTCTAAGACACCTGTGGTGATGCTCCCATCTAACCTTGCAAAATACAGGCTAGGGAACAAGCTTATTGTTCAAAATTTTGCTGTTCACAGTGACCAGAAAGTAAGGAGAAAGTTCCAATCATCTGTATATTTTGAAAAGAAAAATGATAAAAACTGAAAACTATGATTTATGATCATTCATGATCACTTGACCAGCTGTCAGAATAAAAGCATCTACTACTGTTTGTACAGGTTTAAAGAAGAAATATTGGCTAATAATAACATATGGTTTCGCTAACAGCATTCTAATGTAAGTTTACAGTACTGGAGCTTACACACAGGTCACAGCTTTCTGTCTAGTGTGCTGATAACAGGATAGAAATAATTCAGACACTGGCTCACTAAAATCTGCAGGCAAAACCTCACTTGTCTTTACACTGTACACGGAGTTCCTTTTATCTCTATACCTCCCTTGTCATGACCATGTTTTTCTTTCAGTTACAATATAGTGGTCTATGCTGATTTGTTTGCTTTCCTCTGTTTATTTTCCTATTCTCTTTTATCTCTCCTTCATAGTTTTTTTCCCAGATACTTTTTGTTCCATTTCAGTGAAGGTGTTTAGCTCTTATCCAGTTGGGATTGATGCCTGCTTTAGTATTGTGCAGCGGCGAGGCGCTACAATCAAAGTCAACAATATGATCATTCTGACCAGAGGAGGCATTTAATACTGGACTGTATCTATGGATTAAAATCTGAAGTCAGAGCATCAAGATGCACATTTCACTACTGCATGAGCAAAGACAAATGCAGTTTTTACTTATTTAGTGCATCGCCTGCTTCTGCTCCATTCCCCCCTTCACTCGTCTATTTTTTATATTGTCAAGCACAAAAAGTATGTTTTTGGAAGCTATATCCCATTAGTATTAAATATGCCCTACAGGCTGTTGTGTATGTGAAACTATTTGCTGGCTTGTAAAGCATTCATGTGGAGTACAAACAGAAGTAAAGCAGCTTTATAAATGTTAAATTTCGACTCAAAACACCTCACGTTATGGTATAAATGGTATTCTCTGAAAAACAGAGCTCAAAGACTGATCACAGACAAACCTGGAGGTCCCTTTGAACCTGGTTTCATGGTGAGGCCTCTGGCCTGGACGACCTCCACCTCCAGTCCCCCATTCCGCTCCATCAGTCCAATCTCTACATCACCTGATTGGGTGAAAAAATGAGATTAAAGGAGGTGAATATTAGCCCAACAATTAGTAAATAGTTTTAGAAGAAGATACTAAAATGGATGTGAGACATAATCATGTAAGATCACTTGGTAACTTCAAGTCAGTTGCTAGACATGTCCAAACTATCCATCATGTATAAAAATGTACATCCTGCACTGGTTTGTCAAATGCCTTTTACACATTGTGACCATGGCCGTGTCATATTATGAAGGTGATTCTGAATGAGAAGCCAGTCACACTGTATGAGCAATCACAGAAGGATCCTTTGACTTATGTCCTATTTTACTTTGCATGGGACCATATCCTACTAAATTAATATCTGACTGCATCAAATAAGTGAAACTAGAGTACAAGACCGTAGTTTCACTTATTGTTTTCTCAAACACTCTCTAGACCTCAGTTCAGTTTGACTTCTTTGCACAACCAGAGAACCAGAGAAATGGCTCTGGTTGACCATTAGAAAGAATAAAAGTACTTGACACATTAGCATTCCTTTTCAGACCCAGAACCCAAATCCATTTTTTATATACGATCCAACTTCCAAACCAAATCTTGGAGCCAAGGAAAAGACGGTCCCAAAGCAAGTTCAGTTTACTGTAAGAGCAAAATACTGCATCACATAGAGCACACTTCTCTCTGTCCAAACGTTCTGCATATTATGTTTTCTGTAGCAATAAACCCAACCAACAATAAAAATCATGGTAAGTTACTTATTAATAGAGTAATAATATAAAGGCTTAATATAAAAACTATTTAGAGATTCTGAAATATCTTGTTGGTCTCCCAACATCAAGCTCCTTGAATTATGTTAAGCAAAATGGTGTGAACTTCAATACAAGCATCTCTGAAGCTTTCTTTTTAATAAGTCATGGTTTTGGTTCAGTCTTAACACTATAATTTATCCCAGTCAGCTGGCTCCTCACAGAAAAAAGCCATAAAGACAGTAAAACATGTAAGAGACAAAGCTTTTACTGCTAAATAAGTAAATATATCATTCATATGTACTCTCTAATCATAGCTCTGTCTGCGTTTTCTTCCAATAATGATCTGCATTTTTTATATTAAAATTGCGTGCACATTGCAATAATTTCTCTCATTAGAAGTAACTTTGGAATAAAAGTTTTAACTAAATGTCCCCAAAATGACAAATGTATTCCTTTGAAAGTGACACAGCTCAGATGAAAGCCAAGTTATTCTGGGTTCTCTGACATTATATAATGTTGGACCAGGCAGCAGGTTTGGAGTGGAGCTGGTCCAGTCAGTGTCACTGTTGTTGGGCCAAGGACACTGTCTGGCTGCCAGTGAGGAAACTGACCCACTTACAGTAAATCACTGCTGTAGAGGACAGACTTCATGCAATATATCCAGTATATACAGCCTGGAAATGAATAAGTGAAGTGCTGGAGATGATGAGAAAAACAGTAAGACTGCTGATTTGTGAGGCACTTTCTTTGCCAATGTAAAATGATTTTAAGGAACCATTTGGTTCAGTTTTATGAGTATAAAGCTTTTTTTTTTCTTTTTAATTTTCTGACCCAGCCTGTATATCAAAAATGGAAAACACATTTTTATTCTACAGAAACAGAAATGTAAGAAATTGAATTGGCTGTAGCAAAATAATTAAAACTCCAGTCTTCTCTTACCCATGGATGTTGTCGCCAGTGTCTGTCGCCCAACAAACTGGGCTGGTCCCATCCCATCCAGGAAGTCACTGAACTGAGCATCGGATGCCAGACACATGCCACTGTAGTTAAGACTGCAGAGGGAACAAAAAAGCAGGCAGACAAAGACACGGATGGTTAAACATGACCAGACAGTGCTTAATGCAGTTCAATTAGCAGAAGAAAGTGAGTGACTGAAAGATAATGAGACAATGGAAGAGAGGAGTAACAGAATAGGGACAAAAGCAATCCAGAGGAATAACGAGATAGGGACTGAAAAAAAGAAAGAAAGAAAAGGCTGATAACCGAATACCATTTATCACTCCCCTTTCAGGTTAGTTAAACTCACAAAATTTTAATTGGCTTCCTGAAACTAGGCTCAGATGTTGGCTCTAGAGTTTGACCCCATATGTCCTTATTTTGTGTGGTTTTTACGTGTATACAAATCAGCTCAAAGTGCTTTGGTGGCAAACAGCCAGGTAGTAAATATGTGTGTGAGTGTGTGGGTTTATTTGTTCTATGAGCAATAGACGACAGCACTTTTCTTCCATTGCTCTACGAGTCTAACATGATGTGTAAATAAAAACATACCAATGCACTCTCAAAAGTAGGAGCATAGTAAAAGTCAGTTTTCGTCCCTACAGTTTAAGTCTACACAGATATACCCCTCAAAGCTAAAAGCTGGACCTCCACTGTGTACCAAAAACATCCCAGGCAGCAGTGATGTGTCATGATTTATACATTTTAATGGCCTAATCACTGTGACTTTCACCTTGTAGTTAGTTAACACAATAAAAAGGACACCTTTCAGCTATCTTGTATTTTTAAAAAAAACATTAATATAGTTCACTAACAGAATAACTTCTTTAGCTAAATTCAGTGTTGTGGATATATTATTTGAATATCTGAATATATTTGATAAGTAATCAGTCTACTAAAGAAACAACATTATGTAATGCTGAAGAACCAACATGAGTCATGAGTAAATTATTACTTTCAACCCTGTCTGAGCTACCAGCTTATTTTCATAGAGGTTATCCTTGCTTCTATGAAAGGACTGAGACAGTGACCTCTGTCTCTGTGCTGGGGGTCAGGGTCAGGGATTTACTTCCTCCTCTCTTCATTTCTTTTGCTGCTTGTTCCAGGACAAAGCTCTCTTTTCATGGACTTTCGTGTCTTTGTACAAGTTGATGGTTTTGCCACAGTAGAGAATAGCCTGCATGCATCACTGTTTGCAGTGTTTTCATTTACAGCTGTAATGTACTTCTCACTCACTGCAGCATGTCGCTGCTCAGTGGTGAGCCACGTGATCACAGGAAAACTAAACACAGCAGAGAAGGGAGGAGGAGGTGGAGCACAGTGTGCCTGCATGACAGGAGAAGTGTTTATGCTGGTATCGATCCAATACCAATACCAGCGATGGTATCGGTACTATCGATATTTAGATCGCTCTACCCACCTCTACCATGATGACAAACTTCTGTACCTCTAAAGGGCCATTTATGCAGAAAGTGAATAGCAGTAATGTGGCGTCTATACAGGGTACAGTAATTTTAACAAATGACAAGGAGAAAAACACAATGGTGACATTGGAGTAGACAGGTCCCTGGTTAAACTTTTCCAACTTAGAGTTAAGCGACTGAAGAAATTTCCAATGAAAGCAAAGTGACTGGACCACACTGGACCACCTAGAAATGGCATTACACCCTCAGGAACTGGAAGCGCCTTGTGCAGATTTCTGTGTTGATTTTAATTCCAGAGGAAGTTTGGAGCTCTCCAGTTACTGAGTCAGTTGAGTGTTGGTGACTTTTACGCACCATGCCCCTCAACACTTGACAATCCAACTCTGTCGCTTGTAAAACACTGGCCAAAAGTTGGGACACACTGCAAACTTTTGCCTGGCACTATATTTGTAGTAAAATGCATGCATGCATTTTTGAAGAATTCATTTAAATCTGTAGGAACTTGGTATGTTTAAAAAGAGGCCTATGAGGCAGGCAGTGTTTGTATGCCTTTGAATGACACTGTACATGATGTAAAAGGTCACACAGACATACTGTATATATATTGTATCTGTATCTGAGGTGTGAGTGACAATTGTGAGGGTAACACAACCTTGAAGCATGCATAAAATTGAACAATGAACTTTTCGTAACTTGGACGGTGGCAATAATTTAATTTAACGACAAATGTGCAATGTGACTACTGGTTCTGTAGAGAATTTATTCATTACTCAAAAAACATTTAAGAGAGTGGGGAAAGTAGTATATGTCACATAATTCACCATTCTCTAACAGCCACTTGGAGCCAGTGGCAGTCAACCCATTCTGTCGTTAGTCATTAGCCATGTTCCCAACCAGAGACTGAGCAAAGAAAGACAGGAAAGATTAACTACACACATCCCTCTCTCACTGTCATTTCTTTTCCTTTCACCTCTCCTCCTTCTCTCCAGAGCTCTCATTAGTCTCTTTCTTTCCTCCTTTTTCTCAGATTATGCAGTTTGCAGCTGTTTCGAGCCCCACGAGATAACATTCTCTCCTTGTCTCTACTTTTATCTCTTTTCCATACCCCTCTCTTCTTCTTCTTCCCCTCTTTAACCTACATGTTTTTCCACCTTGCCTTCACTTTGATATTTTATCATACTTTATGGTTGCTCAATTTTAAATTATCCCCACTTTCACAAGAGTGCTTGGGTGCACATATAAGGAACAAATCATTATATTTTTTTTTAAACTAGACACTCAATGCTGACTTTGTCTTCAGTTATTAGATTGTTCGAGCAAAGTCATACAAAAGCACAAAGTCTAACCTTTAATACTAACTGCAAACCAAGTATGCAAATGCTTCATTACAAAATAATTTAGAAGTCGTTCAGTGCAATAAAGGAAAGCAATTATTTAAATTAGTAATTTACATTCAGGTGGCAGCATATAATAAGTAATGACATGTCAATTTTAGGGGATGAAAGATAATCCCAAACTCTCATTTGCATCTCGTTACTTTATCTTTTCCCCTGTGTTGTTTGTATACATCCCATGGACGCTTGGGATCTGGGAAGTTTGGACACCAGATCAGGATCTTGAGCTTTTTGTTGTGTAACTTCAAGTCATTCTTGGACAGCTTATGTGGTGCATTGTCCTTCTTGGAGAAATTGCATCTGAAAAAAAATATTTAAGTGGGTTTTAAGTAACATGCACAAATACCAGGAGGTTTCCAAACAGAACCTTGCATTATCATGTAATGATCAACATTATTCACTTCGAGTGTCAGTGGTTTTATGTGGTAGCATGCTGGTCTATGTATATCACAGCATGTTTTTTTTTCTTCTTTTGTTTTGTTTCTGTGACCATAATGCATGAATGTAATATGCAAAGTATTAAAGTGCTGCATATATGCAATTAACATAATACATCAATTAATATGTTTGTATACTGAAGAAATTACATTCCTAATGAGGTAAAAACCTTTGTATATGTGTATCATGAGTACGCATGCAAAGATATTAGTCAAACAACATTAGCTGAGTGGGTATTACTGGGTGATAAATTCCTGAGCTTTAGATTATGTTAGTGTGTGGAGCACATCTGGGGATTACACTGCTGTTTCGCAGAAATATGACGTTCAATGCAAACCGCAAGTGGGAAACCGATGGGAACTTTGCATAAATATAAGATCTCATACTACTCAGTTTTTTGTAATGCACTGGAATTTAGAACAACAACAACCTTTCATTAAAGTTAAATAAATATGGAAATATATTTGCAGATTTTACAAATATATTGGTAAAAAAAAATCTGTCTTTCTGTTGTTAAAATATCATTTGAACAGAACTACATTTATGTTTTCTGTCATCATTGTCATAAGCTCCACACATACTGCACTAAAATTTAAAGCGTCACAGTGCAGCTGAAGCACTGCTTTGCACCGCTGACAAAGGATTGGTTGTCAGGAGTACATTATAATTTTACAACATGAACCCAGTAAAATGTCAACATGTTTTTTCCTGGATATTTTTTAAAATGATGTCTCCTTTTAGAAAGAGTCACAGTTGTGTGTCTCTCTTACACAAAGACACGCATTTCCATTTACCTCAGTTTCCACAGTGAATGTGTGCGTGCATTGGATCCTGAATGGCTCCCACCATAAATCAATAAGCTCATAAGTGTGACTGGATGGTGTTAGCTAACAAAGTGCTTATTCATGACTGTGCATAGAGAATGATGGAGCTTTTCAATCAGCAGACTGAGCCAGACAGCTGACGTAAAGACTGAAATACAGACAGGAAGATGAGCAGTGGTTTGCTGCGGATGATTTAAATGATGCAGTGAGTCAACTGTTGCCAGCTTAATGAGTCAACTGTTGTTCCCTTTAATGTTTTGTTGCTTGCAGCATGGTGCATGCACAGATTTTAAAGGCCCCTTCTGTTTCTGGTTTTATATAATTTTTAATGTGCTTTTAATATATAAAAAAAAAGAACTGAAAGAAAAAACTAAATGAGACAATCATGGAGAATAGAGCTGAACATACTGGAACACCAGTTAGTTACACAATCTATGTGATCTGGTATCTTTTGAACATTGATAGCATTGATTTCCCCAATGTATTTTCCATGTGGGTTATGTTTACAAGAATTATTTTTCATTAACACAAATATGTACAAATTATGTTCATTTCAGTTTGAAAAAGACAATGATCAGTCACAGGATTTAAGATAGAAATATATCTTCCTTGTTCTTGTGTAGAATTAGGGATGTCAAGCATATTGACATTGTTTTGGAAATCTTAAAATGGGAGATAATATAAAGTAAAAACGTATTACTATGGAGCTTGTCTGTTTATCTATATTAAACCAAATAACAAAATACAGAGAAGGTAAAATTCTTTAGATTTCTGTCACAACATACACCTTTTTATCTTGCACAAAATAATCAATATTGAACATTAAAAAAAACACTTGAACTTACCTCAATATGACGACACTTACACTAAATGGAAAAAAGTCCTGGGCGACCTGAGTTGTTCTGAGCTATTGTGTAAGTTATCTTTTGTTTACATTTGTCATATCAACCATGTATAGTATGAACAAAGATGGTAATGGAGCCTGGTGAGTCTGCAAGGCACAGCACTTTGGGACCATGAAGAACATTCTGGGTGTTTTCATAGGATAACAAATTTTATCTAATATTAACCATGTTTCATGTCACATTTGTCAGGGAACTGGGTCTGTGACCCACTATTTTTGAGGGGTTTTTTTTTAATTGTTTTTGCAAAACAATTCAAATACATTTTGGTGGTGCATGTCGACATTTTTATGTCGGACAATCACTTCAATAGAAATACATATCAGCAATGTCTGTGACCCAGGTGGCATTGCTTTTTAAACTATTTTTAAATTAATAGTGTGTGGTATAAGTGGTAAAAGGCAGAGCTCCATTTAGGTAAGCTAGACAACATATGACGTGATGTGATGTGTGCTGTGTTTTCAGCTAAAGTGACTTGGATGTGGAAGAGCAGTAAAGACTGCAGAGTTTGAATAAGCTAAATCAAAGAGCCTCGTGTGAACACAGATTTTCTTGCACTCTTTCTCCTTCTAAAACTCTCTTTGTCATTTTTTTTTTATCTGTGCCTGTAATGCCTTCATTAATTTTTTTTTTTACCTCACAGTTATTAAGGCTTCACTGTGGACTTCTAGGAAACAATCAATTAGGTTGTCTTCTTCTTCTTTTCATATAGTTGTGTATGTTGGCTCTGACTGACATCTTCTGTTTGATTTATTCATCATTAAAAAAGGATTTGCTTCTGCTACTAAAGAATAAATAAGCTAGCATCATTAAAATCTAGCTAATGAATTCGTTTTTTTTCCCATACTATGCAAAGTAATCCATGTTTTTAAGCAGAAGCTCATAAACAACGTATTTGCATATTCCAAATATAAATGGAATATTAATATGCACGCAAACACACTCAATGATGCAATCATCCTCTCGTTATTTTCGTCCCTCCTCTGTTCCTCTGTAAACCCTCCCAGCCTACATCAGTCTGTCTGACTTGTCTTGTTATGTAACAGTAGGAATTCAAGCTGGTAGCCAGGTTGGCAGTTATCTGCATGTGTCCGTGTGTGTGTGTATGAGCGTGTTCAGTAGTACTACACTATTACTGCTGATGTCATAGGTGCTCTGTATGCTCTCTCTCTCTCTCTCTCTCTCTCTCTCTCTCTCTCTCTCTCTCCCTGTGCATCAAAGACATTGCTGATGTTTTTCCTGTATGACAGGTAATAGAAACACAGCAACACAAGGAAGAAAATAACCTGAAAACACAAAGGCGTGACAGCATCTTCTGATTGCAAAACCTCAACCAAAGGAATCAAATCTCTGAAATTCCAATACACTAAAATATATTCCTTTTTTCATTTTAAGTTTGAATGAACTGAATTTGAATCCTTGCAAAAATGTGCTATTTTCAAAATAGTCTCAGTAGTTTTACTGATATAGTTTAAAGTGCAAATAGATTGTCCAACATCCAAAATGAATTCAGAAGAAAGAAGAAGAGAAATAACGAGTTAACATAAACCAGTGACACACTCCAGGGCCTGATCAACCCTGGTAGGGCCTCCTTGGATGCGGGTGTCTAGTGATAATGGCCGAAACACCCGATGAATCCAAGGTCCACTACTGACTATGTGTCCCAAACTGGTAAAGTGTCTGGGCTGCCTTTCCTCATAACAGCCATCCCTCAAGATTTTCTCCATTTAAAGCAATGCATTATCAGGGACTGTAACACCTAGTCCTTTTTACTGAAACAAAAATCCAATCTACAGCCTAAAGTTTACGGGAAATTGTTCCTAAACAACTAAAATAAAGAAAGCCAAGTAACAGCAACAAAAACTACCATCGAAGGAGGGTAAAACAAAAAGAAAAACAGCTGTAAAAACATATTGCAGAGGACCTAATGTAATAAGTTTGTAGCAGGCTTTTTGTAATTTTACCAAAATGTGGATTTTTTGTGTTGGCTTTTGTTTAGTTTAGTTTTTTCAGACTCAGAATGCTGTATTTGTGGTTAAAATGGTATTTAATTAAAGCAGTATTTGTTACTTACTTCCCTTCGGAGCCATAGCTGTTCATGCTGTCTTCTATGGACTCGTGGCTAGCCTGGCGAACAGTTCGACTGGGCATCTCCACAGCCAGCCCCGTCTCTGTGCTCCTCTGGATAGCTCCCTTCAACTTCCTGCCATCTGTATCCACTGCAAGTAGGCAAACACACAAAAATAAAACCTGAATTCAGCTACATGTGAATAGAGTACAGTGTTGTGTATGTCTGCTAGCTTTAAAATTCTTACAGTTGTTTTAGTTTATACAATCCCTTGTTTCGAAATGTCTACAGTGTTGCTAATGCCGTTACTACGTAAGGATGTTCAGTTTTAGTACAGATTGATATTTACCCTTTTCTTGCAGTAAATCAGCTTCTAATTAAAAATTGACAAAAAGTCACTAAAATAAATAACCTTCAACTATTATACATCTCATCACATAAGCTGAGTACAATAAAACACTCAAATCAACTTTAAAGTAAGCGAGTGACTGCATGCGACTGGCATTTGTTGTGGCAGGATTTTCCTCTAGTTTCTGTTTTTAATATTTCATTTGTAGTTTGGAAAATATAAACAGGAGAGGATGTCAGGTTTGTTTGTGTCCCGCTGTGACCTCATCAGTGTCACACGAAAGACGACCAGAGAGATGAGAAATTTAACAAGGCCAAGGACAAAAGCACTCGATTACTCCTTAAAGCAGGGACATACATCTTGTTGCAAAGTAGCCCACAAAATCGATGTGTGGAGCACTTTATGGGACCACTCTCTGGCTTCAAGGTGTCCTGTGTGTGTGTTTGTGTGTTGATGGTGTTCATGTTGGTTTAGTTCATAATGAAGTGTTTTAGCAGGAGGTCTTTCGACCTTGTTTTTAGAACAGGACAGGAAAGATGTTTTCCTTTTAATGGTCAGGACACCCGCAAGGAAAACACACTAAGACAACACACATTCACCACAGTCGCTCGAATACATCAGCCTAAAACACATTCTAGACCATGCCACATTAATTTTGTGAAGCTGAGTGTTTTTCAAATAAATGCCAAACGTGATTAAATAACTGAATAAAGGGTAAAATCCCCCAAATGAAATACATGTCAACAAAAAGGCACCCACAGTCACACACTCTCACACACAACTACATGGGCACAGTACTGTGAAAGTTAGTTCTGCAATTATTAAAGAGCGACCTAGAATGGTGCTATTTCTATCGTGTTCAAGTGGGACGGGACGCTGGCAGATTTGGGTTACTTGCTTCTTCTTGCTGTCTGGTTTCGTATGATCAGTTATCTCCTGTGTTGGTCCACAGATGCACTGTCATCCATTAATACCAAAGTCAGTATAGCGTGCAGTCCAGAAAACCAGTGAAGGTAAAAATTCAAGGCAGTGAAAGAAATTTTTAAGAAAAATAAAACATAGTACTGGTAGACAGAAGAAAGCTTTAATACTGTTCCACTTACTTAGCATAATTCATGTTGCTTTTAAGTTTTTGATGTGTAAGATCCCTTTTTTTCCTGCATTCACACAGCACTTCCTAGAATTTTGCTGTTTCCATATAACCATTTTGGATTTGATACTGACATCCAACAACTGTTTAGAGAAAAAGAAACGTAATATGTTCTTTGCATGACTAAACATGGGACATTGATTTTTCCTACTATCTAATTAAGATGTATCTACATGTTAAACAAGCATATTTTCAGAAACTAGACGATGTTACTTGGGAACTTAAACTCTACTCCAGACGACAAACAGGTCACAGACAGTCTTTAAAAGGTTTGACTGAATCAGTCATTGTCACACATCCCTTTCAGAATAATTTCTATCTTAAGTCTATGGCTGATTCCTGGGTTCGTTCCTTGTATAAAAGTTGAAAAAGTCTTGAGTGTGGTATGGTGGCTAAAGGAAAAAGTGTAACTACAGAGAACTGGGTAACACTTTGAAAATGCTGCTCCAAAACCTCACACCTGACATACAGTAAGCCAGGAATTTGATACCAATACCATGCTTTACACAGCACAAACTTCTATTAACCGATGAACCAAATTTCTAGTGCCACCAATTGCCTAAAAGCTACACAAATTGAACACAATTCTCAGTAACTAAAGTTACAGCAACTGAACCTGATTCTTAGCCAAACTGATCAAACTATACCCGAACCAAAGCAAACAAACAGGACAGCCGAGTGTGGACCAAGGCCAGTTCACATATAGCCCTGTGGACTGAGTGCAACAATGTGTAGCAGCAATAATCCTTCAATATCATAAACATATACAGGCACAAGTCAGTAATATGCATCTGCTGCAATTCATATCTCAAGCATTTATGTAATGTTTCCATTCAGAGAGATTTATATTATAATACAAGCTTAAAGCTCCAAGGTTATAAAGATAATGAGCGACAGAAAATTGGGTCAGAATGCAGATGTAATGCGTGTGACATGGTGAGCAACCTGAATATCCACATAAAAACCTTTAGAGTTGTAAAATAAGTTTCCTAATCCTAATCTTACCCGGCATCTGGATTTACGAGCAAACAAATCTGCTTTACTCCCAATCCTCCTGCCAAACTATTGTGGTAACAAGAGTCACAAGTCTTGCCAGTCTTTACTAGTATCTCCTTAACATTAAAAGGCCTTTATGAAGTTTCAGACTTCTAGCAAAATATTGCTGAATAGTTTATGGTTGCAATGCCTTTCAAATGCTGTGTAACACAAACAATTTGTATTATTTGCTGTTCGCACAACTTTGCTAACTGCTAATGTTCAACACAGGTCCTCATTGTGTTTTATAGTAGATAGAGCAATAAGAGTATTTGAATGTTAGTCTGCTAATATTTGCTGGCTGAGCAGTGTTACATTTGCTGACTTTACTTGTATTGCTATGTTTTAGCTAGGCAGCTTTACTCACAACAAGTGCTTTTAACCAAATCTACCTGTCGTTTCTGGAAAATAAGTCCTTTCCATTAGTTCACTTCTGGCTAAATCCTCTTATTGGACAGTGGCACTCTTTGTAAGATATTGACGGCTAAGCAAAGACATTCACTTTGCTTGTGTTTGAATTTGTGTTCTAAAAAGATTCTAACAAAAAAATAGGGCAAGAAGCAACTCCTGCCACTTAGCAGCCATCTTGTAAAATGAAAATGAAAAAAGTAACTCAAAAGTTCTCTTAGTTTGTTGTAGAAAAGGTTTAGGAAGGTTTTTTGTCTCTTTTTCTGTACAAGTTTGAATTCTGTTTTACATGAGCATATTTATAGAGCTTTATTCATGACAAGTCTCGTGTTAATTCATGTTATAGATCATTAAGTCAAGAAAAACAGTTACAATGAACAAGTTTTCTTTGTCTTTCTCATCTCTTAATTTACTGCTTTACTGCTTATTATTTACATGAACAGTGATGCACAAGTCAATGAGGAAGTGATTTGGGCACAGCTTGTGTCACCAGCAGTGACACGGATATGGTTGCCATGGACACAGATGCCATTACTATGGAGACTGCAGTCAAACCAGAGACAGCGGTGAGGATGTTCTGTGAGCATTTTAACACAGGGGCATATTATTAGCTTGCTTCAGTGTTTGTGTGCATGTTTCCATTATGTTGTTATGTTATGTAGACACAAAACATGTGGAAACAACTTCTACTTGAAAACAAAATTCTGTTGGTAGAAATTCTTTGTTTTTAGGATAAAAACTTGGTTAAAGAAAATATTAGCTTTGGTTTGAGGTTAACATTATGGGCTAAATATGGTTATGCTTAAAGTGAGTCTACCGAAAATGCATTTAAGTTCATGTTAGGTCCTCTGAAGTAATGGAAACTAGATCGTGTGTGTGTGTGTGTAGCCTCCTGTCACCTCTTGTCACGGGTGGTGTATTGAGGTGGAGTAGAGTTACATAACTAATACAACAGGTGGGTAATGGCCGGAGACACATCTACCACTCTGGTTTGCTGCAACCCTTTTCATGCCACTGATGGGATATTATCTCTGTTCACTTCAATCCAATTGAACATGCTTTATCTGCAGCAGAGTGAAAGGCAATCTTGCCAGGCAATCAAGATAAAAGATTAAAATTTAGAGGACTGACAGTTTTTTTTTTATTTGCAGCATTTCTCCACTGATTTGTCCCCAACACTTTGCACAAAACATTAGGCCTGCGATGTTTTCTCCTTTCTCCTGCCTGCCCGCATCTTTGCATCTCTTTCAGTGCTTTCAGTGAAGTCACATCAGTTACTGCATGCTAACAAGTCATAAAAATGACAGAAAACCTTGCTACATATATACAGGCAACACCACCAGTCAAGACTAAACATGGCCTGTAACTGAACGACAGGAAACTTTTAGCTGTATGCAGTTTTTCCTATTTTTTGACAATCAGTCCAGCGACCAAAACTCACTCACAGGTCTATGCTGTCTGTGTTGAGCGCTCAGTGGATCTGCGCTCGACAGTGCAGACAGCATCGTCAGAAGGAAAATTGATAAAATAAATTACAAATGTTGTATTGTTCGATACATATGCGTACCGAACCGAAAGCACTGTATCGAACGGTTCAATATCTATACGAATATCGTTGCACCCCTAATATACACATATACATATTGTCTAAAAATGTGTTTGTTTTGATTCAATTCAGATATAATCACCCTGAAATACAAATGTTTACTGATATGACGATGACAGATGTTGGTCAGCCAGCATCTGCTTAGAAAGCCAAGCCCGGCCACTTTTCCTTCTGAGACCAGCTGCTGTTGTTTATTTGTTTCCAGATGCCTCGGGTCTTAAGTCTGGTGCAGTCATTTGAAATCTGGAAGCTCACTGCAAAGGTTCCTTCTGTCAACTTGAATTCTCTCCTTTCTTTCACTGCATCCCCAACCCTGGTCCAAGTGCAAGTGACCTGTCCTTCCTTTCACCTTAAAAAGTTTTTAAAGTAATCAAATGTCTGAAAAAAGTAAATCTTTGTAAAAGTGAAGAATTAATATCAGAATTGGGTATTATTCCCCTCAGACATGATAAGGTTTACCTAATGCTCTTGAAAGGTGAATACCATTTCCCCACTATCCTAAATGTCATCTCTATATAAATATCAGCAAGGGCATTTCTCCCAGTCTTTTCTCCTCTCTGTTCTCCACCTCTGAAAGAGGGGGAAAAAAGAATAAAAATAAAATCTCACTCCAATCTAAAATAGCCTCCTGCATTTCTGGTGAATGTAGTTCACAGCGTGTGATGAAGTGTGCCTGCTGTGATGTAGCACAAAAAGTGTCTGAGGTGACGCACAAAAGTTGTGATGTAGCAATCAGTGAGCAAGGACTCATTAGTTTGTCTCCCAGCAGAGAGATATTAATGAAAGCAGAGCAGATACAAAAATAGTCGCTCTCCATTCAGACAACTTATCTGACCAACATACAGACAGGGAGACTTGTAGACAAGGTAGGTCATACCTTGTGGCCTAACTCACTCAATAGGCAGATATTTCTGCAGTGAATTGGGATCTGCCTTAACATAAATCTCCCAAAATTGATTTCAGACTTTTACTGGTAAAATGTCTAAAAATGACAAAATAAGTATTTGCTTGTGTTGTGCAAATATGTGTGAATGTTTATGATAGAGTGTAAGTTAGTTTAAGGCACTTTGACAGCAGTAGCGAGAATCCCATATACAAATAATATTCATGAATATATGTCAAATATGTCCTTAATTAAGACAAATATGACATGAAAGGAGCAGCTGTGTTAGAGGTGGGTTGCAATGTGGCTTGCAGATACTGTAGACAGCAGTCTCAGGCAGCTTAAAGCAGCTTAAATAGCATGCTCTATAGAAGTTTTGCACTTGCAAAGTCACCAGCATTATGAATCATTAATGTATCTAAAGTACTTAAGAAAACTGTTTTTTAAAAATCACTTCATGATTCACAACTTAGGAGACACTGCCAAATATAATCTTGGCAGTGTGGTCAAATTTTCTATGTACAGCTACAGACAACATCTCTCCAACTTTCCAAACAGCATCACAAATACATCCCCTTCTTGCACAGTGGGGTGTTATCATGTCAAAGCCCTGTCAGTGTTACTGCCATAGAGTGAACTGTAGCATCATATAACTTCCCTCTTTTCTCAGGAAGGACCTTTTTTTCTGAGAAACCCTTTATAAAGTTTAAAAACTCAACTTCACACACTTCTGAGGTCCTCCTCCTAAATTGTACTGTACATATTATAGCCAATTTAAAAGCAGACTCCCTGCTTATTTTAGTTCTGCAGATAAATTTTTTTTAGCAATTATCTATATGTAATTTGTCAATCAGGTTATTGTTTCCATTCTTCATAACATGACATATGCAAAAATGTGTTAATGCATACTTTGTTGGAAAAGGGACAGTCATCGCTGCATGTCTGAACCTCTGTGGATGAATCAGTGGTTAAATGAAACTAAATGGATGTACAGCAATATCCAGTGAGTGAAATTACTTTGTCACCAGTAGACTATTCATTACAGAAAGAGATGATTTGGCATAAGGTGCCTGTCAGATTGAGAGGATTCTGGGAGGCGCTGAGAGAGTTGCATTTATTTAAAAAATGACTTTCCTGGTAGCGGTACTACAGACGATGACGAGCGATGACTAAGGCTGGAGATGAAAAAGAAGCTGCCTTTTCAAAGCTTTGGCACCACATATGATGGGCAAAGCAGAACACTGAACGCCGGAAGAAGGAGTCAGCGCTAATTACTTTATTGGTAGATAAGCATTTTTTTAACCTTCCTAGAAATTGAGGGTTTTGCTGAGTGTGCTATACTATTTTTGAACACTGGGGAGTACTGTCACAGTCTTATGTGTTTGGCCAGGAGATACCCCAGTTTGAATGCCTTGCTCAAAGATATTAGGATAGATTAACTGACAAACAATGTTTCAGACTGATTATAGTATCAGGATAGTTTTGCTCAGCTGCAGGAGTTTATTGGCACAGCTGCTGCCCGTGAATTAATCAGTTTCTTCTCATTTAAGCAGCAGTGTGATGGCACCTGGGTCCCTTGTACACATGCCTCTACCACAGTGATTGGTGCTCCCTGTTTACAGGCTATCTAACCTAACACCAAGATACATGACTGTTTGGTAAGATGGTCTTTGTACAGTTAGTGTATGTGCATAAAAAAGTAAAGCTGCCTCACTAACACAAGATCGTGTTTGTAGTTAGAGGACACTCGCAGTAACAGTCTTGTTACACTAGTTTGCACATGAAACGGAACAAGATGGGGTGATAAAGTGGTAGCCACCCCTCATCTCACTTTAAACGAGGATGTGACTGAGGCCAAAGATTATCTGACATCAAACTAGACATCCATCAGATCATGCATGTAGTCATAGCTGAGAGGTATTTAATTAGTATGAGCAGGCACTACTAATTAAGTGTACCATACGTACTTATTTCTGCATTTCCCATATAAAGTTGTATTATTAGCTACAGTATGTAAGTACAGATTCTCACAGTATGTACAGTAGTATGTGCTTGTAAAGTGTGTCTCAGTTTTTCAAAATAAAAATAAAACTTGTACACTCAACAAAGTAGGGAATTTTTTTATATTCATATTAGCAATTTAAGCAGAAGATAGATGTAATGTGGAGGTGCAAGGTGAATTTAAGGGAGTGACTGAGTGAGTATATTCGCAGGCTTTTATGGTGTTCGTTGGGCCTCATTAGCTGACCATCCTCCCAGGTCAGCCCAGTCTATTGATGTTGGCCAGGGGAGCATGTTGATCATGCATCATGCAATCTCTGTTTTAGCATATATACTGTATATTTAAATCAATACTGTATACAACAACAGCTCTCAGAGAGCACTAATTGGTAATATGGAAATCCATATTGACAGAGATTTTAAGATCTAGAGTGGTTTTGTGAAACTTTATGATGTCATTGTGACTTTGTAGGGCATCATATTGGAAACATAAAAAGTGCATTTTGCTGTTCTCACCAAGCCCTCTAATATGACATATTACTTGATACCTTGATTACTTGATTCTTAAAAAAAAATTTCAATGTCATCATTGACCTTGAGTGCTAACAATGTTAGTCAAGGTCAAATGCTTAGCCAAACTAGGTACTCATGTTCCCCGAGGCCTAGTATATTGCTGTGAAGTTTGAAGACGCTCCATGAAAAACTGTGGGTAATATAACATTTTTACAGATTTTCAGATTTGATGTGATCTTTACCCGATTTTCAAGAAGATTAAATCAGCTCACATTTATATTGGTGCCATCACACAAAACCTGAAAATTATATATTGAAAACTGTGCACACTAGACTGCTAACAAACTCCTTTCAGAGGGAGAAATATAGGTGCAGTTAAGGAGAATGAAATCAAAGCTTTCTCTTCTATGTACATGCCTTATCTGTTATCTCCTCTCAGGTGAAATGAAATGTCCCTGTGACCTGTGAAAAAGTTATTGATGAGCTGCCAGTATTCTGATTAACCCTTTATATTGATTGAAAATCTCAGTTACAAAGATCTTCATTTGTCATTGGTTCATTAGTGAACTTGCTGCACTCTGGTTGACCTCCTCCTCCTCCAACATGATGAAAAGCCATATCGTTTTTGCAAGACTTGCCGAATACCTGTTTGGTCATTTATGAGCTGCCAAATATGCTAATCTATGGATTCTACAAGATTTACAGTGGTACACTTTGGCACCAAAAAATCAGCAATAAATTGTTTTGTGTTAACTTTTACTTAACCAGGAGATTTTTTTTAATTTTATTTTTCCAATAATGTCCTGTGCCTCTAGGTTATGTAAGCTACATGGTGTAATCATCTGTATCAGACTTGGTCTAGCACATCTCCCAGCATCCAGTTACTGTATCTTTTTTTCTTGTTTCCTTAAATCACTTTTAATAAGTGCCCAACACTTATGGCTACGAGCAAACCTCAAGCCGTGCTTTTTAGAAATAAGTTGGCATTTGTCATCAGCCGTTAAATGTGACAATATTGTGAAACAGGTCAGGCCATCTTGGTAAGTTATTCTGTCTCATGTACAGTACACACTTCTCAAGTGGTTTTGCTACTGTTAACAGAGTTAAACCAAAGGAGCTGCCTGGGTAAGGCAATCAGAAGCAGGAAGTATTCTCACATCGGCAGCTTCAGAAGTCACATGGGCATTGTACTAGTTAGCATTTTCACTAGTGAATAATTCTTTTAAGCTTTAAACTCAGTCATGATTCACTACTCATTCACTCGCTCATGTATATTTATGCAGCTTTTTGTTCCATGAACTGTGCATGCATTTCAAAGGAAGCTGAAAATTTGAAGTTCTATACTATTGTGCATAAGAAAACAGCAGGGACAGTATCAAATACCATTTAATGTCTACACTAAATTTTTATATTGGCATGCACAAAGTAGTACCAAACACAGTGTATGTTGTATTTAATAAAGGAAAGTATTGACTTTTAATTAAGGGGATTATTACGAAGTTATAAGGTCACGTAATCAACAAAGTAATACAATTCATGCTGTCATGAGCAATTTGATTATATTTGTTGTTAAGATCTTCTAATGTGGGCGAACATCATATACTACAAACACTTAATAATAATAATAATAGTGGATTGCATTTATATAGCGCTTTCGGAGCCCTCAAAGCACTGTACAATTCCACCATTCATTCACTCTCACATTCACACACTACAGTTGTAGCCACAGCTGCCCTGGGGCAGACTGACAGAGGCGATGCTGCCATATCGCGCCATTGGCCCCTCTGGCCAACACCAGTAGGCGGTAGGTGAAGTGTCTTGCCCAAGGACACAACGACCGAGACTGTCCGAGCCAGGGCTTGAACCGGCAACCTTCCGGTTACAAGACGAACTGCCAACTCTTTGAGCCACGATCGTGCACTCAAAACGCTTTATATAACATGCCTCATTGAATCATTCATACCAGAACTTTTTTCTATGCTTTTTCTACCCAAGTGCTTCCTGTCTAACATTCACACACATTCCAGAAAGAAACTTGGCGTTCAGTATGTTGCCCAAGGATACTTTAGCATGCAAACTGGAGCAACCAGGGATCGAACCATCTACCAGTGTATAACCTGCTCTACCTCCTGAGCTACAGCCAGCCCAAATCCCTCTGTAAGACCAGCTAAACACTCACTGGATAAAAATACTAACAGAACCTCATTGAATCATTTCTTTCCATCCCTGTGGCTTCTGAGAAAAAGTGCTCAGTCTAGTGACATCAAGGAAGATATGAGGACACTGACGTCAGCATACGTATGCATTATTTACTTGAATACCACTTCCACACAAATCTAAGATTCTCATTGCTCTGATTTGAACATACTGGATGACTGTTTCTCATCTATAAAACATTTATTGTGTTAGAAGAACAAGCGATGTTATATTCAGCAAAAGGCTAGTTATTTTCCGATAGAAAGACAAAGAGAGACAGGAAGAAAAAATAATGTAAAGAGGCAGGGCCTCTTGGAAGAAGAAAAATATCTGTCAAGATGGCGAGTTACAAAAGAGAAGAAGCCCAAATTAAAAAGAACAAGACAGAGTTTGAGTGGCAGGATCGAGAGCTACAGAAAAGATAGAGATAAAATGAAGGGTTGGCAGCATCGATGAAATGTGATAATGAAAGGGAGAAAAAAAGAAAGATGATTTATTTCTGCTCCTCCATACTGTAAGTACTCTGCCACTGAAGCAATTTAACAAAGTGATAAACAGCTTTCCAGAGAATTACACAACTCATATTTATCCTCGTTGTCTGACAGACCCCATACACTTAACTCTTTTTTTTACTCTTTGATACAAGCCAAAGCAGCTAAAGGAAGTTTATAAGACACTCACATGATAGAAAGAAATGTAAAATACTCAGTTTTTAATTATTTTTTACAATTTTATGTAATGCAAAGCATGTTTGATCACCATTAAAACTTTTTTTCAATATTTACATAATTTTGTGTAAAATGCAAAGAACGGCAGAGTTTGTTATTTTATGAAATCCCTATGGTGGTAAAAACTGATATGGAAAAGATATATATAAATCTTATAAAGTTTGTATCTGTCTTGTGTGAAACTTGTATGAAAAGCATACAAGAGTGAAAACAGATATAAGATCCCTTGAAAAATCATATAATGAAACTTGTATGTTTTGGATACTTACTAAAACAATATATGAAAGTAATGAGAAAGTGGCCACTTTCATGAGTAAATCATGTAAGCCTTATATGATTTACTCATGAAAGTTTTTACTATTTCTTTTCCATATGGGAAGATTCATCCATTCGTTTTTGTCTGCTCTTACAGTTCCGGGTCATTGGGGGCGGAGCCTATGCCAGCTATGATAGGGTGAGAGTTTATCATAAAATATGTTTTTTTAATTACAGTTCTGTTGTTTTTACAAAACAAGCCCTATGAATGAAAACAAGTCCCATCCATTGGCCCCTTAATGCAGTGAGGTCAACCTGTACCCTTACCGGGAAAACAGCCTCAAAGTATAATATTTCCACCTCCACGTGTGACTGTGGAGGTAGATAGTATTCACTTAATCCAAACACTGCTGGTTGAGTTAATGCCAAAGAGTTTGATTTTGATTTCATGTGACCACAGAACTTTATCCCAAACCATCTCTGTATCATTTGCCTGTACATGTTCCCTATGCTTGCAAGCATAGGGGACCTTGGGCGCCATTACCGGTGTAGTGTGTTACCAATGGTGACACACTACACACGAACAAGGCTCCTCCTGTGTAGTTTTGGGCTGATCCACAACCCCTTCTCATGATCATCCTCACCCCATGAGGCAAGATCTTGCATAGAGCTCCAGACTTAGAGCATTTGATGGTCATTTTATAGTTCTTCCATTTCCAAATATTCGCACCAACAGTTGTCACGTTCTCACTAAGCTCCTTGCTGATGGCCTCGTAGCCTATTTAACCCTTGTATAGGTCTATAATTTTGTTTCTGACATCATTTGACTTTGGTTGTGCCCATGGTGATGGAGAGGTTGGACTGGAAGAAACTGATTCTGTGGACAGGTGTGCTTCATACACATGGTAAATGGACTGGTTCACACGCATTCATGCATTGGAGAGCAACTTGGAGTTAGTTTCTTGCCAAGGATATTTGGCATGTAGACTGGAGCAGACAGGTATCGAACCACCAACCTTCTGATTAGTAGGTGACCTGCTCCACCACCCAAGACTTCAGGAGGATCAGGAGGATCTGTAATTTAATGACTGATTAATTGCAATCTGTGTGCCATGTGGGCACAGACTGGATTCTTGCCCACTGGAGCCAGAATTCAAATACTTATTTCACTCAATTGCAGGCAAACAAATTCATAACTATTTACTTTTTGGGTTTTTTATTGTTTTTTTTTTTTATGAAAATACTTTGTCCTATCAGCGTTTTTTCATCTAGTACATCTGTTTTGACTCTAACCTGATAGTTTTTTTTTATTTTTTTAACGGATCAAAAAGGAAAAAAATCTCGCAGTTTACTACATGCAAAACTTTGCAGTCTTGTAGCCACTGTACTAGTGTTAACATCAGCATCCCAACATGTTCTGACTGTTACTCTAATGATTAGCAGTTTAAAGATTTTTGACTTGCAAAGTTACCATAAGGCAAAACATGCAGTAAGTACCATTGGAGTTTAGTGTATTAGCATCCCAGCATTTGCTAATTGGTAGAAAAGTGGATGTTCAGTGCTAAAGACTGTACTGGACCTGAGGTACAGTACAATGCAGAACAATACATGTTCAGAAACCAAAAAATATTGTCCTCATTAAGATTAAAAGTTAAAAAGACAACTTTTTAAGTTTAAAAAACTGATTAGTTTCAGGTAATCAAACAGGTCCCTGTACAATCTGAAAAGGAAGCATAATAAAGTCAGATATGGTGTAGGATTATCTTATCAGACTAGTGTCTGAACCAGTATAACATTTCTATCCAGCACATTATCAGTGATAATATCTTGATCAAATCAATGGCAGTGCAAGAACCCTTTTTCTACTTACAAGCGATGACTGGACAGTTTTCTTGTGTTGCTGCAGGGAGAATAAATCACTTTAAGGAGCACCAATTTTGTTGGTCCTTTCAATGAAATAAATTTAACATGATTTTGGCTAGTTCTTTGATAAAGGACTCACACGTGCACACAAAAAGCCCTTGTGTAAGCACTCACTCTCACATCCACACAAGAGAGTCCTCTAACCTCTATTACAGCTGGCACTATGGTGATTTGTTCCCGCCAAGGTCTATATTAGAACCGCAGGGCAGTGAAGAGGAATAACTGGTCCAGAATGGAAGCAGAGGCTCCAACAAGCACTTTTTTTAAAAGCAAGAAAATGCCTGAGCAAGGACTTTTGAAAATAGACTCTGAAGAATCAAGTATAACAATGAAATTAGAAAGAAATGGTCCAAAGTTGAGGTAGATCTATATTAGAATTATTTTATACTGACACTAGAGGTCATTTTTAAGGAAACCTTCTCCAAAATATTATAAAGTATTTTACACATCATAACTTAGAGTTGACCTGAAAAAGCACATTTCCTTTTTTACAAGTAGTAACAAGCCCAAAACTTATTTTCAAAGTATATTTTCTTGTACCAGCTAATCCAAGCTCACTCTGATATTCTAACAGCTGTTACAGTTTTAAAATTTCATAACGCCAGATGACAAATTGTCTTGTTTTTAATGGATTATTGATAATCTACTGTGTGCACCCCTGGTTTGTCTAAAAATAAAAAAGGACCCAGTAAATAAGGATGTATAGAAAAAGACAGGTTGCATATGTTATCATTAAACAAAAAGCCTAACATCTGTGTTACTTTCTTTTCTTTAGTTAGTCCTCTATCACAGTAAAATGAATTATCTTTCAACATTTTGACAGAAATGTGGATAAAAAAGAATTATGGATACTTTTTGTTCTGATAAACTAGCGAAATATCACTACAAAAGTCTTCGTGTCCTTAAGGTGCTGTTGGAGAGAAAATTCTTGGTGGTAAACTGATTCTTGGGGGATTGTAAATGGCGATTAATAGATGTTAAAATATAATTAATTAATTTTGAAATGAATGCTTTCAATTATATGAAAAGAGACCACAAATCCCCAGAGCTGCAAACAGAATTTGGAACACTACTGAGAAAATATCCATGAGCATATCTTTGTACAGTGATGGACTATTTTCTACTCACAAAATCTCTCCCAATGAGAGGACATCATATTAGATTCAGTGCATGTTACATACATCTTTACAGCAACTCCTAATATTCATTACAGAAACATGTTCCATAGAAAATTCAGTTAGAGCCAGTGAACATCTTTACACTCAGTTACTTAGTGTAGATGCAACACTTCTGCAAGAACAGAGACAAAAAGCGTTGGATAATCTGAGCTTAGTTGATCCAATAATAGCATCAGATAATTTTCTAAGCTTTTCGCTATGTAGCTTGATTTTATTAGCATTATGATACCAAACAAACGGATTGTAAATGTTACTGCTAAAATTCTGAGACATCAGTAGGTGGAGCACATGTTTATCTTCATGCGGTTTCATGAAAAGGGCTCTTTCGCGAGCATTTCAAATTTAAGAAATTCGAGTAAAACTAAATGAAAGCGGTGGCTGTGATATATTTTCTCTTAAGTGTTCACAAATTAAAGCATCAGAAGGGGGAGGTCATGAGGAGGGGAGGTGGGGTGGTTGTGCTGCTAGCTGTAGCCTTAATTTAAATTTATCAGATACGAGAGTGGCAATAAATCTCATCTAGCACTCAAATAAGAACATTTGCCAAATGTTATGGCCTTGACCACTGTCACCCACCCATCTGCTTAACCTCTTCTGTGTTTTCATGATATGTAGATCCTGCTGTGCAGTCCTTGAACCATGATTGGACCCAAGTGCCAATTAGTCTGCTTCCAGGATTCATTCGACCCTGATTGGAAAGGCAACCCATCCAGCTCACCAATCAGCAAACTCACCTTGTTGCTGACATCTAATTTAAGGGAAGCACTGATGTCATTCGGGCAGTGCTGTGATATAATGTGAGCAGCCTGCCCCTGAGTCTCCTGTAGTTCACTGTGTATTCGTCTTTACTGTGCAGATTCTGTTTGGTAGTAATTTGAAGTGAGTTAACACTATGCAGATGTAGTTCAAAGCTGTTTAACTGGTTGTTTTTCTAAAGAGTTTGTTTCATTGAATCATATTACTGCCAATTTATTCAGATTTCAGGACCCTTGTTTTTACTTTTGCAGTTTTGTCTCTTCTTTTTAGTAGCCATTACCGTTTTATTGTTCTTCGCTTTACAGTGTTATGTTTCCTTTAGCCGAGCTAAGAAAGGACAAGGACTGAAACTTTTTCTATGAGGACAGAAAAAGTGCATGTTTTCTCAAAAATTATGAATTTTCAGATATCAATTGTTGTCCTCCCTTAAAAAGCTGCTTAAGTGTATACACAAGAGCTGTTTTATTTGCCAGAAAAAGGACATAGTGTAAAATATATTTTGCTGACACATTTAATGTATTTGTCTTCCAAAAATCTCTTTGGAAATATGATAATAACACAGAAAACACAACAAAATACAGCTGTAGTGAAAAAAAATATACAGATGTTGGACTAATTTAGTTTCTAATTCAAATTCAGTTTTATTTATATATATATCGCCAAATCATAACAACAGTCATGTCATTGTGCTTCATTGTGAGGTAGACACCCTACAATAATAAAGGGAAAACACCAAGCATCAGTAAGCAAGCACTTGGCAAAGGTGGAAAGGAAAAACCCCTTTTTAACAGGAAGAAACCTCTGACAAACCCGGCTCATTTGCTGTAACCAGTTAGGGGTAAGGAAGGGAAACAAGGGTATGGGAAATCAAGATTTCCACTCACTAAGATGCTTTAAAATAATAAATCTGTCATTAATTCCTTTTCTTTTTCTACAATATATTGAATTATTTGAGTGAGAGGTTTTATTTAGACCCAGAATGGGTCTAAGCACTGACTGTGGTGTCTGCAACATCTCGCAAAAATGATGTTCAAGCAACAAAAATAAAATCCAAGTTGCTATAACTCATAGCTAGTTTTTGACAGCACGGAAGATGGGCATAATGTCAGAAAACAGAGAGGTGAAGAGTCAGGTCACTGCACAGGAAGAAAGGACTGCCAAAAGAGGAAAAGGAGCGGGGAAAAATTATGACAGGTGAGAGCAGGAGGTGAAGGAGACAGCAGAAAATTAGAGGCAATGATGGCTGAAAAGAGGTGAGGGAAGACAATGAAACATGATGATAAAAGAGAAGAACGAAAGGAAGAAGAGTCCAAAAACAAATTGGACAAAGGGGGAAACTATGAAGTAGGAAAAGTTTTTTTTTTTACTTAATATTTCTATTTAACTCATTAAAGGTTCTAGTAATCACAGCAGTTTACCAGGAGCCTGAGCAGGAAGTGGTGATTTTAACCTGTCATGAGAGACAATGGGAGGTGGCTGTCAAAGCTCGTCGGATCAACACATTCAAATTGCCTCTCGGTGGCTTCCTGTCATTACCACACAAAGCACGGCTGTTAACAGGCTGTGGCATTAAGAATGAAATCTCACTCTCATTCATTATGTAACGGTATGTTTGGAGAGGAATCGCAGAGGCTGTCTCGTCTGGCTTTGTCTCCACTTGAAACCCACGTCAACTTGACTTCCTGCTCTCAGGCTGTCACAATGCAGCCTGTCAAGACAGTCAGGCATCATTCAGACCTTCATTTCATTTCTGTACTCATCTTACGTATTTTTTTTTTCTACCTTTCCCTAATTCTTTGGCTTTCTTGTTATTTTTAGTCCTTGCTTGGATCCCTGCATCTCGTCCTAGTGTCTGAGTCCAGCCCCTATTTGGAACTATGTCAGTCTGAAATCTGAAGGGGTATTTAAAAGGAGATCAGTTATTTTAAGCACCCCCAGTGAGTTAGTTGCCAGTGTAAATGGTGTCTGGAAAGCACAAATTCTACAATAGGGTCCAGCATAGAAATCGATTTATTTCATCAATTATCTAGTATCACTGAAAGCAAGAACGCTTCAGAGTGCCAGATGGTTCTAGCTCGCTGTCAGCAAGTAATCCATTCATTTGCAGGCCTGCTACACCAAGAGAATGCTTTTTGCAATAGATATAAGCCGCAATATCTGATAGCTAGTCGCTCATGTTTTATTAGAACCTCATGAGTTGCTGCCTGCTTTAAAGGTCAGCTGCATTCACATCACATTTGCCTAACATACTGCTGAATGAGGAATCGGGCAGCTGTTTAAACTACATTTTATGCTACAATTTGCAGAATGCATGCAAATACAGAGCTGCTCTTGGCCAGATGCACTGATATGACAAAATCTTTTACATTTCTACACAACTAAGTTTCCATTTACACTTGGGATAATTTTAATCACTGGGTGAATTAAATGAAAAGATTTTTTATTTTGGGTGTGATTTTTACAAAGGTTGAACTGTGCAGGTGGATAACTTAGTAGTAGCAGGACACATTTTCAGTGAACCCATTGCTAGCAAATTCAGTATCAACACTATGCATCTGCACACGTAACAAATGCTTGACTTGATCTGAGCTTGTGCTTATGTCACACAGATTGAATATGAGTGCTGTTAGGTCTTTTGGAGTCCATTAAAACACAAAATAACAAACAAAAAATGTTTTTGTTTTTGAATGGATGTTGGTTTCTGTTTGGATCTACACAACCAGACAATACTGCCAGTAACACAACATAAGGAAGCAAGAAGGACACACAAAGGATGCGGAGTAAGAGCTGGTAAATGGCTGAAACAGGAAACCTTTGCCAATAATGCAACACATGCGCACAGTAGGGGGCTCTGTTCTGTGGTGGTTGGCATAGCTATTCGTTATTATAGTAAAGATGGTGGTGTGTGCTTTTTCTTTTATTTTCAATTAGAATTGCATTTGTTTTGTGCTTTGGATGCTGATCGTGATGTGAAAATAATGAAACCATAATGCTGTGCAGCTGAGTAGTACTAGCGTGAGCTGTAGGAAAAAACTTACCATCCTTTTTAAGCTTTTTTCCCTCTTTTTTATTTAATATTTAAAAAAATTTTTCACTCAGACTGAACTGGTGATCCGAGGTCCCCTTTACTGCCCAAATAATTACTCTTAGGCATTTCATTAATGTCTTTCAAGCAGTAACAATCGTCTCTAAAAGGACCTTGCCATTTCCTTGATTTCCATTTTGCTTTGTGTTCAATCTGAATAAGGCTTCAAAGAAATTCAAACTGTCTTCTACAAAGCAGTGAGCGACATTCGGCACAGAGAATTTGCCAACATTAGATCTTCGTCTCCTCGCAGCTCTTTCATTCCCATTGGTGTGAAAAGAGACGAGCTGCTGGTTTGTTAAAGAGGATGTCATATTGCATTATAATCTCCGGGTAAGAAATTCATCAAACCTTCCCCTGCCATGTGGCGCTGCTGACGTGCTTTTGTACCCCGTGGAGAAAAACACTGTGTTAAAGCAACAACTCGATCTCTGTTCCCGCATCAGACTAAAACACACCTAAGAACACACTCCCTGCTGCCATATTGCTCAGTATAACAAATGAACACCTGCAGCCTTTACCTCCCTCCCTCCAGCCCCTCCTCCTTGCCCTCCCTATAGAATAGACCTCCTTTCCTGGCAGTCCATTTTTTTTACTCTTGACTTTTCTGGGTCGTCTCTCTAGCTTAGAAGCACACCAGAGACCTCTCTGCTTTTTCTGTTCTTCTCCTCAGTTCTTCCGCTACTAATTCATATCTTTGGCATCTTTCTTTCAGTTATTTTCATAAAGAACACTACTGCACAGACTTTGCCTTATTTTGACTTGGAAATATTTTGCTCTTTTCCTTAATCTCTCCACTGCCTTCTCTTCATACACTTGGCCTCTGTGTGACTTCACAGCAGAACAGAAGAGGAAAACGAGTTGTTATTCAATGAAGGGGAGCAGGGGAAGGAGGAAAAGAAAAAAACAAGAGATGCAAGAAGGAAGAGAGCATGAAAGATTTAACTTCTTTTTAAAGCAAGAAGGGAAAAGGAGACCTATTGTGCTATTGTACTTTTTTTCAGTCTTACCTTCTTCGTCCCTCCTCATGCTCTTCTTTTCACCTTTACCACTTTTGTCCTATTCCTCCGTATCTATCGCCAGCTGATGTTTGACTGATATCCTCTTTCTTCATGTCATTTTTCCATCCTGCTTCTTTTCTTTACTCGCTCCACTTATGCTCATCATACATAAGTCCCAACTCCCTTCCTCTCAATTTCCCTTCATGTCATTCTGCTCACTCTCTCTCTCCTGATTTGCAGAAGGCTAATGTCCCAGATCCTCCTTTTAGAAGTGACATCTCGTCTAGCTGCTTTATGAAGCCATAATACCTGATGCACATTCGTACTTCACACACACACACATTTAACACTTTCATTTCTAACTAAAAGGTAGTTCTTTTAATGTTTCTATAGGAAATCTGGATTCTGCAGTTTAAATAAATAGACACTAACACGTGTCCTCGCAGAGGAGCAGTCCAAGTGTAAACCTGTACATAATCCTGCTGTTGATCTTCAGATTTCATCCTAAATTAGCTAAGTAAGGGATAAAATCACCACTTTGGAAGATTTTCCTAATTTCCTTCTCCTTATGAGAACATTTTGTTCCCACAAGCAAAGAATTACTGCAGCACACACACTCACACAATGAAATATAAAGTCAATTAATCTCCCAGTACAGCAGCACCAGGAGCGCCTGTTCTGTTTCTATTAGAGTTTTTTTTTCTCTATCTGATTAATGGCAGGATTAGAGTGAACGAGAACAAGTCTGAGAGGAAAAAAAGTGTTCTCCCTAAAACACTTAAACATTATTGTTTTCATTTTCATTTTACATTCAAAGAAAAAGAGAACTTGTCTCTGCTGGTTGTATTTTTTGTACACAGCATTTTTTTTAAATCAGATAGACAAAAAAAATCTAGTTTTGGACTCTGGAAAATAAAACTGGACCGCATTCATATAGTATTGTCCTAGCCTTATTTACTACTTAAAGTACTTGCAGCTGTTAATTGGACAAGCAGGGGTAGTACAATGAAATTTGCAGGATCAATCAGGGGCTGAACAACACAACAGTGTAGAGAACACAATAACATGCAATTTCAAATAAGATAAAATGGCTCAACTTGGGGAATGGCAAAATACAATACAGTATCACACAATGTATTATAGAATAAGAAAAACATGCAATAGCACCAGACTAGTGACCTCATAGGTCGTCTATATAAAGTAGATCACTCAGAAACACCAGCCACAGCTATGGATATTTAGATGATGTTTACTTTATACAGATGATTTCTAAAAATCCACAAATGTAATTTAAATAATTTACTGACAATAAGACTAATATTTTTTACTTACAATTTAAGGACCTTACATTGATTTTTTTTATTGATTGTGTTTCTCTGTATCTTTCACACATTACCAGTGTGCGTCTCTGGGTTTTGGACCCTGTCCCGTGCTGATGGATAGGATGTTGTGTTATATGAGATCATATTTGCAACTGACACAAATTAAAGCTTGTTGGAAAATAAATAAATAAATAAGCTCAGACACATCACTCATCCAATAAAGTAAAGATATGAGGCTTTCCATTTCAATTCAACCATCTCACAAGTTCTTTAGGCTCAATTGTTCAGCTTTTTGCATGAAGCATTTTTCATGGAATAATATCGAGTGCTGCTATGAATGCCTTTACTTTTACTTTCCAGTGATGATACTTATCCCACTTATGGTAGACACTCAGGTGCAGTTTTGTAGGAAGATTTGACAAAAACATATCATAGAAGAGGCACAACAATTAGTTTCTGCATCCACTGAAGGGGGAATCAGCTCAGAATAAAATGCAGCAACGCATACTGAGAAGCTTTCATTAATTACATCGCTAAATTGGAGCATTTCTCACTATGTTATCACTCTCGTCACTTTCCTTTAAAAAGCACAGCTGAGTGCAACAAGAGGACATTCGGCAGCAAAGTGTGTAAAGTCAGAACCAGAAGGAGAAAATAAGAAAGTGGCATTTGCGCTTTACGGCATAAAGTTACTTCTGGAATAAACTCCATTACTGTGAGATTCACTGTTCCCTGGGACGTTGGTTCAAACAGATGATAGGGGAAAAAATGCATGCACTGATGACTGGCTTTCATATTTTACATTAACGTAATCCTGGAGAATCAACTCAGCTGTCAGTCTGTCACCTAAATGGTGAAACCTGACACCTGAATTGCTAATAACACATGCATGGCCTACATAAGGCTGTGTGTCATCAGCTGGGGCATGTACTGTAAGCATGAATTCATTTATTGTTGTTTATTTTTTAACTATCAGGGAGTACATAAACTCTATTTACATGAATCACAGCTCATTTCCCACTTATTTGGTCAATTAAAAGGCTTACAATTAAGGATCAGTCGTCCTTTTTTTTTTACCAACCTACAACTGTTCTGCTTTTCCCAATTATGTGGTGGCTGTTTCATTTTAACGGGGACCTATTATTATGGAGTTGAAAATAATCCTTATTTATCTTATACTGGGTTGTAGTGTGGCCCCTGAGTTGGTTTGCCAGTCTGGAGGTGCTTTAGCTCATTTCCTGTTAAGACCACTTTCTTTTAAAGCTGTTTTTTCTCCTGAGTGAGCAGAAAAAACTGTCTCAAACAGAACATTTAGAAAAGTGTGAATCCAGGGATTACTTGTACATACCCTGAGCTCAGTACTTAAACCTTCCCCATGTTTACACCACCATTTTATCAGTATATTGTATATGTCCGTCTTCTATTTGTTCAGCTACTCCTTTTAGGGGTTTGCACACCTTCCATTTCTCTCAGAATCCTCCTCTGTCACACCAACCCTCCAAATGTCCTTCTCAGTGGTTGTCCTATTCTCCTGCCTGGCAGCTCCATATTCAACATCCTTTGTGCAACATATCCACTATTTCTCCTCTGCACAGGTCCAAGTCAACGTGCCCTAGACTCGCCCCTCTAAAATATGCTCATTTCTAATCCTGTCCATTCTTATCAGTCACAAGAAAAATCTCCAGCTGTGCCTCCTGTCTTCCTGTTAGTGCCACCGTCTCCAAACTGTAAGTCATAGCAGGTCTCACTACCATCTTGTAAATTTCCCGGTTATTCCTGCTGCGATCCTTCTGGAACAAATCACTCCTGATACTCCTCTCTACCCTCGTCACCCTGTCTACACTCTCTTTTTCACCTCTCTTGTGCACTGTCTACTGCTTTAGGTGGTGAACTCCAGGTATTTAAACGCAGTCACCCTTACTACCTGTTTTCCTTTCAGTTTCACTGCTACATCTGTCTCCCTCTCACTCATACACATATTCTGTCTTGCATTATTCACCTTTACTCCTCTTCTCTTGAGTGCATACCTCCACTTTTCCAGGCTCTCTTTCACCTTCTCCCTACTCTCACTGCAGATCACACTGTGATCCTAGTCCACAGAAACTCCTGCTTGACCTCATTTATCAACCTGTCCATCAACACTGCAAACACGAAGATGCTCAGAGCCAGTCCCAAATGTAATCCCACCCCTCCCTCCTCTGACCCATCTGTCACTCCTACTACACACACCTCACCACTGTCGCACTGTCCTCATGACCTGCTACAGCCTCACATACTTATCTGTAATTCCTGACTTCCTCATAAAATGCCACTCTTCCTCTCTCTTATGCTTTTTGTAGATCCACAAAGACACAGTGTAGCTCCATCTGACCTTCTGCATATTTCCCTATCAGCATTCTCAAAGCAAACATCATCATCGCTGCTCCTTCCTGGCATGAAGCCATGCTGCTGCCCACTGATTGTCACCTTAATCATGTGATGTAATTTTGAGGTTTCCATATTGTGTCACCTCTATTTGACAGTAAAAGGTAAATATTATATCTGTCATATGTAATACTTATTCAGAGCTCAATCTAATCCCAATATAATAAATTACATTTTTAATATTACACACAGGATAAACATTACTGACCAAATACAGAGTGCAAATATACTCCAAAACAAGGCAGCGGTGTGCTGTCAGTGACCAAGCTAAGCAAACAAACAAGCAGGACACAGGTCAATTTGCAGAAGTGTTAAGAAATACTTCCATGAATAAAATGGATGTGTTTTAGCTATAAAACACACTCAAGCCAAGCAATTTCTTCTCCTCATCTGACCGTCAAAACAAGTAGTTGTGATGGCTTCTAAAATCCTACAATTGCTTTTAGCAGTTCTTTTAAAGTAAATTTAAATCCAGCACATCAGTGAGATGTACCCTTGCAGATAGGGCTACTGTCTTGCCTTGCTTCTACTTTTTCACCTGTTCTTTCTTATTGTTGTTAGAACAGTACTCTCCTTCCTGTGCTGTCAGAGAAGCATATTTGAATTGAGCTGAAATGAAGCGAGAGAGAGGACAAATGAAACAAAGAGAGCAAGGGAAGGGGAAAAAGGAAGGGGAAGGGAAACAAGAAGTCAAGCGATTAAAAGGCAATTTAAGGTGGAAAGACAGAGCTAACCTGCAAACAGGATTTCAAAACTGCAGAGTGAAAATGGCTCAGGGAGGGAGTGAAGGCTTGAGAGAGCATGTGAGAGAGACAATGAGACAGAAAACGGGAGAGAGAGAATTAACCTGCAATCAGGCCTCTATTTAGCTGCAGTCAGCCACAATCAGCAGCCATATTAGCATTTAATTAGATGGAGAGCCACAAACCACGGCCTGTCGCTTCGCTCTGATTACCTCACACACTGCTTTCATGTTCCTGTGTGTGCGCGCTTGTGTCTTGAGGCTTACCTGCGTATTTGCTCATACAGCATACCTACGATCACAAATGCCTGTACATATAAATTTGTTTGTCTAGACATGGGAATACGTCTATTTGTCAATGCATGAGTGCTCATAGAAGAGCGTGCTTGTGCTGGTAAGAGACTGAGCTTTCCCGTGCAGTGCTTACACCATGAAATGACTGCTTGAGTATTAGTTTTGATTCATCCTGAATACCATTCTACATGTACAATGAGATTGTGGGTGCTCCACACCAACTGTGCCTGAATAAAATATAAAAAGTAGACAGCAGGAATAAATAACAAACAGGAGAAAGATAAACAATCAAGAGGAATATATACAAAAAAATAGGAGAAAGACAGACATTAGAGAACAAAAAATAGTTGCAAAGTTCTTAAAAGTAGTGCAAAGAAAAGTCTGAATAGAGTCCCTATGTCAGAGGCCTGAGTCATGGGGTTACTCATACCATGGCTCAGATTGGTGAGGTGGGTGGGGTGTGGGGGGATAGTGTTTGTTAACAATCTGAATGCCCCAGGGGAAGAACCTGTTTGTGATCCTGGAGGTGTGGGACCTGATTGACCAGAGGGCAGCTGGTCAAACGGGTGGTGGGCGGGGTGTAAGGGTTCACCTGTGATTTTGGCACTGGTTTTCCTGACACACGAGGATTTGGCTATGGCCTCATGAGGTAGCAGAGGGCAGCCAATTATTTTTTTTGGGTGGTGTTAGTTACCCTCTGCGTAGCCTTCCTGTTCTCAGTTGTGGCCCCTGCATACCAAACACCCAGGCAGCAGGAGAGCACGCTCTCCACTGAGGAGGGGAAGAAGGCCAGCAGCAGCTTCCGGTCCAGGTTATTCTTCCTCAGCACACGGAGGAAGTACAGCCACTGCTGGTCCTTCTCCAGGGTGTTGGTGTTGTGGGTCCAGGTGAAGTCAACAGAGATAACCACACTAATGTGTGTGTGTCTGTGTGCTCTTGAGCAGGCGCAGGTGTACACAATATTTCTAAAAACAGTCCTCTAAGCGCTGGTTTGGTTAGACACAGCTGCTGCATGTGTTGGTTTGAAAACTGCTATGATTTACTATGTAAATAATTATAACAGGTGGTCTCAGCCAATAATGGCTCATGTTCCAACTATTCCAATACTTCTAACTGTCTTTAAAATAAGAAAAATGCAGACTGCTGCCGTTTGGGCCTTTTATCTCTCCTGTATGATTTAGAAATGTCTGTGACACAAGAGCAGCATTTACACTTTTAAATTCACAGTTAAAATGTCCTTAAGGATGAACATTTTATACACATCTCTGTATATGGGCCAGCCTGTTATTTGATCTCACAGCTTTTAGATCTATGGCTATCTCTGCAATGTGTAGGTTTCCGCAAAAACAATAAAAAGCACTTCTGCATGTGTGTGGACAACATTAATAAGAGTTTGTCATAAAATGTAACTCTAAAAGTTATTGGTTTTAGAGTTACATTTTAACAAATAGACCAAGTCTTCAAAACAGAGTAACACATAAATAATTTAAGACTTGTTTTAATTTTGATCTTCTGTGTTTTAAGAATGATATGCACCAAACTTGTGTAGATTTTCAAAATCATTTGGCAATATATACTGTATGAACATATGGGATACATTTTAACATGACTTTTCTTAATAGTGTGGTAAAAACATGCATTATAACCAAACAAAGGTAATTTCATAAAGGTAATCAAGTCAATCAAACAGCCACAACAAGTGGATTGTAAGGAAGGTGTTTGTGTGTTTTTCACTGTTGTTTTCATGTTAACTGTGTGGAATTTGTTTTTTTTCAATTACAATGAAAAGTTTCTTATAAATTTTTTTATACATGAACATTGTGTTCCCCATTTACATTCTTTATACCAAAAATAAAAACCCTGGTGAAGCCAATTTACCAGGATTTTATATATATATATATATATATATATCTTTAGATGGATTAAAAGCACTTTTGCCCTTTATGTCAATTCGTTTCCACATATGTTGTTAACCTTGATACGATGCGTGGTTTCCTTTGGAAAGACAGTCATAACACAGTTTATCCACCACAGCTCATTGTCCTCCAATGTTACTTAACAAACAAACAACAGGAAACAGAAAAAAATGCATACTCTGCCAAATAATCCAGTATGAATTGGGCTCTAGAAAAGATACTAGTAATGCAGTTTTCTAGGCAGGATTAATACGACAGTGAATCAGAGGTTACGTAGTTTGCAATAATACCAGTTCAGGAGCAAAATACATTACATCATCTAATGCATCCAGTTTGAGGAATTACTTTATCCTACCAGCAATCTCATCAATGAAAGTGGATATAAGTGTGCATAGGCTTTGCTGTCTTTCTCCCTCTGCATAGTTGCAATGACAATCTGAACAATGAGAACCTGACAATGAAACCACAGAGGCATGAACGTACAGTATATGTGGTATACAGCGCAGAGACAAACATATGCAACACATGATATACCACAGCGCCACGCTCAGTCATAGACACACATACAGAGATGTAATGTCGATATCACTGGTAAAGATTTTCACTTCTTTTTATGCACTTAACATATCTGCTCTTCAAAGTGTTAGAATAGTAGAAAATGCACATTATCTACCCACAGTTCTGCTAAAAGTCCAACACAGTAATACCAGCTTACTCTCATACCTGACAGAATGCTTAAACTGACAATGACAACCAAAGCCACAAGAGTCTCTGCAGACATGACATATCCATATTTATAACTTTAGCGCCTCTAGTGGGGCAGATATAGACAGACAGTCTCAGAGGATGATTGCTTTTATTTTTAGTTGTTGTTCACTTTGTTTCAGTAAAATATTGATAGATAATAGTTCCTATTAAAGTAATATATTACTGTCTTTGTGGTTGTAGTGCTAGGCACTGCTCTCTTATGTGGTATTTTTAAATGACCTCCATCCACTATAAAAAAAATGACTGATAAAATATTGAATATTAAAAATTGAAAAAAAAAAAGGAAAAAACTACCTATTAGGTTTTAGATCAATGAACCCATGCTGAAAGGAGATTGTCCTTCAAGTTCTGGCAGGTTTTACATAACTCACTGCCTAACAGACACAAATAATGTATCTTGGAGGCCTGTGTTTTATGAATTAATCCATCAGTCATGTTGATGTCCTTTGCAGGTTTGCGCATATGTGTGTGTGTTTCATTACCACTTACCTCCATCATCCTCATCAAAGGAGTTCATGCAGGGGAAGTAGATAGCGAGGGCCTCAAAGGACGCTGACAGGCTGATGCGGCTCTGCGACCTCTCCATGTAGAGGCCCGTCGTCGGGCCCGGGTCGGCCGGCTTGGCCAAGCGCGGCTGGGCATTTTTCACGCGGAGTACGGCTCGCGGCGTCTTGGATGGTTGTCAGCTGCCCCCCACGGCAGATCCACTTCACTCCAAAAAGAACAGTCAAATGAGAGCCCCAAGGCACTCACACCGACTTGAATCGGTGCAGAAAGTTACTTGCACTGACTGGTGGCACAAGTTGACATGAAATAAAGTTTTTGCTGTTCGTCTTTCTCTGTATGTGAAATTAATGTCCTCTGGTGCAAAAACATGATAGAAATCTGAAATGTGGAAAGATATACGTCAAGGTTGCTCACTTTTGATCAGGTAAATAGTTTCAAAGAATAATTATGGATCTATCTGTGACCGTGTGCTCCAGGGTTAGGTCTCTCTTTTCCTGTCATCTCTCCTCTAGTTATTGGCTTCTGGTTTGTTGATCCTCATGTGCATTGTCCTTTTCATGTCTCTCATGTCGTCAGAAGTCAAAATGAGAGTCAGGTGGAACTACTGACGGCACCCGATCTCACCTGCACCGTTAAAACGAGATCTTGCTCTTTGATTCACAGCAAAACTCCCTAAACTCTGCACTCTGCATGCCAGTCTAACATCCTCCTGTTTGTGCATTCAAAGCTCGAATTTCTTCCTTAGATCCCAGTGTAGAAAGGAAGATGTGGATGTGAGGAGACACTGATGGTGGAGGTGGTGCTGACGCCCAGCAACGTGTTGCTTTACGACTGAATCAAAGCTTTTGGTTCCTGTCGCTCAGCACTGTTAATTCCTTCCTCTTTGTACAGAGCAAAAGCATTTCTTTCAGACAGAGAAACTGACCACGAGATGCCAGGAGCTGTTCCCAGTCTGCTTCATTTCCAAGCCCAGAACATCAGTTGTAGCAGCAATTGCAAGTGAGGGCAATCTGTTGCTTCTGCTCTGCTTTCAACTGTATTACAATTGATGTTCTGCCGTAAATGTTCTTAATTGTTTTCTGTCAGCAGTTGTCGACTTCGTCCTCCTCCGTCAGTCCTGTGCCGCTCTGATGCCGTGCCGATGCTCCACTGACTGTCTGCTCCAGAGACGGGAGAGGACAGAGAGAGAGAGTAAAAGAGATGTGTGAGCGAAAGAGAGAGAGAGACTGCACTGTTAAACAGCTTGTGTCTGACTGGACTCATTCACTGGCAAGCTGCATGGAGAGGGAGATGGAGCGGGGGGAATTGGAGGGGGAGGGAGGATGGATGAGAGGGGAAAGCAGAAACGGGGGGGAGAGACAGAGAGCAAGAAGGCAGGAAAAAGGCGGTGGGAGAGGGGACAGAGTGCAGACTGTTGCCTGCAGCCCAACCAATCAAAATGTGGATGAGGGAATATGGGTGTGGCTTGGGGATTGTCGAGGAGATGTAGGGCAGTACAAGTGCACATCGTCTCTCACTCGTTCTCCTTATGTTTCAGTAACCATTAACCTTTTTTTTTGAGAAAATATCACAAATGCATAAAAGAAGCCAGCAGTCACTTTTACAATGGTAAAAAAAATACATCTTTCTTTAATTTCCATACTGAAAGATGAAGCTGAGGTATGATATTATTTAGGATCTCAACCCTCCTAAAGTAATCCACAAAAACACAACTTCAAAATGGGTCAGTGGTTGTACTTTTATTTTCCCTTAGTGTTTTCATATCCGGAGAAACCCTTAGGCATTTCTATCTAACCAGCTGGACACACTAATAAGATTTAATTAAGCTTAATGTGGATGTTGCTTTCAATCTATTGATCAAAAACATAATTTAGAAAAAAAATTATAAATATAATGTTTAATGTGCACTGTGGTCAAAAAAAATAAGATGCAACTATGAAAACTGCTGTTTATGGTATTTCTTGGAAATTAATTTGATGTTAAAGAAGTTGTAAACTGTTGCACATAAAATAGTCACAAAAACGCAAATGACTGCCCTGCTTTTTATTTACACTCAGCACAACTGAGTAAGAGTAAGAGTTTTTTTGATATTGTGTAACCAAGTAGGCTATATTATCTAAACCTAGCCATGCAGTTTTCATTAGTTACTGTGACTAACTTGTCATGAAGAAGTTGACTATGCAACACTTTAAACCTCTGGGGATCACTTTCAATCACACGACAATTGCATAGGTCAACTATTGGGAGGCAACCTGTCTCCAAAAAAAAAATCGCGATTCAGGACTCACAGCAATCACTCTCACCCAAGGTTTGGCTATAATTGCTAATGCTAATAATTGCTGATTTATAAACACAGACAGATTCCCAGATTTGCATCAGAAGGCAACAGCTTGCAGTCTTCACTGATTTATCAGTTATTAGCTTATTATCACAAATGGATTGCAGGATTGAATTGATGAGCAACTTGACTCCATTCGATCACAAACAGGCCACACTGAGAGGAAACTGATTCCATCTTATAGCCGTTTTACTGCATCTCGAGACACCAAAGTTGTTTTGAACACAACAACTTACTATGTCTTATTTCAAAGACAATGCCAATGAGCTGCACTGCAATAGTCACAAAAATGTGGTCATAGTGCAGTCTCAGTCTCTAACCACTGTTTTGCCCGAGTGTGACTGTACCATATATGCCGGACCCTAAACATATAATTTTTTATAACCTCAACTGAACCACATAGTTTTATTACCGAAACCTAATCAAACAGGTTGGGTTTTGTTTTGGGTTTTTTTGATACAGGTGCCCAAACCTAAACGTGTAGCAGTGGCGTTTTCATAAAGTAAGCCAGACAGATCATAGAACAGATGGGTATTCTGTATTTTGACAGTTTCCTGGATGTTGATGAACTCTGTCTGGATATCTTCACCATTCTGCAATGCTTCCTGGCTCGAGAATTGTTGAAAATGACTATAGTGATAATAAAAACAATATATTTACCGTTTCATGACAAGGACTCAAAAGAAAGGAACTGTTTAAGAGCTGTAAAAGAAGCAAAACCACACTAAACACCTCAGTACTGTGTATTAATAGCCTCCTTTGGGCGACTGTTATTATTTTGCAGAAAAATGTTTCCTGTCACTATTATGTGGATCAGTATGACTGCTGCAGATTGTAAAAGCTAAGCTAACTTTAAAAACATTAGAATCATATTCTGTAATATTTGTTTGTATGACAGGTTTGTAGTTTTTCCCAGAAGGACTTCGTACAGCTAAAAAACAAAAAAGAAAATAATAACAACAACAAAAAAAACCTATTCCGAAATACATGAAGGTCCACACACAGCACAGCATGTTCTATGTGCTTTGGACAAATTTAAAAGGGAACTTTGCACAAACTAAATGTATGGAGAAACTACAAGAATGTATCATGCAATGGCAAAAGTATGCAACTATGTACTTTCTGGGCATATACATACTTTTTTTAAATTTCAGAATGGGTTATTGTTTCTATGCTTCTAATAGGCTAATGTTAATATAAGATTGGAGTAATATCTCTGCAAGTTGGTCTTGACAGTGCTTAATTAAATTCTATTTCCCTTCTTGCATTTTCATGTGTATACGACTGGAAAATCCCAGTTCCAAAAAACACATGCACACCTGTGTATGTGTGATGTGCTATTTTTTATTTTGAAATTACAACTGTTAACAGTTAACTGAGTTATCTATAGGGACTGAAAATAATTATCAAAATTTAATGCTGTTTTTTACATTTTTTCTGTAGAGATCTCTAGACAGTGCTTTCACAAGCTTCCTTATTGTGGCTATCCTGTTAGCATAGATTTCATTGCTTTTGTCCTCCACATTTTATTTATTACATTAGTTTGCCAATATGTCAATAAGACATGCAATCTGTCCAGCTGAAGTCACCTGAAGAATCAATTGCACTGACAATAAATGTTTAATGTGAACAATTTAAATATTGTTTTTTTTCTCCACATGTAAATTAAAATTGGACAGGCTATAATTGACAGACATGTCTAAAACACTAATGAAATGAGCCCTTTCGGAGCTTGTAGAGTTTTTAAACAAATCCATTCAAAGGAGACAGGGACAAAAACCAATCTAAAGATATTGGATACTAAAGTGCAACCTATGGGAGGGAAAAATACATTGCACTTAATGATGCTACAAATAAAGAGTTTATTGTGGAAAAACAGCAACAAGAATGTTTTTCACGTAGCATGAAGTAAAAAGACAGCATGAAGCTCCAATATAAAGGTGAGCATTCACATCTGCCAGGCGAAAATTGAAATGGACAGGTCAGTCGATATCAACCAGATCCAAACCCCTTGTATGGGCTTTCTTTTTTTAAATCTTTTTTTTTATTTTTGTTCCTCTCGCTGTGTTTTCTTCCTGCTTTTGTCCTTGTTTTATTCCTCCTTCTTTTTCATCTGTCCCTTCACTCTGCCCGTCTTTGTCTCCATACTGTGCACCTTTTCCCTCTTCCTGTGCAGCAGAAAGACAAAGGAAGGAGGCAATAGGATGTGAAATCCATGTTGCTTCACAGAGCTCCATTCATCTCTGTGCTCCTATAGTTAAAAGCCATAGGGGACACACACCCATAATGAAAACAAACAACACACTGCAGTGACTGAGTCACACAAGTACACAACTCCACAAAGGCAAAATGTGGTGAGTCATCTTTTTTATGTGTAGAAACATAAAAAACTGAAACGATACACAGATGTGCACACAAACACGAATACAGTACATACACACATGCAGCCAGTGGCTGGCAGAAATGATCAAGTTGTTTATGCAAAAGACACCAGAGTTCATTCCACAATGTCAGTCAGACAAATGACTGGTCAGAGAACAAGGGTCACTAATTTATTACACCACATTCATGAAAATGTCAGAAGTGGCAACTCTGATCCGAACAGCTCCTGTAAACACACTGATTAAAGGAAAAACACCTACTTTCTGGAGAGTAAACTATTTGCTAAAAGTGAATTTCATGCAGTCGGTAAATCTTGGCCGAGTAGATAAACAAACATTACAGTGTCCCGAGTCAACTTATATGTTTTTAGTAAATGTTTGTAGGTCTTTCCAAATAAGGATGATGATTCTTCGCTCATTTTTTTGTACTTTAATCAAATTCTATTCTTTGATATATACTTTGATATACTCTTCTTATTCTTCATTGACCTTATTCTTTTGCCAGTGTTTTCTCTAAACATCTATTTCTCAATTTATGATTTCAATAGCAAATAGGCATGCTTCATTTTTCGTATTTATGATCCATCTTTATATCTTTTCAATTCATTCATTCTGTATGGCAAACCTTGGTAAATTACATTTCTGTGATTCATTTAAATACCATCCTCCCTTTTTTTTTTTTCAGGGAAATTCCTGCAAATACAAATGTAACAAGGCCAGCTCCAAAAAAATAAAACATCTGCCCACACTTTTTAGCCTTTTCACAGAGCTGAAAGTGTGCCTCTTTATTAAATCCTGACCATTGTTTTTATAAGTCAACAAACAAACAAACGGTTTTGCACTGGTGCAGGCTGTGGAGGCTGGCCTGGAGTAGGGAAAGAATAGATTTGACTGAAGTCCTGAAACTGTCATGTGGCTATCTGAAGATAGTATGTTGTATTACTTAATTGGATATCATAAAGCATAAACAATCTGTCATGGTCCAGGTGAGTTGGCTGTAGTTCACGCCTTTGGGCGGAGCATTGTCATTGCATCTGCTTGCTCACCTGGCAGTGATCAAGAGCTCTCAACAGACAGTATTTAGGACCAGCGTCCTCATCCAATACCTAATCTCTGTTAGTAACAGGTCTCTCTTTGCGCCTTACTTTTCATCCCTACAATTACTTACCTCTTCTTCCTTGTGCCCTCAGTAGTTCCTGGATTCCATCATGCCCACCACCAACAGCTTGCACCTCTAACTGGACGCTGGCCACCTCTGCTTCCGGTTCTCTGGATCTCACGTCACCTGCCTGCCTTCACTGCTCTGGATCACTGGACACTCACCCGGCCAACAGTATTTTTCCCCCGAAGCTCCCCTCCACTCCGCCTGCCAAGTAAGAGATCAGTTTGAGAATTGCCACTACCTCGTTAGCCTTCTCCCTGCCATGCCTTTAATAATATCTCCTCTCCCTCTGTTCACAGTGCCGCCCGTTCGAGACCTCCATTCTTAAGTAGATTCCCCTTGAGCCTTAGTTGAGCCCTCCATGTCGAGGCACCTTTCCTTGTATCATTGTTTCCTTGTATCATTGAGAACTGTACCCGGCCACCTGTGACTGAATCTGCTCATGAGTCTGCGTCCACACTCTGGTCTCCGGGCCCCAGTGTGACACAATCTACTGATTCTGAGGGGATCCAGTGGGAGGCACTCTTTGATTTTTAGCTGCTGATGTCATAATACTGTTGGTCAGTTTGTGTGAACTTATTTTCACATTAGGAAAAGCTGGCATGTGCAGTTTTGCATTGTAACTCTCTCCAAATTCAACTTGTTTATTTTAACTTAAATTTAACTTTGTTTATTTAGCCAAGACATGCCAGAAAAATAGAGAGTCAAATTACTGTGGTAAGTGATCATAAACAACCTCACCAACCCTGTATTAAACTTTTTTTTTCACTGCATTTTTTCAGGTCTTCATTCATGTTTTCATTCTCATCCGTCACTTCTCACTTTATAAAGGCCTCTTTACTGTAAGATGTCTCTGTCCTTGTGTGCTCTGCTGAGTGTATTGTGTCCAGTGAAGTGCACTGGTATCATGTTGACAAGCACTCGGCAGCTCGCTGTGAGCATGCTGTCCAAGCACGCCTTATCACAGGAGCATTGACCTTTTACTACGAGTACCTGCCTCAGCGTCTGTGCCCGCCTTTTTCATGTCAGTGCCTGTCTCTCTGCCTCCCTGCCTTTTCCCTCCATCTGCTCCTCTGTCAGACCCTCTGCCTTCCTTTCTGCATTTCTATTTGTTTGCAGCTATCATCAGCTGTGTTTACTTGTATCACTTTGAGTTAAGATGTATATACATGCAAATAGCTTTACTATTCTTAGTATTATTATGTTTTTTTTAAATATCACTATCTTGTCTAAAACAAATTATCAAATTATCTGAGAAGACCAAGTTAAAGAAACATTTATAAAAAGAATGACTCAATTTGATTTCAGCTGGACTTTGCTATAATGAAATAATCAAAGATCAGGCTACATCCAGACATATTTTATTCTGGGGGATTTTTGGCTTTTCTATGAGTTTTTGCCTTCCGTCCACACACAAACAGCATTTTGGATCACTGAAAACTGAGTTTTAAAATTTAACTTCTGCCAGGGTGAAGATTTAACTGCATTTAGTCTCACAACATCAAAGGTATGGGCAGTTATGGTACATGAACTGATTCATATACAGAGCATTTCTAGCCTGTTTCAGTACTCAGGGTGGTTTAAGGCGTCATCTCTATCTGTTGCTTTGGCATGCTCTTGTGAACGAGATCATCCATCCATCCATCCATTTTCCTCCGCTTTGTCCGGGGCCGGGTCGCGGGGGCAGCAGCCTAAGCAAAGAGGCCCAGACCTCCCTCTCCCCAGCCACCTCCTCCAGCTTGTCCGGGGGAATACCAAGGCGTTCCCAGGCCAGCCGAGAGATATAATCTCTCCAGCGTGTCCTGGGTCTGCCCCGGGGCCTCCTCCCGGTGGGACATGCCTGGAACACCTCACCCAGGAGGCGCCCAGGGGGCATCCTTGTCAGATGCCCGAACCACCTCAGCTGGCTCCTTTCGATGTGGAGCAGCAGCTGCTCTACTCTGAGCCCCTCCCGGATGGCCGAACTTCTCACCCTATCTCTAAGGGAGAGGCCAGCCACCCTTCGGAGGAAGCTCATTTCTGCCGCTTGTATCCGCGATCTCGTTCTTTCGGTCACTACCCACAGCTCGTGGCCATAGGTGAGGGTAGGGACGTAGATCGACCGGTAAATTGAGAGCTTCGCTTTTACACTCAGCTCCCTCTTCACCACGACGGACCGGTGCAGCGTCCGCATTACTGCAGCTGCAGCCCCAATCCGTCTGTCGATCTCCGGCTCCCTTCTCCCATCACTCGCAAACAAGACCCCGAGATACTTGAGCTCCTCCACTTGGGGCAGGAACTCATCCCCGACCCGGAGTGGGCACTCCACCCTTTTTTCCGGCTGAGAACCATGGCCTCAGATTTGGAGGTGCTGATCCTCATTCCCGCTGCTTCACACTCAGCTGCGAACCGTTCCAGTGCGAGCTGGAGGCCCTCACCCGATGAAGCCAACAGAACCACATCATCTGCAAAAATCAGAGATGAGATTCTGAGGCCACCAAAGCGAAAGCCCTCTGCCACTTGGCTGCGCCTAGAAATTCTGTCCATAAAAATTATGAACAGAACCGGAGACAAAGGGCAGCCCTGGCGGAGCCCATCACCCACCGGGAACGAGTCCGACTTATTGGCAGCAATGCGAACCAAGCTCTTGCAACGGTTGTATAGGGATCGAATGCAATGGGCCAGACACCCCATATTCCCGCAACACCTCCCACAGGACACCCCGAGGGACACGGTCGAATGCCTTCTCTAAGTCCCAAATGTCCAAATGAACGAGATCATTGTTTGCATTTTCATATAGATTCAGATCATTTTCAAAAACTAACTTGGAAAATCCCAGTTTTAAAAATTACCATTGTATGTGTGGATGTAACCATTTTTTGTTAAATAATAAAATTGTAAAATGTATTATTTAAAAAAAAAACGTGTTAATATCTTGGAACTAGAGAAGCGCACAGTCAAAGACCATGTCCTGAGCAAAAAATCCAAAACCTGGTTTGTTGTTAATAAATTTATCCACACTTCCCTTCTGTCAGAAATATTCTCTGTCCACCTTTGATACATATATACAACATAAACATTAGAATTTTTCATTTCTTTTCCATAGGCACCAGTACTGGTCAGATTTCTCAATTTCTACTCTGGTTAAGAAAGAACATACAAAAGTACTAAAGATACCATGGGCCAATGAAAAGACTTCATAATCCACCCTGACTGAACCTTGACCTGGACAATGTGATCTTATTAGGGCATGAAGGTCACATCCATCCCCACTACTTGGCTGCATGCCCGACCCAACCAGGACGTTGCCAAGGCAACTGCGAGTTGCAGCAACCACGTCAGGATCAGCTGACAGTGATGTGAGATGACAAGACCACCCTGAGAGGAAGAGAGACTGAATGAAAAAGGGAAAATCTTTAAACAAAAAATTGAGCAGATGATGACAATACCTATCGGCGTATATTCATAATGTCATGCTGCAAGATGAGAGAAAAGCTGATGGGAAAAGATGGAACTGGAGGGAGAGAGAGACAGGAGACGAGAGATGAAAAATCACAGGAAGGGTCTTGTTATTGTTCTAATTGGTTATTTTAAAAGTGCTCCATAATAATACTTTCTCAGTGGATATTAACACTGAAATGTTTAAAAGTTATGCAAACCAGGATTAAAACCCTTCTATTCTTTTTATGATTTTGTTCGTTTCTCTGTCACACATTCACATTTAGGTATCTTGCTCCACATGTAAACGCAAGATTATACCAAGTTTCCCTCATTTTACTGACTAACTTTTACTGATTAAGCTTGGGAATATCATCATCAGGAATGCTTCTTTACATTACGGGAATTAACAGTTAAACAGGACAGGACGTTTGCGGGTGGTACTTTGGAGAATTGTACCATGAGACATGCAACAAACATATGAAAACAGGAACTTCCAAAACTTGGACTTGCTGCAGAGTTGAACCCAATAATTTCAGTGGTTAAACGAGCAGCTGCTGCAAGAAATTCACAGATGAGTCACAGATGCGAACACTGATGTTTTTTTCTTTTTTTGTCCCCATGGAAATTCTCCAGTTTTACTTTAATTTAAAGCTTTGTAAATTTGGTTCTCAAACCTGCCTTTTGAGAACCTGTGAAATGGTTCTCAAAAGGCATCTGGTCAGTGGGAACGAGAATGCCTCGTGGCAGTTCAGAAAACATTCTTGAAATTTAATCTATTGATCCATGTTCAAGGACACAAATACAACTACTTCTAGTTTTAAAGGGCACAAATGCCCATCTTAAGAGAATCGCAGCTTTTTCCCGTGTTCATGGGTGGCATACAAGTGAAGTCAACGATTGGTTTGTCTAGTCCTAAGTTATGAAGTCTAATACTGATTGCTTTTGTCTTTGCCTTTGTACTGTTTTGAAACTGGATTTGAAGCACAAAGGGCTTATCTGACTGGGAAATTGAGATTAGTCCACCCTAGGATCATAGCACTAAAAGCAATGGTGGAGGTCTTAAACAGTAGGAAAAACTGTAAAACGTATGAAAATACAATTAAAAGTCAAAAATCTACATCCTCCTTCCCATTTTTTAAAGCTGTCCAGTGGGCCAGATTGGGGTTTTTGCTCGGTCCACCCTGATTTAAGGCATCAGTCACGCAGGCCTGTCAGCAGTCATCTGGCAACCAATAAACGCAAAAGAAAAATATGTAATCCCTGGCTGGTTGCTAATGGGTTTTGGCTGTTGCTGTTGAATCAATTGCTAAAGACCCATTAATTCCTAGAGACCAGCCAATAACCCCCTGGTAACCAACTACTATAGTCCATGTTCAGTTGGCGAATGGTTGTTGCTCGTCACTAGCAAGAAATTGGTCACAAAGAGGTACAGTGCTGCACTGAAAACCTCTTTACAATTGCACTGGTCACCAGTAGTTTGTATGTAAGAATTCATGACCAACTCACAGAGCAATAGTAAAAGTCAAGCCTTTTGAAAATGTGTTGATTGCACTGGTATGGGAATGCTTAGAATTTAAAGGGAAACAGGCTCCATTTCCACTTTGAGTGAGATTTTTCCAAATTTAAAAAAAGCTTGGAGAGTAAATGGCAAGTATTTGTAGACGGGTTGCACCTTCCGAATCAGAATCAGAATCAGAATCAGAAAGGGGTTTATTGCCAAATGTTGAGCAGGTTTACAACATTAGGAAATTGCTGCGGTGCTTCAGTGCAAACATAGTGTCATAAATAGCACTTAAATAGACATGAAAAAATAAAAGTAGGGATAAGAATTAAAAGTGCTACGTAGAAAGATATGTGCATGAGATATACATGAGATATATACATGAGAATAAGAATTAAGAGTGCTACGTTGAAAGATATATACATGAGTGCAGATGGTGATCAGTGCCAATCATGGAATGATGCAGTGAACACAGCGTAGGGTCATGTGTTAGTGGTGGGAACAGTCATATGGTTATTGTTCATGTGTCCAACAGCAGAGGGGAAGAAACTGTTCTTATGGCGAGAGGTTCTGGTGCGAATGGACCGGAGCCTCCTGCCTGAGGGGAGCAGGTCAAACAGACTGTGTCCAGGGTGAGAAGGGTCAGCTGAGATCCGAGCTGCACGCCGCAATGTCCTGGAGGTGTACAGGTCCTGCAGAGATGGGAGTCTGCAGCCAATCACCTTCTCAGCAGAGCGCACAACACGCTGCAGTCTCTGTTTGTCCCTGATAGTGGCTCCAGCGTACCACACGGTGATGGAGGAGGTGAGGATGGACTCGATGATTGCAGTGTAGAACTGCATCATCGTCCGTGTTGGCAGGTTGAATTTCTTCAGCTGCCTCAGGAAGTACATCCTCTGCTGGGCTTTCTTAATGACGGAGGTGATGGTGGGCTCCCACTTCAGCTCCTGGGTGATGGTGGTACCCAGGAAGCGGAATGAGTCCACAGAGGTGATGGGGGTGTCAGTCAGGATGATGGGGGGGAGTGGGGCTGTGTGCTTCCTGAAGTCCACAATAATCTCCACTGTCTTCTGGGCATTCAGCACCAGGTTGTTGTGGCTGCACCAGGACACCAGACGTTCAACCTCCCTCCTGTAGGCAGACTCATCCCCGTCCGAGATGAGTCCAATAATGGTGGTGTCATCTGCAAACTTGATTAGCTTGACAGACTGGTGGGTGGAGGTGCAGCAGTTGGTGTACAGGGAGAAGAGCAGAGGAGAAAGAACACAGCCCTGAGGGGAGCCGGTGCTGATGGTCCGGGAGTCCGAGACATTCTTTCCCAGCCTCACATGCTGCTTCCTGTCCGTCAGGAAGTCAGTGATCCACCGGCAGATGGGGTCAGGCACATTCATCTGGGAAAGCTTGCCTCGGAGATGGTCTGGAAGGATGGTGTTGAAGGCAGAGCTGAAGTCCACAAACAGGATCCTGGCGTAGGTTCCTGGGGAGTCCAGATGCTGCAGGATGAAGTGTAGGGCCATGTTGATGGCGTCGTCTACAGACCTGTTGGCTCTATATGCAAACTGCAGGGGGTCCAGGAGGGGGGCCGTGAGGGTCCTGAGATGGGAGAGAACTAGGCGCTCAAATGACTTCATGACCACAGATGTCAGAGCCACGGGTCTGTAGTCATTTAGTCCAGTGATTCTAGGTTTCTTTCCATGCACACTTTGGACAGCAGCAGAAATTTGCTAGCAACCAAAGCAATCACAAGGAGGTTTTTGGACCATCAACCTCTTTGTCATCAATTACACCTAATGACAGCCAGCAACCTGTAGCAACCACTTGCCAACCGGCTGGAAAATATACGTCTTTTCTGCAACCAGCCAGTCACCGGGTAAATTCTGGTTCCTAGGCCTGTGCGACTGAGACCGTCTCTGCCTCCTCAAATGTGTTCCCAACTCTGCCAAAACTCACTAAATATCTTCGAAATTGGTCGCAAGACAACTTCAACTCTTTTGTCTTATTCAAAAACATCATCAACAGCAATCATCACTACATTCTTCCGCAGTGCATTTTTTGAGGACAATTTTTTGTTTGTTTGTTTTTTGCAAAAACACATTTAGTGTGTTTATACATTAACAAACAATTTTGCATCTGAAAAATTGAGAATTTTGTGTAAAAGCATTATAAATATAAATTGTTTTTTAACTATTTTATTTTTGCTTTTGTGAAAACACATAATGTTTGACCTGTTAACACATCTTACAATCTAGAAGAAAGTGCAAATGCTGCAAATGGGTATTACTGCTTTGCAACATACATATCTTGTTGGCCTACAAAAAGACACACAGTCACCTTCAGGTCCAGTAGTTAGACCTAGGGCATACCGTAGTGGAGACTTTACCTGTATGGACAGGAATGGACTTTGACTGTGCCCCTTCTTTTAAAGTTTATGGATTAAAAGAACAACATGTGAGCTATGAGAATCTGGGTGACACACACACACACACACACACACACACACACACACACACACACACATGCACTGACGTCAGTCTGTCGGTCTTGCTGTGTCCCTGGGGTTCATCCACGAAGAGACAGAAGGCCTCGCAGTGAGCGGTAAAGACCTCCACTGAGCTGCTGCCGTGAGCGTGTGTGTCTTTGTGTGTGTCTGTGATAATGAGAATTCACGAGTGTGAGACAAAGATCCGCAGAAGGCTGTGTTTATCCTTCTCTTCCTGTCACACCATGCTTGTCTGTGTGTGTGTGTGTGTGTGTGTGTGTGTGTGTGTGTGTGTGTGTGTGTGTGTGTGTGTGTGTGTGTGTGTGTGTGTGTGTTCATGCGCAGGCAAAGGGAAGAGAGATAAAGATGTTACATAACCGTGTCATGATGGATCACCAGGTAGTACTCTGTTCATGTGTGCGTACCTTTGTTATTGTAAGCTCAAAGGGGGGCAAATACATCTACATGCTCAGAAAGTAAAACCACACTACTGTCCTCCATTACATCAGAAAGCCCAGGCTTCAGTTTTACAGGCATTTATTTTAATCTCAGGATTTTTCAGTATTTCCTCATGACGTTAAAAACAATAGGCTGAAACACTTATTCTGGTGTATTTATTTTGTTAGCATGAAAGGTTTTGGATAATCATCAACATAATCAGTATTATGTTGATCAGTAATCTGTATGTTGATTATGATCCTCTTCACCTTTTACTAAATGTCCACTTTTAATAAATAAGCAAGAGCATAAATGCAAATAAATAATTTTAAACCAAATTACTCCTTTGAAAACACACTCTTTGTGAGATGAGAATTGAGAACTTAACTCTAACAGTCCTCTCTCTGTCCACCGTATTCTCCATCTATTCCATGCACGTTTTTTCTTTTTCCTTGAAGCTGTTTCCAAAAGAAAGTCAGTCCCCATCGACTCATCTGTTAAAATAACTAACATTATAATTTAAAATAGCATCTTTACAAACTGGTGCAAAACTCTTTATAGAGTTTCCCCCTTTAGTAGGTCAAAAGAGTGTAATTTAGGGTATGGACACTTTGATAGACAGGCTGCTGGAGCCAATCAGCATCTGCAAGCCTTCACCTCTGCTTATTGGAGTCAACTCTTTAAATTGATTTTCTTTGTGAAGTAAAGTTCTGCTATTTTGTAAGCATTGCACCCATTCAGTTTATGGGTGCAGATCGCTAACCATGCTAGTGTTATCTGATCATTTAGCACTCCATCCTCCAAATATGGTAAATTTGTCTTTGCCAACTCTAATAATGAAATTCATCTCTTGTATTGTTTGGAGTAGAACTTATTCCTGCTGATGTTAATCCAGTACCGTTGTGTAAGAGCAGCAAGAATCTCATTCTTTTATATGATGAATAAAAAAATAACCTGCGTGTACAAGATAATAAACTGCTCCTACAATTTTTATTTAATAAACTAATTGTTCCCACAACATCGCTCAATAGATTTAAAATAACTTTTGTGTCCACAACTGCATATTCATCAAGTCGATAATTAAATACAGTATTGCCAGTATTGTCGATACTGATACTTTTATCCTTTAAAGGCAGCTTATGTAGTGGAAAGCAGTGTGTCATGATTTATGAGATTAACAATCATCAATTTGTAAATTCTGAACATATTTTAATGACCACTAAACTGTGACTTTTTAAGTTTTTACTGTATTTCAAAACAGTGTGTTTTGGGGACCTAGAATGTAAATGTGCCTGTCTCTAAATCACTTTGGGTCAGCTTCTGCTGTTTAAATGTTTTGTAGGCTATTGTTAGAGATTTACAGTTAACAAACAAATAAAATCGATGCAACTGTCATCACAGACAGTTTTCATAGTGCATGTTTGAGGGTTTTTTTTCCATTTCTAAAACAATAAATAAATAAAATTAACACAATTCAGTGGGCTACATACTGAATTTATTATTAATATCAATGCTGGCACTGGTATCAATACTATTGATATTTGGATCAATCTGACCCCCTCTATTCTACACACACACAGAGACAATGATAAACCAGAGAGAAAATGAGAGAATATGACTGAGTTATGGAGAATCTGTAAATTGTGTTATCACTGCATCTTTGATGGAGCATTGAACCATGGGAGCTGAGCAGCTTTGTACCAGCATGTGATGTGTGCAGCTGTTTGTCGCGTGTGTGTGTGTCCCAGTGGGTGTGCAAAAATAGAGGTGACACTGATTTGTCTTTGAGGATAAGGCATTCCTTCCCACATGGCTGTATCTTTATTTCTCATCCCTCGTCTCTAACCTTTACATTTCCTGTTTTTAATCTCTCCTTCTTCCTCTCCTTTTTTCCTTTCCCCTTCCTCTCTCCCACCTACATATTCTTACCTTTTCTTCCACTAATATCTTTGTGACTCTTGTCTTCCTCATTCCATCTTATCCCTCATCACAATAAAAGTGATGTGTTCAATCTCACAAAAACATGAGATGGGTAATTTGGCTATGAGTCCAAACAAAATGGCCCCTCCTGGGTGTGATGTACCTCCCTGTGAAACCGGAGATTGACGCAGGAGTTAGCAACAGCAGGATGGCAAATCAATTGTTAATCAGTCCGGGCGGGGAGGCCGTTGTGGGTAATGGGAAAGGCAAAGGGTGGGGATTGTTCAGAAGCGTGTGATTACTGTATTGATTTAGTTCAAGGGAAGGAAGAGAAATTAGAGTTTTTAATGGATGATGGAGATTATGTTGTAGCTACTGGTAATTGACTGTTCACTTGGGGCAGCATCCCATCATTATCCAGGCAAATTTACCACTTTGGCTCAGCACACACAGTGCCTTGAAAAATCATCTGCCACCTTCCTGATTACTTAGTTTTTACATATTTGTCAGATTTCAACTTTTAAGGCCGTTAGCGTAATTTTAATATCAGACAAAGAAAATCAGAGTAAATAAGTAATCCTGTTTTAAATGATGATTTTATTGATTATGAACACACACCCCCCCCCCCTCCCCCAGATATATCTAAACCCTACTTGGCTGTAAAAAAGTAATTGCCCTACAAACCTAATAACTGCTTGTGGCACCCTCAGCAATAAGAACTGCAATCAAGGTGTTTGTGATAACTGGCAATGGGTATTTCAGATTGATGTGGAGGAATTTTGGCCCACTCTTTGCAGATTGTTATTAATTCAGCCATATTTGAGGGTTTTCAAGCATGGATGAACTTTATTTTAAAGCAATTCTAAACCATCACAATCTAATTTGAGTCTGAACTTTGACCTAACCACTGGAAGTTTTGATTTTTTTGTGTTTTGGGTAATTTCCTGCTGCATGATCAAAGTGCACTTGAGCTTCAGGACACAAACTGATGGCCGGACATTCTCCTTCGGGATTTTCTGGTAGAGGGCAGAATTCCTGGTTCCACCAATTACAGCAAGTCATTCAGTGTGCTGAAACCGTAAAGCAGCCCCAGACCATCCCACTACCACCACCATGTTTGACTGCTGGTATGATGTTCTTTTTATGAAATGCTGGTGTTAGTTTTAACAGGGCCTGAACTTTCTTGAAAGTTTAGGCAGTAGCCGCATTGATACCAATATGTAAAGCACCAAAAGTTTTTGAAGCCGTATGTCTTAATCCAGATGTTCTCTGAGCAGCCCTTGTTAGCCTCCATGAGGCTTAAAAGGGCTGCCAAAGTAATCTGCATTTAATAAGACTGTTGTGTTTTTAACATGTTTCAATGCTTTGTATCTTGTTCGATTTAATGTCAACAATCCCCTAAAAACAGTCAGTGATCACTGTCAGCTTCTCACGGTTTTTATTACCGCTAATCAGTTTAAAGCTCAGTTTTTAAACCCTTACGATGTAACTAGCCCAGCCCATGCAGCAGCAGTATATTAATGACTAACCTTGTATTGTGGATGGATTATCTCGGTGGTTCTCCTGACTGACGCTTGGTCCGTTTACAGCATTGGGCCCCAGCCCCTGGGCCTCGGACCAGTACCGGTCCGTGAGTCGTTTGGTACCGGGCCGCGAGAGTTGAGGCTCAGGTGTGAAATGTATAGTTTTCAGGGGTTTTATCGGTTTTCAGCGTTATTTTGTTATCGTTTTTATCGTTTACTCGGTTTTCCTGGGTCTTTTCACGTGTGTTATGAATAAATTTTCTTTTTTTCGGTACCGGTACTAGTTTTATTTTGTTGTATTTATCCGCGACACCTTAAAGGCCGGTCCATGAAAATATTGTCGGGCATAAACCGGTCCGTGGCGCAAAAAAGGTTGGAGACCGCTGGTTTACAGGATCCTACCATGCGATTGCATTTGCCCCTAACCATTGGAAACCCTCATATTAACTTTTATCAAGTGGAAAAAAGTCCTCCCTACGTGAGCATTCGTCCTCCAGCTTTACTGTTTATGTTATGCTAACATGGCTTGTCGCACTAGCGATCACGTAGCACTTCATTACATACCAGCTAGCCCAACTTCAGTAACCCTACAAACGTCACTGCTGTTTACATTCCTGTCGTCATTTATGTTGGAAGTGATAGCAGAGCTGTACATTTTCATTTGATAAATTGATAGATTGAAGCTAGCGAGGTAAATCCCTGCTAACTTCTAACTCAGTTAAATGTCATAAATTCCATTTTCATGGATGCCTGGATGTTAAACTTAATTGTTACACCTGGCAGAGCAGCCACACTGATCATTTTATTACAGATGAACAAATTTAGTCAGTTTTTAAACTCTGAGTAATGCTGCAGTGATCATTTGACTTTTGCAGCAGAGTTTGGGCCCAGACATGGCTAATAACATCAGACTCAAAGACGGATAGTGCTGGTCTACCAATTCGTAACCAGGTCACTAATAGGCAAGTTAATTAATACGCTTGCTACACTTTAAAAAACAACACAGGTTAGCTGAACGAAAGCACCTATACTACCGACAACCAATACACGTCATCGTCCCAGAATGCATTGTGTGCGAAAAAACATGGCTGCTCCGACGGATCCAAAATAGTTTTAAACAACAAAGATTTAATAAATAACAAAAATTTTTAGTTATTCTAAAGTATGTTTTTAGTTGAGATAATTTATTTTTTGTTTTTTTGTTTTTTTTTGTTTTTTTGTTTTTTTGCCTGTCCCATTTGGTTCTTTAGCCATCAGAATTGTTGTCTGAAGACCAACAAGGATACCCAATGGATTTACTTTGCCAAATGGATCATCGTGGCATTGCCGTATTGGTCCATTTGGTCGATCTTTGTTTTTATTATTTATTATATTTTATTTTCAGATGTTACAGACGGGACAGACATGAGTGAGGGATAGGAAAGGGAGAAAGAAAGAGGAAGGAAAGGAAAAACAGAAGGGGAGAGGGACAGTGAGAAAGGGGGGGAGAAAAAAAATAAAAATCTCCTGGATCACCTGTTGAGAGAAGAATAGAAAACAAGCAGAAAAAAAAAACAAAGCAACATACTAAACACAACACCATCGCATTAATCTAGCTAAGTGTAAACAGCAGTAAATACTAAATATTCAATGTTGTTGTGCAGCACGCAGGACAGATGTGCTTCGAAGTAGCAGCCAAGAAAGGTGTAATTTGGGTCTACGAGCAGTGAACACCCGTGTGCATACCTGTGTGGATCCGCGCGCTTGCATTCCAAAGGTTTCTCCATGTAATGATCTGCTAGGGAGTGTGTGGGGGCCACAGCCCCGTCCTCCGGGGTGTGAAGCGGGTATGGAGGAGATCAAAACTCCAGACATCCAGAGGCCCCCAGAACACAAGAGACCATGGAAGACCAACAGAGGGGCAGCCGCGCCACTGTTCCAGTAAGAGCTGAGGAGAGTCCCCGATGAGGGCTCACTCAGCAGCCGCGGAGCAGAAGCCAGGGGGAGTTGCAGTGACGCGCCCATGAGCTCTGCCGGCCCCCAGCTGTGCCTGAGTGACCGAGCCCCAGGCCGAGAGGCCGGGGGCACCCAACCTCCGAAGGGGCCCAAGCGAGCCCTAGGCTCCAGGCCCCGATAAGCAGCCGCCAAGGAGTGAGCCGGTGTGTACCTGGACGCCCATCCCCAGACACAAAGAACCACCAACGCACCGACACCTGAGGGAGTCCGCCACTGGCAGGGGAAGTGGTGGTGGGCGGAGATAGGCCTAGTGGAGATAATTTGTAACATATTTAGAGTAACTTGTCATAATAGTCGGGGTTCCCTTTAACATGTTTTGGGGTTTTTTTCAACATTCTTTGCATTGTATTCAACTTCAGCACTTTCTCAGTGTTTTTTCTATTTGCTGGTATTATGGTGACCACTCAGGGCCTCTATAAAGTAGGTTTGAATAGCTTGTTCCCTTAATAAATGAAATCACAGTTTTAGAACTAAATTTGTTTTTACTTGGGTTACCTTACTACTATTAAAATTTGTTTGATGATCTGAAACATTTAGATGTAATTGTAAAAGAAAAAAAAACCCTGGGAAACCAGGAAGGGGTCAAATGCTTTTATGTGTGCGATATACAGCAAAAATTGTTGCAGATGAAAATTCTTAGGAGCTGAGTTGATCCATTGGTCCAGGCTAGCTGTTAGATTTGATGCCTGCTTAAATTTTCCCCTCAGGTTTCCAATGACTTTCCTCTAGTGACAACCTGAATTGCTCATTCATTCTGTTGAATAAATTAACATCTACTAGCAACATTTGGAAAATTTAGATATTTGTAGGTTCCAAGTTGATGAGTTTTCCTCTAGCACTAGCCTGTAGTCATTCTCCAGGTGTCAATTAATGCTGTTTCATGAAAGCCACTTCTGTGCATCATTTATGCACAACATGTCCTTTGGCAGTGGAGCTTGACTTGAAGGGTTATGCCATAGTGAGGTCTGTCTCACAACTTGTCATTTTTCACCATGCAGGGTAATTGTTGTGAAGCACTATATTTTACCCTAAACCAACGTCTTTGTTATTATTAGTGCCTAAATATAACCACCAAGTAAAAGTTAAAGTAGAAAGTGAGTACAAGAATCAACAAATCAGAAAATGAACAAGAAATCCCACCCAGATGCCATCAACAGTCTTCAGGATGACAAAACTGTGGTGTATTACACAGGCTGTGGACATCTTTAAAATGAGAAAGTTAACTCTCGCTGGCAAATTCTCCCTGCGCAATACAAACTGATGCACAAGAGCAAATTGTCTGCAAAGGAAAGAGACATGTGGCATCTAAGAAAAATGGAGCTAGTTGTATTTCATCCCAGAATGAAACACAATGCTAATACTTCAATGAGCTCACCTGCTTTTAGTGAACTAGCGCAATGATCATTAGATTGCCTGTTAAACACAATCACATCCATCTCAGGATGATTCTTCTGACTCTTTTGACTTGAATTTTGAGACTTTTCTTCCACTCTCCTCATCGGGTCAGATGATGGCAAACTGTTGCCTCAGAGAAATGCAAGTATTGTTCTCTATGTACTATCTGATGCATTTTGTTTAATGTATGCACTTTAGCTATCAATTCCAAAATGCAATGTGCTGTTTACACAGTAAAAATATACACAGAGCTTACCTGGCGATATGGCTATCAGTGATTATTCAAAATCATAATCATTAATAAATGGGCCAAATTTCAATCTACTGCTACAGAGTTAACTAATGACTTAGCATCATATGGGGAACAATTAAAAAATAATCCTTAAGCTATCATCTGCTGAACCAGTCTCTTGGGGCAACAGCTAACATTTTCAAGGTTGAATTGATAATATATTCTGTTGTTGCATTGCGGCTATGAGTTTGTTTCCTTTCCATCGGTCAGTGTCTGATTAATGAACTTTTTCCCCAAGTGGCTCATGAGATATGAAATCTTTGTTACGGTGTCAAGATTGCATTTCAATCAAATGTGTTTCTCTTTTGTTCTCCACATGGACTGTTTGTAGGGAACCAAAGTCACCATGATCACAATTTACAAAACCTGCTTGTACTACAAATAGACTACAATCAGAAACCCAAAGAAACTGTCTGATACTCAAAATCCACTATCAAGTCCCCAAAAGTAAAAAGGTAGCACCAGCATAAAACATCAGGAAAACAGCTGACAAAGTTCAGTCTCACCAATATGTAATATAATTTGGCAATGCTAATGTTTCGGCCATGTAGCACTCTGACCAAAATCAACTGGTGAAACCTTATTTATCAACTGTTTCTCTTGAGTTTTGTGTGGAGTTCATTTGGGTGAATGTACTTGGAAAGCACATTTTCTTGAGAGACTGAATTACCAGAAATCCTGTCCCTTTTGAGCTTTCCTCACTATTGAAGTCTCACACCATATATTTATTAAAGGGATAATCTAAACAAAACAAAAAAAAAAGCCCTTCATCCTCTGTATGCCCAGTGACAAAGGAAAGTGAGATCACTGGCCCCTGGAGGACTCTAGATGTCATCTCTGACCAAGGATGTCAAGTGCCATTTGCCATCATCCTCTGTTTTTTTGGTTATGTAGCTGTGTTTGCAGGCCAAATGTGTATGGCACAGTTCCATGCTGGCCAGATGTTGCAGCAGCTGGGCACAGTCCATCCTATCAAAGGTCCTGGACATGTCAGCCAGCAGCACCCTCACCATTGTTTGCTGTCGCCAGTAACCAGAGTAGTGACCCTTCAGCACCTCTAATGTGTTTATTTGTTAAACTCAAACACATCTTTGTTGTGTAGCCATGTTTGTGCCTTAATAGAGAATATATGAGATGGTTTACGTGGGTATTTGACTGCCCATGTCAGTGGATGTACATGTGTATTTGGAAATGTTAGTAAATAGTTCTGGTCTTCCTTTCTGCGCACAGAATACCAATCAGACATTCTCAAGAGACTGCAGGTTCAATTCCTCCTTCCAGCCTTTTATCTACTCCATCACTCACTGTGTGTACCTGTGTGTGTGTGTTTTCTGAGGTATGTTAATAACGATATTGTGTCTCTGCAAGTGTATGTATGCATCCAAAGGCAAGGGAAAAAGAAGAATAGCAGGATAAAGAGTAAATGGAAGAAAACAGTGCAAGTGAAAAACAGAACGGTAAAGAAAGACTTGAGTAGGAACGTGAGATAGCAAAAAGAAGAGTTGCTTCTAAAGAGTAATGGGTTCTCACATTTCCATTAAGAGTTGTTTTTCAAGCCATCCAAAAATTGCCTTTATGGTTTCTTCTATAGATCGACCCAAACTGAAAATCTTGTAAAATAATTTAGTGATGCTGTGTGACTCAAACTGAAATCTTTAGAGTATGAGTGCAGCATTGCAAACACATACAGTTTTAGATTAGTTTACCAAGTTAAGGTTAGCAGTGCTACAGCAGCAGTCCTTTTTACCTGCAGGTTAACATTTGGATATTTGTGCAGCACAGTGATTACATGCCAGTTTTCTCTGACACAACCAACACAGAAGCACCGATTTTCTACATCAAAATACTGCAGAACTGTGCTGGTTAGCGCTGGTTAGCACAGCTGTCACCTATCTTACTTTTCACCTTTCACAACTAACAATCACAGGGAGACATGCCGCCAATGTTCTAGTGATGCAGAACTGCTGACTGCTGTTATGGTTCAATTTAAACAAATGAATAATTCATTTAAATGACCAGTATTTCCAACACTGACTACTGATTTAATCATCTAGTCAACTATTTGCAGACACACGCAAAGTTTTTCATCAATAATATGTGAAATGGTCAGTTGAATTTGTACACTGAATAAAAAGTACATCATGTTCAGGGTTTGTACATACATGCTGAATCTCTGCCTCTGTGTATGTAATTATTTCACAAAATGTCAAAGAACTACATTTGGCGAGAGCAGCCGGTTCCCTCTGTGAATAACTAATGCCATCACCACTCACCACGGGTGCTGCTCAGCTAGGCTCTTACACAAACACATAAGCTGCACTGACTGTAGAAAAAGGTGCAATACTGCCTAAAAACTTAATGTAAGACAACAGCACAAACAGACGATGTAATTCATTCCTGTCATCAGCAGATGAAATTTAGTTTAGTTTATCCAGTTTGAAACCAAAACAAAGTAATCAGCCCACATACTTAAGTATAAACTTCATTAAAGTGTTGACTTTAATTAACAACAAAAATCAGAGATTTTGCTGATGAGACATAGACTGAAATGTTAAGTTAGCGAGTAGCCTACTACTGTTACAGTAACATTTTATTAGCATAAGCATTTAATATTAGCCATTGCAAACAATGGCCACTTTCCAAACACAATAGTAGTTTTTTCTGTACCATGCCTCCTTCTTCTTCAACAAGTAAAAAAAAACCTAGAACATTGCCAATAATATGTAATTTTTTGCAGTTCCTCACGATCTTCGTGTATTTGACATTCTGCATTTCTATTGGTTGCGCAAATGTTCATCACACTGTGCCACAGACACGAGTACTATGGCACAGAATTATACTCGCTAAGTAATGCAATAAATACACATGCTCAGTAACACATTTACACAAATGGACTTTGCACTACTACACATCCATCTGAAACTGATGTCTATCTTTTATCAACAATGTGCGATCCACACACCTGGCTTTGTATTTCCAGCATCTTGTTAGCATAGTTGTTAACCTCTGCCTGTGTCTCTTGTTCTGTGACCAGTCCCATGAAAATGAAAAGCTACACCTGATTTAAATGTGGCCATTCTCAGCACCAAGGTAATTTTCTCTATATTCCTGAACAATTTTCAGCACCATTACTATTTTTACATTGCTCACTGAAAGGCCTCTCATATGCCCTTGCACTGTAGCTCTGAAGGAGAACGCTGGATGTCCTCCAGTGTGTCAAAAAGACGACCTCAACTTGTTTTTCATTTTTGGAAAAAGAACAAAGTTGCAGGGAGTTTAATGTAGCGAGTGCAAAGATTGTGTTAATGTGACAAGAAACATCTGGATTTTCAATGCAGTGAGCTAGCATGCTGGCACCGGCCACAACTTCTATCACTTCCACCAATGACACTTAGGACATTATAGCAGAACACTGCTATAATATACTATAATGTACTGTACAGCCTCACCATGCAAAACTTATAAAGGGTAACATGAAACAATTGAACACAAACTTTTTCTTGGTGGGAAATCAAATAAATGTAAACCATGTTAATATATTAATATATACAATTAATATATTAATTGTAACAAAACTGTTTTGGCCGTTTTGTGCTTTTGCTACTACATTGTACATTCTAATTCCGTTGTTTTCATTCTAATTCTGTTTTTTGTTTTAAACTTCCATTGTTTTCATTCAAATTCTGTTGTTTTGGTTCAAATTCTGTTCTGTTCATTCTAATTCCGTTGTTTTCATTCCAACTCTGTTCTGTACATTCTAATTCTGTTGTTTTAATTTAAACTCTGTTCTGTTCATTCTAATTCTGTTGTTTTCATTCAAATTCCATTGTTTTGATTCAAATTCTGTTCTGTTCATTCTAATTCTGTTGTTTTCATTCAAACTCTGTTCTGTACATTCTAATTCTGTTGTTTTCATTCAAACTCTTTTCTGTACATTCTAATTCTGTTGTTTTCATTCAAATTCCATTGTTTTGATTCAAATTCTGTTCTGTACATTCTATTTCTGTTGTTTTCATTCAAACTCTTTTCTGTACATTCTAATTCTGTTGTTTTCATTCAAATTCCATTGTTTTGATTCAAATTCTGTTCTGTACATTCTAATTCTGTTGTTTTCATTCAAACTCTGTTCTGTTCATTCTAATTCTGTTGTTTTCATTCAAATTCCATTGTTTTGATTCAAATTCTGTTCTGTACATTCTAATTCCGTTGTTTTCATTCTAATTCTGTTGTTTGTTTTAAACTTCCATTGTTTTCATTCAAATTCTGTTGTTTTCATTCAAATTCCATTGTTTTGGTTCAAATTCTGTTCTGTACATTCTAATTCCGTTGTTTTCATTCTAATTCTGTTGTTTGTTTTAAACTTCCATTGTTTTCATTCTAATTCCATTGTTTTCATTCAAATTCTGTTCTGTTCATTCTAATTCTGTTGTTTTCATTCAAATTCCATTGTTTTCATTCAAATTCTGTTCTGTACATTCTAATTCCGTTGTTTTCATTCAAACTCTGTTCTGTACATTCAAATTCTGTTGTTTTCATTCAAATTCCATTGTTTTCATTCTAATTCTGTTGTTTTCATTCAAATTCCATTGTTTTGGTTCAAATTCTGTTCTGTACATTCTAATTCCGTTGTTTTCATTCAAACTCTGTTCTGTACATTCAAATTCTGTTGTTTTCATTCAAATTCCATTGTTTTCATTCAAATTCTGTTCTGTTCATTCTAATTCTGTTGTTTTCATTCTAATTCCATTGTTTTCATTCAAACTCTGTTCTGTACATTCAAATTCTGTGTTTTCATTCAAATTCCATTGTTTTCATTCAAACTCTGTTCTGTACATTCTAATTCTGTTGTTTTCATTCAAACTCTGTTCTGTACATTCTAATTCTGTTGTTTTAATTTAAATTCTGTTCTGTTCATTCTAATTCTGTTGTTTTCATTCAAATTCCATTGTTTTGATTCAAATTCTGTTCTGTACATTCTATTTCTGTTGTTTTCATTCAAACTCTCTTCTGTTCATTCTAATTCTGTTGTTTTCATTCAAATTCCATTGTTTTGATTCAAATTCTGTTCTGTACATTCTAATTCTGTTGTTTTCATTCAAATTCCATTGTTTTCATTCAAATTCTGTTGTTTTCATTCAAATTCCATTGTTTTCATTCAAATTCTGTTCTGTTCATTCTAATTCTGTTGTTTTCATTCAAATTCCATTGTTTTCATTCAAATTCTGTTCTGTACATTCTAATTCCGTTGTTTTCATTCAAACTCTGTTCTGTACATTCAAATTCTGTTGTTTTCATTCAAATTCCATTGTTTTCATTCAAATTCTGTTCTGTTTTCATTCAAATTCCATTGTTTTGGTTCAAATTCTGTTCTGTACATTCTAATACCGTTGTTTTCATTCAAACTCTGTTCTGTACATTCAAATTCTGTTGTTTTCATTCAAATTCCATTGTTTTCATTCAAATTCTGTTCTGTTCATCCTAATTCTGTTGTTTTCATTCTAATTCCGTTGTTTTCATTCAAACTCTGTTCTGTACATTCAAATTCTGTTGTTTTCATTCAAATTCTGTTGTTTTCATTCAAACTCTGTTCTGTTCATTCTAATTCTGTTGTTTTCATTCAAATTCCATTGTTTTGATTCAAATTCTGTTCTGTACATTCTAATTCTGTTGTTTTCATTCAAATTCCATTGTTTTCATTCAAATTCTGTTGTTTTCATTCAAATTCCATTGTTTTCATTCAAATTCTGTTCTGTTCATTCTAATTCTGTTGTTTTCATTCAAATTCCATTGTTTTCATTCAAATTCTGTTCTGTACATTCTAATTCCGTTGTTTTCATTCAAACTCTGTTCTGTACATTCAAATTCTGTTGTTTTCATTCAAATTCCATTGTTTTCATTCAAATTCTGTTGTTTTCATTCAAATTCCATTGTTTTGGTTCAAATTCTGTTCTGTACATTCTAATTCCGTTGTTTTCATTCAAACTCTGTTCTGTACATTCAAATTCTGTTGTTTTCATTCAAATTCCATTGTTTTCATTCAAATTCTGTTCTGTTCATTCTAATTCTGTTGTTTTCATTCTAATTCCGTTGTTTTCATTCAAACTCTGTTCTGTACATTCAAATTCTGTTGTTTTCATTCAAATTCCATTGTTTTCATTCAAATTCTGTTCTGTTCATTCTAATTCTGTTGTTTTCATTCTAATTCCGTTGTTTTCATTCTAATTCTGTTCTGTACATTCAAATTCTGTGTTTTCATTCAAATTCCATTGTTTTCATTCAAACTCTGTTCTGTACATTCTAATTCTGTTGTTTTCATTCAAATTCCATTGTTTTGATTCAAATTCTGTTCTGTTCATTCTAATTCCATTGTTTTCATTCAAACTCTGTTCTGTACATTCTAATTCTGTTGTTTTCATTCAAACTCTGTTCTGTTCATTCTAATTCTGTTGTTTTCATTCAAATTCCATTGTTTTCATTCAAATTCTGTTCTGTTCATTCTAATTCTGTTGTTTTCATTCTAATTCCGTTGTTTTCATTCAAACTCTGTTCTGTACATTCAAATTCTGTTGTTTTCATTCAAATTCTGTTGTTTTCATTCAAACTCTGTTCTGTTCATTCTAATTCTGTTGTTTTCATTCAAACTCTGTTCTGTTCATTCTAATTCATTTGTTTTCATTCAAACTCTGTTCTGTACATTCAAATTCTGTTGTTTTCATTCAAATTCCATTGTTTTCATTCAAATTCTGTTCTGTTCATTCTAATTCTGTTGTTTTCATTCTAATTCCGTTGTTTTCATTCAAACTCTGTTCTGTACATTCAAATTCTGTGTTTTCATTCAAATTCCATTGTTTTCATTCAAACTCTGTTCTGTACATTCTAATTCTGTTGTTTTCATTCAAACTCTGTTCTGTACATTCAAATTCTGTTGTTTTCATTCAAATTCCATTGTTTTCATTCTAATTCTGTTGTTTTCATTCAAATTCCATTGTTTTGGTTCAAATTCTGTTCTGTACATTCTAATTCCGTTGTTTTCATTCAAACTCTGTTCTGTACATTCTAATTCTGTTGTTTTCATTCAAATTCCATTGTTTTCATTCAAATTCTGTTCTGTTCATTCTAATTCTGTTGTTTTCATTCTAATTCCGTTGTTTTCATTCTAATTCTGTTCTGTACATTCAAATTCTGTGTTTTCATTCAAATTCCATTGTTTTCATTCAAACTCTGTTCTGTACATTCTAATTCTGTTGTTTTCATTCAAATTCCATTGTTTTGATTCAAATTCTGTTCTGTTCATTCTAATTCCATTGTTTTCATTCAAACTCTGTTCTGTACATTCTAATTCTGTTGTTTTCATTCAAACTCTGTTCTGTTCATTCTAATTCTGTTGTTTTCATTCAAATTCCATTGTTTTCATTCAAATTCTGTTCTGTTCATTCTAATTCTGTTGTTTTCATTCTAATTCCGTTGTTTTCATTCAAACTCTGTTCTGTACATTCAAATTCTGTTGTTTTCATTCAAATTCTGTTGTTTTCATTCAAACTCTGTTCTGTTCATTCTAATTCTGTTGTTTTCATTCAAACTCTGTTCTGTTCATTCTAATTCATTTGTTTTCATTCAAACTCTGTTCTGTACATTCAAATTCTGTTGTTTTCATTCAAATTCCATTGTTTTCATTCAAATTCTGTTCTGTTCATTCTAATTCTGTTGTTTTCATTCTAATTCCGTTGTTTTCATTCAAACTCTGTTCTGTACATTCAAATTCTGTGTTTTCATTCAAATTCCATTGTTTTCATTCAAACTCTGTTCTGTACATTCTAATTCTGTTGTTTTCATTCAAACTCTGTTCTGTACATTCAAATTCTGTTGTTTTCATTCAAATTCCATTGTTTTCATTCTAATTCTGTTGTTTTCATTCAAATTCCATTGTTTTGGTTCAAATTCTGTTCTGTACATTCTAATTCCGTTGTTTTCATTCAAACTCTGTTCTGTACATTCAAATTCTGTTGTTTTCATTCAAATTCCATTGTTTTCATTCAAATTCTGTTCTGTTCATTCTAATTCTGTTGTTTTCATTCTAATTCCGTTGTTTTCATTCTAATTCTGTTCTGTACATTCAAATTCTGTGTTTTCATTCAAATTCCATTGTTTTCATTCAAACTCTGTTCTGTACATTCTAATTCTGTTGTTTTCATTCAAATTCCATTGTTTTGATTCAAATTCTGTTCTGTTCATTCTAATTCCATTGTTTTCATTCAAACTCTGTTCTGTACATTCTAATTCTGTTGTTTTCATTCAAACTCTGTTCTGTTCATTCTAATTCTGTTGTTTTCATTCAAATTCCATTGTTTTGATTCAAATTCTGTTCTGTTCATTCTAATTCTGTTGTTTTCATTCAAACTCTGTTCTGTACATTCAAATTCTGTTGTTTTCATTCAAATTCCATTGTTTTCATTCTAATTCTGTTGTTTTCATTCAAATTCCATTGTTTTGGTTCAAATTCTGTTCTGTACATTCTAATTCCGTTGTTTTCATTCAAACTCTGTTCTGTACATTCAAATTCTGTTGTTTTCATTCAAATTCCATTGTTTTCATTCAAATTCTGTTCTGTTCATTCTAATTCTGTTGTTTTCATTCTAATTCCGTTGTTTTCATTCTAATTCTGTTCTGTACATTCAAATTCTGTGTTTTCATTCAAATTCCATTGTTTTCATTCAAACTCTGTTCTGTACATTCTAATTCTGTTGTTTTCATTCAAATTCCATTGTTTTCATTCAAATTCTGTTCTGTTTTCATTCAAATTCCATTGTTTTGGTTCAAATTCTGTTCTGTACATTCTAATTCCGTTGTTTTCATTCAAACTCTGTTCTGTACATTCAAATTCTGTTGTTTTCATTCAAATTCTGTTGTTTTCATTCAAACTCTGTTCTGTTCATTCTAATTCTGTTGTTTTCATTCAAATTCCATTGTTTTGATTCAAATTCTGTTCTGTACATTCTAATTCTGTTGTTTTCATTCAAATTCCATTGTTTTCATTCAAATTCTGTTGTTTTCATTCAAATTCCATTGTTTTCATTCAAATTCTGTTCTGTTCATTCTAATTCTGTTGTTTTCATTCAAATTCCATTGTTTTCATTCAAATTCTGTTCTGTACATTCTAATTCCGTTGTTTTCATTCAAACTCTGTTCTGTACATTCAAATTCTGTTGTTTTCATTCAAATTCCATTGTTTTCATTCAAATTCTGTTCTGTTTTCATTCAAATTCCATTGTTTTGGTTCAAATTCTGTTCTGTACATTCTAATTCCGTTGTTTTCATTCAAACTCTGTTCTGTACATTCAAATTCTGTTGTTTTCATTCAAATTCCATTGTTTTCATTCAAATTCTGTTCTGTTCATTCTAATTCTGTTGTTTTCATTCTAATTCCGTTGTTTTCATTCAAACTCTGTTCTGTACATTCAAATTCTGTTGTTTTCATTCAAATTCTGTTGTTTTCATTCAAACTCTGTTCTGTTCATTCTAATTCTGTTGTTTTCATTCAAACTCTGTTCTGTTCATTCTAATTCATTTGTTTTCATTCAAACTCTGTTCTGTACATTCAAATTCTGTTGTTTTCATTCAAATTCCATTGTTTTCATTCAAATTCTGTTCTGTTCATTCTAATTCTGTTGTTTTCATTCTAATTCCGTTGTTTTCATTCAAATTCTGTTCTGTACATTCAAATTCTGTGTTTTCATTCAAATTCCATTGTTTTCATTCAAACTCTGTTCTGTACATTCTAATTCTGTTGTTTTCATTCAAACTCTGTTCTGTACATTCAAATTCTGTTGTTTTCATTCAAATTCCATTGTTTTCATTCTAATTCTGTTGTTTTCATTCAAATTCCATTGTTTTGGTTCAAATTCTGTTCTGTACATTCTAATTCCGTTGTTTTCATTCAAACTCTGTTCTGTACATTCTAATTCTGTTGTTTTCATTCAAATTCCATTGTTTTCATTCAAATTCTGTTCTGTTCATTCTAATTCTGTTGTTTTCATTCTAATTCCGTTGTTTTCATTCTAATTCTGTTCTGTACATTCAAATTCTGTGTTTTCATTCAAATTCCATTGTTTTCATTCAAACTCTGTTCTGTACATTCTAATTCTGTTGTTTTCATTCAAATTCCATTGTTTTGATTCAAATTCTGTTCTGTTCATTCTAATTCCATTGTTTTCATTCAAACTCTGTTCTGTACATTCTAATTCTGTTGTTTTCATTCAAACTCTGTTCTGTTCATTCTAATTCTGTTGTTTTCATTCAAATTCCATTGTTTTCATTCAAATTCTGTTCTGTTCATTCTAATTCTGTTGTTTTCATTCAAACTCTGTTCTGTACATTCTATTCATTTCATTCTAATTCTACTCTTTTTGTTAAAATTCTGTTGTTTTCATTAAAATTCCGTCGTTTTCATGTTAATTCCGTTGTTTTCATTCTAATTCTGTTGTTTGTTTTAAACTTCCATTGTTTTCACTCAAATTCTGTTGTTTTCATTCAAATTTGCTACTCATTATTCAAAAATGAAAATAAAATGTCTTAGCATAAAATAAGCAGAATTATTCTTATATTTTAACTCACATTTATGATCAGATACAATACATTAGAATTAATAAATCATACCACATTAAATGATCAGAAACAAAAAGAAATCTGCCAATTTCCTGTTAGGTCATTATTATTTTCACTCTGAGCTCATCTGATCCTCTAAAGAGGGTGAAAACATAACAGCAAGCAAACATGACACCTCCAATGTGGCAGCTTGTAACGGCCCACACATCGAATGTCTGACATCACTGAGACGCCATCAAAGGCTATGATGCGCAAACATGGCTGTTGTAAAAAATGTGTGAGAGAGACATTAAAAAAAATAGCAAGATTGTGTGTTGCCTCTTTTCAGTCAATAGGAGACAGAGGAGACGCAGGCACAGATGGAGTAGAGAAAGAGAGCACCGTTTGTTTGCTTTGTTGGTACGTGACAGGATGCGCTTTTTTCTTTTGTATATTTGGCAAACATTAAATACCAACAGACTTTATCAGAGCTAAAAATTCAGCCTGGTGAGTAAAATGTGCAACAGCAAGGAAGTCTAAAGATAAGTCTTCTTTTGGTAAACAGTCCTTTTAAGGTTGTGGAGCGAGTGGCATCAGCGCTCCCTTCACAGGTTTGGTTACCTGTAATGGGAACATGTTAAGCAGTTTATCATGTCAGTAACATTTTGTGAAGTGTTATGTGTTTACTGCTAAACAGTTTACTGTTTACTGCTTAGCCCTCCTGCTAAGTTTGGACCACTCCAAGTCTCATTATGACTCCTTGCATTTGTAGATTTGACATGGGACAGCTGCTTCTCTCTATCAATACTTTGACACTTTAATTTTATTTTGGAGAAGAACGCCAAGTCACAGGGAGCCTATTCTGGCAGATGGGGCAGATTTGATGCTTTTTGTGTAGCCAAAGAACTTTGATGAGCAGCGTGTGAGTAAATGTTCTCCCTCATAAACCACAAAAATTCACAAAATTCATGGTGCGTAACTCTGTGAATGTCAAAACACAACAAGCATGCTCCTGGTACAATTACAGTCTTTTATGTCACTCATTGGTTAGTGAAATCCCATTTAGTATTTTGGAACTGAACATTTTGACTGTTAGTTAGTGTTAGTGTTCGGGTAGAGTGGCCCTGACTAGGAAGTCAAGGGACACTGCCCACTCATGTGGTGGCAACTTTAATAGCAGCCAAAACTGTTCATGTTGAAACATTTTTATGTGCACAAGAGAGCTGGTCAGACTGATTAATTAACTTTGCTTTGGATACAAGAGATTAAGTAGGCAAGTTATTTGCATAATGTATTTGTTATAAACTGTTTCATAATGAAATAGAAATGCTGTTTATAAAGAGTATTGGGATGTGAAGATAAGAAGCAGAAAAGTGTGTCAGCCTCTCTGGTGCTTGGCAGACTTGTGCATTGTCTGTTGGTCTAATTCTGTAGCTGGCAAAGGATACAAACAGATTTTCTCTCCTGAACCCAGCAAATACCGACTGGATCCACACACAAAGTCACTTAGTCACCTTTGTGCAAAAATAAAAAGAGAGAAACTTACAAAAAATGGACAACTTGCACAATGTTCAAACACTGAGAAGTGATATTTTGTACAAAATTATCTGAATACACATCACACGATAACTCAGTGTGTAAGAGTGTCTAGGCATGCACGCACCAACGCACGTTTTCAACCTGATCCACTCACATGTCAGTGCAACCGTCATTAATTAACAGATGTTCCAGGTGGAGTACAATGTGTGTGTTTCTCTGTGTATATATGTGTGTGTGTGTCCTTTTGTTCAGTTAATGAGTCTGTCTACTGTACTGCAGGTACAAAGGGACAGCAGGTCCTATAGGGGCAGAGGAACATACCTTCTTGTCAAGGACACAGATGCTACCCAGCTGTTCCACTTATGTTGGAACACGAGCACGCACATACACGCACACACACACACGCACACAAACAAACTGTTAAAGCCTTTTTTTCTTGTCCTTTTTTTCAACTTTTACCATGTCATGGAGCAGATGACCTGTCCAGTGATCTTTTGATGCAAAATCCATACTCAGAACAGCATGTGACCAATACTGGGAATTTTACTACTAATGACTAACACGCCAGTCTTGAATTGCCAAGAACTGTGACTGAAATGAAGCGACTGAAATGTGCCACTTACCTCAGACAGGTTTTTTTAGTAACTGAAGGAAGGCCATTATATTCATCAAATGAAAAATACAGAAAATCACAATGTCTTACTAACTTATAAGGCGGGGGGGCAAGCATTTTTTTTTTCTACTCAAGTGAAGATGTGATTACAATTTATACAACCAGATATCAAGAGGTCGAAACATCTCACCCGGGAAAGCGAGACATACATCAGTGGTGCTGAATCAGCAGTAGTGGAAAATGCTCAGGTTCCTCCAGTTTAAGGCTTGATTACAAGCTGGATGATAGATCTCCAGGTCCAGCAGCCCTACATACGCAAGGTGCACTCGAAATTAGTAAATGAAATATGCATTGTTTTACATATTATATTATGTTCGATAAGAAACAACTGCATTTACAATGACACTGGCACACACAACCATTCATATACTTTAATCTGAACAACCCTAATGGGGAGATGGAGCTAGTCATCCAGGGAACGCAATTTGTAAAGATCTTTCTTTACCCTCGGGGTCAACTTGGCAGCGATTTCTGCTGCTAAGTCGACCCCAAGTGTAATATTTGTATTCTTTTAATGATCTTGTTGGTTGGCCCAAGAGGGATTCCTGTTGTCTGGTCAGCACAAAGCCTCTATGCTACACCACCCAGGCCTGCGCCCTGAAGAGATCACTCCTATCTCACCACCAGATGAGAGCATGATACCAAAGAATGTCAGGAGTACTTATGGAAAAGACTGTCATGCTGAATTAAAACCATACTGATTTTGATTTTCCAAGACCACCATGCCTTGCAGATGCCTACTGCACCTCGAGCCCTAATAGCTACTAAAGGTTTTTTTTTTTACTAAAGTGTTAAACTACTAAAGGTAGTTTTCTAATAAAGGTTTTGTTACTGATCAGTAAGCCCATTCTTTTTACCAAATGTCCTTTGGTGTTGGTGTTTTGACTCTTCAGTTGTAACAGTAGTAAGACTAATGTCACAGGATCATTTGCCTTCACATGGTTAATGTGCAGGATTAATGTTGTTAACATCCATTAACAGCAACGTTGCCTGAACCTAACCAAATAGTTTTGATAAAAAATAACCATCCAAATAATGTTTATAGGTACACTGCATATTATTTATTAATAATATCGCCCACCTAATGTTCATAGATGATTATGAGTTAGATGGTTAATAATTGATAGATGGTTATCAGTTATTAACCAATTAGCAAACTTTTAAAAAGTGAAGTACAGAAGTACCAGAAGTAGTTATTATAATTAGTTTTGGCCATACCAGATTATAAATTGGTCACAGTCTCACTTAGCATCACACCTTGTGAACAACTTCCTTCTTCATTTGGATCACTCCTTTGCACATACAATACAATTCCACTTGCACATACTTACAGACCTCAGATTTAAGATAAGATAAGATAAGATAGATAAGATAGAACTTTATTAATCCCTCGGGTGGGTTCCTCTGGGAAATTCGATTTCCAAAAAAGCACAGCACCGACAGAAGTTACAGAGTTATACACACACACATATATATAAATACAGAGACAATATAAATAAAATATACGAAGGGGATAAATAGAATAAATAGGAATAAAAATAAAAATACAAGTGAATTGCACATTTCAAGTATTGAGTCTATTGCACCGTTGACTATTTACAAAAGTATTGCACAGTGAGGTGAAGAGGCACTACAGCTTAGTTGTTCCCTCCTTTGTCCTCCTGTTCCCCCTCCCTCTCCCCTCCAGAGAGGAGTTAAACAGTTTGATGGCATGTGGGACAAAGGAGTTTTTAAGTCTGTTAGTTCTTGTCTTTGGGAGAAGCAACCTGTCACTGAACAGACTCTTCTGATTGTTTATGGCCGTGTGCAGAGGATGCCTGGCATTGTCCATAATGTCCATCAGTTTCTTTAATGTCCTTTTCTCTGCCACTGTCACCAGAGTGTCCAGCTTCATGCCGACCACAGAGCTAGCCCTCCTGATCAGTTTCTCCAGCCTGGATGAGTCCTTCTTTGCTGTGCTGCTCCCCCAGCACACCACAGCATAGAAAAGTACTCCAGCAACCACCGACTGGTAAAACATCCTCAGGAGCTTCCTGCAGATGTTATTACAGATGTTGTGCTGAGAGAAAACTTCGGCGTCAAACTGACCCAAAATATTATGGAAAAAGCATTTGTTTCCAGTGGAAGAGTTCACATCTGCACAAACCTAAAGGAAGCACATGAGAAAGGAGTATGACAAAGACCATCCTTTATTTTTTGTCAATAAGTAGCGTAGCAGTAACATTACATCATCAATTGATTTTCATGATTAACTTACCTGTGTCTTGTAAAAGTTCATTTGCACCAATGACACTTTGTGAATTGAAATGGCACAGGGTGGAGTTAGGACATGTGGAGTAGACAAAAGATACAATAAAAGGAGAAAACAAAGCAGAGAAAGACCCAGAGCAGCATGATTTGTGTGTGTGTGTTAGAAGCATTACTGTGATCTAGTGTCCCTAACACAACATAAATCTGTAAAGTTGGTTTCGGCTTAATGTATTTCCCGCCAAACACACAGGCGCTTGCACACAGGGCTGCGGGATGAATCTGTGTGAAGCACAGAATGAGCAGGTTGGACAGCAGATGACTGATGATCTCTGGGAGCTTACAGAGGCTCAGAGCCACACTGTGCTGTGTAGCTGTGTGATTCAGGTACCGAATGTGAGGGAGCAAGAAGAGCACAGACGCCTTTAACATCACAATGAGACATTGTCATGGTGACGGCTCCATCGTAACGTTTCTACATGTTTTGGTCCATCTCCCATGCATGCCTGTTTCTAATATTTTCTGTAATTTCAGGCCCAGTTATTCCATCATTCCCCATTCACTGCATTTTAGCCAGACAGCACACCTGTCCCTCATTCCTGTCAGTCACTTAGTTCCCTGCCAGAGTGTATGATGAACCATCATGGCATTCCAGCCTTTAACGATGTTTGACTGCTTACTGTCTGTCTAATTTTAGTCATGGTAGCAGTATAGCTACTGTAAGATCTATCAGTACAGACCATAGGCTGTATATAATTAGTTCCATATGTTTCCAGTAAATTATGCATTATTATTTTTTGTAGTTTTGCTTCCAGATACCCCCACAGTGGATTTCAAATCAAGCAATTAAGCTGTGATTGAAGTGCAGACTTTCAGCTTAATTCAAGGGGATTAAGAAAATTATTACATTATTTGTTTAGGTTTTACATCTCAGGGATCGTTTACACCGACATCTTTTGGAAATGGAAGGTACAGGTACCCAAAGCTAACTTGTCAAGCACAAAGTTGGCCTGACCTAAAGCATAGCCTGCTTTATCATCCTTTTTGACTTTTGTTAGGTTCTCATTTGTGATTGTGTTTCAAAATGACTAAACACCTATCAGATTTTCACTTTAGTGTTAAACCAAAGCATTCGGGGCGATTGTGGCTCAAGAGTTAGGAGTTCGCCTTGTAATCGGAAGGTTGCCGGTTTGAGCCCCGGCTCGGACAGTCTCGGTCGTTGTGTCCTTGGGCAAGACACTTCACCCGTTGCCTACTGGTGGTGGTCAGAGGGCCCGGTGGCGCCAGTGTCCGGCAGCCTCGCCTCTGTCAGTGCTCCCCAGGGTGGCTGTGGCTACAATGTAGCTTGCCATCACCAGTGTGAGAATGTGTGTGTGGATGACTGCATATGTAAAGCGCTTTGGGATCCTTAGGGACTATTAAAAGCGCTATATAAATAAAGGCCATTTACCATTTGAATCATCAAAATGTGAAAAATTTAAAAAAACAAAGATCATAAACTTGGTAAATCTTGTACCCACGAAGCTGATGTTAAAATTTCGTCCCACAGAAGCTTAAAGAATAAGTTCAGATAGATTTATTAATTTTAGAAGTTTTTCTCTCCACTTCACTTAAGTATAGAAAGCTTACACCTAAATAATTCATCACCATCATCCTTTCAGGATACAATATTCCTCCTACTCTGGCTTAGTCAAAGAATTTGCTTTCACCGCGGACAGGCTGAGAGCCAAAAGATTCAGCAAAGAATCATAAACAGAAATCTCTCTCACCACCTTTGTGTCACTGAGTTTTGTAAAACTACATTTGCTGAATAAAAACCAAAAATACTCACTCATTCTTACTGTCTGTTTAAATATTTTAATTGACAAACAAGGCAGAATAAACCCTTTCCTGAAACAAAAGCTTCAAAAGAGCAAAAGGGGAAAGATAGGAGGTAGTTGAGGGCTTTGTTATTACTAACTGGTGGTTTGGTGTAGTCGCTGACACTAATTAGCAAGGGTTGACAAAAGGCCACGGCTTGGGTTAACATACATCATCTTACAGCTTTAAAAAATATTTTACAAAGCTTCAATTCCCGGGCTGTCAGGTTGGCGGGGACGAGGTCCACCTGATCTAAAGGTGATGACACCACTGAACATTTGACATGCACTTATTAACACAAACATTAAGTTTTAAGTTTAATCATAGTTCATAGCAAGAGCTTGCACAAGTTACTCAAGGGCCTTGTCTCCCACCGGGCAACTTCCAGTTTCTTATCCTCAGATAATCCCTTTAATCGTAAAATCTTTTACATTTTTGCAAAGCATCGAGCTCAGGTTTTAACACTTCTCTGAAGTCGCTCTCTAGTATCCACCGCTCCTTTATGTCAGTGCTTCTTTGTGAATATAAAACATGATCTCTGCAGAGGAGAATCATCCCCCAGTGGGTGAAACAGTGCAGGTGGCTTCGGCACCACACCACAAATAACTCGCAGGTCGTTGTCGTTTGTTGGCGTGACATTTTCATCGTAAAGGTTAGATGTTGCAGATGTTGTAGGATGCATTCGTCTCATAGCTCTTCTCTCTGCTCTCCTGTGTTCTTGTGGTAATGCTTTTCATTCCAGTGTGATTTGTGAGATGTGGCAGTGGCGATAAGACTTGAATTATGTCTCCGGTTGTCCTCGCTTCGATTGAAAATGGTTTTCATAATGCTGTTGTCATTATTTGTTTAAATCTTTGATCTTTGCTGTAGTCCACATGTACAAGTTATGTAATGCTGATAGAAGACAGCCAGACTATGCATCATTTGACCTGTTACCTAATGTGTCCTGGAGTGAAGCATTGTCACAATATATGTCCTGGACAAGGACACAACAAGTACAGTATTAAACAAATCCTATACTTTGTCTGAATTCTTTAAATGATTCAGCATTAAGGAATTATGGAAACTCAGTCGTCTAGTTTATTTTAACACCTTGAAATAATTTTCAAGTAAAATAGTATCATACATAAGTATAAATTTGCAGCTAAGGAAATACCTAAAGTACAAGTACCTCAGTACTGTGCAAACTGGATATTTTTCAGTCTAAACAAAAGGTTGCAGTCTGTGGAACTGCTGCCTCAGGATTTTGATCATGAGGTATTTCTAATTTTGGACAAGCAGCTCTAGCCCATTAAAATCTTTTGTGCCTGCAGGCGGCTTCTCTCTGAGATGGATTACTCTGTGAGGTACGCTGCAGTTTACATGCCTTCACGCAGATATTCAAAAGTTTTAACCGAGTTGTGCTCCTGAATATGCTGTTATTTTGTTTGAGGTGTCAGAAAACTCCATATGCTTTTAACAGTCATACTAGAAAAACTAGCACTGATGCAGGTGTGACAGCTGAAGACTCCTAAGGACACAGTAAATGGTTTATCACTGGGAAAAATCTTTTTTTTTTTATATGGCTGAATATCATACATTTACCTCGAGAGGGTTTTAAATCTTTACAATATCCTATGTCCTTAGATTCTTGATTCAAATAGGGACAAAATTATATTATGTAAATTTCCAGATTCATATGTTTTTCATGGACTCTACTAAAGTAGGTTTGCATGATTCAGAGTTTTTAAAACATCTTTATTGTATCTTGTACTGAGCCTTGATGCAGACCGTCAGTTTAGCCTGTGTCTGAAACAAAATGTTTTAGCTCGTCTTCCTTTAAAATCTCTCTCCGGCTGCACCATATAAACACAAATATAACAGAGATATCCTCTCCTCTCTCAACGTACAGGTCTAGGAGCAAAAACCATTGCCTGAAGCCTTGCTCAAGGGTTAAACACTATGTTTTGCAATTTTGGCTGTGTGAAATTGAAATAAACATTCACCATTGTAAATAATGTACATGAAAGGATACAAGAATAAAGAATGATAGAGAACAAATATTAATATTCTGACTTGTCGCTTGTTTGTTTCTATGTGCTTGTCAGTGATGAGTGTAACCATAAAATGAACCACACTGCAGAAACACTAGTAATGATAATAAAAACTTTTAAAAAACAACACATTAAAGTATCAAAAGTGCTCATTAGGTAGTGTCCCCTTTGGTTTTATTTCTGTGTATACAAATATTAGCTATTTGAGATATAATTACACTATCAAGCATTTCAATTATGTAGCCAGGTTACGTTCATCATATATTAGTTTGGAAAGAAAAGCAGTTATTCCTCAAACAAATCTAAGTCAGGTTACACTGAACTTTAAGTTGGGTTGTCAGTAAAGATTCTTAGAAGTCTTGAAGTAAACATGAGTATGTGTGTGCCAGGATGACCTCATGAAGTGCAGCAGTCAATTCCTTTTAGGACGTTTTAGCCTAGTTTGGAGAAAAAGTGGGGCGCGGCCTCAGACAGCATTTATATAGAAACTAGAACTGAGACTCACAATTACTGCTGCTTCTTCCCCTCTCTATCTCTGACTGTGTCCCTTCATCTTTTTCCGTTCTTCAGAATCTCCTCCCTCTGTCCACATATTTGGCCATCATTTTGTCTAATGTGCTTGAGAAAGTGATTTATGTTTATGAATCGAGCTAAAAGTGCAAGGATAGATTATTTGGAAGATGTGAACACGATTTATGGAGATCTGAATCAGACAAACAAGAAATTTAACTCTGGTTCAGCTTGCTCTCTTCGTGCAAAAGTAAGAAACATTTTGTTAAATAGGCAGTATATAAACCCACAACACAAGCCTGTAGTGGAGCCTGTACAGTGTACCATAGGGTGTACTGGTGTGTGTAAGTAGGGAGTTTTTTATCTTTTTCTCTTCACAGGAAGACTAGAGTGAAGATGGAAGATGAGCTAGGAGCCAGACCAAGTGAAGTAAATACGGGAGAGCCAAGCCTAAGCTGCGGCTCCTCCCAAACTTTTTAACCAGTCCTATCATGTTCGTACCATCATATAAAAACTCACCCTTTGTGGCACCCTTTGTCTGGTTTGATGGACAGAGGAAGATCCATGACGCCGTGTTAACTTGAACCGTCATCCATTTAATACATTTTGAAAACGTATAATTTGAGTTTTTTATCTTCTCTCAAAAAAACCACCACAAACAAAAAGGCTTTAGTAGTCACTTGAGCTATAAGGATAAGCAAAAAAAGATAAGCGGGAGAGAATGGATGGATGGATGGATGGATGGATGGATGGATGGGTGGATAAATGAGTGCCTTGGTCAAGTATCAACATTTCTCCAAGACTGTTTCACGGGAAGTTCAGTTCACTTTCTTGCATTGAGTGTCCATTGTGAGCACTTGAAAGGACTCATTAACTCTTCATGCGCTGGGACATTCTTTTAGATTGGTCAGTTTAGGTTTGTTTAATATTCTTAGGGAGACATATAAGGAGGAGACATGGCACGCAAATAATCCTGAATGAGGCCTGCCCTCAAAGAGGTTATCAATCTGATTATCTAGATCTTAACTGTGTGAGCCTGCACATATCCCCCTCCTTGTTGTTGTAAAGCTTTGAGCTTTTTCTTGGATCGGTTTATGTCACGGTTCTGGGTCCGTTGGACCCAGTATTTTGAGTTTATTATGTTTTGGTTTATTTCTGCTTCATGGATTGTTTTCTTCTCGTAGTGATGATGATTATTATTATTTCTTGTTTCTGTTTATCCGTGCTTAAGGATTTGTTCTCAGTTATATCTCACGTTTAGTTTAGTTCAGATTCCATGTGTCATTCTGTCTGTCTCTCAGTGTAAAGTCTGCATGCTTGTTTAGTAATTCATGTTTCCTGTTTTATTGTGAAAGTCTTTGTCTTATGTTAGTGTGTGCAGCTTAGCTCCCCCGTCTCATTAGCCCTGATCTCTCCCAGCTGTGTCTCCCTCCTGTTGCCGATTCCCCCGTTACTACCCTGTGTATATAAGCCCTGTGTTTTCCCATGCTCAGTGTTGCGTCGTACCCTCAGAATTATGCCTGTGTGTCCTTGGTCTCAGTGTTCCAGCCTCACTCCATGTTTGTTTTTCTGCCAGCAATAAAGCTGAGGTTTTTTTGAGTTTCAATTCTGTGTTCGAGTCCTGCATTTGGATCCTCATCTCTGCCTGCCCGCACACAGAGCCCTGACAGAACGACGCGACCAGTAATGGATCCAGTGGACTCACCGTGGAAGCGCAGCTCCCGTTTTGACGGGACTCGGCTAGCGCTTGGAGGGCCTCCGTGCTGCCATTCCTCGCTGGCAGCCTACCCTTCGGCCCACTCGTCTGCTTCCTCCCCGCGGACGCCCAGGTCTCGCAGAAAACGCTCCAGCCGGTCCCGGGAGGATTACTACGAGCCTGCAAGCAATCAGCTCACGCCTGCACAAGCCTTTTACAAGATGTTAGGGATTATTATTGTGCCACCTGACTCACCCAGCATTTCCACATCACAGCAGGAGCAGCCACAGCAGAGTCCTCCCTCGTCACATTCCGCCAGCGCCGCTCCCTCTTCAACAGGGAGGCAGCGAACACGCAGCCAGCACTCACAGCTCCAGCAGGAGCCTGGGATTCACCTTAAACAACCGCCTAGGGTGAGTGACAGAGTCTCCCTTCATTCGCCTTTTTTGTCAAGGGATAGACAGACTGTTTCCCCCAAAGCTGCGAACGCCAGCTACATGAACGCTACAGCTCGTGTTTCTCCGGTTCGGGAAAATAAGAGTTTTCGTTTTAAGAATGACTATTTTCCCATTGGTTCAGAAGACTGTGCGCCTGATGTTTTTTTTAGATCCAGGAGTTAAGACTGTTCCGTCTGGATCTGTTTATTCTGGAGCTATGTTTATTCAGTCAGCTGCCCGTCCACTTTCAGCTCAGTCCCCTGCTCAGCAGCCGTCTGTAGCTCAGTGTCCAGTGTCCCCTGCTCGGCAGCCGTCTGTAGCTCAGTGTCCAGTGTCCCCTGCTCGGCAGCCGTCTGTAGCTCAGTGTCCAGTGTCCCCTGCTCGGCAGCCGTCTGTAGCTCAGTGTCCAGTGTCCCCTGCTCGGCAGCCGTCTGTAGCTCAGTGTCCAGTGTCCCCTGCTCGGCAGCCGTCTGTAGCCCAGTGTCCAGTGTCCCCTGCTCGGCAGCCGTCTGTAGCCCAGACACCAACTCCACCACCACCACTTTCGCCTCAAGCTCAGTTAGCCGCCCGGCCTCAAGCTCAGTCTCCAATTCCACCACCGTCGTCATCCCAACCATTGTTTCAGTCACCCTCAGTTCAGCCTCCTGTTCAGCAGCCACTAGCCCTGCACCCTGTGTCACTTGCTACCCCGGTACAACAAGCTCAGTCAAATCAATCTAAAAGGAACTGTGTTTCATCAGTTTGTTCTAAGCAGAGCAACAAACCTCATGATAATGTAATCATTCCTAAAAAGCTGGCCAGTTCAGAGACTGTGACGCGCTCCAGGGCCTCCCCAGAGGCTGAGTTTGGGCCTCAGCCTACTCTGGACCCCTGGAGGCTAGGAACCCAGCTGAGGACTGCACCCGGCTGTCACTGCCTGAGCAGAGTCAATGCTCTGGGCGGCTGAAGTCTGCTATGTGTTTGCCAGAGGCCCGTGCGCCCGCTGGTCCTGTTCTGTCCCTGCCAGAGGCCCATGCGCCCGCTGGTCCTGTTCTGTCCCTGCCAGAGGCCCGTGCGCCCGCTGGTCCTGTTCTGTCCCTGCCAGAGGCCCGTGCGCCCGCTGGTCCTGTTCTGTCCCTGCCAGAGGCCCGTGCGCCTGCTGGTTTTGTCCTGTGTGTTCCAGGGGCCCCTGTGCCCACTGGTCCTGAGACTGTTCTCGCTGGAGGGCCCGAGGAGCCCGTCCAGCCTCCTCCCTCGTCAGCTGGGGGGCCCGAGGAGCCCGTCCAGCCTTCAGCTGCGGTCTCATCATCCTCGCCCGCTGCGGTCTCATCATCCTCGCCCGCTGCGGTCTCATCATCCTCGCCCGCTGCGGTCTCATCATCCTCGCCCGCTGCGGTCTCATCATCCTCGCCCGCTGCGGTCTCATCATCAGCATCATCATCTTCGTCTGGTCCAGCCTCCGCGTCTCCCTCCTCGTCTGGTCCAGCCTCCGCGTCTCCCTCCTCGTCTGGTCCAGCCTCCGCGTCTCCCTCCTCGTCTGGTCCAGCCTCCGCGTCTGGTCCAGCCTCCGCGTCTGGTCCAGCCTCCGCGTCTGGTCCAGCCTCCGCGTCTGGTCCAGCCTCCGCGTCTGGTCCAGCCTCCGCGTCTGGTCCAGCCTCCGCGTCTCCCTCCGCGTCTGGTCCAGCCTCCGCTTCGCCTGGGGCTGCAGGGGCCACGCAGCCTTCGGGTCCCCTCCTACCACCTCCACATTGTCGGTCATCTGCCAGGCCGCTTGTTGGGCATCATCACCACCGTGGCCGCCCTCCGGACTTCTGTTGCCGCCACTGCCTTCCGCGTGGCCGGCCTCCAGGCTTGCATTCCCGCCGCCGTTGCCGTCCGCACGGTCGGCCCCCAGAACTGCTTCCTCGCCGCCGTTGCCGTCCGCACGGTCAGCCTCCAGAACTGTTCGCACGTCGCCACCGTTGCCGTGTGCACGGTCGGCCCCCTGGACTTTTTGTAGACTCTTGGTGAGCTCTGGTTTCGTTTTGTTTTTGATATGCTTTCCTGCGTTTTTTGGACTCTGGTGCTCCTTGTTTTTTTTTTTTTGTTTTTTTTGTTTTTTTTGCTTGGGCCTGTCCCTCCATCCTGGACCCCCTCCGCCCGCCCTGGCCTGGTGCTTTGTTGTGCTTTTTTTTTTTTTTGTTTGGGGCTGTTGGGAGCCAGCCCTTAGAGGGGGGGTACTGTCACGGTTCTGGGTCCGTTGGACCCAGTATTTTGAGTTTATGTTTTGGTTTATTTCTGCTTCATGGATTGTTTTCTTCTCGTAGTGATGATGATTATTATTATTTCTTGTTTCTGTTTATCCGTGCTTAAGGATTTGTTCTCAGTTATATCTCACGTTTAGTTTAGTTCAGATTCCATGTGTCATTCTGTCTGTCTCTCAGTGTAAAGTCTGCATGCTTGTTTAGTAATTCATGTTTCCTGTTTTATTGTGAAAGTCTTTGTCTTATGTTAGTGTGTGCAGCTTAGCTCCCCCGTCTCATTAGCCCTGATCTCTCCCAGCTGTGTCTCCCTCCTGTTGCCGATTCCCCCGTTACTACCCTGTGTATATAAGCCCTGTGTTTTCCCATGCTCAGTGTCGCGTCGTACCCTCAGAATTGTGCCTGTGTGTCCTTGGTCTCAGTGTTCCAGCCTCACTCCATGTTTGTTTTTCTGCCAGCAATAAAGCTGAGGTTTTTTTTTGAGTTTCAATTCTGTGTTCGAGTCCTGCATTTGGATCCTCATCTCTGCCTGCCCGCACACAGAGCCGTGACAGTTTATCCATACCATGTCATTTTTTTTCAGGGCTCTCAGCTGATCAGATCCAATTTGTAACTTGTAGCTAACTTGCTTTTCATCCTTATTTTCAGGCAAAGTCAACAAACTCTTCAAACTTTTGTTCTTGAATTTGAGGAACTCTGTACATGTAGTCCAGCTTTTTGTGGAGATGTACATATAGTTTTTATCCTGCATTGACCCTCTTTGCATTTAGAGCCCAGAAGGCTGAAACTGAAAAAAATAAGAACTAAAACTGTCCTTTAAATGTGTATTTCATGGATGTCTAATCCATCGGATTCTCCTTTGTGTTAATGATAGAGTATTGACAAGTCTGTTAACTTACTCTGCATTTTTTTTTTTTTTACAATATAATACAATATAATGTATGTAAAATAAATAAACTTTCCATTTACTTTTTTTTATTACCACATAATGAATTTTACCAATTGCCATTTATATACAAGATCATTTCTAACACTGTAACATTTATTGAATAGATTTTGTAATTTTCACATAGTAATGCTCTAAATGCCTCAAACTGTTATAAGATTTTTTTTTTTTTTTTAAAGCCACTAAAAAAGTGAGGCTTCATTTGCTTGTCCTCATTTGGTATTACTGGGGGGTTTTCAGAGGCCATGGGGCATAACTGAAGGAGGGTCACCTTTAGTTTTTAGCCCTGACCTTGGAACAAACGTCCCTGCAAGGAAGATAAGGAAAAAATAGTTTCTATCTGCTATTAAAATATGATACTGGCTGAAGCTTTTTCACACATGAAGAACTGGGTCGAGTTTAAAATGAACATAAGAGTGGGCACAAGTGCTTTGAACTAAATGCTAACATGTTCACACTTATAAAGCAAATATGCTGTTGCTAGCAGTGCTCAACTTGCTGATTTACACAAAACAAAAAGTACAGCTGAGGCTGATGGTGATAGTAGACTTCTGAAAATTATGGCAAAGTAAACAAAATAAATGGAGGTGAAATAAATGTAGTTGCCCTCAATAATGACCCATATGCATGGCTTCATGCACAAATCAATGAGTCATCAATATTTTGTCAGGTACAGTTGGAGTTTATCCCAGCTGTCACAGTATAAAAGTCAAGCTACAATCAATCCAACACAGCAAGACACATGGCCACACAATCTCACATCCATACCAACTGCCAATTAAGAAAAAGCATGCCTTTAAGCTTCATCAGTTTCCTTCCAAACAGACAGGAGATAAAAGCTACACTGAGAGTGGCTCCTGCTTTGCTTTGAGGTCAGTGCTATCCTCCATCTTATATATGCATATATATATATATATGTTTAATATGTTATCATAATCACAATAACGATAACTGTGAACAATAAGAAGAAAAAGAAGAATGACTTCACTAACACAAAGTATAGGCTACTTTTACTACCTCGACCCTGTCACTACTATAGGTGTCACTGACACATAGCTGGTGCTTGGGGGAGCATGTACCCTTAAACTACCTGTAGGTTGCTTGGAAAAGCAGAGTAAATTTTTTTTTGCCCTGGGAAGTAGTCAAATCATAACTCCCACACAATCTTTAGATGACTGTCCCACTGCTCCGTATGCTCCTCATCTCAGGGGTCCATTGTGTTTTCTGCTGAATCAACAGGATATCGGCTCTATATTCTGATTTCCCAGAAGGCCACTGACACTGTTTTGATATTAAGAATCTCGCCATGACATATTTTGTAGGGAAGCGGTCGCAGAACCTGAATATTGCTTTATTTAGTCATCACTTAGAGACGCTGTGAATTCTATAAACACAGGAATGCAAATTAAGGCCTACAAGACTGAGATTTTCATGTTTACCTTATAAGGTCTAAAAACTGTGCCAAGCAGTAGCTAAGGAAGACCTTTTTCCCTGCTGTAACTGAATTAGTTGAAATAGCCTACGTGGCTTTCACAAAGTATATGAATTTTGCAGAAACCATAAGCTGTGGACCTGTTTTAATTTTACCTAAGGTATAAGAGATGCGAGAAGTTTTTTTATCTCTCTTTTGTCACACAAGAGTTCCAGAGTCTCAGATGTGCTGAAGACTTTTTATTGTCTGAAGTAATCATCAAAGCTTTTTCTTCTGCAGCTGATGTAGACCATTAGATTGCAACAGTACCTTCAGTTTATATAAACAAAGTTATTGTGCCAAGTATGCTTTTTGGTGTAGTTGGATTGTGTTCAGCACCAATGTTTTCTTTCTATTTCATAAATTATTCAGTTTACATAAGACAAATAATATGGCTACAAAGAGCATAAACTAGGTCCAGGACTTTGACACCACTGGCCTTTTTTTGTGTAGTATTCCTCATATTATACTATAAACTGATAGTGACACAAATGGATTGCCCCTGAAATAAGTATAGCACATCAAATGTCCCCGGCCCTGGGACAAGTCTGTTTACAGCCAGTGTTTAAATGATAGAACCAGCTTCAGCTTAGCTTGCTCAAAGCCAGTGTTGCATGTATTTCCAGTAAGTAATTCCAACATAACATTTTGCTGTAAAGATATCGCATATTTTCAGCAATGCAGTAATGTAACACGTTCCTGTAAATGGTAAATGGCCTGTATTTGTATAGTGCTTTACTAGTCCCCAAGGACCCCAAAGCGCTTTACACATCCAGTCATCCATCCATTGGTGATGGCAAGCTACATTGTAGCCACAGCCACCCTGGGGCGCACTGACAGAGACGAGGCTGCCGGACACTGGCGCCACCGGGCCCTCTGATCACCACCAGTAGGCAACGGATGAAGTGTCTTGCCCAAGGACACAATGAGCGAGACTGTCCAAGCCGGGGCTTGAACCAGCAACCTTCCGATTACAAGGCGAACTCCTAACTCTTGAGCCACAATTGCTCGCTGTACTAAATTCAGTTATTATTAATTGATAATTAATTGCTTTAACTCAGCTCCATATGTCCAAAAGGAAACATGACCTTTGGACACACTAGATCTGTTTACTTCCTGCCTGCTTTTCACCAGTGGAAAACTAACCTGCTAGGACCTCTCAGTACCATACCCAGCTGTAAACATGCCCAAACAACTAGAGTAAGACTCAGTATCATCTCTTAATTACTTTACTGTTCTTGTTCGTGGAGGACCCTTGGCTCGATACTAGCCTCTTGTTCATTTTACACTGGTAACTATAACAGAATCATGTTATGATTGCATATTAAAAAAAGCATATTAAAAATATATTTTTACACAATATATGTTGGATATATTTTGCACAATGAGTTGCTGAGGTGAATGCTGTGAAGAAAGTGAAACTTCATGTAGACATTGTATAAGTAACACAATGTCATTGAATTCAGCCATCTTTACTGCACGTTTTTTTCTTTGTGGTGATTATTTTTTTATTTTAAAGAGTAGCTAAGAGTGCTGTGAACTATGGATGCAGAATAAAATGGAAAACAAGGTATGATGTGACTGTTTCAAGGCTGATCGACATTCATTCAAGACTGAAACTGGTTAACTAACTGGTTAAGTTGGAAGTTAATAGAAAAAAAATATTATAGCTTGTAGTCACACAGGCTTAGACACCTATCAACCACTGGTTGCTAGGGAAAAACAGCCTTATTATGTCCACCTACTATGTGGGATTATCTACATGTTGACAGCAGCAAACTTTATAAAGAGTGTTTTAATAACCCTGCTGCTCTGGTCTGAAGGGCACTTCTGTAAGAAGAAAAAAAGAACATTTCTCCTCAGAAAACAAAGGAAAGTGCTTAATTTTTGAACTAATTTCAAATCGCATTTATTCTCTCCCTGGTAATAAGAATTTTCGCCTGGACTTTTATTTATTAAAAAACCTATCAGATCTCTTATGTTCCTGTCATGATAATATACATATTTATATTATATAAAATGATTAGAATTATTCCTGCATTGATGGTGATTCTGGCCTATTTACTTAGTGTATATAATTAAGCTTTTAATAAAAAAATTTTTACCTACCCCGTGGTTTTGTGATTTATGTGAAGCAGCTGTTCGAACACTGCTGTGCCCCTTTGGAAATAATTAATTCTATCTATCTTTGTATTTTCATACCCTTGTCAGAAACAGAGAAGTTTTCCTGCACATGGATCTTGTTCATTTTGCCCACTGATATCTGTCATTTTAACCATGTTACCCACAAACACATAAATATCACCACCACAATCACCCTCCTGTGGGTGCTTTAATATCCTGCCCTGTTTTTTGTGTACAGCCAGTCCCAAAATAAACAGGGACCTGCTGCTTGTTTGACTCATCTACTGGGAAATAACAAGTTTTGTGGTGCCAGAAAGCTGAGCTGCAATTCAAGCACAAGTTGCGTGTTTTCTTTTGTCTTTTGTTTGTTTACATACATGTAGAATGAATGCATGTAATCCATATAAACACATGCACCAAGAAATGTACAATGGCATCACATGAATGCTCATGTAAGCAAGCACAAACTATTTCCACATAAAAATACTGCAGAAAGATGAGCACAAGAAATGCTTTCTCAATGACAGCAGGGTCGTGTGGGGCTAGTGTTAGATGCAAAGAGAGTTTATTATGCACATAAACATACAGTGTATGCACAAGTACACACTTCAGCACCTTGAGTCATCAAAGAAGTAATAAGCATCCAAAACACAACAGGAATTGCACTAATCCCCTGTTCTCCATGCTCTATAAATAACTGTTCTGTTCTTTTTAATCTGAGGAAGCAAGCAGGAGCCATGAAAAGAGGCAGGCTCCTCAAAGGATGGCGCCTGCATCACTGGAACGACTGCTCAATTCCTGCATTCTTTAAATTTTTACATAAGCACACTATCATTGCTACCCATGTTCAGGTTTTTGGATGTGTTTGCACATGAGAACATTGTGTGCTTTGAGCAAAGAGGAATAGGCCATTATCTCAGTTTTAAATGCTAACATTCGAATACCCAATTCATGCTTCAGACCAGACCGGTTTCCCTAACTCAAGTTACGTATTATTTCCTCAAGCAAGATGAATCATTGAGTCAAGATCAAGTCTTAAGCCCAAAGTTCTTATTTTTTCATTTCTCAGTATTACTGTCATTAAAAGCTGCCCATGAGTGAAGATAGCTTGATACAGCACTTATGCAAAACATGGTTCTTATCAGCTAAAAGCTGTACATAGTTTTTATTTTTCCTTTAGCTGGTAAAGTATACCTAAGAGTAGTAGTACCTACATATGTATTCATTAACACATTCATTATTTTTATTCATTAAAATTCAAAGAACCGTATCCAGTTTAAATGTGGCTAATTTCCTCTCCTTAGGTACATGAGGTACATACTGCCTCATATGAATAACAATGTAATCACCTCCCTATAAGCTGAAGTTTTGGCAGTTTGCTGGTCTGCAGAATTCCAGTGTATGTTAACACAATGCCAAGAAAGAAAGCAGCAATGATCTTAGTATGTTAAAGTTTTTAACAGAACACTTGGAATGAGATGGAATAACTATAACCTTTTTGGGTTCTGTTTTGCAATGTTGCATTTACATTTCTGGATCAGTGTCCTTTGAACGCACAAGACGAGGGCCTCTTGTCATCAAGTCAACCATAAATTCCTCCATATACCAAAGTATACAGAAGAGTCAAATCTGAGGCCATATTTCAGGAAGCTAGAGTTGCCCAACTTTGGGACGTTTAACAGGATTGATTGAAAGCACAGCGGCAAATCTATAACAGAAAAAGAATCAGGATGTTGCAATGACCTGGTCAAAGTCCGCACCTCAATCTCATTCAAATGCTGTGACAGCACCATAAAAGAGGTGTGCATAAACAGAAACTGAAAATCTAAATGAACTGAAGCAACATTGTAAAGTAGAGTGGACCAGAAGTCATCTCCGGATGTGAGCGACTGATAAGTATTATAGAAAGTGGTTATTTTAAGTTATTTCTGCTAAAGCTGGTTGTACAATACGAGCTACTGAATGATGGGGTGTACGCTGGAAAGTGCACAGGGTCACCGGTGACTAATCGGTGCACTGATCAGCATATGTAATAATGAGAGTGGCAGCATGCTGAGAGGAGGACAGACGGGTAAAAAGTCAGCTGTGTGAATAGAAAGCAGAACATTATGTTGCATTGTGATATGCAGGACACACATGCTGCATTATACCACTCCGAGGTGACCTCTTCATTACACGTCCCACCTTCTCTGACTACCTCCAGAGTGAAAAAGTTTAACTCTTGCGCATAAATTTCATAAATTGCGCATTTTCCTCTGCTGAAAATTCACAAACCGTCACCTATTACTGACCTATCATAGAGTAAACCGGAAAGCCAGATCATCCAAAACAGAAAACTATTTTTGTGTGTTTTAAACAGATCATAATTAGAAGCAAACCAGTTAGAAAAACTGTGTCTGAATTATGTTGAGGAATGTTTTGCAGAAATAGTACCTCCCACCTTGCAAAATAAACACCACACCATCAGTGAATCTCTGCAAACACCTCGGTATCTGACAGATACCTCTAAATATGTTCCAACACAAATAGATGCAGGTAATGTAAAATAAATTTGGTTTGGATCGGAATAGTTTAAAAAAATTCTCTAAATCGAGCTTAATTGGCGAACATCTATCAAACATTTAATGCCTAACGTCTATCACAAAAACTTTGACAGACTGCGAATAACTCAAATGCAGAGACAGTGTTTGGTTTTTTTAAACTATGAACAAAATCTATACCAATATGCACAACTCATTCCTGATGAAACCGCCATCCATCGTTCTCTGTCAAAGTGAGTGATATCCAGACTGAAGGCTGGATTGTCCAGTTTAACAGGCTCTCTCCTAGGACTTTACCCCAACATGTGATTCAGGTTCTGTTCTGCAGCTGCAGACAGAAAAAGTGAGCTTCCAACGACATATTCAAAACATGTACAGTACGTACCAACGCAAACACAATTTCTTTTTTAAATACACAAATAGAAAATCTGCATGCTACCAAAACTGCATATCTATTTCATTAGCAGTCTTTCTCTAATCATGTTTATGTTTTTTGATTTATCACAGCTTTCCTTCCACAGGATGATGCCAAACCTTACTCTAACAGCAAGACTCTGGGAAGCTGTGAACACAGCTGTCTGATGCTGAGGACTAATTCCAGCACACACCTCTTAAAACTACAGCTTAAATTGAAAATTCAATTTGTTTATAAATAAAGGAAACAAGATATAGCACATTTTAAACTTGCTAGTTTGAAAATTGTAGCGCTTGTAAATATTTCTAAACCTAAGACAGACCCAAACTTATTGTCTCTGCTTTCAGACTGTATGGGAAACTATACTAAGAACCTGGAAAAACATGAAATATAAAAATACAACCAATTTTGTTTCCATAGAGGACAAAAACAGTCCAGTCTTTTTGTTAAAGATGGCAAATCTAGAATCTGCATTTCAATTGGAAATATGTTTCATGCCCAAGCAGATACCTGCAAACTAAATGTTGGATTATGTTTTGGTGCACAGCAAAATCTCCAGTGTTAAATTAACACTGGAGAGTGTCTATATGGGTCCACACCTCTGAGTGTTAAATACAACACTGTTGAGTGATTTTCTAACACTGGAAAATAACTCAAAATGTTAGAAATATTCCAGTGTTAGAAAATCAGCACTGCTCAGTGTTAGCCATTGTTAATCTTCAAAACTGACTAGGTTACTTTTAAACATATAACACTGTCAAAAGTGTTAATTTAACACTCAACAGTGTTGTATTTAACACTCAGAGGTGTGGACCCATATATAGACACTCTCCAGTGTTAATTTAACACTGGAGATTTTGCTGTGTGCAAACTGTGAGACAGGCCAAAAAAAGCACTCTATTTATTCATATTAATGTACACATATTGTCATGCTTTTTCGTGACAGAACAAATTTGTAAGTATTTTATTCCATTAGGATGTATATTTTGTGTTTTCAGCATGCATGTTGTGTGGAAATAGATGTGACCAAGAAAACAGAGCTTTGAAAGAAGTGGCAACCAGCGTTGGGTGTAAAGCATTGTTATTACACTACTTTAGTTACAAAGTTTTTTCTCTTATCTACACCAGAGGTGGACAGAAAGAAAGAAAGAAATCAAATCAACATGTTTTTTTCTTCCTGAATACAAATGCAATCATCAGCTGATTTTAGTTCATGTGCTCCAAGGACATAAAAGGTGGATTTGTCTGCAACTTTTCAGAAACAGAGATGTGGAGCCCCCCTGCTGGAGCGGGGGGGCTAGGAGGAGGAGTTGGCCGTCTGACTGCGGTCTGGAGTGTGGGGCCTTCCTGCTGCTGCGGATTCGGGGCGGTCTGCCTCCCCCCACCGCAGGGAAAAGGGTAACACCACCTGGGTCTGGGTGCAGTTCCCCCCTCCAGGGGCAAGGGTACCTAGACCCGGTTTGTAGAGTACGCTTGGGGAGTGTGATCGTGTGTACAGCGTCTCTTTATGTCTGTCTCCACGTTGGTTGAGTGTGGAGTAAGTGCATATGAGAGCATGAGGGTGGGAATGGATGTTTGTATCTGTGTGTGCCTGTATGTCTGTGTCTATATGTCAGGTTGGGTGTCAGGCGCCACCTCTCTGGGGACATCTCAGGCCCTCCAAAGTTTGGAGGCCTATCTCCCCCTACCACCACTTCCCCTGCCAGTGGCGGACTCCCTCAGACATCGGTGCGTTGGTGGTTCTTTGTGTCCGGGGATGGGCGTCCGGCTCACTCCTTGGCGGCCGCTTATTGGGGCCTGGAGCCTGGGGCTCGCTCGGGGCACTTCGGAGGTGGGGTGCCCCCGGCCTCTCGGCCTGGGGCTCGGTCACTCAGGCACGGCTGGCTGCCGGCGGAGCTCACGGGCGCGTCACTGCAACTCCCCCTGGCTTCTGCTCCGCGGCTGCTGAGTGAGCCCTCATCTGGGACTCTCCTCAGCTCTTTCTGGGACAGTGGCGCGGCTGCCCCTCTGTTGGTCTTCCTTGGTCTCTTGTGTTCTGGGGGCCTCTGGATGTCTGGAGTTTTGATCTCCTCCATACCTGCTTCATGCCCTGGAGGACGGGGCTGTGCCCCCCCCCCCCACACACACACCCTCTAGCAGATTATTACATGAAGGAACCTTTTAAAAAACAAAAAACAAGCTCACAGGTGTACACACGGGTGATCACACCCACAAACTACACCCTTTTTGGCTCCTACCTCAAAGCACACTGTGTTCTGTTGATCTTATGTGCTGCACAATAATGTTTAATATTTAGTATTTACTGTCATATTCCCATATATCATTGTGATGTTGTTTATTCTATTACTCTTGTTCTCTTCTGCTTGTTTTCTTTTTTCTTCCTCAGCAGGTGATCCAGGTGATTGATATATGCATTTTTTTTCTCTGCCCGTTCTGTTGGTTTTTGTCTTTTGCCCTTCTCCCCCGTCCCTCTTCTCAGCTGTTTCTCTTTCCCTCTTTCTTTCTCCCCTTCTTTCCCCCAGTCAAGTCTGTCCCGTATTCAGTAAGTGAAAATAAAATAAACAATAAAAGGTGAATCAAATGGACCATTACGGCAAGGCTGGGATGGTCAATTTGGTAAAGTAAATCCGTTGGGCATCTTTGTTTGCCTTTAGACAACAATTCTGATGGCAAAAGAGCCAAACGGGACAGGCCAAAAAAAAAAAAAAGAAACAGAGATGTGGATGCTACTTTTATTATCATTCCACAAAAGGTCAAAAGTGTGATGGTTAAGTGGAAACTGCACCCAGAACAGAAACAGCTGCCAACAGAACTGCTAACAGATAGCATGCTAACACAAAGCTAGCCAAAAACCCAGAGCGACGTTAAAGCTGAGTGAATGCCGAACCCAGCCCAGCAGCCAGAGCCTGAATTTCAGCAGGTATCAAACTGATGAGCAGTCAGTCTTGCAAATGTAGCAAGTAACGAGACAGTAATGTAACAAGTAGTGCAATGTCATACTTTCTTTGAGGAGTAATTAAGCAATGTTATGTATGTAATTACTTCAAAGAAAAGTAATGGTTAATGTGTAATACAACCCCAACACTACTAGCAACCTTGTGTTTAAAACCAAGCCATGATCTTTTTCTGAACCTCACAAAGTCATCTCTAACGCCTAAATCTGACGTTGTTTTTAACGACATATTTCTAATTAATAACATATTTAAAAAGTCATACAAATGATATGTGAAAAGCTGTGACAAGCATGACTCAAATCTGGGTTTCTAGTGTTAGCAGTGAGATGATATATGCCAACCCACTGCTGCTTCTTAAAGTGGACTGTTGGCCTTGGAAACAAAAAGGAAATTTCTGGCACGACTTCACTTACTCCCAAGGTGCATGGAGAAGAACAATAGTCTAAATAAGTTGAAGCTCCAGCAACATTGCATTACTTGACTTTTCCTGAACACTTGGGACTTTGGCTCTTATCTTTGGAACCAGGAAAACAAGAAAGAGGACAGAAACTCATGTGTGTATGTATTTTGACTCAGCAGGGATGATATGAAATGAAAAAAAAAGTTGAGCATCATTATTTGGAAATCAATTCAGAATACATAAGCGCCTTACAGAATTTTATATAAATACATGTCGGCCTGTTGGTAGAAAGGCAATTTCTCCTATGCTGTAGAAAAAGTATACATTGTTGCATAGAAAGCAGCAAATGAAATTTCTGATGTCCAGAATTTTTTGCTGCATGACCCCCAAACCACCAATTAAATGTGTTTACACCAGTGCCCACACAAAACCTACATCCATACCTAAAAGTATAGTCAGAGTTCTACTAATGAACCTCGAGGGTTAAGTAGCCATACAGTCCACTCTGAATACATAAAGGTCAGATAAATAAATATGTCTGATCTGCCTGTCTATATATTTCCTGTCTTGTCTCTGTTCTTTTCACCTTCCACTCCTCAATCATGTCTTTCCTGTTATTTTCAAAAAGCTGTCACCTTAAGACCAAATGGCTTTGAAGCCAAGTGGTGACTCCATTGATTTTCAGTAGATCTTTCTACAGCTTGGAGCCCTGAGCTAGCTTTATAGGACTTCATAACATATTTATAAAACTCTGTCAGATTGATTGAAGACCAGCGAGACTGGACTCCATCAATGGAAGGCAGCTCTCAGTCACTTTTCTGGATTATAGCCACAGCAGAGGCTGCCTCCAGCTGGAGTAAACCTCGAGATATTTTTTGTGCTATTCACCTTCTTAACCTGATAAGACTTTAAGATCCAATTACAAATGCATATTAAACACCCATTATGCACACAGCATTGTTTTAGATTTAGATTTTACTTTAGATATCAGTTAACAATCTTGGTAATTATTGGGTTATTGGGTTACTGAGAACCTTCACAGACATTGGGTTATTAAGTTTAATTTAATGGACAACTCCACAATTTGATCATATCTTCAGTGTGACCTGAGGTACTGTATGAAAAGCATGTAAAGCTAGTATAAAAAGATTATAGCTGGAAATGGTTTTATATGCTCCGTTTAAGTGGTTTTGTTGGTTATGACTTAAATAATTAAGTGACCTGAAAAGAAAGCCAAGCAGTCTTTTTTCGTGTCTCCAAGGTTAACTGAAGATCCCTAACACACAAACACAAATACACAAACTGCACTGCAAAGAAAATACAGAGTAGAGTGTGAAACAGTGAACATCTACCATTTAAGTAAATTACAGCTGATAATTTTATTTTAACTTTTTGTCTCCATGGGCTAACAAATCTTCAAAGAGACATATTGTATGCAAAATCTTAATGGGAATGTTGTTAGAATAAATTAAAAAGTAAGCGTTTGATTTTAGTTTCAGTATATGATTTCAGCTGTTAATAAGTCCACCAAAACATTAAATGGAAAAGATAGAATAGAATACGGTAGAATAGAATAGAATCTGTCTGTGCCTCCTGAATTCTATTATAAGTTCTTTTGTTTGAAGAACATTGAGTTTCATATTATTTTCTGAGGACCAGTGAGACAAGTTATCTACCTTTCTCTTGTACCCTGTCTCATCATCTGGCCATGTTTTAATGACTTGGGTGCATGGAGGAGTTTGTTTCCTGAGGAGGATGTAGGCAAGGATGAGGAGCAGAGAGAGGTGGTCAGTTTGAGGGGTATCACTCTATAGGCATGCTTGATGTTGCTGTATACATGGTCCAGTGTCCTGTCCCCCCTGTAAGGACACTTAGCATGTTGGTGGAACTTGGGGAGTACAGATTTCAAACGTGTCTTATTAAAGTCCCCAGCAACAATATGGACACCCTCCAGGGTTCTCTCTGCTGGTTACTGATAATAAGCTGGATGTGGTTCAGAGCTCAGCTGAGCTAACGTTAGCATTGGGGAGGATGCAAACAATGGTAACTATGGCTGCCGTTAGCTCGCGGGGTAGATCAAAGGGCCTGAATCAGTCATTCCCAATGCGTAATATACCAACAATTTGTCACGTCCCGAAGCGTTCCATGAGAACGCGGAAGGTGACCTTCTGCGTTCCTATGCTACGTGCCAGATTGTGGATGAAATCAAATAGAATGACGCTCCCGCAGTAACACACGTTCCAGCCGTGTTTTCCAGCCCTAACCCTAACCTTATCCCTAACCTTAACCACCACCTTAATCGTGTTAAATAGTGTTTTCCAAAGCAATTTCAGTAAAATAAATTTACATGTGTAGATTAATTCCAAATGGTTCTCATTTTTCCGAAGTCGTAACATAGGGACGTGTTGGGTGGCTGAAAGCGTAATATACCTACGGTTTGTCACCTAGTCTAAAATGTTGCACTTTGGGAGTGAGAACGTGTTGCGTTGGCCTGCACTGAATGAACATGGCTTCTAAGTTCGGTGAGCAGTGATGGTCTGTAATTCTACTGTTATGGCACCAATCCTGAAGCACAGAGTCCACACTAGGGCATAACCTTCACTTTCTCAGGCATAACTTTAACCCAAATCACAATCTTTCCTTCAACTCTAAGCACTTTTGAAGCCTAAGCTTCCTCCTCTCACCCCCAGCTGGTCACAGCAGATAGTTGCCCCTCTCTGACCCTGGTTCTGCCGAAGGTTACTTTCTGTTAAAAGGGAGTTTTTCTTTCCCACTGTTATCAAATGCTTGCTTATAGGGGGGCATCTGATTGTTGGGGTTTCCTCTATTTTCTCTGTATTATTGTAGAGTCTTTACCTTACAATATAAAGTGCCTTGAAGCAACTATTGTGATTCGGCATCTATAAATAAAATTGAAATCGATCGAATTGAACTTACATAAACATACTCTAAAATAAAATGAGAGAAGATGAGAAAGCAATACTTCCACACATGACACAAGCCCTTGTCTCCATGGATGAACGTGCTATGCCTTATAAGACATAATTATAAGTCACAGTGATTTGTGCTTGATCCCCAGGGATCAATAAAGTATTCTGATTCTGATTCTAAAAGAAGGCTGCTTTTAAGGGGACAAACAGGAGGGAGAATGATATGGCAGTATTTTGGAGAATGGCTTATTATCCTCTGCCGGATAATGAGCCCAAACACACCTCAAGGCTTTATATTGGCAAGTAATGCTGGAATAACATGAGTACCAAGAGCAGCCTGAGACTGCATACCTATGCCAAATCCAACAATTACCTCCACAGCATTCATGAAACAAGTCATGCATGTTGTGGAGCTAATCAGGATCCAGATATCCTTCAGGATCCTGAATAATTTTCTTACGAACATCAAAATAATGTCTCCCAGACTGACTTAATAAGTTAATGACTTCTAATTTGGGCTGAGCTATACCTATGTAGACTTTTACATCATTGTAAATATATCCAAAACCTTTTGAGCAATACTAATAAGAAACAGCAAAGAAAACATTGGACAAGCAAACTAGACCAACTACCTAACTACCTAGAGAAGGTTATTTAAGTTAAAAAACAAACAAATGTAAAATATATCCACTAGTGGTCTTAAATACATAAGATTAATTCTGACAAGTTTACCAAAGTATGCTACATCCAATTTCAAGGGATTTCTTATGGTACACATTTATATTTTGAACACATTTATAATGTAAATTAAGGTCTTTTGTCTAAGTTTTCAAAAATGAAAGTTACCCTCTTGGTTGAAGTTATTAGTTCTCCTAAAACGCAGCATCTTAAAACAGGAACTGCCTCATTTCGAAACAGACGGTGGATGAGTGGATTTCATTCAGACCTGCCTTTCCAAAATGAATATAGAACATGTTAAAAGACTTCCTGCGGAGGATGATGATGATCTAAATTTAATACGCTTTTAGGTCACAGCAAACTGCTTAAGCTGTCAGGGAAATGACAACCAGAACACATATTTAGTATCTGTAGGTGTTTGACAAAAGCTTATTTGAAAGTTCATTTCCTGAACAACCACTTCTGTGGAAAATATATAATAGATGGATAGAAACAAACTCCTTAGCGATGAATTTTAAATGTATTTGCATTCACAGATATTTTGGGTGAATACATAGCAGCCGTTACCCTAATGTGGTATAGATTACATCAGTAGAATACGAGCAAAGAAAAAAGCATAATACAGTACAGCATAAAGTTGGACTTTTTTTTCTCAAATGACGCAAGAAAACGCCTTGAAAATTATTCGATGTCTTACATAAATTTTTATGAAAGCTGCTATTTTTTTACGTACCTGTAGATTCCACTGCATTTGACTCAATTTTAATTGCCTGGTCTTATTTTTCTCTCTGGCACTTTTTTAATTTTCAATTTTGTAAATGTCTGAAGAAGAAATGATGGTATGATAACCAGCATTTTCTTTGTAAGAGAACAGACCATGAAGAAGAAACTCCACTGATCAGGCTGAATCAAAATAAAACTACCAAGAGTCTTTACTGTCATCTAGTGGCTGCTACCATGAGCTACAACACATGAAGGCAGTAAGAATTAATTCGCCCTCAGTCTTGAAATGTAAGCAAACAAACCTCTTGAGATTTGTTGTTTCATTTTATCCCATTTAATTAAAAGCTGCTGCTTGGCTGGTATTGTTTCCACCTGATAAGTTTCATTAAAAAGTGCTGATGCAGACACTGACTTAGAAATAACATAAAGGTGCACGCAAAGCGCTGTTACATCAGCCATTAGCAGAACAGAAGAATATCTGATAGTAGGACTTTTTTTTTAACTAAGCTTTGAGAAACTTTTTTTTCTCCTTCTGTTATACATTGTTTTATAACAAGTCTTAGGGAAGTGTTGCCCAACTTTGCCTTCAGTCATACTCTATGACATAATTGTACATAGTTCCTTTAAATCATTACAGATATTTATAGCATACTTAGAAAGTGCAGTAAGTACATCTGATGTATGCAAATCCAAGAACTGATGATTTATAATATTTATAATTCATCTTTTTTTATTAACAGGAAGAGGTGGCATATGCATATTCAAAAAGATGGCTGAGAAAAAAGAAGTGGATTTAGAATTTTCCCCTAGTTTAGTGTTTTGTGTTTTCTTTTGTGTATCCCACAACAAATAGGTGGAGAAAGGGGAAAACTGAGACATTAAAAAAACATTAAAAAGCAGAAAATGAAATGCCAGATAGGCAGAAATGGTCTGACCTCTTACTTTTTGTATCCCTCCCAAAGTTCAAACAAAGCCTATCCCCATGACTACCAATAACAAGTATATTTAACTAGTGTGTGAACATATAATGTGTTCAAAGATGGGTGTGGTTTTATCAGATTGTTTTTTCTGTTGGGGAACTAAGAAAGGTAGCCCAACACACACTGATTAGGAATTGGAATAAAAGAACTCTTCCGCATATAAAGTTTACATACACTCGTCATGCACATGAACATCATGAATGATTTCTTTAAACTGTTCTCTTTCCAGGGTGGGATGATCATACAGCATACATCTTTAATAACTTTAATAAAATCAGCACACAAGTTTGGATTTATTTTGGATTTTCTCTAATCTACACACAATCAAAATGACACATACAGGCTCAAATATTTGCATACACGTCTAATAATATTTGGTTAAATGTTTCTTAGCAAGTTGTGCCTTGCTAAGACGTTTTTGTAGTCATAAACAATCTTGTGGCATAATTCTGGTTGGATATTTGACCATTCTTCTTGGCACTGAGAATGTGTACAAATTTTCAATAGGCTTTGGTAGCGCCATTCTAATGTTAGCCCACTTTATCGGTTTTGGAAAACAGTTTTAATCTGTGTTTGGCCTCATTGTCCTGTAGGAACACCCACTGGCATCCAAATTTCAACCATCTAGCTGTTGATTTAAGGTGAAGTTGAATAATTTGGACATAAAAGGCCTTCTTCAGTATTCCATACACTTTGTGGAACATACCATTACCGCTGGCAGCAAAACAGTCACAGTCCCAGAGCATGACGCTACCACCGCCATGCTACCACCGCCTGACAGTTGAAACCCTCACCTTTATCTAGTTCTCTTGTCATTATGGCCAAATAACTCAATCTTTGCCTTGCGTGACAATGAAACTTCTCCAGAAGTCCAGAAATCCAGAAGAATTTGGGGTTAGTCTGCCTTGTTCATTATTCCATCCACTCTGTACCAGTACCGCTGGTATCAAAACAACCCTAAAGAACGCTGCTGTTGGTAGTGGTAGCATCGCTCTTGGTACAGTGTTCTTAGGTTTGACAGCCTCACCCTTACAAACACACCTGCTCTCATTTTGGGCAGATAGCTCAACCTTTGTTTCCTCAGAGTGTAAAACCTTTCTCCTGAAAGCATTTCATGGTCATATTAAGGATCCCACATCTGGCAATTCTTGAGTAGAGTCTTAGGAATAATGTTACCAAGTTGGTAAGGCAATTTCTGTAAAGTTGATTTAAAAAATGTCACTCTACATTTCCAAGATATCCAGTTGCTCCTCCAGAATGATGGTGTTCAGTTCCACCTGCCTACTCCTGAATAATTATTTAGTGCATCCAGACAATACCAAAGGCACAAAATCAACACGTCCACACTGCAAATACTCTGAAAAAACACAAATACAAATTCCTGGCAGCAAGACAAACGCAGAAATAGAGGCAGAGTGACTGCACACAGAAATCCCCAATGCAACTATGAAGCAGCATGTTTGAATTGACATACAGTTAGCTGGGTGGGCTATTGATCTGAATATTGATCGACTGAAGGGTGTGGTGCTCCACTACTGCTGTGCTTTTGGCCAGACACTCATTATGGTAATATTAAGGAGTAAATCATTGTCATGCAGCCAAAAAAGTATATTAGAAAGGGCTCCACTGCTGATATGTGAACTTTATTTATATATTTATATCTTAAATCTGTTTCCAGATGTTTGACTCAAGGCCAAAATTCTTGATTCATTTAACAAATTAAAAGGCATGACCGAAAACCTCCGTGAAAGTTTAATGTAATTCAGAACTTCAAACAATCAAAGCCTTGTTTCCCAATCTTTTGAAATTCTGCAATAATTATGTATAAAGCGCTGATCTTTCTACCTGCTTTTATTGAAAAAGTATTTGTTTTATACTTACGTTTTACTGCAGAAACCTTGAAACACCATGGACAAAACTTTGAAACAACACTTTAGGAAATAAGGCTTGCAAAATTGTCTTTGAATATATTTTTTAATGTTCTTACATATGATGTTCTCTGTAATATTCTTCTGTTTTCTGCTTATAATCTTATATTTCTTTTAATGTGAACTGATTCTTTATTGGTATTTATTATCCACATCTGATCTGCATCTTTTTCTGTTTTAACTGTTTTTGTTTTTATAAATGTGCTATATCAATACATTTTTTAAGCATAGCATCTGTCCCTGCAGTTGATGTTTGATCAACTCAAACTACAGAAACATACAAAAATAAATGTCTTATGTGTTTACACCATTTTACTGGGTCTTTTAATACCTCTTTTAATAGAACAGTGGGAGCTGAGGGTTCAAGATGAAAAGAGGGCTCTAGTTCCTTTGTCCGTTCTGATCCTTTCCTGAGGCCAAGGGAACGTGAGATGCAGGAGGGCAGGCAGGTGTGGTTCCAGAGGTTTGTCTTTGAGTTGGGATTGCAAGACCGAGCAGACCAGTGTTGGAAAGCCAAGTGAGTAAACAGGTGAGTTGCAAATTGTGGACCAAGGCCGAGAAGAACTCGAGACAGAGAGACAGCACAACAAGTGCAAGGGACAACTAGATGCTGCAGTGCAACCATGGGGATCCAATTTACCTCTGCAGGCTCAAGCTGATCCTTCAATGCTGCTCCTTGATTGACGGAGGATAAAAAAACATTTGAGTTTGGTAAGAGGCAAGAACCTGACTCCGCCCAAAGGGAGGAGCCCAACTCAACCTGGACCCAGAGAAAACGCTCCTTCAACCAAGACCCTCATCCTGGACCATGACATACTTGTAACTTGATGGCTTAAATGATTGGCAAACTCATTAACTCATAAACTTTCTGTATGCCAAACTCCAGAAGCTTAGTAATTAGAAGAAAATTAAGATGTCTAAAAACTCTCTGTATGAATATCTTTTTACAAAATAATATAAGTCAGTTGAAATTCTTAACACTTTATCAACTAGATTACAAGAGCTGCTGGTTCTCTTTACAATTATTTTATTATTATTATTATTATTTTGCCTCCTCATTTGGACAAAGGGCACTGTAAAAAAATAAATAAATCCATTGTATATTTGAAGTAAGTTACTGGGAGTCCGAGTGCTGTTTCCAGCAACTTGCTAGTTTCATTTACCATAGATATCATAATGCATTACACTATGTATGATAATACAAAAACATTTTAATTTACTATATTTTCACTATATTTTATGTTACTATATTGTATTGTCATTATAATATTATTAAATTAATATTAAATCATTTAGCCTATAACCATATTCTAAATTAAAATGTCTAAGCAATATGTATAGTAGAACTTTTAGCAAAGCTGTTAGGAAGATGACAGCATCCTTGGCTCAAACTCATAAATGACAGCTGCAGTAAAAGTTTGCAGGCATATTAAAGATTCCCAGAGAAAAATTCATCCTGACTAAAGTAATGACCTGACTTCTTATCTGGCTCCTCAGGCAGGTTAAAATGTTTTTGACAGACACAAAATTGGCTGTAGTTCCCAGACACCTAGTATCGCAGTAATTTTGCTACTTTTCTAACATTTTTAATGTCTCAGCAATAACAGCTCCCAAATTTGGGATCTGAGTAAATATCAATAAAATGTCAGCTAAAATTGCATGAAACATGATGCAGACATTGATGAATGTCGTTCTACATTAGTTTCCAATTTCTTTATTTTAGCATTTGAATTCTGCTCTCCCCAGCATGAACTGTATACCATGAGCCTGATCAGGAAAATAACTGCAAAGCACCAGATCTGTTACATGCAGATATTACAGTTATGCACATCCAAGCTGTAGTTGTCAGTGATGATGTCACATATTGATGATTCACACTCTATGAAACATCAGTTTACTGCTGACTAATAGTTTATTGGTCTCAAGCACTAGGGAACCAGTCTGCTGTCAATAAATATTTTTTCCATTAAAAAAACAAAAACAAAAAACATGTATTTTGTTAAGCTGATCAAAGATCGTTTCACCATTTATACTGGAAATGCAGTTCTTAAACACTTTTTACAAAAGTGAAATGATTACTATCCAAAATTAAGGACTAAGGTAAAATGTATGTAGTATATAATGTGAATCATTTTTTGATTCATATTCTATTTGTTTTTTCTGTAAGCAGATGCTTGTACCAGCTGGTAAACATATTTATGTCTTCTTTAATGGCTGCTTTGGGCATCTTAACATGGGACTGTGTGGGTATTAATAGAGAAACTGTAGTTCAGCTTGGTAGTCTGTTGGTCATTCGTGGGAAGCTAAAAATTGCCTGTCAACCTGCATAAAGCATCAGTTGTCAGATGGGGGCATAGTGCTCAATATGTATGCTCACTGGGATAGTCTTACATGTGCTGATGTTGGTCTGTTAGCAGTTCACGGAGAAGAGCAAAGTTACAATTGTTGTTATAATTGTTAACAAACATGTTCATCAAATAATACAAGCAGTAAACGATAATAACAGAATATAAAAACAATACGCTCCATATAATACTTCAATCTGCAATAATTGCTATATATTCTATATAAACAATATATTATATAGAATATATAGTGATCTTGACATCTTGACATACTTCAATCTGCAATAATCACTATATTTTCTATATAATATATTGTTTATATATGCAGATTGAAGTATTATGTGGAGCCAAACTGTGCTTATAAAGCATTTATCAGATAACTTGAATGGCAACTTTAAGGGGTTAAAATAAGCTTTTTGAAAAAGATAAACTGGAATACTAAACCGTCGCTGATGTTACTTTACTTTATTACCATTACTTCAAAAAATTAATCACCTCTCATTTCTACCAATTTTGTTGCTTTTTCAAATGCAATGTTGTTTATTATTCCAAGTAAATTATAGTGAATTTGTTTTTTTTGTTTTTTTTAATAGTTTTGTTTGATACAGTTAAAGTGTATATTGGTCCAGTTAATCTTGAGATCCTTTCCATGGTTGTTAACAGAATTCTTCCAAAAACTGAATTATTCCTTTGAAATCAGCTATTCAATTTTTTGGGATTATTTTGTAAAATAGAATAACTGTTACTGTTTGCTCTATCAATTTTATTTTTACCGATAGTGGAATTAAGGTTTGCTTTTAATCATGGAATCTCACTTATTTTTCAAATTTAAATGTCGACCCAATATGTCTGAAAAAAAAAACTGATATGGCTTATAAAGATTTGGATATCTGATCAGAAATGATTAAAAACAATGCTGTATTATCTGCTAACTATGAGAAAAATAACCTGATTTGAATGCGTGTGGCTATTAACAGAACTGTATTTTGTGGAACTTGTGCATTGGTTTCATTTTTCAGTTTCACCTTCCTTGGGTTTGATGGGCCATATGTTGATCCTTTGAGACAGTTTATTGACTGGTGATAGAGGTTAAGCCATCAATGAATGAATGAAGAAGATATTGAAGACATATAGCCTTCATCTTGACATTTTTTATATATATTGCGGATAAAATATATAGTAAAAGTAGATGAACAGTATACCTGATGATCTACTGCTGTGTGGGTGGTGTACTGAAAGAAACAGGACTCCTTGTTACAAAGTATAAATGCTTGAAAATAATAAAAATAAATAAATAAATCAGTGTAACCCACACAGAGCTGTGTCAGCTGACACGACGGCGAACTCAGATACGACAGCAGCAGCCTCAGGGAGACAGTTGCCACGGAGACCGACGCACGTCATCCTGTAGCGGTTGCCATGGCCCTCCTGACGTCAAAGCCCCTCGCAAGATGCTTAGGAAACCCCCTGGCGCGGTTGCCGTGGATACTGGCGGGGGGAGGGGTGGGGTTAAGAGGAAGCGGAAGTGTCAGAGCAGGCGGAAGTGGTACTGCCCTGAATACCCTGAGCAGCGAGCGGAGGACGGCTTGACAAACTCACATCGTTGAGAGAATAAAATCGGGATTCCTAGTACATCTTAAATGTGAGTTCACCAGCATATTACTCGATTATCGTCTTATAGACAGTGTAAACACAGTCTTTCGTGGAGAGGAGCAGTCCGAGTGGTAGCCCCATTGCCTGCCTCTGCGGCGGAAGGTGCCTATTGTGGTCTGGGGCTGGGGGCGAGGGTTTAGGCCGAGAATGTGGCCGGATAACGAGAAATAATCCATAAAACACATATGAGCGGTTGCCTCTGCTCTCTATGCAGTTATTATACCACTGATCTTTAATTTTGAAGGCCCAGAATGAGATCGATGCATGCGCGATCCGCGGTCCCGTGAAAGGGGGGGAAGCGGCACCAAGTTTGGCCATTTTGACAGCTTAGCAACCCCAGCCGTCGCGAGAGCTCAGACATTTTAGCAGTCAGTGCTAGCTACATGGCGCCGCGGCTAGCGACAAACTAAACCGCAGACGCTATCTGCCATATGACGATCGTAATATCTGGCCTCATTATTCGCAGCATGGACTGGAAAAGACATCGCGATTATGGATTGTCTTTAAACGAACTCCGTCATGCCGTAGTGAAACGATATGGAAGCTAACCCACCCTCCATATTCCTTGGGAGTCTCCCCTCAAATTCGACTTAATTTCAAGATCTTTCGATTTTATGTAGCTCGATTAGGATAGTGAAGACATAGAACTAATTAAACATTAAACTACGTAGATTATTTGGCTACCGGTTTTGGTGTAACCTCGTCGGCGTTCAGACTGAACTGGGTCAGATCCCCTTAGCGGGCTAGGCTAACCATTAAAGCCAGTAAGCAGCCGTACTGTTTAGCTTCCATGCTAGCTGGCGGTAATCTAGCTCTCCATCTTAAAATTCCGCAGGGGAATGCGACAAGGAGGGCGTAACTGCTAGCAGGCCGACTCAGCGCTGTTACCTCAGTATTCGTGCCCCGAGGCCGTTTTTAAAAACGTCCGTGTCAGACTCTTTTTGTCGAGATTATGGATTTTACTCGGTTGGGCGTGTGTCGGTCCAAAGCTGAAGATGGTGTCCCTCGATTTTTTTTATTTTTTATTTTTTTAACGATAATTGTTTAGCTAGGTGGTTCAATAACAGCACGGCAAATGCAAAGCACGTTGGTCGTGTGCCAGACGATTGTAGCTTGGACTGAGTTGGATCAATGTCAAGCCGATGTGTAGCTCGCTATGGCGGTAAAGCAATGCGTCATTAATGCGCTTGTAATCGCGACCAGCGGCATTTTACCTAATGCTAAGTGCTAACTCGTGCTAATATGTCATAACACAGCTGTGTGAATTACGATGCACGATAGACCTGGCAATTAAATTGAGGCGGAGCCCCGTTTTAGTGTTTGTAGGTAATGCAAGCCATTACATAATATCTATCCTTTGTATATATAAAAAATTATAATAATGACACGCCTTGTTAGGTAGGAGTATCGTTTCTACACACAATCAAACAGTAATGAACCATGTTTGACACACCTGGTACAGAAATGATCCTCACATCTTCCTAAACAAGAACAAAAATTGTCCTATTTTTTATATTATTTTTAATTAATTGGTTTTAATAAAATGTCTATAATATCAGACATTGTATCCAGTTCCCATGACAATCGCTACAAAACCCAAGTTGTTTTCAGAACCCTACATTCTTAACAGAATCAAATCATTTCAATGTTATATCTTAAATTCTACTATTAGTATTTTAGTTTTATCAGTGTTATTGGAGAGTACAGTGAAGATTAAACAGGAGTGGAGGAAGACATCAGCAAAGGGTCTTGGATTGGACACGAACCTGGGTCCTGGGATATGGTTGCCTGCTCAAACCACTGAGCAAAACTGGTGTCTTGAATCAAATTTTGATGAATTATGAAGTTAACATTACTTTTGTTAATATGCATTATGTTCGAAACACATTAAACAAAATAATAGCCAGGAACCAATACTGCAGTCTGTGTCCTGGTGTCTCATCAAAAAAATAAAGTTGCTTTCCTGTGGTGCGTGTTAATACAAGTACATCAGCATCTGGCACCTGAATAGGAGATTTGGTAATGATAGGTGGTGGTGGTGGGGGACTTCACCCTGCCAAACACTGTCACCACCTAAATCATGTGTTTCTGTGACCACCATCAGTGATGAACATTAATTCATCAGTTTTATATATCAATTATGATTTTGGTTTTGTGATAATTAGGATAAAAAAAAAATTTCTGCTATGAGGCTCTTGTTTTGTCTTTTATTATAAATCAAAAACAAGTTTGACCTTGTTTGCTTTTTGCCCCACCCTAAAACCCTAAAATCACTGTTTAGATCAAATTCAGCCAAGAAGACTTTGGGTGACCATCGAGATGATATGAAAGTTCTAAAACGTTTGTGCAGGTGAACCTTTTGTTGTATGCAGGGTTTGACTCTCTAAACTTGTAAGCTTTTGCCAGCATGCTATCGAATTGTCGGTTTGTCATCGACTTCAACTCGCCGTCGCTCCACAAACCATGAAAGTCCTCAGAATCCACTGCAGCCTTGGCTACCTCTTCCTGTGTACAATCTCAGGCGTGTAGACACTACAGCCTGGAGGTGACTGGTGTTCAGCTTCCCACGAGATGATCCTGTGTCCCTGACATTGTTAACCTTTTTATAAAAATTATAATTATATTTAAAGTTGCACAAATCCTGTTATAAATGAATGATTTCTGTTATAAATAACTATTAGACAATTAAGATTATAGTAAGAGTATAGTTAACTCAAATATTCATGATTATTATGTTTTGCCTTAATACGGCAACCCTGTCAGGACCCACTCTGCAAAATGTTGCAGCTCCTTTGGCTTAACTTTTGAATGCCATTTGAATACATATTTTTATTAAAAACATTCAAAGTTTTTTGTATGGATTTCACACTTAAAACACCAGTCGTCATATATTCTGATGTTGGTTAAAGTGGGATTTGCCAATGTAAAACAATTATACAATTATATTACCCATGTGTCAGCCTCGACAAAACGCTGGTGAATCTAGAGGGATCACATTTTTCCTTCAACAAGTGTCCTGATAATGGACTGAATGGGTTTCTGAATTTATAATGATCATAATGGTCTCACTTTTTTTTTTTTTTTTTTTTTTTTTTTTGGAAAACTAATGGAACTGTGCTCAGCATCAGCAGATAATTGATTTCTGCTTGTTAGCCTTTGAATTGGCGCTCGATACGTGCTGTTGGTGCGCTCCCTGTCAAGAGGCCTTTAATTACTCAGCAGAAGAATAGGAGTGGCCGTTTAGTTGTGAATGAATAGCTGAAGGTTTGTTAGATTTGTCCGCTCTCCTGCTGTGACGTTTAGAGGTACTCATTCTTTTCATATTTTCACAGTAGTTGTTGTAAAGATAAGAATCTGGTATTGAATTTTCTTTTAAATCATCCCTATAGATTATATTATACATTTCCTAGATACTGTATTTAGGCTTTAAGTGTGTTTTTTGGCAGATGCCTTTCATTTATTAACAAATACCAATTTTCAGACTGGCAGTTATGATTGCTTACAACTAAAGTACAAGTGTTAGCGCCTCACGCTAGTCATTTTTTAAAATATTATTATTTATTACAGTTTGTAAGTTTAATAGGAAACAAATTGACTTACTGTTTGGTTGACTAATAAACATAAAATACCTTTTTTTTTTTTTTTTTTTTTTTTTTTTAATTTTTAATTATTTTTTTTTCCTGGAATCTGAGCTCCATTCAACAAAAAAAAATGCTAACAAAAACCAAAAATGCTTCCTTATGCATAATTGTTTGTGCTTATTCTTAAACATAAACAATTAAAATGACTGAGTGTGCAAAGAAATCTGCATATTGATCGGAGTGAATTAAATTAGGGAAAGCGTTAAAGCAACTAAACCACTTAAATGTAGAAGTAAAAGAGGGCTATTTGTTTCCACAAATGCCTCAGCACCCTCTGGTGGCAGTGAGGTAAACTGTTACATGTTTTTAATATCATAGATTAAGATTTGAAAAAAGTACACAGAATGTTGCCCCAACTGGGTTATTTTCTTTCTTTCTTGCTGCTTTTTTTTTTTTTTTTTTTTTTTTTTTTTATATAAAGAAAATACTTATTAGTAGAAGACAACCTCAAGTGTCCTTTGCTGTGACAACACACTGTTCTTAAAACAATGTCATTCCTCATGTGAAAAGAGAACTAGTAAGGCAGGCTACCTGGAACTTTGAAGGCGCTACTTGTTTAGATTGCTGAGATAGCTTCTGTGTACACAGTGTCCTCTATTGTCATGTGCTTTACCAGTCGCAGTTCAGCAGTAGGGTTGGCCTGAAGAAGTGAGAGTCACTGCTGGGGAAAAAACCAAAATGACATAATACCTTGTACCACTGGAAGAACTGCTAAAATCACTGTACCAAAAATGTCTGTATTTTATGGCTTAATTCTAAAGCTAATAGACATTTTTGGACACATTTGCATATATATGGCCAAAGAATTCTCAAGAATTTATTTATTTTTTTCTTTTGGTTACACATTTCAAAACTAACTAGAAAAAGCCAGTTAAAATAAATGAGAAATACTATACCTAGGCATTTATCAAAGGAGGAAAGATTCAAAATTAAACAACATATTTTTGTATGTGACTATGTGAACCTGTTGGAGAATAGCGGTTAATTTAAAGGTTAAATCTGAGTTAAATGTTTTCAGTCAATGAGGTTTGAACCAGGTGTGGGGGCCCAGTTTTGCGTCAGTAATGAGCGTCTTTCAAAGTCTGATCTTCACAACATATTATTGGAAGGATATATAATTCCCCGTACAAGATGCATGTAGCCTCGATGTCACCCAGCAGTCAGTGAAGCCTTGAGCTAAGCGTTTTTGAAACCAAATCTTGGGATCGAGGGGTAGATGTGAAATTGGTTGCGTGACCTTTTCATGAATCACAAGGTAGGCGAGCTCTAAGGTGCCCTGCCTTGTCTTCCTTTTTGACACCAGTGGGGATGGTAATTTGCAAAATTGATATTATCCTGTTTTAGAATGGTCTTGTAGCTAGTGATTGAGAATCTAAACTCATCGGGAAAGTTTTTATTGAAGTCACTGATCTGGCGAGCTGAAAGGTCAGTTACCCATGAGCGTGTACACAACTGGACTTCTTTTTGCAGCTGGACCAGTCGCCTCCTGCTGGTCATTAGAAGGAATTCAGGTTAAAGGAACTTTATCTTTGGGTGCTTTTTTTCAAACCCAGGATTTATATTTATATATTCCATAAGATTATTATAAAAAGAAATCGAGCATCGTTAGAAGTACTCTGATTGTTAGGAGCATGAGACACTGAGTTTAATAGACGTCAGAAACGAACAAAGACTAGCTTCTAGTCTACCAAAGTCGTCGTCTTGTTTTGTTCACCAGAAGACTTCACCAGAAGAAAGCTGAACAACAATGCTTTGCACTTTTCCTCATTGGGATGCATTGAGGAAGCTACTTCTGCCCAAAAACTGCTCTGTTGCTGTCTAAGAGTTTGCTAAAGCCCCCGTGGATGAACCACAAAGACTTGTTTTTTTTATTTCTTTTTTTTGTTTAGGTTTTTTTTTTTTTTTTTTTGACTATTGAGAGACAGAGAAGAAGGAACATAAAAACGTAACCTGTAAAAGTAGGGCTGCCACAAACGATTATTTTGATAGTCGACTAGTCACCTATTATTTTTGCGATTAGTCGACTAATCAGATCATGCGTCTATTGGACGTAAAACGTACAGCTTATTGCACCAGCAGCATCTGCTCTTATATAACTATCATTAGCTTACAGCTTGAACTGTTTAAGGTATGTGCTAACTAAAAATAAAGACAAGATGATAGTTTATTAAACTTTTAATGAAATTTGCAGATTGTCTCGAAGTTTAATAAACTCGGCCGTCTGTTCTTTCTATGTAAAATGACAGGACACTGGACTAAATTCTCTATCATTTCACACTTCTGTTTAATCAGTTCTCTGTTTGACATTTATTCAGCTGTGTAAAAACTTGTGTAACGTTAGTCTCAGCCAAACCAATTTACTGAGGAACAAATAAAACTCTGAAAAAGCCAAACAATAACATTTTTAAATTATCTGAGCAACTTATATATCACGTTTAACCTGAAGTGAAAGACCTCGGGGGTTTGAAAATGATGTGCCGGGAGTTCGCTGTTCTCGCCGGCTCTAGTGAGCCTCTAGCTATCGAGCTGGTGGATAACAGACGTCTCCGAAAAAGTCGGAGCACCTTTGCAAATATGTGATGTCTTGATAAACCGAGCAGAAGTTTGCACAGCTACATTCTCGCCTGAAAATATGTTAACAGTTTATTTTGTGACCCAGAAAGAGTAATAAGAGTAATATTAAAACTAAGCAGCTGCCGCCATTGTTGAAAACTGGAATTGGCTGAGCCGTGCTATGAATTCTGGGATAGGTTGGGCCACGAAGGATAAACCCGACCCATCCTTCAAATCTGGGGACGCATTTGGGGGAGTCTTCGAATTTGGACAGGCTTCGCCGCGTCGCTGTAATGTAATTGGCCTACAAATGCGGCCTCCGAAGGATGCGGCCGCTAAATTAAATCCTAATGGAACAATGAGTTTTCAATTGGAACAGAGGAATCTGAGGAAATCTGTCCACAAACAGGAATTGGGTCTTCCAGCAGGACCACCCCCAAAGCACAAGGTATCCTATGCCCTCCCCGTCCAAAAAAAAAAGTCAGAGCTGTTGTGTTAAGTATTTGAAGCATACAGTTAGTGTATGGAAACCCACTAACAACCCAGCATTGGCGCTACTTTACACAGGAATGTCTTTTTTACCGCACAAAAACGGGTGTTACTCGTGAAATGGAACTGTCTTGGGAGAATTGCTTTTGACCAGAAGAAAGAATTCAAAAATATGTCCACGCACACTTAAAACAAATCTCCTAGAATGGTAATCTCTATCTGATGAATAAACTGTGGCAGTTACCAGAAAATTACTAACCACAGAAACATGCCACAGTTTGAGAATGTTGGGGAGAAATAGGATCTGTGCTGATTTGAAATGTTGATCGACAGTTCCAGACTGAAATCGGTGCCAAAACTGTGTCGACTAGAAGTCGACTCGACAGGCCGAATTGTTGACAGCAAGGCCTAATTGTATCTTCAGTGAGTCATTGTTGGAAAAACACATGAAAAAGTCCAAGTGAGTGCTAAAAATGTTTTATAGGCACCAGATCTAAAGATACTTTACAACCTGCTCTTTAATTTAAAATCTGAGCAGTTGACATAAAAGCCAGTGTTAAGCAGAAAACAGCTCAGAATAACCGAATAAATTCAGATGTCTGTTTTTGTGGCCTGCTTTCATCTTTGATATTGAATTAATGACAGTAATTCTCTTATTAGACTAGAACTTGGTTCAGAATGAATTTGAAACCATTTTAATGATGTGTTAATGACATCAGATCTGTCAAAAAATAACTTGTAAATCTCAGATTTGGTTTTATTTATGGTGGGAAATGTGAGAGAAGTACAGTAAATAAAAGTCCTCTGCTTGTGGCATTTATCATAGCTCATATTTTCTTTGCCCTCCATAGGGAAACCCTCTTTCACAGCGAGGTGAGAGGTCAGGTAAGCTCCAAGGATGCTAAAACTGAAAAGAGAGGTAGTTTTGAATTTCCCTCTGGTAGATAACTGCTGACGGAGCTAAAACTGTAGCAGCTAAGGCTGCTTTGTGTATAAATGTGTTTGTACATTTTATTGTTGCCGTGATGGTGTAGTCGTGTTTTCCTTAGCAGTTTAAATGTGTAATGGTTAAGTGCTTAAAGCTCATTGTGGCAAATCCAAAGTGTGATGGTGTAGATATAAAAGGCGATGATGTGGCCTACTTAGACCTACAGATTCATCTGGAGAGTAGAGCAGCCCTCGGGGATGAAATAACGGGGAGCAGCCATTTCGCTGCAATTGAGGTTTTGACATTTTATGAGACATTTTATTAAGTCTTTGCCAGTATATCCAACACTCTCGTATGTGACGTTAGGATGCGCTAAGTGCGATGATGTGGATTCTCTTTGCTAGTGGGTTGACCAGCTTTTTACACGTTCCTGTTTTCTTGCAAAGTGGCACCTGCAAGTGCAGTATTCTAGCTATCACATCTGCTATTTCTTTCAGCTTCTTCGATATGTTCTGCTCTTATTAAAAGCGCTGATTTCCACACCTGTTTCTCACAAGCTCTCTATCTCTGTATAGTTTCGCTGCCCATTTCTGGTCATAGATGAAGAGCTGCAGCGGTGAAGTCCTAACTCTGGTCTCCTTCTTCTTGCAGTCTAAAAGATGGATAAGAGCGACCTGGTGCAGAAAGCCAAGCTGGCAGAGCAGGCCGAGCGCTATGACGACATGGCGGCTGCCATGAAGGCTGTGACAGAGCAGGGCGCAGAGCTCAGCAACGAGGAGCGCAACCTGCTCTCTGTCGCCTACAAGAACGTGGTATGCTATCAGTCTTATCATTTGTGCGTGGGTCGTTTTGATATTCTTCTTCTCCCCGCAAACCTGTAGATCCGTGACTCCCAAAGTGTCGGCCACGGTCCCCTGGTGAGCTGTGAAAGTATTACGGGTGGGCCGTGAGAGGTCATTTACAATGAGTATACTATTATAAATTCAGCTAACTGAAAGGTTGATATGATTTTGCTCTTATTATTGATAGGAAAATGTCACTTTAAAAATAGCTTTATTTTTTTGGATCCCCCTTATTATTACAGAGGTTGCAAACCTGCCACTGCCCATCATCAGTGGTGACCTGTGATTTCAATGAAAAGCTAGATGACTATAGGAATGATTAATGGTTTTCCTTTTTATCCTTATCACTTATCTATGCTGGATAAGCATAGGAAATTGAGAATTTAACAGTGTATATGCTGAGATTTGTTTTCACTGGCAACACTGTTGGATTACAAGTATATTTGATCTGCTCCTGCTCTGCAGTGAAAATGAAAATTAATATTTTGTCAAAATTCTTCAAAATTTGATCTTTTGATAGTAAAGGTTTGTAGCTAAAAGCCCAGATGTACTCCTGACCATGAGGCTTGTTCACTTCAAATTTCAATTTTTATTTATTTTTTTGTTATTTATTCTCCTACGACTCACAGTTCAAATAATAGCCTTGGTCTTTCCAAGTTATATGATATATGGTGTTGAGTAATCACCAAAATACTGTACTGACCAAATTAATTGTGATTGTAACTGCGATATTCAAAACTAAAATGCCGATAATAATGGATTAATTTGACAGATTGTATCATTTTCTGGAGACATTACACTCGTAGTGTTAATGAATTCTTTTGAAGTAAAAATCTGTCATCTTTTGCAAAAGGAACCATAAAATTCTGTGTTATGACTTTATAGAGGAGTCTCTTTGTTCTCATGTTTAGTTTGTCACCACAGCACATTATACAAGGAAAGTGTTCTTTGACCCCATATGATCTTAAAAGCAGAAAGAGCGCTTTCACAGCTCATTGATAACAATACATTTATAGCACCTATGTCAGCTATAAACGAGTCCCTCCCTTCAGTCCTCTGTTTTTAAATCATTCTCAGAGATTTATTTGGAAACCTTTACTGTAAAAGTTTTGGGTGGCCGAATATTTTTTGAAGTTCAGCATAGCCATAGTGTAGTCCATCTTGGCACGAATCAGTAACTAAAATGCCAACTCGTTCAGCTCTAAGACTGTTCTTAGCTGTGCATTTTACATTTAGTGGTTTTTATTTTTTTTCTGTAAAGATTTTGAAGTTTGAAGCACAAATTATGTAAGAACAGCCCGAGGCTTTCCTGCACTGCCGCTCTGTTTATCATTGGGGTTTTTCTTAAAGCTTGCCTGCACCAAGTAGTACACAGTTCAGTTGATTTTGCCTGCTTCAACAGCAACTGCAGCAAAGTGGATAGTATATATGTGTTTAGTTCGGACGTAGGAAATAAAACACTGCAGTTCAGACGGGTTTCGTCTGGTTTTGCAGTTAATTTTGTGAACTGTTATTCAGTGACAGACTTGGAAAAAAGATATTAATTAATAAAACGATACAAGACAATGAAGGTGGGATAAATGGAAATGAAAAGCAAAAAAGAAAAAGCAGTATTATTAGCATTATTCATCTAATTTATTTTCAGTAATCTCATTTCAGCTCATCAGTTTTGATGCTGTGATTAAAAAGACTTGTGATTTCTAACATTTTAGAATGACATTAATGACTTTGTGCCCTGATGATTTGTTGCAGCTGTTGATGTCCAACTATGTACCAAAACTATCCAAAATCAACCCTGAATATTTGCATTTTTAATCATGGTTACTCAGATGCCCGCATCAGTTGATGGGCAATCAGCATCTGCTTCAGATTCAGCATACTCTGTGCAGATATCAGCCTGTGCTGCAGCCTGATAGTCACTTCTTCAGAAGAGCAAAAACACGCCACAATGTGCAGATTGAAACCCAACATATCAAGAAAATGCACAGGCATCTGTTATGTATGGTAATGCTTTAATCAAAGGTGCATTGTGGCCCCGAATAAACCTTAGATAAACTTAAATTCATTCTCATTTAGTTGTAGATCAGATGCAGTAAGATGCTGTTTTTTAATGTGACTCCTTCTGGTTTGCATTGTCTTTGCTAATAGGTGGGGGCACGCCGTTCATCCTGGCGCGTCATCTCCAGCATCGAGCAGAAGACGGAGGGGAACGAGAAGAAACAGCAGATGGCCCGTGATTACCGCGTGAAGATCGAGGGTGAACTTCAAGAAATCTGCAATGACGTGCTGGTATGAACAAGAGTGGGGCAGAGAGGAGGAGGGGGGGGGGACGAGGAGTTGTGAAGGAACAGTGAAAGAAAGGAGAAAATGGATGGTTGTGATGATAGAAGGAACGGCAATACTTAAGAGAAGGCAGAAGATGGTGAAGGAAGGCACACTGTAGTTGATCCCTTCTGGCTGTCATATGGTGCTACTTGTGGAGATGGTACCGGTAATAACGTAGCTGGCAGCTGTTGAGAGAGCTGCCAAACAAAGCTTTAATTTTCTTCTCGGTTTTTTGCTTTGCTGCCCCACTTGGCACGTTTGATTAATTTTATTTGTGTTCACTTTTCTATAGAAGAAGCTGTGCACGCGCACGTGTGCTCCAAAGGGGGGATGGTGTGGGCAGATTAAGCTGTGTATTACCCCCCCATTGTTCTTAAGATGACACAGCTTGCCCATTTAGCAGTGCTGTTAATACTGCAGTGCCCAGTGACAGTAACCGTGCGTACTCCCAGCAAATTAATATTGAGCGGTAACCCCATTGACTAGACACCCTTCTTGAATCTCACATGGACTTTGTTCTTGCACAAGATTATTTTTATGATCTTGTGTGAAAAAGTTATGCATAAATGTTTAGCCAGGCAGCTTCATATCAGTTACTGCGTGTTTCTTTCTTCTGAAACTCTTGACCACTGCGCAAAGACATCATGGTCCTGCACAATCCCAGGGAGCTATGCAAAGTGTTTCTCAGATAAAGTACTTGCAAGTAATTGTGGTAAAATGCCTTATGAACGTTCACGACAAGAATGAAGGTCATTAGTGTGCTAATTTAATGCTGTAGGGTTGTGCCACATCATATCGTACATGATAATACCGGTACAAATTTTTACGTGACATAAAAAGGCTATATAGCACTATCATTGCTATAACAATGCCTTGAGTTTACAGTCCCTCGAGTTCAACGACGAGACAAGCCCAAGCATGTCTAAAAGCAAGAGTTGTGTATCAGTTTCTGATGATGCTTTTTTTTAAGGTACTACATGTACTTTTTACCACTTCCAGCAAACCACCACACTTTGCCAAGTATGGAGGAAATGTTTCGCCACTTGAGGCAAAATTCCGTCAAGCTAAATATTCAAACAGTTATGTGATACTTCAAATTTCCAGGGAAAACACTAACTGCTTACTTTTGTGCTTACATTTGACTTATGCTGTATCATTGGATGTAATGCTGTGTCACTACTAGTGCACTTGAATACTGCCCGTTTCAGTAGAGTCACTCTTCCAATGAGCAAGTGTGCTTTTATACAGCAGTTACCTGTATATGTTAGGGGTGCAACGATACAGAAAATTCACGGTTCGGTTCGATACTTTGGTGTCACGGTTCGATTTTTTTTCGATACAAAAAATGTTCATGCCTTTTTAGTCATTTATTAAAATTATAAATATATATTTTAATTCAAAAGTACAGTTTTTAAATGTAATGTTGCTGAAACAAATATAAATATCTGATTGAGAAATCACTCATCTTTGGAAAAGAGAGTTTATTACAGAGAAATGGCTCTTTCCAAAATAAAAGCTATACTATACGCTTCTTCTGGGGTATATTCTCAGCAGCATATTAAACATATCAGGTCCCCATAAGGAGAATCATGTGCTAACGGCTGTCTAAATGACTCGGGTAAAGTTTGTAGCGTGCGTGCTTGTTGTTTTTGTCTGCTTCCGCTTGTCTTTGCACTAGGATGATGTCGGTGTAAATGTGCAGTCATATTCGTTGTGTTCCCACTAGTGCTGTCAGCGTTAATCTGAAATGACGTTAACGCCACAACACGGCAAATCTCCGTTAACGAGCTACCGCGGATCGCCCCGTGCGTGGGGCTGGATGGCGTCAACACCTTAACCAGCAAACTGCACTAACGCAGTAGTTCCCACCAATGTAATTGAGCATTGCGTGGCACATCCGACATACTCTTTTACTTTTGTCCATGGCGCGCTTACCTTCAGGGTCATACTTCACACGAAGACCAAAATAGTTCCAAACGCCAGATCTGAATGAGGGTGGGGGAGGTTCAATTTGCCATGTTGCAACGAGCTTAGCTTGTCTTGCTAGTTTGTGCTGCGCTCAGTGGATCTGCGCTCGACAGTGCAGCCTAGGCGGATAAGTCGAACGCAGATCCACTGAGCTCTCAACACAGACAGCATCGTCAGAAGAAAAGTTGATAAAATAAATAAAATTTTTTAGTATTGTTCGATACATATGCGTACTGAACTGAAAGCACTGTATTGAACGGTTCGATATCGATACATGTATCGTTGCACCCCTAGTATATATGCAGGAAATCTTCCTCGTGATAATGTCAATGAATACAATTACCGAATTCTGGGTCATTTTGGTTCAAAACCATCAAGCTGAACGATGTGAATCAGTTGAACGACAGTCCATATGGTGCCTGTAAAAGAGCAAACACAGAAGATACTTTTGGCTGCTCCCAGCAGGTAGCTCCACATGTTTGATTTGGCAGTTTTTACACTGGATGCCCTTCCTGATGTAACACCAGAGGGATTTGTTTCCTCCCAGCATCTTTTACTTTTTAGGCAAACGAACTGGAATAACATTTATTAATTTATCTATTTTTTTCAAGTTACGGCTTGTCCCACTTCTTAAATATAATTTATAACAACCAAAGTGCATATAATAACAAAAGTGACCTGTGAAATTGTACCAAACAGAATCAACCCAATATACTGGGTATAAGCCAACTGCTGATGTTGTTTCAGCAGCCCAGAGTGAGTTATGTTTCCATCACACTCCAACCTCATAATTTATTGTTAGTGCAGACTTCAGATAAAGGATGGCTGAAGGAAAATACAGTAATTGTGTCTGAACCTGAAGTGACCTCATAGGCTTCAAGTATCCTCATTTGTTTTCATTTTCAAACACTTGGAACGTTAATACTTTTGCCTCAACTGGAAAGTACTTTCGGTGAAGCTTCCTGTATAAATAAAGGCCTTACTCAGCTGTTCAAGTGTCACTTTAAAGGAGCTGTTAAAGTGTTGTGAGAAATTACAGTTGTTTTTTGTTTTTAAACACTTGTAGCAATAAATATGACTTAGGCCTCACTGTCAGGTCCTGACAAGGCTAGAACATAAATTGCTCAAGGTCAAAGCAGCTCAAATTTTTTAGCGCATGAGCAGACTTCTAATAATATCTTCAAGGTCAAACCATCTTCAAGCCTCCGCAGTGATGTGGTGCTGTAGGAATGATGGGAGAAAAGGATGGGTAGAGACATGCTGTCCTTAAAGCAGCAGGAAGCTTGGAAGGGGAGAGCTTTGATGCATCCACGGGATGGAAAAATATGTCAGTAACCCTGACCTAGAACAGCGTACCAGTGGATCATCATATCGCATCATATTGGCTCTCCAAGAGTAGTGTTTTGTTGTAAGCTGAAAGATGAATTCTGCATTTTAAAATTAGGTGTATTTGTTGCTAAAATAAAACGTAGGTAACCTGATTTAGCAACTGCTGTGGGGAGTGGACGGGCGTGCTGCAAACTTGAAATGCGGAATAGACGGAGCACTCGCTAACCTTGTGCAAAGTCATCAATAGCCAAAGGCTTGCCAAAAATTACATGTTGTTCTTCATTTTGTTTTTGATGCTGAACTTATCCACAGTCACTGCTCAGTTTTAGTTGGAGCGCCAGAAGAAAAACACTTACTGGAAAATCAGCTTATTTATTTATTTTTTTTAAATTCAGTTTTGTGACTTTTTTTTTTCCTTTTACAGGAACTACTTAAAAGAGGCAAATCATTCTTTAGTTGCTCTGTCATCTCGAAGTTATCAGCTCAGGATCACATGTAGGCATTTCCTCGCTGTATTCGCTCAGAAGTCAAAGCGCCGAGTGCAAGTGACTAAAGTTAAAATGGCTACCGCCCCTATATCATGTCTACATGACATTCCCAGGACAGGTTACTGGAGTCAGCAGATTAAAACAGAATCATTGTAATCACTGAAACAAAGCTGACCTCAGTGAGGAAGAGGCTCTGGGGTAAAGTGAGAGCTGATCACATGGTCAGAGTAAAACCCTTCTTTAAACGATCAGATGAGGACAGCAACAGCGGTATGAACCGTGACACACATGCTTGAAGTTGGTGTCACCCCGGCAGCAAACCTGGCTTTCTCTTCTTTTCAGACAAAGAACACATTAATAAGCAGGTGGCCCAAGGCACTGGGACACGGCTTTATTTCTTTCGCACAGAGGAGTCTTATATATGTGATAATACAGAAAACACAATTAATTACACCCACCATGCCCATATCTAGCTCCACTTTTTTTTCTCATGCTTTAGTAGAATGGCTTCGCAGGATTTCCAGCTCAAAATAATCCCCATCCGTGTTACCCTCATTTCATCCTCTTCTTTTTGACTCCAGCTGGTCTAGCTCTCCTCCTCCTGATTCTGATTGGCTTCTCCTCATAAATAGGTTTGAACATCAGGTGGGCGGGGCTTCTGTACTCACTACCAGAGTGGTGGCGATCGTATGAGGGTGGGAGATTGCCGCTTTTATTGAGATCACACAGAGGCGAGAGGAAAAAACCGAAGTGAAGTTGAGCATTTGGCTCACATGATTACTTGTCCAAACACTGACCTCATCATGGAAACTTTGAGCACTTTGAACATTCGCATTTGTAGCAGTACAGTATATGACAGCTAGTGGGGAAAAACATCATAGCTCAGTAATATACCATGCATATTAAGGAATAGCAGTGTTCTTAAAATAAATCTACTGGATAAAAATGAGCGAAAGTACGGGTGTTGAGAGAAGTAGACCTTTTGATGTATTCAGACAAGTCAAACTTTTTAAAGGCTTTACAGTTTTCAAACATTAGCAGTAATTTTTAACTAAAAAGAGAAGCTGTCTTCAACAGAAAATCTATCTACACACACACCTGGAATGGTGGGATCAGCAGAAGCACAGGTAGCCATCAGGAAATGGTCAGATACAGTTACCAGTAATCCTGCATTTGAAAGGTGTGGATGGGGGTAGTGAATTTCTAAAGCTATTCGACAAGCACGTGTAAAGAAGCGTCTGGCAGCTTGATGCTGTTAGTGATTGCCAAAGGACTGCCTCCATCCATTATTTAAATGTGTAGGATGGGAGAGTCAATTAAATGAGCGTAATTGAGGTTCGGGTGTTTACTCTTTAGCTGTTGGTAATGGTGTTTGTATTCATCACATGTTTGGCTTTAGCAAAGGCCGTAATGCAAATAGACTGAGAAATATTAGCAAAACCCTCTGTGTTCAAGGTGTTTGTTTACTTTCCACTCGTGTGTCTTTATGTAATACTCAACCTGTAATGTCTAAGTGCAAAATGGAAAAAAAACTTGTCATCTGTCTGTTTCAGAGCCTGCTCGACAAATTCCTCATTCCCAACGCATCTCAAGCGGAGAGCAAGGTGTTCTACCTCAAAATGAAAGGAGACTACTTTAGATACCTGTCAGAGGTGGCCTCTGGGGACTCAAAGAAGAGTAAGTAGTCTGAACGAACCTCTGATATATTTAAATGGGAAAGATTGTTTACCTTTTCACACAGCACGTGATAACTGGTCATTTGTGTTGTGAAGATACGGTGGAGAACTCTCAGATGGCCTACCAGGATGCCTTCGACATCAGCAAGAAGGAAATGCAGCCAACACACCCCATCCGGCTGGGCCTAGCCCTCAACTTCTCCGTCTTCTACTACGAAATCCTCAACTCGCCCGAGCAGGCCTGCTCTTTGGCTAAGCAGGTTGGTCTTTAACACTTTATTTACTCATGTACGATGGCTGAATTTGCATTTTTGCCGTTTTTATTGAAATGCAGATTAGACAGGTGGTCCTTCCTCCACTGAACAGTCTGTCATTTAACAGTCATAAGACACATGGAGTCTCACCAGCTCCTGAGCTCTTCCTCCCAGACAAATACAGCCATTTACTGCTAAAACCAAATTTTGCTCTATATACCACTGTTATTTTGAAAACTAATAATCAGGATGCAGTTGAAATGCAGATTATCAGCTGATTTAATTCACAGTTGAAGAATTGGGGGCTAAAATATGGAACCAATGACTCCATCAGCACTGGGTTTCCTCTTTTATGATCCTTTTCGGGCCTTTACTCTCAGTCAGCCATTTACACAGTATTCCCCTTCTTTCTCCTGAGTTGCTTTTGAAGTATGCTTTGGGTCATTGTCCACCCATTGTGTATTGCTTAGCACACAACAGTCAAACTTTGCTGCATTGGGCTGAATCTGAGCAGAAGGTCTAGCGTCCAAGTGTGCGATCGTTCAGAATGTGGATTCTTCTCTTTCCGCCTGTGGTACAGGTTATCTCTGCTTCACTCGTCTGCACTCTTCCAGAACTTGCCTGGCTTTTTTAGGTTTGCTTGGGTCGGACTGACACAATTTAATCAAACGCTGAGCATGAGGCTCCATGCAGACGCCCACAGCAGACTTCAAGTGAACTTTAAATAACAAAAACAACCACTCGTCCATGATATCTGCGGCTGGGTGTGTGCTTCCTGTACTCTACAGGGCAATGGTCTACAAACCTCTGTATTTTCTCCTTTGTGGTCTTTTCCTTATTTTTTTGACTGGGATAATGAAATGTCTACCTTCTGGAGAGTTTTCTATAGTTGGCTTTTTGGTATGAAAGGTGTTTTTTGCTATTGAAATGATTGAAACGATCCTGTGATCATCCACCATGGTTGTGATCAGTTTCTTTACATTTGTGTCCCAGCTATCTTTCAGTGGATTTGTTTATTTTGACAGCTGCTGGTTCATAGCAACAGCTTCCAAATATCACAATTGGCAACTGCAGATGTTTTACTTGCTTAATGGATCAAAGAAGCATCAGAGAAATGGCTCACACCTGTCCATGAAACACCGTTGAGTCAAGTTCAATTTGGTCCAGTGCGATTTATTGGAGCTAATATTAAAGAGCTGTCCTCAATTTGGATATGCTATATCTTTCATATAGCTGTAACTCATACATGTTTTTTTTGGGGGGTTTTTTGTTTTGTTTTTTAAGCTTGTCTCAGTGAAAACAAGTTTTCAGAAGGAAATTAACCAGTGAACTTCTCCCTGCAGGCTTTCGATGAGGCAATCGCCGAGCTCGACACCTTGAACGAGGACTCGTACAAAGACAGCACGCTGATCATGCAGCTACTAAGGGACAACCTCACTGTGAGTATACCTGTGAACAGGTGTCGTTACTGAAACTCGATGAGTTTCAGGATTAGAATTAGAAATAATTAAAGGTCTCTTAGAGGAGAGTGGCACAACTTGCAATTGTTGAGTGTAAAACATAAATGCGATGTGATTCACAGACACTGTTATATCGGGTTTCCTGTTGGGTATGGTTGGGACAAAACTCTGCTAAAGCTCAAGAATGCAAATCAGAGTTCACATCAGTGTTTCAACTCCAGCTGCCATTAAATCCTGTTTCACTTTTTTTTTTTATGTGTTGGCCAACAACCGAGCACACAGCACCGATATGCAGCTTGCAGCCACTTGCCAAGGTTTTGCTCTACTCTCTTTTCTTCTGCCAGGATCCGATGGCGAAGAACAACAGTGTCGATGACTGATTAATCATATTACCATGATCACAGACTCACAGGCTGCATTAATTTAATGCTACCTGCCAGCAGGATACTGATGATTAGAAGAATATGTTGAGTGGAATTGTTTTTCATTCATATGCAGCAACGTTTACACATTGCTGACTGTTGCACATCAGCCAGCAAATTTAAGTCTTTAAGCTTGGCCGTCTAGAATCCACAAATAAAAATGCTGAAGTATATTTGTGTGCACAATACACATACTACAGCATTGCTTGTTCTCTTTTAAACTTATAAGAGTCACGCTTACCAGGGATGCACCAATCAAGTGTTTGTAGTTCCGATCTGATACGCTGGCTGGATCGCCTGCTACAGCCTCTTCCTCACAGTTAGGAAAACGGATAATTAACACTGGTATTGATTGTACCTCTTCTTATTTTTAACACGGAACCAGGCTCCCCTTGAACAAGTAAATTTACTAAGTTTTTGTTTGTTTGGTCTTTTTTTTTTTTTTTTTTTTAATTTAAATTGAGCAAATGAATAAATGAGACCAAGCCACAGGATAAATAGAGGAGCATAGAGCTGGTTGGATGAATTGGCTCTCTATCACAGATATCCGGTCCAGTTTTTGTGTTTGTATCTGATCAGTGCATCGCTAATCCGGCATTTCTGCCCACTCTGTGTTTTAAGTGATATACCAATCAGCCACAACATTAAAACTACCTGCTACCTATTGTTTAGGGCTGCTTCGTGCCACTAAAACAACTCTGAACCATTGGAACATGGACATGAGGTTGTCCTGCGGTATCTGAGAGGTTGGCAGCTTATCCTCTGGGTCCTGTGGGTCGGGCGGTGGGGTCTCCGTAGATCCGGGTTTGTTCTAGTTCATCCTGAAGATGCTTAGTGGAACTGGACTCTCTCTTTGTCGTGTTCCTCGGGCAGTTTTTGCTGCTTCTTCTCCTTCTCCTCCTCTTGTCAGAGTACCCTTTCCATGAGAGGTGTGCTTGGTCTGCAGTAATATTTAGGTGGGTAAGTGCCTATCAGCGTCATTCTGAGATGAATGCCAGGACCCAAGGTTTTCCCAGAACAAGGATTAGTGGGAAATGAGACTTTGTGGCTTTAATATTGTGGCTGGTTAGTGTACAACCAAATTTTTATTTCAAAGGATTATTTTTAGGATTCAATAGTTGCAGAAATATCCAAAAATAATTGTAAATCTGCAATTGAAGGAAATGGGTTAAAAATAAAAGAAATAAACGATAAGGATGAGATCAAAATATATATGAAAACAAAATCAAATGGTGTCATGTATGTTGATCTGAGCTGTTATTTATTTATTTTATTTTATTTTTTCTTAAATACTGGGCCTTGGTTCAGACCACAGCTGTCGAACTCCAGGCCTCGAGGGTTGGTGTCCTGCAGGTTTTAGATGTGTCCTTGATCCAATACGGCTGATTCAAAAAGCTAAATTACCTCCTCAGTATGTCTTGAGGTTCTCCAGAAGCCTGGTAATGAACTAATCATTTGATTCAGGTGTGTTGACCCAGGGTGAGATCTAAAACCTGCAGGACACCAGCCCTCAAGGCCTGGAGGTCGACACCCCTGGTTCAGACCTTCAGTTCATTTTCTGTCTAAAACAAGCTGCTTTAGCTCCTCTCTTTAAGTTAAAGTTTTTCCAATTGTCTGCCCCATGCAAACAGAAGGTGAGCTTCTGTGTTACTAGCCAGAGATGGTTCAAGGTTCTTTATTTGTCACATGCATAGTTATACAAGTATAACACACAGTGAAATGTAGATGTGTGCCTCAGAGCAGTGTTTCCCAACCTTTTGAAGCCACGGCACATATTTGACATTACAAAAATCACACGGTACACCACCAAACAAAGATGCCACAGAAAGCATATTCATAATTTTCCCCGTGTACCAGGTATAGTGGACTTGGCTTGACATGTCCCCAGTATCCTTTTTTTTTTTTTTTTTTTTTTTTTTTTTTTTTTTTTGGTTTTGTTTTGTGGACCACTACTCAGGCTATGGCCTTCATCTGGGCTAAATTTCCTCCAGGACCCGGGTACTTTCTCTTTTCAAATATTTATCTGTTGCTGTTAAGCGCTGCGTTCACAGCATGACTATTATGTCATTTGTTCTCCGTCGTCTTGTTTTGCTGGCAGTTGGCAACCCACTTAGGCTACGTTCACACTGGAGGCGAAAGCGCATCAAATCAGATTTTTTTTTTTTTTTGACCCTATGCGACCCATATCCGATCATGCTATGACAGTGTGAACGGCACAAATCCGATATTTTCAAATCCGATTTGGGTCACTTTCGTATGTGGTACTGAATCCGATACATATCCGATGTTTTAGAAAGAGACTGCTGTTTGAACGGTCAAGTTGCATTAAATCCGTCTTTTACATCACTGACACAAGACAGACGCTAATTATCAGCACTGGAGAAGACATCACGAACGCTTCCTGGCCATCCAGTGTAGATGTCAGTGAAACTGTTGGGAAGACAACGTGAACATTTTATTTGTACTGTATAATCTGCAGATTCTGACAGAAATCTGCAACTATCCTTTGAAGCACCGCTCCTCTCTTAAACAGCAATAAGGATCATTATTAGGTTATTTACATTATTATGTAAATAACAAAATAACTTAAGCAAAAATTGGGAAACGTGAAGTCCGAAGTCTTTATATTAAGGGCCATCAGTCAAACAATACTGTTTGCTCTGGGTCTAAACAGAGCGCGTTGTGTGTTACATCTTCTTTCGCGCATGCGGGCCGCTTTGAGCGTTCACACTGGAGGACGTTTGCTGTCGCATTTTATTTGTAGTGTGAACGAGCAGACAAAAAAAATCGGATTTGATCAAAAAATCGGAATTGAGCATCAAGACCTGCAGTGTGAACGTATCCTTAGCAGATCGTTGTACTGCCCTCTAGAGGAAGAATGTAATTGTTCTGCCCGTTACTCACGCTGATCGCTTAGAGTACTAATCAGGTGGAACCAAATAATCTTCCACAGCACACCTCATCATTTTCAAGTGGTTGGGAAACACTGCCTCAGATGATCCGATAACGGGTATCCACTCTCTTCGACATCAGTACAGATCTCCAAGAGAACAACTCTGAGTGTTTATAGCAGCCTGGCGCCTGAGCTTTTTCTTTATAGGGATTACTCTTACATACCAAACTTCGTTATTTGAAACGCTGGCCATGTTTAATGAGAAGATTCACCATTTATATTTATCACAAAGGGAAAACCACCTCAAAGGTCACCCTTTAAGTTTGGGAGTGGCTCTTTCATTATCAATTGGTCATCAACTCGTTGCAGCTGGTGTTAGTGCATTTTTAAGCACCTCAAGTGTACTTGAATGAGCCCTAATACTGTGGTTCTTTCAAGAAGCTACAATTAAGTGTAATAATAGAACAATTCTTGGCAGCCACAAAACTCAGAAGTAAATGTTTTTGCCTTCAGTAAAGAATGCTGTTCTTTATGACTCTGTTTTTGCCCTTGAACTGTTATTATCATGAGGGGAGCTTGACACAGGGATTTCTAAAACCGTAATAATGACAAAAAGATTGCACTGAATAGATTCCTGCTCCTGAGCTGCACCGAATCAGGACTTGTACGTTTCCCCCTTGCAGATCTGTGTATTTATATGTAGCAGCTATTCTGCTGCAGTATATTCACTCCTGGTTGTTGAAAAGCTTTCTGGGAAGTGGAGTTGGAGTGAACTGGACTGGAGGAGAAATGGTGAAAATAAAAGCAGATGAAGATGGACTACCAAAAATATCTCGACAGCATCACGAAACACTTGTTAGAGATGCTCACGCTGAGTGTTTGAAGATGCTCAAACCTTCTTTTGTACCTCGCAGTCTGGAAGACGACACTGAAAGATGTCTCTCTCTCTCTTTCTCTCTCTCTCTGCAGCTGTGGACATCGGAAAACCAGGGAGATGAGGGTGAGGCCGGCGATGGAGAGAACTAGAGCGCACTTCACTGTTAACCCATCCCCACACTCTTCTTCCTCTTCCTCCTCCTCCTTTTATCTCTCTTCCTCTTTCTTCTCTACTTCCTCCTCTTCGTACACATAAACGACCCGTTCATTCCCTCGTCCCACTTTTTCAGTCCCAGCCTCCCGACTTCCCTTCTGTATAACCAACAGCATGAATAGTACCTGCCCTTCAGACAAATATTAAAAACAGATATGAGAGGAGGACCCCCCCCAGAAAACTACTCTTTCACCCCCACCATTTAATCCATCCCTGTCACCCTCCCTCGATCACGGCACTCCATTGCAGGCCAGCAACTAAAAACCACTGGCCAGTCTAGTCTTATAGCACGCGGGGAGGGTTTTTATCCAGAACCACCAAATAAATTAACGTCTCCTAGAGTCGACATTCGCCTCTTATCTTTCTTTCTTCATTCCACTCTTCCCCTCACTTCCTCCTTCCTAACATCTCAGTCCCTTCCCTCCTGACCCCCACTCCTCTCTCTAGCGAGTTAATGCATTTATATAGTTGTCCATTCCTTCTGTTTTGGCTTTTCTTAGTGTACTGGCAAAAAATGGCTGGTTTTATTCCACTTTAAACAAAAACAAACAAACAAAGGTTATTAAACTGTCCATTTATTTTCAACAAACACTGTGATTGCTTAGTTTTTCCTCCACCTTGCCACCAAGAGCCCTTGTTTGATGGCAAAATCGATATTGAGCTGGGATTGGGGGGAGTGGCGGGTTGGGGGGAGGGAGTGGGAGTGGGTTGTGTGTGTGTGTTTCGGGCAGCAGTGCAATTCTGCTGAGGTTTATACAGAAGGGTCCTCCTTACAAGGCTGTATTGTGACACTGACGAGTCTAAAGAGGGGGAAAAAAACCCCAAATCAAAAGCGCCTCACCTGCCGCATAATCAAACACTCACCTGCTTTTGTTTCTCTATTTAACAATCCCTGCACTGGGCTTCAAAGAAAAATGATTTGGATAATGATTAAAAGCAAAAGCACATACATTCCACCTTCACGTTTGACTCAATTTAGGATATTTTCCACCGCAAAATGGGACGACCCCAACCCACCCTCCACCTGATCCTGAAATCCACCTCCTGTCGGGTGCTGTTGAACATCGAGTACTACTGTCCCCCCCCTCGGTTATAAACATGTTCATTTATCTTTGCAAATGCTTGTTTTTTTTCTTTGTCTTTTTAATTACTTTTGTGTGTTTGTATAACAAATCAAACTAATCTTTGTGGTTTTTGGAGACTGTAAAATTGTAAAACATTTTTAGAGCTTAACTGTAAATCTGTCTTTTGGAAAACAGAACGGTTTTGTGGATCTTGTTCGTTGAACACATGCTTGCAGAGAACTTTTGAAGCCGTTGCAGTCAGCTGCTCTTTCACGCTTGGGCTTTTTTTTTCCTCTCCTTTCACCCAGTCACTTTTTTGTTTAGTTTTTTTGGTACTTATCCCCTCACACCATCCCCGTCCCAGACCCCTCGCTTCCCTCTGCGCCCTCCTCACTGCTTGCACGGGCAAGTTCAGACAAGTTCTAAGTTTCCACTTGCTGCTGAATAGTGTGATCAACCAGCAAGAATGCACGCTTTCATTTATCGCAGTACAAATCTGCTGCCGCAGAAATTGTGCACTCTGTGGACCGACACTTAAACTCACTGCTTCCTCATTTCTTACCTGATCGTTCCAGGTGAGCTGCAGAGGAAAAAAATATCAGTAAGATGGACCTAAAAATACAAATCGGACTTGATTGTGAAATTCTGCTAACAACATGCAAAAATATTTGGCCTTTTTAAGCTCGAAACTAAAATGAGACTTGTTAGAGATGTAAACAAAGGAAGCATTGTTTTTAAATGTCACCTGTGGTGCAGTTAGAGTCCACAACAGGTGCACGTGTGGGAGGGAGAACACGTAGTTCGGACCAGTTTTGCTAAGCATGCGTATATATGCCGAGGCAATCTAAAGATCTGTCCACTGCATCAAAAGGAGGCAACGCTCAATCAGCAACTTACGGTACATTTTCTAGCTCATTTTCCAATCTCACTCCTGGTTTTCTTTTCTGGCAAACGTTTCCTCCCAGTTTTTGCAGTCCAATATCAATATACTGTTCGCGCTCTGAAGCAAGGCAAACCCCCACAATTGACCCCCGTTTTTAGACTGAGATGTGATGAAATATAGGCGGACGTCAGCTAACCAGAAATCCTGTTTTTGTTTTGTTGGTAGCGCTGCCCCCCCGCCCCCCGCGCTCAGTGTCACAATAACCTTGTCATCAACCATCTCGACATTCCACTCTGTAGGTGTAGAGAAGTCATACGTCTCAATGTTTTTGTTTTACTTTACTTTGCTGGGGACACATGTTTTCATGCACTGATGTTTAAAAGGTTGGAAAAGCAGGAAAAAAAAAACAACCCAGTTCCTCCCTCCTGCCGCTCTTTTTCTCGTTAGCTGAACAAAAAGGCAGTTATTCTACGCTTTTTAAGGAAAAAAATGATCCCATGCAGTAGTGAATGTGGCACCGAGCCTGTCTGTATATCTGGTATCTGAAATCATTTTGTTTTTACTGACCAGTATTCTGCTTAAAATAAAAAAAAGGAAAAAAAAAAAATAACCCAAAAAATAACAACAACAAAAAAAGTTTGCTTCTGTGACGGTTTTATTGCTTAGCAGCGCACGTGGTTGTGAAAATTTAGAGTTAGCTTCAGGACACCTATAAAAATGAGAAAATGACAAAAAAAGAAGAAAAAAAAAAAAAACACCCTTCGATACCCCCCCACCCCACACCCCTCCCTGGTTATTGACGTAATAATAGATTTGTGTATGTCTTTTAAAAAAAAAAAATTCCAACTCTAGTTTCACCTTACATGTTATAAACAGGACAAAATGTAAAAGACGATTTAAAGTGAAATAAAGGTTTTATCAGTTCGAATCGGCCCTCTTCTGTTTATTATCACCAATGGCCACATGGTTTTTGTTTGTTTTGGGGGTTTTTTTGTTTGTGGAGTTTTCTGATTAAAGATGAACGCCGTCCAAGATGTCACATCTGGGAGTTAGTGACAGCCAAAGTCAGAAACGAGTTTTAAAGCACAGTTGAGGCAAAAATGCAAATATTCAGCAGTACAGCAGGAGCTCGCTGTATTCTTCTGCTTTTAGAACGGTCGTTTGTAAAATAAGGAAGCATCAGATGTTTGCTGTCTTTATGAGGTCCGAGTAACTATAGTTGGAACTTTTGCCTCTGATGTTTTTCTCTTCCCTCTACCTTCAGCCATAAAGGTTTTTCTTTGGTGTGTTTAGATATCAACGGATTTGCATTTTATCAGAAAGAAACGTCAGCTCAACGTGGCTTTGATTAAATTGTGGACATTAAGCATCACACCTTTACAAACTCTTATCGAGTATCCAGATCCAGAGACTCAATCCATGCATGGCTTGAAGGGAATTTTCATCAGCATCAGACTTTTTATATTCAATTTATATTATTTCTCGTGTAGTGGTTCACTTCCTTTATAATTTTGCTTTGTATACATGCAGAACATAATATGACGTAACAAAACTCCACTTCTGTGCATCCCTTACAGTCATCTGAATGATTACCACAGCCTGATGTAGCCACTGTGTTGAACTGGGCATTTTGAAGCCTCAGTGTTGGGATTTTGGAACCAGAAGTCGCCATGTTTAGTTTATTTCAAGGCTATTTAGCAAGCTGCATCGTTACCCTGTGAAGGTAGAATGTGAAGACACAAGTCAGCTTTTTTTGGCTAAAAAACAGACTCGTAAAACACTAGAATTTCACTCGGAGACTGAAGCACAAGGTGAGTCATAATTTTAGTCAGATAACCAATTAAAAATGCTCCAGAGGTCTCCGACAGCTCACACGAATAGGTTACATTTGGTTCTATGAAAATGATGAAGGGGAGGCCTCTCAGATACTGATGACTTACAGCTGTCTGTGTCAGGACACTTGTAAGGAAAAGTAGCCCCACCCCTAACCCCAATATCCAGGTGCATGAGTTATTGAAAACATTGACTGGGGCTGTACTTTCCATGGAAACCAGAATCACTTTGTACCAGCTGGCAAACATCTTTTTTTTTTTTTTTTTTTTTTCCCCCCATGTGTGTGACGTACGTGTGTGTGTGTGTGTGTGTGTGTGTGTGTGTGTGTGTGTGTGTGTGTGTGTGTGTGAGATAAGCGGATGGATGTTGTTGTTTTTTTTTTTTTAAATCTGCTCTTCACTGAATATTTATGGTAACCTCTGAACACTGAGTTGTAGGGATTTAATCAATCGGTCTATGAGAATGGGGGGGAAAAACCTTACCAGATTAAATTGCCAAATCTCGTGATTAAGATGTTGTTCTTCTATGTATCATTCACTCAGGCCTATTATGACATCTTGCATGTCTGCACGACACACTGTATAGCCTCTTTTACATCAGAACCATGATCCTTCAACTTAACTTTCACTTTGTGAAGTGGAGGAGCTCGGAGGGAGCTGGGTGGGGCAGGAGAGAAGTGAAGATGTCTGTCCAGAAAAGACTTCCAGGGAGGAATCTAAGGATGTTTTCACATATGTACTATTTAGCAGTGGCGTGTCCAGCGGGGTGGCCTGTGCCCCCCCAGGCCACCCCCCCAACCAGACTGGCCACCCCAGGTGCCACCCCAAAGGCAAAACAATAAAATTCAATCAAATATCAAATGTACGATTATGTTTTCACGGTGAAGCTCAGATATCCGAGTGTAAGTGAATGCAGCATTGGCTTCTGCGCTATGTGCATCAAGTTAGCAAAGGTAGGAGAGCCAAGCACGAAAGACGGCACTGCACGAAACAATTTTTCGGTGAAAGAAAATGAGGACAGAATAAATGTCCCGGTAAGTAATATTAAGTTTGTTGAGTTTAGTAAACTTCGGTGAAATTAGAATACCAAGGAAAAAATTACACTTAAAGAATTATTGCAGCCGTCGAATATTTCAGACAGTATGCTACAGAGGGCAGCTAACATAAGAGTTATGAGTTATAAGATATAATCTAAGTCGTAACATTGCTGTATGGAGCTGCAGATTTGGTTGCAGGTTAACATAGCTGGACTGGCCATCGGGCATACCGGGCATATGCCCCGTGACTTATTTTTTATTTTTTTTTGTAATGGCATGAACAATGAGAGGTGGTGGATTGGCCAGATGCAGGTCGATGTGTAAAAATAACTCAGTTGTTTGGTGGTGGCTATGGCGGGGCTTCCACAGAGGCCAGCAGGTGGATGAGGGAAGGGGAGGCAGGAGGAGAGCCCCGAGGCGGCCACCAGTCCGAGTGTCAGGTGAACTGAACTTCAGGTAAGAAGTTATGACCTGCAGTCTATCTGGGTCAGATATAAACCAAGTTTAGGTGGAGTTTATTTTTGTTGTGCTGACTTTTTACTGTCAGTTACAATAACTCGTACTGCGTTCTAGCCAGCTTGACGGAGTTTTTATACAGCTGGGTGGGTGCTATGATGTTACTGATAGTGAACTTCTCTCATTCTCCCCCCTCCCTCTCCTGTTGCTACTTCAATCATGAAACTGATCAATGATCAGCTGATCGGCTTTTTTCTCTTGTTTATTTATCGCCCACTTTGCGCCAGAAAGGAAACCAGCAGATGTCGCGCTAAACAACAGCAGCACGTTTAAGCTTGATCAGCTTTTGTTAGAATTTATTTAATATTAATTTCTAGTATCAGCTGATGTTTGCTGGAGCCACAGCTGTAAACCTGCTGGTCATGATGTCGGTTTGGTTATGTGGTGAGAGGGAAACATGAAGATGAAACCAGGAGATGTCCTTACTGAATCATCAGAGCTGAACAGATGATGGAGAAACAGGTTTACCTTTTAGGTGACATGGATGAGTTGAAGGGAAGTTATGAACTGTTTCTGAGAGACAAATAACACCAGGATCCTTTTTTATGTAGCTGACAGCTGGTAACTGTGCAGGGGCGGGTCTAGGAAAGTTTTGCCAGGGGGGCCAGGTAGGGCATTAACAGGCAAAAGGGGGGCACAAAGAAATACCTTTCTTTCTTATTCTCATTTAAAATACCTAGCTTTTATTAAATAATTATCTAAATCTTACAACCAAAGTTTTTATCTGATGTAAAATGTATAGAAATCATACATATACCAACAAGACGGTGTACATATGGAAAAGATATATATAAATTTTATAAAGTTTGTATCTGTCTTGTGTGAAACTTGTATGAAAAGCATACAAGAGTAAAAACAGATATAAGATCCCTTGAAAGATTATATAATGAATCTTGTATGTTTTGGATACTAAAACAACATATGAAAGTAATAAGAAAGTGGCCACTTTCATGAGTAAATCATGTAAGTTTTTACTATTTCTTTTCCATATGGGACTGTCACAACAGCATTTGTTTTCATTCAAAGGCTTTATGGCTTTAATACCTGGTGGGCCGGTCTGTAGTCAAAATGCCCGATTTTCTGTCCCAGTCCAGCCCTGCAGGTTAATACTGGCAGTGTCACCATGCCAGCTGACTGTATTTCATCATCAGCCAGTGTTGTTCTTGATCAATATTACCAAAGTTTACCATAAGGCAGCATAGAAAGTATTTACTTGCTTTCAGGTTTCATTCAAATGTTAGTCTTTTCAGTTGTTTCCCCACTTTTTTCCTGTTTCAAAATCACCAGTTTGTGAGAAGATTATCTTCTTTTTTTTAACAGGCAGATAAAGTTTTACATTGGAATTGGCTAATTTGTCAATTGTTTGTTACAAATGTTCGTATTTTAATATTCAAAAATGTTTTTCCCAAAACATATGTGCACTATATGTCAGTAAAAATACTATGCAAATATTGCTGTCCTTGAATACTGAGTAAACACTGACAAAGCACTGATTGTATCTCTTGTACTTTATCAACACAGTATCTAAAAACTTTGCACCATAGTGGTTAAAATCTCATTCGAATAAGAGTTAAAAGCGCATTCGGTTATTAGGTTTATAGGGTTATTGAATTATGGTTAACGGTTGGTAGGTCTGTGAAGGTTCTCAGTCATCCAGGTCATCGTAGTCAAAGGAGCTTGCAAGCTCCTTTGATTAACGGTTGGTAGAATTTTTTTAAACTTTATCTGCCAATTACATCTGCCACCCTTCTCCAAATCTGTGCCCCTACCTGGCCCCCCCAACAAAAATTTTCTAGACACGCCACTGCTATTTAGGTGCTTATAATTGATCTCTGCTTGGTTTTTGCTGTGGGATTAGTTAATTTGTGCAAATGCCATCACAATATCTGGGTCAACCGCTCGGACTACAGAGCTACATCTCCAGAGAGTTTATTCTATGGTGAGAACATGATTCAAGCTCAATCTGACCTGACTACCAGGTGTACACTGCAATCTTCCTGTAGGCTGGTATGCTTTGCATTCTGCAGCAGAGTAAACAAACTATAGCAACTATCCTGGTGCATTTAGTTTGCTGGAAATGGTCTCCAAATAAATATAAATCTTAAAGGAAAATGTTCTTGTTACTACCCTTTGTCATGTGTTTACATTGTTATATAAGATGAATGTTCTCACGTGGTTTGGATGAGGCCACCCTTGGAGTTTCGTTTAAGAAAAAAAAAAAAAAGCTACAAGTTTGCAGATCCATCAGCTGATTCAGATCGAATGAGCAATGGGTGTTAAAAGACCTTGATCAAACAAACCTGCCTCTCCCTGAACCTGGATCTGCAGGTTTCTTCTGGTTAAAATTTAGTTTTTCCTCCCCACTGTTGCCAAGTGCTTGCTCAACAGTGGTTGATTGAAGGTGCCTTGAAGGAGCTGCTGTCATGATTTGGCGCTATGTAAATAAAACTACTGAATTGAATAGATGTACAATGTTGGTACAGGATCAACATTTCACCTGGCCAGTCACGTCTAAGCGTTCAGGTAGCATTACCCAAGAAGCTATTAAGAACTTTCACTAGGAAACTAACATGACTAGCCTAAATTTGGCTAACAAGAAAACGATGATACAATTTTTTTTTATTATTTTTTTGTATAAATTAATAAAGAAAACATCTGAAATGCTTACCAGAAGAGTTTTATATAAACAAAGGGGTTTTTCCCCTCCACATTCCAAGATATGACCGTTGATCCTGGACCAACATTATGAGGATGATGGAGCCTCAACACCAACACGGGGATATCAAATAGACCAGTATAGACTACATAAAGCACATGACATCACTTTGAAATGTTTATAAATTTCACATCGGTCTCACTGTTTGAAATGTATTCTAAAACTTTTTGAATTGGAAAAGACTGCAAACGTAGCACCTCCACTTTATACACTGAAACAGCCATCTATCTGGAAAACTTTACTATTGTTATAGTTGCCATATAAGTGGGTTTGCAGTTATAGTAAAGGAATAAACAACCATCACTTTTAAAAAGGTTTGACTTGAGTGTGAAATTACATCAGTGGAAAAAGTTTAAATGTTTGAACCAATGGGAAGGGGGGAGAGGGTTTGCTTCAGGCAGCTGGTTTCCAAGAAAAATGGAGAGCCAACAGAATCTAAAGGCACCTCTGCTACAAACAACTATTTAAAGCCGGAGGAATTTTACCCTCCAGTATCCCCTGAAGTGAATATTACTGTGATGGAGGACCACGCTGGTCCCAAGTCACGTCAGTTTGAGGCATTTGCTTCAGCCCCAGTAATGCCCAGAGCCACTGCTCTAAGAGCTGATGAAATCTGCAACCGTTTCCAAGCCGTCTGAGGGGAAATAATCTACTCCTCCAGTGCTCACACAGCATCAAAGTACAAAACAATGCACCAAATATGAGAGTTACCTAAAATATCCTGTGAAAGACGGACAGGATGGCGATGGAGTGGTTAGAACTGGTTTGAACCCCTGCTGGGGCCTTTCTCTGTGGAGTTGCATGTGTGGTTTTCCTCCAGGTACTCCGATTTCATCCTGCAGCCCAAGGACATCTATGCTAGGCTAGGTTCACTGATGATCCTAAACGGATTCATCACAGATGTGAAGAAGATAAAGTGATATGTGAACTTGTGACTCTGAAATATCTGACTATATGAACATGACGCAGGTTCAGATACACTTGTATTTAATTTTAACATGTTTTTATATGTTTTTTCAGGACTGACTATGGCAGCAGTGATCTTTTGAAATGCAGATTTAGCTAAAAATGTCAATATTAAGTAGAGGATGGATCATCGGGTGTGCAGCTCAGAGTCTGCACTACCTCTAAACACCCCCTGAATATATCGGGCTCTGGCTGCTCGAGTCTTTCGTATTTTTATCTGTTTGAGCTCGTTTTTGCTCTCCGAGTGTTGAATCCACTTTGATGTGCTGTCTTTCTGAATATTTTATTGTGCGCACACTCAGCGGGGTGAGAGATTGAGTGGTGTGAATGTAGATGATAGTTAACTGCTACTTGAGCATTGTACATCTATTAATTAAGGGCTATGCAGGATTTCTGGATCTTTCTTTGTGTACAGGAGATATTAGACCATTAGTTTTGTGCCCAGAACTATGTAATTTGGTAAAACTGAAACTGAATTACTGAAGTTAGTTAGTCAAGCTGAGCATAATGAGACACATTAGGAGGTAAAGAGGTGTTAAAGGTTACGTCAGGCCTGATGAAGAACGGTTTTGTCTGTGAACCTTATTTTTTTATTGACTGCATTGCAAAATGCCAACCTGTTTTTCTTTTTGTTTTTTTTATCTGTAGTTCACAGGAAACACTATTAGATTTGACAGATACTTTCTTTTTCTTTTAGAAAACTAGTTGAGAGGAAAGACAAGCTGCTGTAGTTCTTTGTAAGTGCTTTACAGTTAAGTGAAGTTGTTGGCTTCTCTCCTGCCTGACTGAACTGGACCGGATCTGGGGAAGGAGTCATGTCTGAGTGTGCTGCCAACAAAAACAGCACTTATCTCAATTTCTTGGTTGCACTTTCGATTTGAGGCTGACTTGTGTGTACAGATGAGGAGGAAAACCTCCAAACATAACAAATGGAATTCGATGTTTTCATTTGACTATAAAATATGCTAATCTTTATGTAAAAAAAATAAAAAAATAAAAAAAGCTATGCTGATGATTTCTGACAATATTTTCACGGACCGGCCTTTAAGTTGTTGCAGATAAATAATTTATGCATAACACACGGGAAAAGACCCAGGGAAACAGCGTTAACGATAAAAACGATTAAAAAAAATAACGATAAAAACTGGTAAACACCCTGAAAACTATACATTTCACACTCGAGCCTCAACTCTCGCGGCCCGGTATCAAACGACTCAGGGACCGGCCCGGGGGTTGGGGACCACTGAATTTAATGACTCTGAAAGTGGTATGGTTGTTGGTGCCAGACAGCCTGGTGTGAATACTTCAGAAGGTTCTGATCTTCCCAGAGTTTCCCACATAAAGAAGAGAAAGTATCCAGTGCATCATGGGAAGCCTCTCAGCAGTCTAGGCCTATTATAGCATAACTAAGGGATGGTTCAGGATAAGCTGATCCAGCCTGTAACTATTGGAATCAGTTTTTTAAATAAAGGGAAGTTTTAAGACTAATCTTAAAAGCAGAGCGAGTGTCTGTCTTCTGAATTCAAACTGGGAGCTGGTTCCACAAAAGAGGTGGCTTAAAGCTTTATGCGCTGTCTCCCATTTTGCGTCTGAAAGCTCTAGGAACCACATGTAAGCCACCAGTCTGAGAGCGAAGTGTTTGGTCAGGATAATATGGTACTATGAGGTCTTTAAGATGGGATGGGGCCTTATTATTCAAGATTTTGTAGGCAAGAAAGATTTTAAGTTTAATAATTCGTGTCATATTGAAAAAAGATTGCACAAAGCCATCCAGATTTTAAAAAAATTATTTCTTCTTGCTGTTTATGTTACATAGACACAAGCAAATCCATGTGTAGTTGTGTATAAATCAATGAGACGATCAAATCCTACAGTAAGTATGACGCTGTATGCAGCACCTGGTCAGCTTAGCAAATTGGGGGAAACTGTAAACCTGTGTCACTTGTGTCATTTGTCTTTTTTAGAAGCAGCAACACCAACACATATACAAAATAAGGTATCTTAGCACTTAAAGGGGTAAGCTAATAACTACCAAGCTAGTAGGGGTGTAGTTAGTTTGTCTTACTTTCATCTGATGCTCTGCCAAGTGATCAAGTGCTGTCATATTTTATTTTAAAGACTAAAAGAAGGTAGAGCATGCTCAATCTTTTTTTCCCCTCAAATTTATTTGCAGTTAAAACAGAAGCAAGTGACAAAACTAAAATAACAAACTGCAAAAACAACAGTGAGATAAAACAAAGGATCAAGCATAGATGTGCTTCAAAGTTTCCCTGAATGAATAACTTGATATACATGTGGAGGTGCTGTCACTGAAACAAAAAACATGATTTTAGCTTCAGCAGATGAAAGATGGACACAGGCACTTTAGTCAGGATGGAGATGCTAAGCTACAGCAAGTTAATAAGAAATTTTACTCTATCTACAATGAAATAGAAAGTTCACAGAATGAGGCAATACTTTGTACATAAGGACCCGTGTGAGGACACTACTACTTGGTTCACATACTGCATATGTCAAGAGAAGGGGAACAAGTCGACGTTCCGAAGCTAAAGTACCAAGCCAACCTCTCTCACTTGGGACAGAGAGAAATGAAATGAAGCAAAGTAGTAAGAATGCGGTGTCCAATAGGTGACAGAGATAATATATGCAGATAACCAGAGAAGGACTCCGCTCTTAGTTATAATTTGAACCATAAACAGACAGCACAAGTCTTACAACCTGGAAATGAGTTGGTATGTTTTATTTCCACTTCACTTGCCTTAAAGTCAGTGCATTTTTTGTTTGTTTTTTTAAATGTATTATCTTATTTATTCTTTTTTAGATGTTCAAAAAAGGTCTGCGGTTAACAGATTTTCATACTTTGTTCAGTTAAGCTTTTCTTGAGTCGTCACCATCGAAGCCTTCATGGTTTCAAAAATCCAGTAAGACTCGTCCATCAAACAGCCCGTTCAACAAGTCTTTCATTGGCTTGTAAAAAATGTGCAAGGAGGTGACGGCCACCTGAGAATTTCTACGCTCTCGCATGCCCCATAACAGCCTAGTGGTGTGACGTTAAAGTTAGAAGCAACCTTGGTGAGGTTTGTTTATAGCAAGCGAGTCAAACATGGGTCCAACACACCCATTACATGTCAGGTGACAGTTCGATCAATAACAACTACATTTTTATCAATAAAACGTACTGCTGAGATACCAGCATGGATCAAAAGCAGTGAACTAAAATACTATCGTTAAAACTGATGGCTCATTAAAACAGTGGAATATTTACAGACTTCACATCTTTAGCAGGTCAGCTAATGTAATTTATCAGTGGCTCTCGACCACTGCAGGTCAAATTGCGCCATATGTGGCCCTTTAACTACAATGAGTTGAACACCCTTGGTTTGTGTCCTAACATTAACATTTTACAGCTCGCAACTGCTTATTCTTAAAGCACAAACATATCATGAATTTTTAAAGATCATCATTCTGTACAAAACGTACAGGTATTACAAAATTTTACTCCCCACTGAGCCTACTTCCTGGGAAAGTCTGAATCACGTTTTGGCTGAAGGAACCGGGGCAGTACGAACTTCTGGGCTGGCCTACAAAAACAAAAAGGCAATTCTTTTGTTGACATCAAAATCTGCAGCATCACTACACCTTCCTACATCGGAGTAATTAAGAAGAAATGCCAAAGAAACGTTTTCCTTTATTCCAGGAAATTAAATCCAAAGCATACATACTGTAGTGATATGCTGCAAAAGGCTTGCTACTTGAACTCTCACACAAACAGCTCTGCAGGCATATGACTGCCTCACAAGTTAACTAGATCAGACTCTACTGAGGAAATCTATGCAAGCTATCCTATATGGCATGGACATTATAAATATCAAAGGACCTAGAAACAGAAACATGTACTCCAAACATGGGATAAATAAGTACACTACCTGAGAGTAAAAACATCTGAATTGGCTGTTACCTTGAAACTTAACGTCTATGATCACCAGTGTTTACAGAAGCTTTGTGATTTAACTCTAAAGTGGGCTTCTCAACAGCAACTGATTTCTAAGGAAAAACTCTTTCAGTTTCTGTCAAAACTTTTGGGATTCATCAAACTTTAAGATAATATTTTATCCATGGTTACCTAAAAGACCTCAGCCTGCTAATATGAAGGCATTTTTTTTGCCTTCCTCATGCCATTTATGGCCATGTAGTGGTACCATGACACTCAAGCTCCGATAGTAAGCGCCAACCCTACCCACAGAGCCACCCTCTTTGCTATTCCTGTAGTCTCTCAGATTTCTATGTCATGTCTGATTCAACTTGGCTTATTTTTTGGAGAATTCAGCTGCATCTCAGATTTTGCATCAGCAAAGTAAACTTGTTGACTGACCTGTTTCACAGGGTTTGAATATGATCATAGTTTTTTGTCTTGGAAAAGTCTTTAGGTGCATACCCTTGAGGTAAATTTATTTGTCAAAACATACATTAACATCAAATTTAAGTTCTGGCACCCAGCAGGAGCGTCACGTTAGCTGACTGCCTGCTCAAGTTTTACAAATGACGATGGTAAACGTTTATTCTCAGAACCAGGTTGAGGTGTGTGAGTAAAATAAATAACCATAAATACTGGATGATTGGAAACTGACAAGCTAAAAGTGGTAAAAGAAATATTTCCAAGGCTGCTTCATTCCTATTCCAACATCATTTCTAAGTATCCAGAGCTGATGTGGTTTTCTACAAGCACCTTGAGACCAACTTCATGTCTGTTCAAGTGAGAGTAAACACATCAAACAGGAATTCAGTGAAGGAGTTTTGGGAAACACGGGCCTGGTCTTGGACTCACAGACAGTAGAATCATGTCACTGTTCTGCTATTTTCCACCAACTGATTCTTATAAAAAAAGATGACTTTGGCTTCTTGCACTCAGAGCAGTGACACATCCTTACTGCTGCCTCTAGTCCCTGACCTGTCCTCATTTCTTCTTCTGCACTTCCTGCAGGAGCTTCAAGGCGGCCGAGTTCTTTGGTTCCACTTTCAGCAGAGTGTTCAGATCGTCCACGCAGGCTCTGACGTCCTGCAGGGGAGAAGGCAAAAAGTTTCAGAGATTAAAAATGAAACAATGCTGACAAGGTCAGAGAAACTGAAAGTAAAAACACCTCAGTAGAACAGAGTCAGTGACCAATATCTGCATAAAAACAATCAACACAGTTCAGAACAATGCAATTTAATCCACAGTTGACGTATGTGCTTTCTCACAAGGTGAACTTGAACATTTTTAAAAACAAACCAGCTTGGAACTAACAAGTAAATAATAATGTCTCTTGCCCGCTGCCTTATAGTTTGCATATATTTTGCTATTTAGTTTTAAATTTTCATTCATCTGAGAAAACAACTCAATCAGTTTACTTTGAGAAGATCCCCTTGCCATTATTTTGATAGGACCTGAGCATCAACTGAACTTTCTGTTTCATGTTTCCCTGTGAACAGTCTGATCAGATTGCTGTTGTTGTGGCAGTCTCGACTGTCATCCTGTGACGGGTCAGGGTCTGATTCCACCACGTTGGACTGCATCAGGCAACAGTAGTCCTTGTTCTGTTCTGGACATCTATTTGGAAGTCTTGAGGCTCACAGACCAGATTCAGAGCAGAACAAGGACGACTGCCTTTGGGTTCAGTCAAAGACAGTAGAGGATGAGGAAGAAGTTGATAACTATCCCATTACTTTTTGTCACAAAGCATATGTGCTTTATTATTTATTTATATATTCACAAATTCAATCTATTTCTATGGGAAACACTAAACATGGGTAAACAAGTGACACTAATCACATAATGAAGGCTCTCTTGTGTTTAAATACACCTCTGTTTAGCTACCATTTAATATTAAAACGGGATTACAGTCACACTTATGACTGTAAGTGTGACTGTAATCCCACATGACAAAATAAATGTTCAAACTGATTTTTTTCTAAATTCCATCTCAAAGTAGATCAAGATACAAAACGTCACCCAGCAAAAAAACTAGTCATTTCCTTTAGTACTTTGTGACAATGAAAAAAAATGCCGTCCAAAACGATGAAAAAACGAGTTCCTCTCTGCACAACCAGCTGAATGATTTAAAGCCCACAACTAAGACAGGAACAGCTGGTACTAGGTGGTTAGCATTGACTGAGCTTTAAAAAAAAAAAAAAGAGTGAACGAGTGACTAGTGCCCTAGTCTGGGTAACCGGTAGACAATGCCTTCTTGTTTCTTCTCTATCTGAAATAACTACTATTTTTATTCACATCTTTAGGTGACCTGATCTTGAACCCAGCTGAGATAGTGCTAGCTATGATCAATGATGTAGTATTGAGATTCACAATCACAGGAAAAGAAGAACATGAATAAAGAAAATACATGATAAATCTTTGTTTATTTTGCACCCCCGCCCCCTCTTTTTGTTTTCTTGTGCTGGCAGGTTATCTGTTACTCAAGGCAATGGAAGAGGAGACACTGATAATTGGATGTCTAGATAAAAATCACGTTGAACAATATGAGGTGGAAATGAAGAATCGACTCTCTTCGTGTCTTTTTGACAACTCAAACCTCCAAACACTGACTTGAGCTTTTCACTGCATGTAGCTGTGAGTGCCGAGCTTACTGTCTCCTCTGTGTGTTTTGACTACTAATGAGGAGAGACTGTCAGGGGAAACGCTGGTAATTATCAAGGCAGGAAATGCTTTTTATTTTGTCGCTTAGCTTGAAAACCTGCAGACACTTTTGAAACTAACGTCTGATTGCGCTGTGTGGGAATCAGAAGCTGGAGCGCGGTGATGAAGACTCGTGCTCTTACCTTGAGTTCCTTGTGAGCCTGAGCCCTCCTGTAGAGAGCCTTGACATTGTTGCTGTCAATCACCAGCGCCTCGTCACAGTCTCTGATGGCGTCTCTGTACTGCTTCACTGACAGGTAGCACAGCGCCCTAATCACACAACACACAGTAAACCACATTTAAAACATCTGGGCGCATCTTTATTTATTTGAAGGTCCAGTCAAACAATAATGTTGCCATGATGTATTAATTATCAATCTAAAATGCTTCACTACATGTATAACACTCTGTGATCAGAGCACTCCAAAATGGATGAATCTGAATTTGTATTTATTTTCAGGTTCTTCAAGATTATTCATTTTTTTGTCTAAGCTTTTATTTGAGTGACACACCTAAAACTTTACCTTTAAATGCTTTCTAGCCTCTTCATTTGTTCATTTGTTACTGAAATATTTTTAAATGTGAACTCCATTTCAACGAACTCTTTAAATAATATCCAGCTAAAGTGTTTTTTGTTTACTTTTTAATTTATATTTATCTTAGTCCAGGGCCATCATGTGATTCAGACTGATTCTTTACCATTCATTGTCAGAAATCCACATTAAGGATCCTCCAAAGAAAATATAACAAGCTAAGGGGCCGAATTCATGTCACAGTGCGGCAGAGAAATAGAGTCCCGGCATTTCTTTAATATTTTTTTTTGTGTTTGTTATTGTTTTCTAGTGCTACTGTGTTATGTTTACTCATGTCAAAAAGTCAGGAAAGACTTAAGTGTAAAGTAATATCTGTGTACTGAGCTAATGATTTTAGCATTTTTGTCCAGTCACGCAGAAAAACATGACTCATCTACTGTGCAACAGCAGTTAGTCCATATAAGCTACAGCTTGCAAATTTCCATCAGCCACTAAAAAACAGGCTTAATAGGCAATGGGCATTACACAGAAACTGCCCAACATAGTACAAATGCCTCCTGATTAAATAAAGCAACTGAATATTAAAGCAGAGAAAAGTTATCAAAACAAAAATCTTAAAATGTATATTATGAATACCATGTCATCTTTAAAGTTTTCATAGGTATGCAAATCCCTTTAACACAGTTTCAACGATATTGAAATCATCCACCTTTGTGAACATATTACTATTCTTATATAGTCAGGTTTTTTATAACTGCCAAAGCTATATTTAGCTAAATCTGTAGGAGTCTTTATTTTATAAACAAACAAAAACAGGACCAAATAATATATGATGGTTGATATATTCGTTGGAGCAATATTAAATACAACACTGCAGAGACACAGATGTTGATGATCAAGGCTCACCGGTTGGTGTAGGTGGTGACTTCTGTAGGGTTGTGTTTGAGGCTCTGGCTGTACTTCTCTATGGCCTTCTTGTGCTCTCCTTTCTTCACCAGGGCATTGCCTTCTTCTTTTAAGGCCTGAGCTTTCTTTATCTCTTTATCACTGGGAGCTGAGGAGAAGGTAAGGAAAAGGTGGGGGGCATAAAAAAGAGAGTTTGAATATGATAATGCTGCTCTGTCTCTAAGTAACTTTTAAAAAAATCCAATGAATGGTTATGTTTTCATGAAGCTGGTCAACTCTTTGACACTAACAAGGAACTCAGTCAATTCAAATCAATAACATAATTTTAAATAACATAATTTTTCATAAATCTATGTACCAGGTTTTTTTGTTTGCGTTGTGCCATTCTGCTGAGGTGTTGGACTTTGTTGGGTGACATTGCCTGCAGACTTTTGGGCAAGTTTTTCCTTCACAGACAGAGGAACTGTGGGAATGGGAGGAAGCTTTTCTCTCCATGACGGACCGTCTGTCTCTGTGAGTGCCTTTGTCATCCTGAGAAACAGTACAACAGTGACAAGAATGTGAACAGAGAAGAAGCTGAAAAACAAACTTTTTGTGCTTCTGCCCACAAGTTCAGGTTCTGTTCTTGAACTATGGAACCAAGGAGTCAACACTTTTACTTTTAGAGATACTGTGAAGACACTTCTGTTAATGTATTTACAAATACTCATGTGTAGGTCTAATGTCAGGTCTGTGTATTTTCATTATGGTTTCATAATCTCTTTCTTGGGGACGGGGGATTACAGAACAGTGTTTAAAACCTACAACAGACCAAGAAGATGCATAAACCATCTGTTTTTTTAAACCTCCTAAAACAGATATTTCTGTACTGATATTTCTGCAAAACTGTAAATTGTAAAGTGTAAACTGGTTAGATTTGTTTATTTCGATCTGGAAAATCAAACTCGGAAACAACTGTGATTGGTCTACTTGGCAGTAACATGCCATACAAACACAATATGTTGATATTGTTCACAGTGCGATTGGAAAGGCTCGTATTAAGGTACTGCAGCTATAGAAACTCAGAGATGGTGAATATTATATTGTAAGCTAAAATATAACCATCACTCAGCTAGCTAACAGACAACATACCTGTTGGTGCCATCGTGAGCTGCTGCTATGTTGCAGTCAATCTGTAGAGCAGTTTTGTAGTCTACGTAAGCTTGCCTATAACGCTCCAGAGCTTCGGAGGCAGCAGCACGACGAAGCAGAGACTTCACATTGAACTGGGATAACTCCAGAGACCTGAAAGAAAACATGTTAAAATCATAATTTAGATAATATTTTGATAATGAACAGGCTGAAAATGGACGTATCGTCATTAAAAATTTAACAATAAGTTTAATGGACAAAACTACAGAAGTCAATATACAGAACAGAACAAAACATTGCTTTTATTTCATGTACTTGAGCGTCTCCCTTATGTTACATTACCAAAGGTTGGATGTTCTCACACAATCAAACACCCCAAATAAGAAAATCAGGGTGTAAGATCTGAGGAAAGAAAGATGCATGAAATCCAAATTGCAACATCACACTCACATATTGCAGTCTTTCACACATTCCCCACAGTTGCCATCCTTCAGGTAGCTGGCTGCACGGTTTGAATACAAAATGGACAAATCCTCTGGATTCCTTTTACCTTAACAGGAAGAAAACGATGTGTTTAAGAGCAGATCGTCAAACAACAAATAACCCTATTAATCTGAAGACATGTGCAACTGTTAGAAAGAAAACATTCATTAAATGACCAGAAAACACAAATCACACAACACAGCATTGTAGTGTTGTCAAGCACATTGTAAAATATTTTTAAGTCTTAAGTCTCTACTTATTGCAACATGGCATCAATTCTCAAAAACTGCTTTGCTGTTCCCTGATGCTACAATAGCCATGTTAGAAACTGCGACTAGCGAGGAAGATGAGGGATTTGATACAATTTAATGTTGCACTCAATTCTTATAGCATTTTGCCTGTACTGTAATACTAAATACTAATTGCAGTACTAATTGCACTTATGTGTGCAGCTCTGCACACATAAGTGGAGGAAGCAGATAGAGAGACTACCTAGACTGAGTATATTCACTTGGGATGTCAGTGTACACACACTGATTTTCCCCAAAGAGGTTTTAGTCAGAGCCAATGGAAAGGAAGAAGAAAATAAAAGAGCACTGGTTTTACATTCATATGGGTTTCATTTTATTGTTTAAGACCTTTTTTACTAAATATCTTCTGCTGCTCCCTTATTCACAAGGGGTCACCAGAGCAGGTAGCTTTGCATATTTGTTTTGGCAGAGTTTTATGCCAAAAGCCCTTCCTAATATAAACCCACAAGCAAACTGTCTCTTGCCAGCGCAATAGCGCAAACTCTGCAGTATTGCACTATGGAGCCACTAGGACAATTTTTTGTATGTCAGTTTAAAAAAGAAGAAGAAGAAAAATGTAGGGATGGGAATTAAGAACCAGTAATAGGTTCCCAATAATTCAATTCCTTGGAATTGTTGGTCTGCTTGCCTATCGATCCTGCTTATCTGTGTGCTGGAGGAGGAAAATAGCGGTTCAGTCTACAGCATGTACTTATTTTTATTGCACAAAAGGATGAGAGTGCAAACTACATCCAACACAGAAACAACTGCATTATGTTGCTAATACAACTTTGGCCCTTTGCAAGCATACTAACACTAAGCTAGCCAAGGACCCAGAGTGATGTTAAAGCTGAGTAAATACCAACCCCTGAACTCAAACCCTGAACTTCAACAGGTAAAAAACGGATGAGCAGTCAGGCTGCAGCCTCCGTTTCTACTTCTATTTTTATGGAGAAACACAAAAGTAATGTAATGTTTCTACAGTAGAATCATAATCACTGTGAAGTAGGGCTGCCACGATTTGTCGACTAGTCACGATTACGTCGACTATCAAAATCGTCGACGACTGATTTAATAGTCGATGCGTCGTTTGAAGCTTTGTAAGATCACAAAAGACGCAGGAATAAGTGGCAGGATTTAAGAGTGTAATAACGGACTGAAACAGAAGATGGCAGCATTGCATGTACAAGGATGTCAGCTACCGTTAAACCCCGAAGAAGAAGCAGCAGCTGTGTCCCAGAATTCATAGCGCGGCCCAGCGCAGTTTCCAACAATGGCGGCAGCTAGTTAGTTTTAATGTTACTCTTATTATTCTTTCTGGGTCACAAAATAAACGTTTAACATATTTTCAGGCGAGAATGTAGCTGTGTAAACCTCAAATATCTGCTCAGTTTATCAGGACACCACATATTTTCAAAAGCGCTCCGACGTTTTCGGAGACATCTGTTACCCACTAGCTCGTTAGCGAGCCGGGGGCTAGGCTCACTAGCGCCGTGAGAACACCGGACTCCCCGCAAATCGTTTTCAAACCCACCGCCGTCTTTCGCTACTCAGGTTAAATATATATGAGTCACTTAGATAACTTAAAATGTTATTGTTTGGCTTTTTTTTTTTTAGTATTTTATTTGTTCCTGAGTAAATCAGTTTGTCTGAGATTAAAGTTATAGTTTTTACACAGCTGAATAAACGTCAAGCAGACAGCTGATTATCAGAAGTGTGAGATGCTCCAGAATATACTCCAGTGTCCTGTTATATTTTAGATAGCAAGGAGTTTATTAAACTTCACCGAAACAATCTGCAAATTTCATTAAAATTTAATAAACTATCATCTTGTCTTTATTTTTAGTTAGCACAGACCTTAAACACTTAAAGCTGTAAGCTAATGATAGTTATATAAGAGCAGATGCTGCTGGTGCAATAAGCTGTAGTTTTACGTCCAATGGATGATGATCTGATTAGTCGACTAATCGCAAAAATAATCGGTGACTAGTCGACTATCAAAATAATCGTTTGTGGCAGCCCTACTGTGAAGTCTTCTTGTGCTAGTTTTCTTCTTTGCTTTGTGTTCATAACTGAATACTAAGAGAAAGACTGTATGTGTGTCAGCATTAGGATTGGGGTTTTTGTTGAGGAACAGGAATGTGCCAGTAGGTTTATACTGTTAACTGGTAACTATCAGGTCATTTTACAGTAGTGAAATGTTAAAGTAATGAAGGTTATGAGCAAAGAATACTTCACTACTTCCTCTTGGGAGTAGTGAAGTACTACATTACAAAGTACTGCATTTCTTTTAAGAAAAGTGTTCTGTGTAATATATCTTTTGAGTAACAACCTCAATACTGATCAACAAAGAGGGGAAATACCTCCAGCATGCACACACATTTGACCACCACATGCAATTAATCTGCATGAATTTAATGTTTTTGGATATGCTGCTTAATGATGGTGGTGAGTCTCAAAGGAGCCAGTGAGAACCGAATGAGAAGACAACATGAACCTCTAATGGAATTGGAACCACTAAATTGATCAATTTCCATCCCTAGGAAAATGCAGATTTATATCAAATAAGGTCACAGGAACATAAAACGTACTTCACACTCATTTCTCGGTGAAGTGTATGCACGCTCAGATTATAATACTTACTGTTCTTCTCCAGCGCTTTGATTGCCTGGCTGTAGAGATTTGTGGCCTCGCCATATTGGCCTGTCTTGAAACATTCATTGCCAGCTTGTTTCAGCTCAGCCCAGGACTTGGACTTCTGTTTTGGTGGCATGTCTTCTTGCTGGCTCCTACCTAGAATGATACAGTAATGGTTGGTTTATATGTGGATTAAAACATCAGACAATTCAAATGTAACTGAAATGACTCATCAATAAAATACTGGATTTCTATTCATACAAAGGAATAATGTGGACCTCGCCACCTCTGTGTGGTGGCTGAATGAGGCACGTGTTTCTACAACAATTTTGTAAAGAAAGAAATTGATATATTAGTTGTTACACACAGCTTTGTTTATGTGTCAGTCAAGAGAAGCTTGTATCTATATTTTTTGTCAAAGATGCTTCTTCATTGTTTTTTTATTTTTATTTTGTTACTGTATTCACCAGTGTTGGTCTGAAACGGACAATTAACCTGAAAAATGTGTGAAATTATTTTGACAATTAGTTCATCATTTTTTAAGTAAAACTAGAGGGAAAAAAATACTTTTTTAGAGATTTTAGTTTCTCAAAGAGGATTTTCTCCATTCAAAACTAGACAATTGTCTTCGGCTTTTGTTTTGTGCTGTAGAGAAACTGAAACAAAATGTCACAACAAGCCATATACTGAAAGTAATCACTACTTATAAGGTATATATTTTATCATCACTTCAATATAAAAAATTGTACCATAAGCACACCATGAGACTGCCTGATTAACACTAAATCACAAGAGTAATTTTAATTACCAACACTATATAGTCACATTCAGATGCAGGCAATTTTAGATTGACTAACAAGAATATATATCAAATAGCTTTGCTTAGTGCACAGAGGCTTATTTTTGTTTGAGGCCACTGGCAGGGCTGTAAATTAAAGAATTTTCCAAATCTGGAATTAATATAAAATATCTTGTCTAATCTTAAAAAAAAATTTCAATTAGTTACACTGTACAACAATTAAACAATTAAGTTGAAGTCATTTTTTTCTTGCAGTGGTGCTTTATGTTCTCTTCCACATGCCTTTACTTTTTAACCAATTAATTAATTAACATGGTGTCCACAAAAATGTATAGAGTGAAATCCTGCACCCAGCTCTGACATATAACATATGTCATATGACATATAACCACAAACCAATAAAAATACTTTCCACTTTCAGCTTCTGTAGCCTTACTACAACAACAATAATAATAATAATAATAATAATACTGAGATTTGATGGCAGCTAATAGTTTGCACTCACATATACCACAGGCTTAACTTAAATCAGTTAAACCTCAGGTTAAAAACCCCACACCAAATTAACAAACCTGCTCATCTAACTGTAAGCTAATCTGGTACCTAGCCGCTAACAGTTACACAGTCATATTCTGTTCATGACATTTTCTCCAAACCATTACTTAAATCCTACTTTCAAAAAGAGCCACAACTGAATCTTGTTTCCTCGAGATTTTGCTTAAAAACGCGTCTTACTCCCACTCTTTCTATGCGTTAACTCGCTAGCTAAGTAATGCTAACTCGTGTGGGTTTTGAATGGTGTTTTATGGCAGCTAACATAGCGTAGCATAGCTTTGCTACTATTAGCATGTCTTACCGGCTGCTCAGTCTGAGAGATCACAACGAGGAAGTTCCCCTCTTCACAAACTATCTGTTGCCCTTATGAACGTTGCTAATAATGGCATTACTCAGTGCATGTATGTTGTCCCGGTGGCTGAGACCCACACTCTGCCTGGGTAGAGTTTAGTACAGGGGGAGGTATATGGAACTTGCCGGCAGTCTCTAGTAACTTCTCAGTTTGCGATATCGGTTTCGCTTCGTTTTAACGTTGTGTTCAAGTACTGTGGTCAGTGTAGGACTTTCACCTGCATGGCGCGCCCTCTGGTGACCATCTGATCAAAGTGTGTTCAGAGACCAGAAACCACAAATGACTCACTGGTTGAGTTTTCAGCAGTAATCGCCACAATAATTTTAACTTTATAAGATAATACATGCAGATTTTTTTATATATGCTTCAGCTTTTGATCGCGAAGCTATAATAAAGCGCAGCTCGTTTTACTTTCGTGGTGAAAAGTCCTTTGCACTATCCTTTCTGTATCTTGAACGCCTCATGAGATAGGGAGAAGCAGTTGTTCGGTTTCTATTTAGAGAGCAAATTGTGTTTCGACATAAATCTCGCGATGGTACATCGTGTCCTATTTAAATCTAAATGTATTTATTTATTTTTATTTTTGGAATCTAGTTTGACGAGTACAATTTAAATGTACAAACATGAGTTCCTATTAGAGTTAGAAACCTTGTAAACGGAGTTGAGAAAATATATGCAAAAGAAGTACTTATAGTCTGAGACTCAGGCAAAATGTAAAAAAGAATTTTAAAAAAATTGCTCAGTTTTGAATGTTTACAGTGTGCCTTTGATGTTTGGGCCGGTTGGGGTCTCTGTGTGCATGTTTTCTTTGTGCTCAGGATCTTGATCCTAATTCTAGCCAATATAGAAACCATCTAATAGATTACATCAGTCTCAAGACAGCCTCTGCCACCACATTAGATCAATCCCTCTGGGCTCCTTTGATCGGCTCCATCACCTAGCGGGGGTGGGGGGTCGTGGTTTGGTCCCGCTTTCGCCATTGTGGTTGATGTGGAGGTTGGGACGGGCTTAGGGCGTCTGGAGAATCCCTAGGGACGTTATCCCTGGAGGGCTTAACCCAGGGGTTGTAGTCATAACCTGGTTAGTGGCTCTGGTTGCTCTTAGAGGGTGTTCTAAGAGCGATCGTGGCTCAAGAGTTGTTGAGTTGTTGTACAAGTTCGCCTTGTAATCGGAAGGTTGCCGGTTCGAGCCCCAGCTCGGACAGTCTCAGTCGTTGTGTCCTTGGGCAAGACACTTCACCCGTTGCCTACTGGTGGTGGTCAGAGGGCCCGGTGGCGCCAGTGTCCTCTGTCAGTGCGCCCCAGGGTGGCTGTGGCTACAACATAGCTTGCCATCACCAGTGTGGCAGGCTTGGGGTTCGGGGGTGCTTCGCCTCCGTGCTAGGGCTCTGGCTGGGCCTTGGGTATAGAGTTTGTTTGGGGAGTGTGATTGTGTGTACAGTGTCCATGTATGTCTATCCCTACGTTGGGTTAGTGCTGAGTATTTGTATATGTGTGCATGAGGGTGGGAATGCATGTTTGTGTCTGTGCCTGTTTGTCCGTGTCTATATATGTCAGGTCGGGTCTTACACTCCACCTCTCTGGGAACTCCCAGGCCCTCCAAAGGCCTATATCCCCTGTGAGTGACAGTTGTAGTGTGTAAGAACACTCAGGTCTCTCTTGAAAAATACAAATTATTAGTATGACAGAAAGGCCAGAAGCATTATTAATAAAAACAAAAATGTTAACCATCTTCCAATAATCATTTTATTTGTATAGTCATAAAAAATGTACAAAATCTACAGTGCAAATAAAACACATGAGTATAGGCCAGTTTACTTCTCAACCACAGGGAGGCACTTTAACACCTTCTCATCAACAGGCCAGAGGAATTTATGCAAACACAAGGAAATCTTACTGTGTCGTACCATTCGTAAACACTATGAAGAGCTCCAGTTCATTTAGCAGATGCAAATCTGACAGGCAAGCGTTTGAAAATATTACTGTTCTGCTGTGATTGCCATGTGCTTGCTTGTAGCTTCCTTCAGGAGCAGGAATAAGCTTGCAGGAACACTAACCAATACATATTTTAAGAGTAGTTAATAAAGCTCAGAGTCTGAGATAAAACACACAGTGAGAATACAGGTGTCTGTTTTTCAGTTTGCTGTTTGTACAACAGGTTTAGCTACATTCTTAATAATATGTAAACATTCATTTTCACATGAGCATCAGCTGAGCGTTTGTACCTAAAGTGGCCGTAACAGCTTAAAATATGTAGTAGTGTCAGCTTTTGTGTCAGAATACATGGTGACAGTGAATGCGGCAGTTATATGAAACATCAGTGCAGCACTTTCTGTCCAGAAGCACAAACTTGTTTTTTCTTCTGAAAATCAGCGAATGAAAGAAAGGAAAAATACATAGAAAACTATTATCTCTTATCCCACAAAGGTTGCTTTTTAAAGCAACCTCAAAAGTTTATATATATATATATATATATATATATATATATATATATATATATATATATATATACACACACACACACACAGAGTTGTGTAAAAATGAATGAATGAATGAAAAGCCTGAAATAAACTGGTAGGTTTTATGGTAGAACATCAAAAGTGCAGGTGCACTTGAGGTCTCTGAAGGAGGAGCAGTCAAAGTCAGCCATGAGAGTTTTCTTTCCGGTCTTCTTGGGAAAAAAGAGCAACTGGATACGTATCCTGTTGCTTGGCCTCAGATTTGGAAGTCTGTGGGAAACATAAGAGTAATACAGAACTGTTAAGGTTGATGTTTAGTTTGTGGATTTGACATAACATTTTATACACAGTAACAACTCGCTAGAAGCCTGTTGAAAAGACAACTTTGCCAGACATCCAAATAATGTTGAGATATGGTAAAATCTGAAAACTTCAGACTGCGGAAAAGACTTTTACAAAGAGATGACCCTCTTATCATTATTCCTTCAAGGGATTTTGCTGGGGCTACGTTCTTTAGAAAGTCCTGAGGCCTGTACTATGAAGCAGGATTTGGGCTTATTCAGGTAACGTCAGAGCTAACACTTGTTTTTCAGCGTTATAAAGGTGGTTTGCTTCTCACTGTTGTTTATAGTTATGTAACTTATGCTGCAGACCTAAACCGCTCCAGAGCAGGTTTTTATCAATATTAGAGAGACAAGCAACCCATTTGTACTTGTGAATTCAAATTTGGGTGGCTGTAGCTCAGGTGGTAGAGCAGGTCATCTACTGATCGGAAGGTTGGTGGTTCGATTCCCGGCTTCCCCTAGTCTGCATGCCAAATATCCTTGGGCAAGATACTAACCCGAAATTGCTCTCCGATGCATTCATCGGAGTATGAATGTGTGTGAATGTCAGTTGTGCTTGTGCGAATGGGTGAATGCACAAGTTGTGTAAAGCGCTTTGAGTCCTCAGAAGAGTGGAAAAGCGCTATATAAGAACCAGTCCATTTACCATTCTGTTTTTATATTTAATCTTCATGTTACTCTCAGACCCTTAAACACTTCCAGAGGCTGCAGGAGAAAGAATAAAAATTAAATTCTAGATTTTCCTGTCTTAATGATAGAGCATTGACCCATTCACTCACACAGTCAGTATTTTTACTGCCTTTCCCTCTTGGCTCAAAATAAATAATTAAGGTAGCAGATCTTTCACACATACATGCATGTTTCCTCCCCATCCACTAGACCACTTCCAGAGATAGTCAGAGTGCAGTCCGTCAGCATCTTGTTGATTGGGTTCATGAAAACTACTTCAGCAACTGTCCTTTGGTTCAGTCTCACTGGACCATTAACCTGAAAAACAAAAATCTCACTGTTTACTTATTAGTCAGTAAAACAATGTAAAAATCTTTGCATGTCCAGTTTTGATTCCAACCTGCTTGAAAATATAAACTACAAATTATACCTTCAGTTTATCCAGCCTCTTTTTTTACCATTAGCAATGCATGAAAAATAAACATGATAGCCCACATCATATAAAATTACAGATACAGGAGTCACATTTCAATCCTTAATGGACAAACACAAAATTTGGTATAGAGACCAAAGCTGCTGAAGATGAACTGTATAAATAGGAACTGACTCATCATCTATATAGGTCAGGCTCAGTTTGAGCTATACCAACTTATAGCTAGTTATTTTATTTATTTGTTTTGTGCTACTTTAGCAAGCTTTTATGCATCTAACGCACTTGTGAACAAAAACAACAACAAAAAAACAAAAAGAAACATGTCAGCTGAAGCATTATTTGCTCAAAGTCCTCCTTTGGCCAAGAACAGCCTGAATAGATGCTGGCATAGTTGCAGACTTTAGTTTTATATATATATATATATATATATATATACACATGCATACATATAGACACATATACATACATATATATACACACATATATATATATATATATATTAGAAATTATATTCTATATTTATTTAAAGGCATATAACATAGTTAAGTATAATTATATTATAAGAGTATTTAGAGGAGTATGTATATATTAAGTATAATATATTATTTTATCAACAATCAACAGCAGTCAGCTAATGTGACAGTTACTTCGAACAAAGCAACATAATGATTAAGGAGACACAGAGATGGTAGTTTTTTACTCACTGTGATGGACATAGGAGGATTCAACAGAATGACATCATTCACTGCTAGGTATACATTTCCTGGCTCCAGCTTATCTGTGACTACAGCTGAAATCTTCATGCTGTCAGAGCCTACCATGTGTTTGTGGTACACCAAGAAGGGGACCAAGATAGGAATGGACAGATCTGGAGCAGACAGAGGGAGTGAGAGACAATTATAGTTGTTGCAGTCCCCCCACCAGGACAAATAAATAAAAACACTTGTGAGAAACTCCTCAGCAATTTACCCACCTTTCCCAGGCTGCAGTGTCTCTTCATTTGTCTCAGTCTGGATGTTTTCAAACGGTGAGCCATTGTATCTCATGGCCTGGACGCTGATATTGATGGACACAGGCCTGGCAGTGCGGCTCACACTGTTCAGCACCAGCTTCAGACTCACGTCCTGACCGTCCATTGGCTTGGATACCTGCAGCACCACAAATTCAATTCAATTTTATTTATACAGCGCCAAATCACAACAACAGTTGCCTCAATGCCTAAAGTACTGTTGGGATTTACGCAGGCGGCACAGTGAGGAGAAACTCAGATTTTTGACACTGACCCTGTTCGTATGTATTTCTGGGAGTTCTTATTTTTTTGTTAATAGAAAAAATGTTAACAGTGGAAAAAAGGTCACTGCTACATTCGTAAAAAGTAGACAGAAATTCACACAACAAAGATAAAGGTAAATACTAAAATATATTTAAGATCTACTTGAATAGCTCTAAAAATAAAAACATATATAAGGAACTGAGATGTACCTCTTCAATTCGCATGGATATTTGTGGAAGTGGAAGGATGCTGTCATTTGTATTATTTGTAGTCTCTGTGTTGTTCCCTCCCCTCCCTCCATTCCCAGTTCCATTTGTTGTTCCTCCAATCCCAGTTCCACTTGTTGTTCCTCCATTCTGGATTGGATTATTTGTCCCTCTATTGTTCTTTTCCTCTTCATCTCTGGAGTAATCTCTGGTGAGGGCATATCTAAATACAGTTCTCTCCTCATTAGACCCTGTAAGAGTGGAAAGTTTTAGAGTGAGAGTGAAAATTAATTTTGTTAAAGAATTTCTACTATGTCTTGACCAAAAGGTTTTATTTAACCTTCTTATTAGTATCAGAAAACAGAGAACACAGTCACCAAACCCATTTTTATTTGTAATCTCTTTGCAGATCGCTAGTGAACCGTTAAAACAAGGTTTATATAGTATTTTTTTTAACCGAATACTATCTGTCATTCAAAGAACCAAAGACAGCCTAACTTAGCACAATGGACTGTATATAAAAAGGCGGATGCAACATCCTGTTCTGTTCATGAATTTTAATTTTTGTTGCCATGATGCCAGGTCTCTCTTGGAAATTAGATTTTTAATCTCAATGAGATTTTTTACCTGGATAAATAAAGGACAATTTTTTTTTTTACACTACCACTCTGTTGATCTGTGACCTTAATTAACATTTTGGTCTCACATGCTCATTTCAGGATTTATGTGACACATCAAAATGCTCATTTTATAAATAGGGGTGGTATAACAGTGGTAACTTCTGACTGACAAATCATTACCAGTGTCATGTCCCTTGTGAGATCTACTTTCATAATATCAGGATGGTAAAGAACAAAATTCTCCATTTAAGTCTTCAAGAAACACGTCTTTTAGGTGAACCCACCTTCCTTGTACTTGTAGCTGTCTGTGATGTCCAGCCTTGTGTTGGAGCCAACAGCCTTGGTGGAGATATTCTGTCCGATTCTCTTGGTGTCAGAGAAAATATTCACCATTGTGCCATCAGCTTTACACTGCCAGGACACAAAGAAAGAAACACGATAGAAACCAAAATTTGAAATAATAAATATTGCTATTATACTAAAGGCTGCTCCTCTTTTGGTGCTGCTAACTATGTTATTTGTGGATTTATATAGTACAGCTCTGTTCACTAACCAGCCAGTCAATGCAGTCAGCATTGACCATAGCATAAACAAATGGGGCATCATATTTTAGATCGATTTCTCCATTCAGGATGGCTTTGACTGAGGCTGGACCGCAGCAGTATACACCTGCAAAAGGACAAGCAAGAAAAGCCATCAGATGAACATTAAATAAAGAAACATGCTTTACTAATACAGAGTAGTTTTTATTCTAACTTCATGGCACTAAATATGGAACTTTCTAACCATGGAGCTGCCATCACTAACAGCACTAGATGAAAAGAAATCACACAATCGAATATCACATTCAAAAACAATACTTAAAAATTGTTGGTATATTTACTGGCAAAAAATGAATAGTTAAAGTAGGAAAAGAAAAGTCATTAGACAAAGGAAGAAAATCTGAGGAGACAAGAGTTCATACCATCGCTCTTCTCCTGTGGCGTTGGATCCAGAACTTGCCAGCCGTCATATTTACCATCTTTTCCCAGGTCAGTTCGCCTCATCCAGCACTCTAACCAGACATGATAGTTCCTGAAACATAAACATGACACAAAATTCTGATGTTGGAGTCAGTGGAAACACAACAGTGGCTTTAAAAACTCGAGAACATGGCAAAGAAGGCTGGGTGATTCACTTCAATTCAATTGAATTGTATTTATATAGCACCAAATCACAACAACAGTTGAATCAAGGAACTTTATATTGTAAGGTAAACACCCAACCCTACCCTAAGCTTGAGAAATGGCACCATAAATCACACTAAGGACATTCTTTCTATTGACAGATTAAAAGCTTTCAGACAAAGTCACCACTCCCAAAGCACACAAGACATACTTTGTAAAACCACAGTGAAGATTAAAAGCCTTTTAGACTTTTGGACACAATTTCATTTGTCCTCTTTTATGCAGTCTGACATATCAAGAACAAGATGGTGGTTGAGTACTAATAAAACAGAAAAAAACAGCAAAACCTTTTGAAAGTCAACCCTGTAGCTCTATAGCGTTTCTGGTGTTTGTTTTTCCAAAACCACTGAAAATTGGATAAATTATAGTTTGTTGTATATAGTGCCTCTCTGTTTTTTAAATTAACCTTATTTAGTTCTGTGAGAAATTAAGACTGTACAATGCTCAGGGAAACTCTCTCTCTCCCTCTGTGTGTGTGTGTGTGTGTGTGTGTGTGTGTGTGTGTGTGTGTGTGTGTGTGTGTACAAAGGAACTGTTCAACTCTTTACCACAGAATTTAGTTCTGATCTGTATCTCTCTCTGTTTGCTTTCTCAATATAAGCCATATGAGCTTGTGTCATCTTACCAGACACTGTCCTTGGTCTCTTTCTCTCTCACTCCATAGTCAGCATGGTACACATCAATGATCAGATTCTTGTTGCTGTCGTGAGCTGACTGGTAGTTGGTGACCACACGGCATGGGATGCCCAGCAGACGCATTACTGGAAATACAAACATTAAAAAAACAGATTTTTTAAAAATGTGATATTTGTCAAATTGTACATTAGTTTAGCATCTTATTGTTAAATGTTGTTGCACTGGCCTAGTGATGGAAAGTTATAAGGAAAAGACAAATCAGTAAACCACTAAAGCTATGGCTCACCAGACTTTTAGTGTAATCCTATATTAACACTAGAAAATTGGCAATTGTAAACAAACTTGAGACTTTGGTACATATACCTTGCTAGGACCCTTTTGCCTCCACAATTGCCTTTATTCTTCATACATATATTCAACAAAATGACAGAGACATTCCTCAGAAATTCAGAACTGTTCTAATCCACTGTGGTCATATAGCAAGGGACATGGTCAGTGGCTACCCTCAGGTAGGCTGTGGCATTTAAATGATGCTCAGTTGGTAAATTGGACAAAGTCTGCAAAGAAAATATCCCAGACACCATCGCTCCACAAGTACCAGGCAGAACCGTTGATACAAACGAGGACAGATGTCATATCGCATATGTTTCAGGTTTAATTAATATTCCTTGATTTATTGTTGCTCATGGGTCTAGTTCTCTTTATGGTTTTCTGCTTATGTTATACTTATAGTTTCTACACTTTAGGTCTCTGCATAGTTGTATTGTAGTGAGTGGTTATTTGAGTTATTTTTTCCCTGTTATTAGCTTGAAGCCATTATCCTCTGACGGCTATCAACAACAAGGCATTTTCACCCAGAGAACTGCTGCTTATTGAGTTTCTCTTTTAAGGACTTTAAACCTTAGAAATGTTTGTGAAAAAACATTCCAGTAGATCAGCAGTTTTTGAAATACTCAGACCAGCCGACTGGTAGGATCAACCACGTAACATTTAAAGTCACTTAAATGTGAAGGTTCTCAGTCATCCAGGTGATACAACCTTTCTCCCCAATTCTGATGCAGTTTGAACTTTAGCAGGTCTTCCTTACCATGTCCATCCAGCCATCCTTTCTCCTTTGCTTATCTGATTCAGGGTCGCAGGGGGGCTGGAGCCTACCCCACCTGCCATAGAGTGAGAGGCAGGGTACACCCTGTGAAGGTTGCCAGTCTATCGCAGAGCACCTTCGCCATGTCTATAGGCCATTAAGTTTTTGAGTTGTTGCCCTGTGATTGGCTGATTAAATATTTGGATGAATAAAAAGGTATACCCAGCAAAGTTGATAATGTATGTAAACTAAAGCACCTGCAATATAAGGCAGCTTATTTCTTATTTCTCATTTCACTTGCCTAAACACATACTGTATATATAACAGATATTTAGGTATGTATTCATATTACCCACCTAAATAGATACTGTATGTAAGTGAGGACTTGCAGAGTTAGCCAGTACCTGAACACATCACTCCTGCAAATACCCAGCACTGTCCATATTTGACTGGGTGGCAGTCGATGTTATACCAACGCTTGAGGATGGGATAGCTGCCAGACCAGTGAGTGGGTATAGTTCCACCCCAGAATGGAGCTGACCACCGTCCCTCCAGGACACCACAGTCATCCATACTGTTGATCTGGAGCAAAACAGGAAAACAAAGGTGAGTGAGTGAGTGAGCTTTGGCTCCCCTCAAAATTACTATAAAGCATTAATTAACAAAAGGTTTTGTTAATTAATGCTTTATAGTAATGCTTTATAATTAATGTGTTATTTTGTTTATGATGCCTTTTAAACGTTATGTAAAATGCTTTAAATTACCTTCTTGGTGAAACTTGCAGTTCAAATACAGTACATCTGTCCAAAACACATGTATATACATAAATATCCTACCATGGCGCTGACCACACGGCTGACGTAGATGGGGTTACAGCGAGCAGAAAGGTCATTAGCTGCATTTGCCAGGTGTTTGGGGTTGACATCCAACATCTTAAGACAAATCTTCATCATGTCCTCTTCAAACTAGACAGGAAGAGAGCAGCTTATCTTAAACTACAGTGCTGTAGGTTATTCGTACTTAATGGCAGAGTCAAAAATAATCGAAGCATTTACATTAACTAATTAATTCTAAAGTAAAATATTAACTTGAAGCAGCTAATATCTAAAAATGTCACTACTCTATACTTCATAATAGCATGTTAATAATGACCTACAGTAGTCTCACACCATATAAATATATGTCTCTCCGATTAAGGAGTTACACCTACAAGCCATTAACAGTGACCATCTTTTTTGCGCCTCTACCATACTGAACAATAGAACTCTTAGAATAAAAGACTGATTGGTAAAAACATGATTAATGTGGTACTTTTCGGTGTCGATTTATCAAACCTAGAATCACAAATCTACTAAGCCTACACAGTGTGTGTGTGTGTGTTTGTACCTGCCCAAAGTCCCAGTTAATAGATGTGATGTAGTTCCCACTTCCTTTGTAGATTATACCACATTCATTCATCACAAACTCCTGTCTCTCTTTCTCATCCTGCATAAACACTGAATCATCTACAGAGGCGGGAATAGGGATAACCACATGAGACAGACGGATTAATGGATGGATAATAGTGGTTTTAAGGAAAACAACAGCAACAGATGAACAGTGCTGGAGAGCCTGGAAAACAGGTCGGCAGATAGAAAGATAACTTACCAGAACACCAGGGATTGAAGAGCACAACCAGTTCTGCCAACAACGTTTCCTCATCCCTATGTCTGGCAGTTAAGTTGTACTTTCCGATTGGAGTGTCAGCTGGGGGGGTAATGGTCAAATTCAAGGAGCCTGTTGGTGGGTTGGATCCCTTCTCTAGCTCCACTTTCCACACTGCCTTTGCTGATGGCGAACGCTGGATTCTGTCTGGCATACCAAAGCATGACTTTGTTCCCAGGTCCTCAGATGGATTTTCTCCTGCAGAGAGGATTCACAGAGATCATAGATGTGACAATACAGTACCAACAATACAATACTCTGTAACTACAGAGTGTACATGAAAGACAGACATCATTAACCAGTGTGAGTTACACCTGAATCATTTCCAGTAGTCAACACAGGGCAAATGACAAAATTTTACTGCATGAAAATGTTCCCAAACACACTGTCAATGCAGAAAAAGTATATCTTCATAGAAAAACACATAATAGAACAAAATTAATAGACTGTCCCATTTTGATGGAGAATAGAATAAATGACAGCCAACCTTTAAAAAACAATCATTGAAAGCTACTTAAAACTACAAGAAGGCTTGCCTAATAGAGTTCAGGCTGCATCGAGGAACAGAGGTGGCCATACCGAATACTGATTTTCAAACTCAGAATTGTAAAAATTTTCATTTCATTGCTGTATTTCCCAGGAGTGGCTCAAGACTTTTTCACAGTACCCAATGCTCATTTTGAATTTGATTGCAACAGAAGGCTGAAAGATAGTTTAAAAGACAAACAGTGGTCATATCCAACTGTGCTAACTGGCAAAACACCTTTAAGTAAAGCTTAGTTTATTTAGCCTTTCACTTATGTGTCATGTCTGGCTTTTTCCTCACCCTTTCAATTTTTGCCACACCCTCATGGGTTTCACCTGATATTATTTCTCCTGATTGCCCAATTAGTTGTTTTTTTTTAAATTCCATCAGCTCATTAGTAAAACCTGCTTTTTGTTGGGAATACCTGATTCTGGTTCCTGTGTTTGGGTCCTCTTTTTAAACTACACTTAACCACATGTAGCTGTTATTTATTATTTAAATTTATATTTTGTATTGATTTTCACAAAATTCTTCATATGTATCCATACAGATCTTTCAAAAATGTTAATGTCAATAATAAAAATAACAGCAACAAAAAAACCAAGAAAACAAAAGTAAGCAAACATAAACAAACTCCTGTTGATACATGGAAATCAATATTCAAACATCTCTTTTATTTACTATAAAGTGTCACAACTGCAAACTAAATATTTAAATTTAAAAAATATAAATTCAAATTATATAAACCAAACATGCACAGTTTGCAGCTATCAATTCCTCAGACTGACTTTCTCCTGGATCAAAACCTTTCCAAAGCTCAAAAAGGGTGCCTTCAATGGGCTTGGAGGTTTTTGCTTTGAGTCCCAACTAGGGCTGTCAGCGTTAATCGCGTTAAAATGACGTTAACGCCAAATCCACATTAACACAGCATATCCCCATTAACGAGTTAACGTGGATCACCCTCTGTGTGGGGCTGCCAGTGTTGGGAAGGTTACTATTAAAATGTATTCCACTACAGATTACAGAATACATGCCCCAAAATGTATTTTGTAACGTGTTCCTTTACATTACTCAATGAGAGTAACGTATTCTAAATACTTTGGATTTCTTAATATATTATCATGCTTTTTACAACTACATGAATGTACTATTGCTGTGTGATTTATTACTATTACTGAAGGTTACTCGCCATACCAATAGCAACTAGATTTTTAAATCTTAATATAAAATGAGTAACAGTAGGGTGGACATTAGGTAAGGCTGCGCTTTTTGCAACGATCTCGTATAGAAAACTGTTTTTCGTGTATATAAAACAGGTCCTCTGGCTAATACGTCAGGTTCCGTGTTGAGTTCATAGCCGAAAACTAGCTTTACTTTGTTGTCTGGGTCGACTTTGCTAGCGAGAGACAGAGAGAGGCGTTGAAAGGCCGCTCCAACGGAATTTGTTGTTTCGGAGGAAAACACGAACACAGAGTAGAGTAGAGTCTTAATAACTTACTTACAACTGGCCAATACTGCCCATGAAGCTACATTGTTTAGGCCTATGCCTGTAACACTGTGCCTATTGCCTTTATATTAAATAATTTTTGAACAATAATTAAAAAAAATATTTCGTCACATCATTATAGCAAGTAGAGTTGACATGGGCCGCGAGATTGAGACACAGACATTAGAGCCTTTTAATGCGTGTTTTGTTTGGGTTTCCACTGGCGTGGAATTACCAAGGACAGAGAGGGCATAGCCTAACATATGAAACAGGAAAAGACCGCCGTGTAATCCATTTATTTCAACAGAGTAACACTACCTTTTTAAACGGTAACTGTAACAGAATACAGTTACTCATATTTTGTATTTTAAATACGCAACGCTTGTACATGTATTCCGTTACTCGCCAACACTGCGCTAATACGTTAATCAAGCTACCCGCGCTAACCCGTTGACGCAGTCCAGCCCAACACAAAGGGTGATCCGCATTAACCCGTTAACGGAGATATGACGTGGTTAACGTGGTGTTGCCGTTAATTGACGGTGATTAACGGTGACAGCCCTAGTCAACAGCTTTGGGTCAGTAAATGTTTGTTCAGCGCCCATCAAACAGCATCTTCTGTACACTTTGGACATATTTTTTATTATAAGGATTTAACTTGGGAGGGTTTACATACAATATGTTTGCATTTTTTACAAAAAAACAAACAAAAAAACATCATTTAATGGTGGACCAACCTGTTACTGCTGTAAAGGTGAGCGGGTAAAGATTGGGGTTGAACGGCTGTGTCAGTTCAACTTTCACGGTGAACCGCTGGCCTCGCCTCACAATCAGCTGATCCTTTGAGATTTTTTTGGTGCCATGTTCTGTGTTGTTTGTCTCACAGTTGAGATTCACTCCTTTAAAAACTGCAAGAAATGTAAAATAAAATATAGAAATGTTAACTGTGAACAAAAATATCTGAAAGTCAGGTCACAAAGTGAAGTCTTTATTTTAATAAACTTATTTTTAATGGCATGACACTTTAAAAAACAAACAAACAAAAAAGAAAAGAAAAAGACCAATATCTGTCATCTCCTGATACATTTTAACTTGGTTTCCTGGAAAGATTTGCAACTGAAGGATGCAAAAGGCTTTAAGCTTGCTACACCGATACCTTCTCCATGCTAAAATAGATGAAGATTTTAGTGACCTCGATTCACCTCAAAAAACTGCCTCAGCTTGTCAAAAGTCTCAATTCTATCTAGCAATTTGGTGACAGGAACCCAGGGCAAGGCAGGGTGGAGATAAAACTATTTAAACACTGTCATGAGAGTCATCCAAACGTCACAAAGTTGAAGTTACATGTCAGGAAAAATATGCATGGATTGGGCATGCCTCAACAGGGCAGAATCAGTGATGAACACAATGCTCGTGTCTCGACCAAACCCCAACAGCATGGTAATAAAAACAAAACAAAACACAAACCTCACATTTAAGGCCTACGGGTATGTTCAGGAGAACAGGTGAATCCATAGAAAAGCACTGCACTGACAAGTAACATGGAAAACTGAGACACAATTCATAAAAACACTTAAGCACAAAATAGTGAGGTTTGGAGAGACTATCTTAACACTTTGTCTTTTTCTATATTGATATGAGAAGTACTTTTCACAGTCAAACTTTTAATTTTAATGTTAGGAAACAAGATTGAACAGGTTCTCAGTGTGTTTGAAATGAAAAGTGAATTTATAACTTTTTGTTAGGAGAGATGAAGTTTTTTAGATTTCGTGGTGGGTGAGTTTGGTTTGGGTGTGTGTGAGGGAGGGAAAAATGCACACACCTGCTTTCATATTGTAGTTAACTGTCTACATTTTGTCACTATTACTCACATTTTTAACAAGGGTGTACAGTAAGAAAAAACCCCCAAAACTATAAACTTTCTTTAGATTTATTAAACTTATAAATCTATAGCATGTAGAGTTCTCCCCTTGGGTAGATAAATTTATACACATTTTTTTTTACTAAACATACATGAAGGCTGGCCTGAAATACACACTGAAACACCTGAGAGAGGGAATGCATTTAAGGGACCTCTCCTTAATATCTATAGAAAGTTTTGGCTGTCTGTGACATTAAAGTCAGTCTGTGAACACTTTCTAAATATTTTCACATACATTTTTTTTGCAGTGCCTACAAGTTTGCATAAGTTCATATTTATATTTCTAACACAGTCTCATTGATATCTTAAAATTTTAGATCTTTAATTCAGTTTCCAGAGCTGCTAAATGTTACTTTGTTCCTTCTAGAATCTCAGTTGCCTTAAATCTGTCTGCACTGCACAATTGAAACCCACAAAGACGATGTGTTTATCTTTTGATAGTTCTAAAACAATCTGATGGAGGGTGTCACATATTGGAGGTGGTCCTGGATGGGAGGCAAAACATCACGCGCACTAATATTTTGATATTTATGATTATTTATAGATGCCTTCCGAATAAAATAAAACAAACATAACCACAACAATCTAATACATGATTCAAAAACAACTGCTCTTACGTCGATGTAATGGGCACTTGAGTACGAAACTCAAACTGATTATGGGGGCATCGATCAAATTTAGAAGGTGTTCCAGATTTCCTGAACTAAATTTTATGCCAAACTGGCCTGAATCTGAAACTTTGGATTAACTTCAACTTGCAAAACATATATTTGAATTTCCAGGTTGACACATGATGACCACAGGCATGTTGTCGTGTATGTAAAGAGAATAAACTGCAAAAATCCTGTTTAATGTGTCAATGTGAGCTTTTCACACAACATTCTCTGGCATGTACTTTCTGAAGACTGTTGTTGTAAGGCATTCATTTCTATTTGCCAGCACCTGCAAGTAAGATTTCTAGAAACTGGGAGAACTGAGGTCATGCAAACTAAGTGTATAACACGATTTTATTTTAACTCTATAAAAACTTTGAAATAGGTGCAAACTTTTCTAAAACTCTTGTCAAATGCAATCCTGCTTTTGACAAGACTATTTAACTGTTATTATTTAAATTAAACAATTTAATTTAAATCAGAATACATTAAGCCCTTAAAGATATGATGATAAACTTCAGTTAATATATGTCTAAAAGTTAATGTACTTACTTGACTGTTTGGTCTCCGATGTCATCTTTCTAGACTTTCCACAGCAGTTCAGGTACAATGAGAAGCTCTCTGGCTGGGACTCAGCACCACACTGACAGGTGGTTGAGCCCTGATTTATTTTAAACCAGCTGTCACACCCAGCCCCAGGTCACCCAGTTTACATTACACAAACTAGATGAAACATTTCCTCCCTGTTCAAAAAGCCACCCACACAAACACACACATAGGATAATATGATGCTGCAGTGCATTACATTCTGTTTCCTTTGAATTATTAGCGCGTTTCTGAATATCCTAAGTGTATTTTATAGTGCTATCTAATTTGTGTAAATAATAAGTCTGGATAAGGCAACATGCTGATCCAGGTTTTTTTTTGCTAGTTCCATCTCTAATTAAATACAACAGATTGTTCATTTTCTAAATGATGATTCTAATTAGAGTCTAAAAGGAGTATGAATTTTAGTGATATGCAACTGAGAGATTGGTTATTAAGCCTAGTTTCAGAAAGCTAAGATAACTGTGTTTTTCTGGACAAGGCTTCAAAATTGGGACTTCATAAAATCAGGTGACATGACAGTGGCATTAATTTGACTAATGGCTGTTCTTTTTTTTATTTTAATTTTTTTAAATTTATTTTATTTTCACTTACTGAATATGGGACAGACTTGACTGGGGGAAAGAAGGGGAGAAAGAAAGAGGGAAAGAGAAACAGCTGAGAAGAGGGACGGGGGAGAAGGGCAAAAACCAAAAACCAACAGAATGAGCAGAAATAGAAAAAAAAAAAGAAAAAAAGAAAAAAAAAGCATATATCAATCACCTGGGTCACCTGCTGAGAAAGAAAAAAGAAAACAAGCAGAAGAGAACAAGAGTAATAGAATAAACAACATCACAATGATCTATGGGAATATGACAGTAAATACTAAATATTAAACATTATTGTGCAGCACATAAGATCAACAGAACACAGTGTGCTTTGAGGTAGGAGCCAAAAAGGGTGTAGTTTGTGGGTGTGATCACACGTGTGTACACCTGTGAGCATGGACGCGCTTGTTTTTTGTTTTTTAAAAGGTTCCTTCATGTAATGATCTGCTAGAGGGTGTGGGGGGGCCACAGCCCCGTCCTCCAGGGCATGAAGCAGGTATGGAGGAGATCAAAACTCCAGACATCCAGAGGCCCCCAGAACACAAGAGACCAAGGAAGACCAACAGAGGGGCAGCCGCGCCACCGTCCCAGAAAGAGCTGAGGAGAGTCCCAGATGAGGGCTCACTCAGCAGCCGTGGAGCAGAAGCCAGGGGGAGTTGCAGTGACGCGCCCGTGAGCTCCGCCGGCAGCCAGCCGTGCCTGAGTGACCGAGCCTAATGGCTGTTCTACAGTAATTATACTATTTTGTGCGCACACCTCCTCCATGAAACTTAAGCCGATGACGAACTAAATAAATGAAAACCTTGAACACCCTGGGAATGCTTTTCAGGTCAGGTCTTGGCATGCAGTTTACTTTCATGGTTGAATGCAGTTGTGCATGAGAAAGACGTAACTGAAACATGTAACACTGATTATGCAATAAAATTGCTTAATATTGTATGATGTCAGACTATTTAGTAATTTCTTTGGTTTATGTTTTGTCTCTTGAATCATCAAAAAGGTGTCTGTGCTGAAACTGCGTATGGATTGAAAGTTGGGGTGGGTTCACTTTCCACTGCTTAGAGAGTTAGTCCAACCCTGAAAGAGCTCAGTGTACTGATTTTCATTTGGCATTCAGTAAGAATCCATTCTGGACTGTGAACCATACTTATTTTCCTGGGAATAAGAGATGGAAAAGTACATTTATGTTTCACTGAAGCGTAGTTTTCACATTCACTAATAACTGAAAAGATCTCTGGCTTTATCCCTCGAGTTCTGGAAGAGCATCCAGTGTAAAATACAATCAAATGCAAAGCTATCCACTGTGGCAAAGTCTTGTGACTAAGGGAGCATAAATATGCTTCAATTCCAGTAAGAATTGGTGTATCTGCTCTAGACCATGTTGATGTTTTTATTCACATCCTGTTCCAAGTTTTAGTCCCCATTATTGTGGCAATGATTTAGGACTCACACAGAAAAACAAAAGAAATAAATGCCAATAACATTTTATTCATTATACAGGTTTTGCAATCTATGCTTTTCCACATCTTACATGTCAGGTTAGATCTGCCACTACCAGTGATGGGAATTACAGCGTTACAAGAAACGGCGTTACTTTTTTTCAGTAACGAGTAATCTAACTAATTATTATTCCTATCGTTACAACGGTATCGTTACAATGCCGTTACCAAGAAAATGCGGTCGTGTTACTATTTTTCAAGAAACAGACGGTTGAAGCTGTGTTCAGTTTACGCACCTTATATCAGTTGCACGGAAGTAACTGACTACGTAAGTAATCTGGGCGCTACAACTTTAAGCTGTGCGCGCTCCCGCGGATGGAAATCACTTTCTGCCAGACAATCACTTTCTAGCACAACACCCAGAGCTAAGGGGGCAAAACAATCGCTTGAGTGCTGCTGTTTGGCTGAGGAACAATAAAGTAGTCGTGGTAAGCCAATCACTTCAAGATGACAAAGCAACAAGGTGATATATACCAGTTTTTAAATTGTGTTGATAGGCCACGTAAAACCAGAGTCATGATAAACAATATATACCCGTGTTTTCCTCAATAGTTTCATCACGTTTACTGTCTAAGGACAGCGCTAGCAAGCACTCTCTGCTTATGACCAAACCCCCCTCCCCAGCCCTTTCGTGTTGGTGGAAAAATGCACCATGTTGACCAATCAAAAAAATAATATGGCAACATGACATTTGGTTGTTTAGGAAGAGGGGGAAGTTTTAGGAGTGACGGCAAGAGAGAGAGTGAGAGAGAGCAGAAAGAGAGAGAGAGCGAGTTTTGAGATGTGAGAGATTTGTGAGGTTTAGCATGTTTGGAGTGTGTAGTTAATGTGTTGTCTTGTGTAGTTAGTGTGTAGTGTTGTGGATAGTTTTGTGTTGTGTGTCAAAACAATGAGGCGACTGCTGTCTGCAGGTGTCAGGCTGTGATGTTCTCCTTTATAGTGGACAGAAATTATTTTTTGGAGTGGCACAAATAATTTTTGTGGCATCTTATTGAATGCAGAACAGCTGATTGTTCTGTAAATAGTTTGAAATGATTATTTTAAAAAGGGTAAAAGGTAAATGGCTGCAAATAACTTTGTTTGCAAAACCTGTGCATATGATTTTAAAATTGGCAATTTATATTTGCATTTAAAGTTATGAAATATAATTCATTAAACATGTTTGTGGTTGTTACAGCATAAAATATAACTTTTTCTACTCAAATTTTATGCTTTTTGTCTAATTTTAGATCAATTGTGTTAATACAGTATGTCAAAATGAAAACATAACTATAAATTCAGACACGTGAGATTGTGCTGAAAAGGATGATACCAAACAAAGCAAAGTAAATAGTTTTTAACAGTGAAATGTGGAGGGAAAATCAAAAGTAGTGAAAAATGGCCTATTATACCCTGGACCCCAGAGGGTTAAAAAAAAAGTTTTTTAAGTAACGCAATAGTTACTTTTCAAGTAATTAATTACTTTTAGAGTCTTGTAACTCAATTACTAACTCAGTTACTTCTTTGAAGAAGTAACTAGTAACTATAATTAATTACTTTTTCAAAGTAACTTGCCCAACACTGGCCACTACACAGGAGACAGTGAGACAGCTTACATAGTCTTTAAATGTTCTACCTGAACTGTTCTTTGTTTTTGACATGAAATGAAAGTATGTTTCCTTCGGTTTTCTTGATGTTGACCTTCTCATTGTATCTGTGTCAAATTTTAATGCACTTATCTGAAATACTAACACAACCATTTCTGAGGCAGACTCTGTATATGTATTTGAATCAGGCTGTCATACTGTGCTTCTTATCTGTACTGATTAAATGAGATCTATGACATGTTTTTGTACGCAGCTTACATTGTGTTTTTCTCACACAAAATAATCCATGTAAGGACTCATAATTCTTAATTATTTTTCTATGGGCACACATTGTGTTTCAAAATTAATCTGAAACTGTTTGTTGTCCAGTTCCAGCCTGAGAACATTTTTCTTTTATATCACACATAGAAAGAAACCACATTGCCCAACACTGACATGAATAAGGCATGTTCATGTTTAATGCAACGTGGAAAGATAAGATCAGGTTTTGAGATACTCCACCCACCTGTTTCTCAACATTCTCCAACACACCCAAGGGAAGCTTCGTTCCTCTTCTTCACAAATGATTCCAGTGATATCTGTTTGGCACTTCCATTTTTCTTTTGTTCGTAAACCTCCAATTTTTCACTGGTTTTACATGGTCAACGTAAAATTTCCAAGTACAGATTATTTTGACTTTCATGTCCATGAACTTTTTATGTAGTTTTACAACTTTCATTTTTTAAGGAGACTTATAATGCCAGCATACTCACTGTCACTGTCAGAAGAAAGTTTAATTAAGCATTAGAAATTAACTAAATTGGCTGTTTTAAACCGAGGACAAACTAGGGAATTGCACCAAGGTCCACAATATGATAAATAAGGATTATTTTAAACTGTTCAGCTATGCTAGCAGAGCACAAGAATTCAAAAAATGAATTTGAAATTAGCATAACAAGTCCCTTTGAAAGTGTAATTTCAATACATTTCATTTGTTGTTTAGTAAAAATCAAACCTGACTTGTGCTTTATACTTGGGGAGTTTTATTATTATTATTCATAAGTATATTTTGGAAATCTTAAGTTAAGAACATTCCTTTCTTACTGCAAAGAAATGCAAAAGTCACATTCAAATTACATTTTTTTTGTTTTGTTTTGAGCGTAACTCTGTCAGATTGGGCAATTGTAAAGTCATAAAAACATGCCATTTCATGACTGAGAGATAAGACAGACTATATGCAGCTTCTTTATCAAACTTTGTTTCACAAAGTACATCAGGAGGAAGGGCAAGCTAGCAATTACAGGAAAGGAAATAAATGGACAACAACAACAGAGGCAGTGTGAATGGCATAAGTTTTAGAGTTTCTGTCACGGTCAGGGGATCAGCAGGCCGCTGACTAGTAGTGTTCTCTCTCTCTCTTGCTCTCTCTCTCGCTCTCTCGCCAGGGTGGAACTCATGGCGGGTTCACGCCCTCGGCCCACGCCCCTCTGAAGACGAAACACCTGGGCCTCATCAGTGCAGCCAGCCTTTAAGCCAGGGAGTGGCTTCTACTCATCGCTGGATCGTTGTGTGTGACTCGCGTCAGTGCAGCCCAGCTCTGAGCAAGTTCTCTTTCGTTTCCCTGCGCAAAACCCCTAACGTGTGTTTCCTTCTGTACATAGATCCCCTGGACCCGACCCTGCATTCCCTGAGTGGATTCCTGTTTTTTTGTGAGTGTTTGGAGAGAGACTGGTCACGATAGGAGAGAGTCAGAAGAGGAGCAAGTGTCTTTTCCCTACCTGGAATTTCCCGGAGCCTTTTCCCTGTCACTGCTTTGTATATAGCACTACCCCTGCACTATTTGTATATACACCTGGTGGAACTGTAATAAATACCAACAGTGCCTCTGAGTCCTGCGTGTGAGTCCTCAAGCGTTTCACCTAATTGCCAACTGAATCCTCTGTGATCATAACAGTTAATCTCATGAAATTCAATTCAATTTATTTATATAGTCGCCTCAAGGCGCTTTATATTGTACAGTAGATCCTACAATAATAAATACAGAGAAAAACCCAACAATCATATGACCCCCTATGTGCAAGCACTGTGGCGACAGTGGGAAGGAAAAACTCCCTTTTAACAGGAAGAAACCTCCGGGAGAACCAAATGGGCATGACCATCATGAAAGACTCAAAAAGACAAAAATCCTTTCATTATGACACAGCATATAAGGTGAAAATGAACTATTGTGTATGATTTTTTTTTTGGAGATCAAAATCCAGAGTGACACCATACGTTGTTGAATTTGGGCTATAATCAGGCTGATGTCGTGCTGTCTGAACCTTAAGCATGTAACTTGAGGGTAAAACTCTTAGGGAGGTGCACCAAACTGTCGTGTTTAACTAAATGATACATTATTTTTTGCATGTAGATCACTGACTCTGTAACTCTTTTACCTTATTTAAGCTGCCTTGCTGAAAAAGCTACATCCTTGTGTACATGCCAGCAAATTTCATATAAATTGCACAAGCAGTCCAACAACACAGGCCTGGGAACAGCATGACACTTTCATGGGTAGTTGAGTGTGGCGGGGTATGGTCTGCGGTGCCGGTGCAGAGGAGGCGGACGCACCTGAGCTGCTGATCTGGTCCTGGCTGACACCTCCGCCACCCCGAAGGCGTGGGAGTGGAGGAGGTCCAGACACAACACGAAACTAAGTTGCGAACCGTCCTACCATTGTGAATATTAGCTAGAAAAATACTCTGACGAGTAAAATTAAGTGCCACACGGGTCATTTCCCCCCGTTAAAGTATGCTTGTAGGTCACATTCACAAAGGTAGCATGGTTTGGCAATAAATTTTACATATCAGAGTATTTCTCTAGCTAATATTCACAAATACAGGACGGTTCGCCACTTAATTTTGTGTTGTGCGCATGCGCAGAAACAACGGGTAGGATGGTTTGATGGTTGGTGGGACAGCTTGATAGGTAGGGTGTTTTGTCAGGTGCTCGCTACCTGGAGGAGGGCGGTGGAGCAACCACCTGACAAAACACCCTACCTATCAAGCTGTCCCACTTGTTGTTACTGCGCATGCGCACAACTCAAAACGGCCATGTTTTCGGTGTTAATAGCACGCACCTATTATTTGATCCTACTCCAATCTCGTGCATGTGAAAAACAGTTAGTATTATATGTTTTACTTCTTTATTACAGTTTTCCTTAAGCTGTTGTCAATTTGTTAACTTTTCAAGCTAGTATGCATTTTGGTTTTTGTGCTGTTGAGACAACGCCGGTCTCTGTGATTCTTTTGGTCCTGGTAGAGATCACGCTGAGATGTTTCCATATTTTACACAATCCTTTTATTACCCATTATTCTTACAGATGCATTTGGAGATCAGCACACTGCATTCCTATGCAATCCTATGCTAAAGGCTGTTCTAAAGAACTCCACACAACAGTTACAGTATAACCTCTGGTCCCCCCCAACCCCCTACAGTAAACACCCCCGCAATGGAAATACACTAGTACAGTGGCCAAGGGTGCTGACACCCTGACTCCCATCTCCTTTTAAGGTAGTGCCCGTTTGCCCTTTGTCTGCCCCTCACCCTCAGTAACTCTTGCTTCCTGCCCTGAGGGTGGGGGTTGATTGTCCTCCTGCCCTGCACCCCAGTTCTTTGTTCCCATTCCAGGCCCATTTTCTATTTTGTATTCTTACACCCATTAACCGCAATATTATAATGTTGCAAGCAATCACAAACTATATTCTCTTTAACTCTGATGTATATTAAGAAATCTATTCTCACCAGTGCAAAAATACTCCAATTTGGAGTCTCAGTTGAAGTCATATTTGAAGTCTTGATTTAGCACGAGCTGTGGGTAGTGACCGAAAGAACGAGATCGCGGATACAAGCGGCGGAAATGAGCTTCCTCCGAAGGGTGGCTGGCCTCTCCCTTAGAGATAGGGTGAGAAGTTCGGCCATCCGGGAGGGGCTTAGAGTAGAGCAGCTGCTGCTCCACATCGAAAGGAGCCAGCTGAGGTGGTTCGGGCATCTGGCAAGGATGCCCCCTGGGCGCCTCCTGGGCGAGGTGTTCCAGGCATGTCCCACCGGGAGGAGGCCCCGGGGCAGACCCAGGACACGCTGGAGAGATTATATCTCTCGGCTGGCCTGGGAACGCCTTGGTATTCCCCCGGACAAGCTGGAGGAGGTGGCTGGGGAGAGGGAGGTCTGGACCTCTTTGCTTAGGCTGCTACCCCCGCGACCCGACCTCGGATAAGCGGATGAAGATGGATGGATGGATGGATTTAGTACTTCTAAACTTCTGTAAACTGGCGTACAGAGTAAACCTTGTCAATTAATGTTAGTCCTCCTGCCTAAATAAATACCTACCTATAGATATGTACAATGGAGGCATAAACCACGTAAGGTAGTATATTCTGATAAGACAGCACGGATTGGTAGACATGACTATAAATTTACGCTACGGTAGGATGTTTTGACAAAGTAGGACGTTTTCCGCCTGAGCTGGAGGTCGGGGTGCTGGAGGGACTGGCCGTGTGCTGTAGGTAGCATGGTTTGGCACTTAATTTTACCCGTAAGAGTGTGTTTCTAGCTCTTATTAACAAAGGTAGGATGATTTGCCACTGAATTTTAGCTGTTAAAATATGCTTGTAGGTCACATTCACAAAGGTAGGACGGTTTTGCACTTTATTTCGTGTTGTGCGCATGCATAGAAGCAACAGGTAGGATGGTTTGGCAGGTGGGATGGATTCCCAGTACACCTGCCACCCGTTGAGCTGCCTATGAGCCCCGGCTCACGGCCATAATTGCTGCACTCCTGCCAATTGCCACACTGGTGGCCCACAGACCAGCTCCGGAACCGCTGCTTCACATGCGGGCGGAACCTGGACCCACCTCATCACTAGCGCCGCTGTATACGTGGGTGGTCACCTAAACAGACACCTGTCACTAGGCCAGGGGCTGGCCACAGTCGGGTGATGGGGGTATGTGGCGGGCCGTGGTCTGTGGTTGGCACTGCAGACGGACACACCTGAGCGGCATCTGCAATCATGCCCTGCTTAAAGTCTGAACTTGGTTCTGCTGTAATTGTTGTTGTTGGTAATGTGTTTGGCTGCGAGCTGCAAAGGTGTAGCCAATTGTAAAACAGCAACCGTAAAAATAAAGTGTGTGTGAAAAGCATTGCCATGTGGTCAAGTCTGCTGTGGTTCTGTTACATCGAGTTACAACCTGAATAAGTTGACACTCATCTTAAATGTACCAATATGCACAAACATCTGGAGATTTTATAAAAGACAACATATATATTATAAAAGACCTTTTAAAACATCTGTATTAGATAAAGAAGCATAAAAATACTGTCTCTAACTGTTACAAAGTTAGTGCTGTTTAGTTCTTTTTATTTCTTGACCTCCTAGTCTACATCTACCCAGGGCAGATTTACTGATGTCAGCCAAGTCATCGAGTTGGGACACGTTCTGAGGTGTGTTGAAGTCACTGTTGGATTTGACAGCTGACGTAAATTTCTTCATCATCTAAATGTCTTCATCACCCCCTTGCACGCACCATTTACCTGTCCATCCTTCTCTCACAGGGCATGTGTTTTGTGTAAAGTTGGAGTTTGACTCCCTGACTGACTCCCTTTTATCAGCCAGCTTCAATTGCACTTTTTGGCACTTTGGTATTCATATAATTTTTCTAAAAAATGAAATAGAACAAAATTGACAATAATCTCTGTTGGTCTGTTTGAAATAAAGGCCTGCTTGTAAAAAGTGAAGCCAATATAAAATTCACAGTGTATGTGTGTGTATACCTGTTCAATTTCAAAACTCAAACCTCTGATTAAAAAAAACACCATTACTGCTGCCTTATTATCTGCGGAACATCAATACACTTGTATTAAAACCTTGTAAAGCTTGGTCATTAGTTATTGTTAAGCTCTGACCCTCTTGGACAGTGTATCCTGTTCTTGTCCTGTCTTTCTTCCCTCACTCCCAAACCGTCATGGCAGATGGCTGCCCCTCCCTGAGCCTGGTTGTGCCAGAGATTTCTTTTTATTAGAAGGGAGACTGTTGAGGTTTTATCTGGTTTATATCTATCTTTGTAGGGTCTTTACCTTAGAATATCATGTGCCTTGAGGAAACTGTTGCTGCGATTTGTCATTTTATGAATAAAATTGAATCAAATTTTATTTTGTGTTTTTAGCTAAATGACGGAAATTTTTTGGCCACTTAATTATGATGTCAAAATCTATGGGTAAAACATACCTTTATTTGTTTTCATGTTTAATTTCAGCTTCATTTCTGTCTTAATTTCTGTTCATTTTGTGCTTTCAATCTACTTTAAAGGAAATAAAAAAAAAAAAAAAATCTTCAAAAAAGACAGGAAAGACTTCACCAATAATGGGAGTATCTTTTTTTATTTTTTATTTTTTTACATTTCTGCCATCTTGTGGCCACAGTCGAGAGCTCTTTTTTTTTTTTTTTTTTTTTTTTTTTTTTTTTTTTTTTTTTGCCTGTCCCGTTTGGCTCTTTTGCCATCAGAATTGTTGTCTAAAGGCAAAGAAATATGCCCAACGGATTTACTTTACCAAATTGACCATCCCAGCCTTGCCATAATGGTCCATTTGATTCACCTTTTATTGTTTATTCGTTTATTGGGCAGCACGGTGGCACGGTGGTTAGCACTGTTGCTGCACAGCAAGAAGGTCCTGAGTTCAATTCCACCATCAGGCCGGGGTCTTTCTGTGTGGAGTTTGCATGTTCTCCCTGTGTTTGCGTGGGTTCTCTCCGGGTACTCCGGCTTCCTCCCACCGTCCAAAGACATGCAGCTTGTGGGGATAGGTTAATTGATTAATCCAAATTGTCACTAGGTGTGAATGTGAGTGTGAATGGTTGTCTGTCCCTATATGTTAGCCCTGCGACAGACTGGCGACCTGTCCAGGGTGTACCCCGCCTTTCGCCCTATGACAGCTGGGATAGGCTCCAGCGCCCCCCGCGACCCTGAAAAGGATAAGCGGAAGCGAATGGATGGATGGATGGAATACGGGACAGACTTGACTGGGGGAAAGAAGGGGAGAAAGAAAGAGGGAAAGAGAAACAGCTGAGAAGAGGGACAGGGGAGAAGGGCAAAAAACAAAAACCAACAGAATGGGCAGCAAAAAAAAAAAAAAAGCATATATCAATCACCTGGATCACCTGCTGAGAAAGAAAAAAGAAAACAAGCAGAAGAGAACAAGAGTAATAGAATAAACAACATCACAATGATATATGGGAATATGACAGTAAATACTAAATATTAAACATTATTGTGCAGCACATAAGATCAACAGAACACAGTGTGCTTTGAGGTAGGAGCCAAAAAGGGTGTAGTTTGTGGGTGTGATCACCCGTGTGTACACCTGTGAGCATGGACGCGTTTGTTTTTTGTTTTTTAAAAGGTTCCTTCATGTAATGATCTGCTAGAGGGTGTGGGGGGGGGGGGGCACAGCCCCGTCCTCCAGGGCATGAAGCAGGTATGGAGGAGATCAAAACTCCAGACATCCAGAGGCCCTCAGAACACAAGAGACCAAGGAAGACCAACATAGGGGCAGCTGCGCCACTGTCCCAGAAAGAGCTGAGGAGAGTCCCAGATGAGGGCTCACTCAGCAGCCGTGGAGCAGAAGCCAGGGGGAGTTGAGTACACAGTCGAGAGCTCTAATTGTTTTTTTGCTGCAGCTATCTCTGTTTTACAGGCATGTCAGTCTCCGATAACCAAAGATGGAAATGGGCAAGCAGAGACGCCAGCAGCTTTTTCTGGTAGTTTTTATAAGCACATTGTGAATAAAGCTCTAACCTTTGACTGTGAGCTCCACCCATTTTTATGACATCCTCCACAATGAGGTGCATCTCACGTGTCGGCACAGAGGCAGGCCTGAGACACGGAGAGAACAGAAGGTGAAAACCGCCGCGAACTGAAGTTATAATGCTGGAAAAAAACAAGGTTTATTTCAAATCAATTCACAAATGGAGACACAATCAATTTTGACTGCATCAAGTAAAAATTATTGTTTCTGCACATATGTTTTTTATTTATTTATTAGTTTTAAACTATCAAATTAAATCACAATTTTATCCTTTGAAATTAGACAAGATGACCCCACAGACACAGAAACGTCATTCTGGTCACTCCCAGTGAAAACCTTAACATTTTCAGCTCTGCCACCTCCACCTCGGCCTCCTGTCTTTTTGTTTGGGCCACTGTCTTGAAACCATACATCATAGCAACTTTCATTTTCCCTATTGATGATATCCTTCTGTCACAAAACACACCTCACACTTGTTTCCACCCACTCCATTTTATAATGGGCTTTTAAATTGTTTTTTTTTTTTTTTAATTAAAGCCCTGCTAATTGTTATCTGGTGGAAGGTCAGACAATTAGCCAACCACTACTTTAGACATTATGAAATGTCAGAATTTCTTAAAATAATTAGATAAAGAACATACTTTGGATTTTTCCCAGTAAATAGTGGCATTGTAAGGTTATTCCTTCTGTATGTTTTTTAACTTTTTTTGTATTAAAACTTTGTCCATTTTGACTTTTCATATTCCAGCTGTACATTCTTTTAAAAGCAAATCTTTGCATTTCCTGAACAAATATATTGTCAGTTGTTTTTCTTCACAAATCTGACTCTGAAACACACTGTATGGTCTGAGTAACACTGCGGTCTAATGTCTCCTTTAGGCCACTGAGGGATGATGACAACACCAGTGCAGAATTTGTATCTGATGTCCCAGTAACAGCTTACAATGTGCAGTGGTGTCAGCTTTTATTTCAGTGTATGTGGTAGTAGTGATGACATATAATACAAAATGTGACATTTATATAAAACATCAGTGCTGTACTTTCTGTACAAGTTCGTGGTGCAGATATGTGACTAACAATGGTGTAACTATGCAAACAATTTAAGTAAAGTAATGGTGGTAACAATAACCAAATGATAATAAATAAAATGTTCTTTACTTATGACTGAACAAAAGTAAATGTAGAGTGACGCAAACAGACACGTTATTCTGTATCATAATTCTTTTTATGACACACCTGTTCTCTTGTGTCCCAAACAACAAATAATAATAATGGATTGGATTTATATAGCGCTTTTTAAGGCACCCAAAGCACTTTACAATGCCATTATTCATTCTCTCTCACATTGGTGGAGGAAAGCTACAGTTGTAGCCACAGCTGTCCTGGGGCAGACTGACAGAAGTGAGGCTGCTATATTGCGCCATCGGCCCCTCTGGCCAACGCCAGTAGGGTAAAGTGTCTTGCCCAAGGACACAACGACCAGGACAGAGAGCCCGGGGATTGAACCGGTGACCTTCCACTTACAGATACGTTTCCCAACCCCCTGAGCCACGGTCGTCCTTTATAATAATAAGAAACATTATTAGCACAAGGAGACTGTAAACTGAATGATACTGAGCATGAATGATTACAAACAAACAGCAAAGAAAGAATGAGTTGTGTTGGTGTGATCGACTTCTTGTTACGAATCTGGGTCGTTTGACCCAGCGTTTTGAGTTTTAGTTTATTTTTGATGTTTATGGTTTATGTTTAAGTTCATTAGGTTATCTAAGTTCATTTGTTTATTAGATTCCTCTTGTGTCTTCTACCCCTGTCAAGTTTGTATTGTCATGTCTGCGTCTCACGTTGCCTCTTTTATTTTGAAGGTCCATGTCCTACGTCAGTGTAGTCAGCTTTGCTTCCTTTTTCTCGTTAGTGTCAGCTGTTTCCCCATGTGTTTCCACTTCCCCTAATCACCCTTGTGTGTATTTAGTCTGTGTGTTTCTGTTCGTCCTTTGTCAGGTCGTCTGTTGTTCACGTCATGTTTCATGTCCAGGTTGTTCTTGTTTGTTTAGTTCTCCCAGTTTAGGTTAATGTTAGTTTTGCTTCAGTTAGCCTTGCTCTTTGTTTGTACATTTCTTACCAGCCTCATTAAACGGCTCGCTTTTTGTTAATACCCAAGTTTTGGTTCCACGTTCCTTTTGTGTCTGCATTTTGGGTCCTCTTTACAAATTCCTACAGTCTACCTCCACCAGACTGTGACACTTTTTTTTTTTTCTTGACACTTCTAAAGTACACAAAAAATGACCCAAACATCCACAAGGTTTTGACAGTTTATTTGGCAAAATTATGCAATCACTTACTGACCCTTTACCAAATTGTGTAAAAATAAAATGTCTACATCAAGCTTTTTTTTTTAAATTTTTTTAATTTTTTTTACTGACTAAAATTACACAGCTTCTACCCTGTGATTCTGAGGAATTATGGTTGGACATTGACAGTACAGGTGCACTTGAGGTCTCTGAAGGAGGAGCAGTCAAAGTCAGCCAGGACGGTCTTCTTGCCAGTCTTCTTGGGAAGTAAGAAAAACGTAACACGAAACCTGTGGCTTGGTTTCAGGTCTGGAAGTCTGAGGGAAACATAAGAGTAAAACAGAACAGTTAAGGTTAATGTTTAATTTGTGAGACCGGATTGGTAAAAGCTTGTGTTCCTAGAACTGTGACGACAGGAGAAAGCTGCAAGATGGGCCAAGGAGGTGAGCAGAAGTTTCTCCACTGGAATTTTGCTGTCCTGATTTCAATGGCCCATCCACTGTTTTACTCCACTGTTTTACACACCATTACAGAAATCTCAGGGACTGCTGAGCACTGTAGTCAGTGGCTAGATAAAGGGGAAAGACCCCAGCTGAGCCCCGAGACGTTAGGGACCCACACCCAGGTGTGATCAGCTTCTAGTGAGCCTGTGTCATTTCAGGTGGTGTGAAGACGGAAATAATGCCATTGCTACATGGAGGAAAAACTGGTGCACACAACACTTGTTGTGTAAAACTGTACACAAGCATTTAGAATCCAGATAAGTTTAAATTATGCACACACGCTTACATGCAATTTTGCTCTCCGTCCACGAGACCACTTCCAGAAATAGTCAGAGTGCAATCTGTCAGTGTCTTGTTGACTGGGTTCATGAAAACCACTTCAGCAGTTGTGCTTTGGTTCACGCTTGCCAGACTGGGAGTCTAAAAGACAAAGATTTTACAGTTCAAAAACTTTTGCATATGCAATATTTTTCCCAACCAAAAATTAGAAACCACAACACGTATATCACTTTCAGTTTATGCAACTTCTGCTATAAATATGACAGCCCACATCATACAACACCACAGATACAGGAGGTGCATGTTTTATACACAGTCATGCACATAGAAAAACACTCACTCTCTGACCATCGCGCATGATATCAGATAAAGGTTTGGGCACACTCACGTGTTCCATCCCGAAGGACAAATATGAAATTTGGTATACATTAAAGACTGCCAACTGTAATAATGTGACCTAACTCCTCATGTAGCAATCAGTTTCAGTTTAACTGTACCAGCTCCATGACCAATTACTTTTAAATACAAGACATGTCAACTGGCAGCGATGGTGCTTTTTGTTTTGTGCTAATTTAGCAAGTCTTTATTTCATTTCACATAATTATATTTATCATTAAAACAAGTACAGCAGGAGATAACAACAGCTGTGAGCTAATGTGTCAGTTGTTCTTCGAACAAAGCTACAGAATGATTACAGAGTGAGAGAGATGGTAGTTTTTTACTCACTGTGATGGAGATTGGAGGATCCAACAGAATGACATCATTCACTGCTAGGTACACATTTTTCGGCTCCAGCTTATCTGTGACCATAGCTGAAATCTTCATGCTGTCAGAGTCCACCATGTGCTCATGGTACACCAAGAAGGGGACCAAGATAGGGATGGACAGATCTGGAGCAGATAGAGGGAGAGAATTATAGTTGTTGCAGTCTCTCATATGACCTGATCTCTCAATCTGTCTTTGAGGTATCTCTAATCTAAGAATAAACCCCACCCCACAAAAAACACTTCAGTCCTATCCAATTGACTCACCTTTCCCAGGCAGCAGTGTCTCTTCCTTTACCTCACTCTGGATGTTTTCAACCGGTGAGCCATTGTACCTCATGGCCTGGACGCTGATATTGATGGACACAGGCCTGGCAGTGCTGCTCTCACTGTTCAGCACCAGCTTCAGACTCACGTCCTGACCGTCCTTTGGCTTGGATACCTGCAGCATCACAAATAGAGGAATAAGGTACAATTCCCTGTGCACCAGGTTTATTATGCACAATTCCTTAAAATATGATTAAAAAGATATGCTTAAAACAACAGCTTGTGAGATTTGAGTTTTCTTAATTTAGATAAGCACTTTGCTTTTAGGTAACAACGATAATGGTCATCTCTTTTGAATAAGTTGTGGTTTTTGGGTGGTTTTTTGTTAAAATTGATTTATAGTAGAGACCATTAAGCACAGCCTTTGCTAGCCTTTGCTAATTTCAGCCAGTGGCTATAAACTATGAGTGATTTGTAATTAGACAGCATTCAGTGTGCTTCATGCACAAGATATAGTTAAAATGTAACGTTTTCATTCTCATTAAAGCACATACAGTAAAGACGAATGCAATCCTTAGTTCCAACAAAAACATTTGGCCCAATCACCACCACAGTTGTTAACATTAATGCTATTTGTGGGCCTCCTGATGACATTTCAAAAGAAAACTTGTCAGATGATGATCCTGCAAACAGCCAATCCACCAGTTATTCATCTAACTGGCTGCTCAGCTAGAGCAGGACAAGTGTGCTAAAATGGTCATACTGTAGACACTTGAGTATAGAACTGCATATAAGAGATAACACATTTCACATTGACAGTGCTTTTTTCAGTCCTTTTTATGGTTTTATGGGGTCTGGTGGATTGGATGAGCTTTTATTCATTAACTGTTTTGGTTAAATTATTAAAATTAATTTAAAAAGGCAACAGAGGTAACTTTTTGTTACATTTGTAATAATAAAATTTTTTAGAAAATCCAGACACCAAGTAAGTACTAAAATATATTTAAGATTCACTTAAATAGAAAAATAAAGAGATACAACAGGAACTCTGTGATGTACCTCTTTAAATTGGATGTTTATTTTTGGCTGTGGAACGATGCCCCCAGGAGATGTTCCATTGGTACTGTTTGTGGCCCCTTCATTGCCCATTGTCTCCTTATTTCTGGAGAGGGCATATTTAAATACGGTTCTCTCCTTCTCAGTGCCTGTGGGGATTGAAAATGTTGTTGAGTTCAAGATTCACAAATTAATTTTTATCAAATAATATCAAATGTTCAGACCATAATGAAATGAACCTTCTCATTACTGATGAAGTTTATTACATCTTCATCTGCAATATATTTTGCAAATTCCTATTACTCCATTAGGTTTATATAGTTGAATTTTGAAATTCCCAATAATACAAAATGTGACATAAATTATGAAATAATTCACAGAAATAACTTTAATCTGTCAAAAGTAATAATAAATAAAAAATTCCATAAATCTTAACCAATGAAAGTCAGACATTGCTTTTCAACCATGCTTCAACTGAATTATTTAAAAAATAAATGCATGAAACAGGCCTGGACAAAAATGATGGTACCCCTAGAAAAGAATGAAAATAATGTGACCAAAGGGACATGTATGTTAATCCAAAGTGTGTTCACTAATCAGCATCACAGGTGTCCACAATCTTGTAATCAGTCAGTGGGCCTATATATAGGACTCCAGGTAGTCACTGTGTTGTTTGGTGATATGGTGTGTACCACACTCAACATGGACCAGAGGAAGCAAAGGAAAGAGTTGTCTCAGGAGATTAGAAAGAAAATAATGTTAAAGGTAAAGGCTACAAGACCATCTCCAAGCAGCTAGATATTCCTGTGACTACAGTTGTACATGCCATTCAGCAATTTAAGATCCATGGGACTGTAGCCAACCTCCCTGGATGTGGCCACAGGAGGAAAATTGATGACAAATCAAAGAGACGGATAATTCGCATGGTAACAAAAGCCCAGAAAGACTTCTAAAAAGATCCAAGCTAAGATTCATTCTCAAAGAACATCAGTGTCAGATCGCACCATCTGTTGTTGTTTGAGCCGAAGTAGGCTACATGGGAGATGACCAAGGAGGACACCATGGTTGAAAACAAATCATAAAAAAGCCAGACTGGAATATGTCAAGTTTCTGGGAGAATGTCCTGTGGACAGATGAGACAAAAATTTAACTTTTTGCCAAGGCACATCAGCTCTATGTTCACAGACGGAAAAATGAAGCATATCAAGAAAAGAACACTGTCCCAACTTTGAAACATGGGGGAGGCTCGGTTATGTTCTGGGACTGCTTTGCTGCATCTGGCACAGGGTGTCTCGAATCTGTGCAGGGTACAATGAAATCTCAAGACTACTCGATTCTAGAGAGAAATGTGCTGGCCAGTGTCAGAAAGCTCACAGGTCATGGGTCTTACAACAGGACAATGACCAAAAACACACAAAAATGGCTAAGGGGAAAGCATTGGACTATTTTAAAGTGGCCTTCTATGAGCCCTGACCTCAATCCTATTGAGCACCTTTGAAAGGAGCTGAAACATGCAGTCTGGAAAAGGCGTCGTTCAAACTGGAAACAACTGGAGCAGTTTGCTCATGAGGAGTGGGCCAAAATACCTGCTGAGAGGTGCAGAAGTCTCATTGACAGTTACAGGAATCGTTTGATTGCAGTGATTGCCTCAAAAGGTTGTGCAACAAAATATTAAGCTGTGGGTACTATCATTTTTGTGTCCAGGCCTGTTTCATGCATTTTTTTTTTTTTAATAAGTCAGTTGAAGCATACTTGAAAAGCAATGTCTGACTTTCATTGGTTAAGATATATAGAATTTTTATTTATTACTTCTTTTGTCAGATTAAAGTTCTTTCTGTGACCATTGTGAGTTTTTCTTTCATTGACTGAAGGGTACCAACAATTTTGTCCACGTGTGTATAGTTTCATAATATCAGGATGGCAATGGACGAAATGGTCAGCTCAAATCTTTGAGTTTGTCAGCTGAACTCACCTTCCTTGTACTTGTACTTGTCTGTGATGTCCAGCCTCGTGTTGGAGCCAACAGTCTTGGTGGAGATATTCTGTCCGACTGACTTGGTGTCAGAGAGCATTTTCGTCATTGTGCCATCAGCTTTACACTGAACACAAAAAAACTATTTAGAACACAAAACTAGACATAAAACATTTCTGCCAAAGACTTCCTTCTAAATGGGATATTCATGTATTCATAGAGTCGAGCTATGTATACTAACCAGCCAGTCAATGCAGTCCGCATTGACCTCAGCAAAGACAAATGGGACATCATATTTGAGATCAGTTTCTCCATCCAAGATGGCTTTGACTGGGGCTGGACCGCAGCAGTATACACCTGCATATGTAGAGCAGCTCATTCAGACAAAGTGTTCAAACGCAATACTTAGAAATTTATCTTATATTTACTATCAATAAATTAAAGTAATAAAACAAAGGAAGAAACAGTTTAGACAAGAAATTTCATACCGTCACTCTTTTCCTGTGGTGTTGGATCCACAACTTGCCACCCGTCATATTTTCCATCCTTTGCCAGGTCAGTTCGGGTCATCCAGCACTCTAACCAGACGTGGAAGTTCCTTAAACAGATACAGAACACAACATTCTGATGTTGGAGTGAGTGGAAACTCAACACTGGATTTAGAAAGTCCAGAACAGTCAACAGAGCTGGACTAAGTGACAGCATAAGGAAATTAAAGTGTTGATCAAAAACTGGGGGGTTGTTGATGATTTTGACAAATTAATTTAAACATGGACAATTACAAAGAAAGAATAATATACCATCTTCAGCTGCACCAAAGAGTAAAACAGTTAAATGTGAATTATAAAATATTAGGGCTCTCTCTTATAAGTCCTTTTTATTAAATGATTTAATAACTGACAACATATTAATTTGTTCTGCCTTACTGAAACCTGGTTACAACAGGTTATATCATGTTAGCTTAAATGAGTCCACACCCCCTCCATCCCACTGTCAGAAACTTGAAACACAGGATGAGGAGGTAGAGTGACAACAATCTTCTACTTTTCTACTTCAATCTATTAATCAAATTAATCATAGACTTAGATGGAGTTTTAATTCATTTTGAAAGCCTAACTCTTGGCCTAGTCCACCATAACGGAAAAAATCAAAAGTCAGTTTTATGTTACTATCGATCTTCCTCCCGCCATCCTCCAGATATCATGGGAGGCCCCTGCAATAGCCTAGACCTACTGCAGCGTAACTAAGAGAGGATTCAGGGCCACCTGGTCCTTCCCTAACTACATGCTTAATAAAAAAGAAATGGTTTAAGTCTAATCTTAAAAATAGAGATGGTGTCTGTCTCCCAGTTCCAAACTAGGAACTGGTTTCACAGAACAGGGGCCTGAAAGCTGAGGACTCCCATTCTACTTTTAAATATTCCAGGAACCACAAGTAAATCAGCAGTGCAAAGTACAAATTAAATGAAAAGCCAGACCCTCCCCAGCCAAGACTCACAGACTTCATAGGTCCCTCAAACTGCCAGGCCTCTGGCTGAGGACCCGAGGTTAAAGGACAAACAAATCTCACATGCAGGGTGAGTGGGGAAAAAAAAAAAAAAAAATCTATATATCTATATATATATTAGGGGTGCAACGATACTCATATCGATATTGAACCGTTCAATACAGTGCTTTCGGTTCAGTACGCATATGTATCGAACAATACTAAATTTTAAATTAATTTTATCAACTTTTCTTCTGACGATGCTGTCTGTGTTGAGAGCTCAGTGGATCTGCGTTTGACTACTCTGTCTAGGCTGCACTGTCGAGCGCAGATCCACTGAGGCGCAGGTAAGCTAGCAAGACAGAAGCTAAGCTCTCCTTGCAACATGGCAAATTGAACCTCCCCCATCCTCATTCAGATCTGGCCTTTGGAACTATTTTGGTCTTCATGTGAAGTATGACCCTGAAGGTAAGCGCGTCATGGACAAAAGTAAAACAGTATGTCGGATGTGCCACGCAATGCTCAATTACATTGGTGGGAACTACTGCGTTAGCGCAGTTAGCTCGTTAACATGTTGACGCCGTCCAGCTGAAGCACGGGGCGATCCGTGGTAGCTCGTTAACGGAGATTTGCTGTGTTGTGGCGTTAACATCATTTCAGATTAACGCTGACAGCACTAGTGGGAACACAACGAATATGACTGCACATTTACACCGACATCATCCTAGTGCAAAGACAAGTGGAAGCAGACAAAAACAACAAGCACGCATGCTATAAACTTTACCTGAGTCATTTAGACAGCCTTTAGCACGTGATTCTCCTTATGGGGACCTGATATGTTTCATATGCTGCTGAGAATATACCCCAGAAGAAGCGTATAGTATAGCTTTTATTTTGGAAAGAGTCATTTCTCTGTAATAAACTCTCCAGTAATTTCTCGATCAGATAGATTTATTATTTTATTACTTTGTTGTTTCAGCAACATTAAATTTAAAAACTGTACTTTTGAGTTAAAATATATATTTATAATTTTAATAAATGACAAATTAAAAAGGCATGAACATTTTTTTGTATCGAAAAAATATCGAACCGTGACACCAAAGTATCAAGCCGAACCGTGAATTTTGTGTATGTTGCACCCCTAATATATAGAGATAGATAGATAGATAGATAGATAGATAGATAGATAGATAGATAGATAGATAGATAGATGTCTTACCAGACACTGTCCTTGGTCTCTTTCTCTCTCACTCCATAGTCAGCATGGTACACATCAATGGTGAGATTCTTGTTATTGTCATGAGCTGACTGGAAGTTGGTGATCACACGGCATGGGATGCCCAACAGACGCATTACTGGATCCCAAAAAACAAAGAAAACAGCCAAAAAAAGAAAAGAAGTGAATGAAGCATTTGTCAAATTGTACATTAGATTTTATTGTTAAATATCATTATTCTTAATGCTATGCCACTAGCTGGCCCAGTGATAGAAAGTTGTAAGTAAGGAAAAGACAGATGAGACCCCTGCATATCAGTAATATTATGAACTTCCAGAGAACATCTAGTATTATCCTACATTAGTACTTTGGTCTAGAAAATTGGCGGTTGTACTGTGAGTAAGGACTTGCAGAGTTAGTAAGTACCTGAACACATCACGCCAGCAAATACCCAGCACTGTCCATATTTGACTGATTGGCAGTTCATGTCATACCAGTGCTTGAGGATGGGATAGCTGCCAGACCAGTGAGTGGGTTCATTCCCACCCGAGTATGGACCTGACCACCGTCCCTCCACGACGCCATAGTCATCATTACTGTTGATCTGGAAGCAAAAAAGGAAAACAAAGTTCTCCTTCTTATATTGTGATTTATACAAGTGAGCTATGGTTTCCCTCAAAATGGTTATAAAACATTGATTAACAAAATGCCATAAACCATTCCTTCCTACATGTTACCTTGATTCCTTTTATATTTAAAGTATAATCCTTTAAATCACCCTTTTGCAGAAATGTTCTTTGCAAATAAAATACATCTGTACAGAACAGATGTATATTCATAAATATCCTACCATGGCGCTGACCACACGACTGACGTAGATGGGGTTACAGCGAGCAGAAACATCATTGGCTGCATTTGCCAGGTGTTTGGGGTTGACATCCAAGATCTTCAGACAAATCTTCACCATGTCTTCTTCAAACTGGGCAGGAAGAGAGCAGCTTATCTTAAACTACAGTGGTGTAAGTCATTCATACTTCATAGCAGAGCAAGTCTATTCATACTTATCGTCAAAAAGTATCTACAGTAGTGTCAGATTGTATCTATGTGACTCACTGAGTCATTCTGTGTGAGTACATTCTTAAAATTTACCTGCAAGCAATTAGCAAACATAAATATATTTTTGCTTATGCAAAGGTTGATGGTGGTTACATCTTCTTTCTCTTGTGTTAAACATTTATCAAGAATCTTAAATTATTCTAGATACTGTATACACCCCTTTAAATTAACCAGTTTTATTTTGCTTTATAGAAGATAAAATATTATAGTGGTGTGAAGACAATGGTGTTTAAACCCTTAAAATAAAATATGCAGTAGCAATAAAATTTTAGCATTATTCAGTAGCTACCATTTTGAAAGATAAGATTGTGCCTTTTTAATATGGTGCTATTTGGTGTCTATTTATTAAACTCAGTGTCAAAAATCTAATAAACCTACACAAAGTGTGTTTGTATGTGTGTACTGGTTTTTCCTATCTTGGTGTAGACCAAAATCTAAAATGTACCATACTTGTGGGGCCCAACCAAAACCCAAGTCCCCATGAGTTTGAAGGCATTTTTCAGACTCAAAATGTGGTTTTAGTGTCAGGGTTACAATTGGGTTATGGTTAGGTTTAGGGGAAGGGTTAGGGTTAGGCATTCATTTTTGATGGTTAGGATTAGGGTAAGCGGCTAGGGAAAGCATTATGTCAATGAGACAACACCCGACATATGTATGTGTGTGTGTGTGTGTGTGTGTGTGTGTGTGTGTGTGTGTGTGTGTGCGCGCGCGCGTGTGTGGTGTATACCTGCCCAAAGTCCCAGGGAACAGATCTGATGTAGTTCTCACTTCCACTATAGATTATACCATGTTCATTCAACACATACTCCTGTCTCTGTGCCTCATCAGAGAGAGACACTGAATCATCTACAGTAAAAAGGACAGGGATAAATACTTAAGACATAAAGATCAATGGATAGTGTTTTTAAGGAAAACAACAGCAACAGATGAACAGTGTTGATGGACAGTTAGGCAAACTGGCAGCAGACAGAAAGATAACAAACCTACCAGGGCACCAGGGATTGAAGAGCACTACCAGAGTTGCCAACAAGGTTTCCTCGTTCCTATATCTGGCAGTTAAGTTGTACTTTCCGATTGGAGCGTCAGCTGGAGGGGTAATGGTCAAATTCAAGGAACCCGTTAGTGGGTAAGATCTCTTCTCAAGCTCCACCTTCCATACCGCCTTCGCTGACGGCGAACGGCTGATTTTGTCTGGAATACCAAAGCGTGACTTTGTCCCCAGGTTCTCGGATGGATGTTTTCCTGTTGAGAGGATTCACAGAGGTAATAGGTAACTAGAGATAAACAATACAATACAATCAAACCGTTTTAACCACCAAAGATGGACATTATGAAAACTATCCTTCTTAAACCCGCATTAATTCTAATGACCAGCAGGTGGTGACTGTTTAAAAAAGTGCAGTTGCAAAGAAGACTATGAGAAAACAGCAGTAAGTAAGCACTTTAATGGTTTATGGTTGCAGTCCCTATTTTCAAATTTTACTGAATGCAACATCATGTTCCTGTTACAACGTTGTTCTTCATTATCATCAGAAACAATGCTCTATGAGTGACAAGTCACTAGTGCAGGTGTGTGTCGTGTTTCTCAGTCCTTTTCCTTGACATGTCAGTCAGGTCAAGGCTTTAAAACACCACTGTCTATAAACTGGTGGAAACTGTCACACCAACTGGATCCATCTTTAACTTACCGTCTATGGTCCCTGACAGGACCTTCCATGTCCAAAAAAAGAATTTAATAAACATAAATCAGTACCTTAAAGATGCATCATTACTCTTTTTTTTTAATTATGCATTAAAAGGGGAAATGGGTTCAAAGTTGAGCACAGTCCAAGAATAAATCTATGGAGCTATAAATGAGCATTATAGGTTACCATTTGAAAGTTTAGCCATGTTTACTAAGATATTGACCACATATACATGTACAACACAGAACAAGTAAATGTGTCTCATTATAGACTTGCACCTCTCACTCTATGACAGCTGGGGTAAATATTAACTTTCAAACTTGTTAGAATTTGCATTATGTACTGTACTTCCATGCACATTTCAATCATGCCAGTCACTGCCTCCCTTTTTAATTTCATGCCAACAAAGACATTGCAACCAATGACTGAAAGCAAAAGGTGAAAGCCTTTAAGAAGTAAAGCTTAGTTTATTTACAACAGAGCCTTTCCCCTTTGTGTTATGTCTAGCTTTCTCCTCACCCTTTCAATTGTCTGCTCCACCCTCATTGCTGTCACCTGACATAATTTCTCTTAATCTCTCTTTCTATTAATAAATATAAAACCTGCTCTCTGTTTGAAATATCTGGCTCCTGTGTTTAAGAGCTCTTTTTAAACTACACTAACACGCATGTATCTTTCATTTTTAATGGGTTTCACAAAGGTCTTGATAGACATCCATATTAAGAATTCCGAAACATTAATATTGCTGATAAAACAGAGAAAAAGAAGAAAATAGAGAAAACAGAAACAAGAAAAAAAAAACCCTCATAAAACACTGTTGATACATGGAAATCAATTTTCAAACAGTTCTTTTATTACTTCAATAAACAAAATCAATTAAAAGAAAGTTATATGCAATTTAAAAAATATCTTCATTGTATAACTACAGACCAACCTGTTTCTGCAGTGATGGTGAGCGGGTAAAGGTCAGGGTTGAAAGGTTGCGTCAGTTCAACTTTCACAGTGAACGGCTGACCTCTCCTCACAATCAGCTGATCCTTTGAGAGTTTTTTGGTGTGGTGTTCAGTGTTGTTGATCTCATAGTTGAGACCGACTCCTTTAAAAACTGGAAAAAATAAAAATATAACTGAAACAGACAAAATCAAAAGAATTGTGGCTAGTTTTCCAGGATACTGGAACCTTCATCCTGTTAATGTCTTTTGTGTGTGTCTGTGTGTGTTTTCCTTTCCCTTTTCTCTCCATATGTTTGCCTTAAATGTCAAATTAACTATTCCACACTTAAGGACTAAAGCCCACAGTGGTGATATGTTTACTCCATCTTTTCAAACTGTCAAGAATTGCACCTTTACTTTGACAAAGTTTACTTGCTGAGTTCAAATCTGAAAACCCCTTTCCTCCAACATGTCCTACTTTTTAGTTATGATGTTGATGCAAGAATTGGACAATTAGGATGACTGAACAGAAACAGCAACACATTTCAGCATTTAAGAAGTAAGTTTGGTCTTGAGATAAGAAAAGCCAGATGTTTCATTCTAAGGTTATTTATAGATGTCTGCTCAAGAAATGGATAAATGTAAGCACAATAATTTAATGGAGCTCAGAAGGTAAAGCAGGTCATCTAATCGGAGAGTTAGTGATTCAATCCCTGGCTGCTTCAGTCTGCCTGCCAAAGAACATTGGACAAGATTAAACCCCTAGTTGTTCTCTGATGTCTCCGTCAGAGTATAAATATTAGACAGAAAGTACTGAGGCATAAAAAAGTGCTTGTGTAATGTGTGTGAATGAGGCATGCTGTATAAAAATCAATCTGGCATACTGGTATTTAAACTGACTTGAACCTGGACCTAATTTTGTTTTACAGAACATATTTTGGATTTTCACGGTTGTGAGATAATGACCACAGGCACGCCGTTAGCTTTGTCTGGGTTTTGTTTTTTATTGTGATAAAGTTGAGCATATCACAAAAAAATCTTCACTTGCTTTAATCCAATGCATTTTTATTCCCCAGAAGCTTTTTTAAAGAAACTGCAAAGGTGACTGAAGTCATATCATCTATAAGCATTTTATGATATTGTATTTAATTTACCAGATAAAAACTGACACAGATGCAACCTTTTCTAAAAATCTCTTTTTTATTTTGCTTTTGCTTCTAACAAACCATGTGATATAATATTATGTAAATACATTTTATTATGTAAATAATACATCTTGTGTTAAAAAGAAAATGTAAATAACAATACATTCTTCATGCATACAATATATATAAGGTGCGATGTATTGTAAATGATGGTAAAATTCAGTTAATGTACATTCAAAAGTTGCTGTACTTACTTGACCGTCTGGTCTCCGATGACATCTTTCTAGACTTTCTGCAGCAGTTTAAGTACAGCGAGAAGCTCTCTGGAAGGCGCTGACCAGCACACTGACAGGATACGCTGAACCATGGTGGATTTTAAACCAACTCCTACACCCATCCCCATTTCACAAACTAGATTAACCAGCTAGACTAGCCATTTCCTGGTTGTTCAAAAGCTGCTTGCGCGTGCGCACGCATGCACACACACACACACACACACACACACACACACACACACACACACACGCACACGCACACAGGGTAAAGAATCTTACCAAAACCTGGATCGACTCCAGAAATTAATAACTTTTAAGCAAGATCAAACCGCACCCCTGGCAAAAAATAAATAAATCAAATTCCATTTAGCAATCAAAACTGAACCCATTGCATGACCTCACTGTCAGAGGTGTCATTATGGATCTGACGGTAATTTGTGGATTCCAGTTTGTGACTGCTAATGTGATTTAACCTGCAACGCATCCAAGCATCACACAATGAGCACAAACCTGGATTAGAACTTTACATGCTGCTTTATTTACTCTAAGTACAATATGCATCAGTTTAAAATAAATACTTGCTGATAATTCACAGGTAATTTAGTATAATACATTGCACTAATTATGTATGGAGGGTTTCATCCCAAGTCAAGCATCTTGTGACTGTATGTTAAGCAGAAGGAAGGAGGCCGGGAATAGTGAGTGCCAGAATCCCTATCAAGAATGAGACAACAAACATCCATAAGTACGTCAGAAAGAACTGATCACGTGCTTAGTGAATACATCAGGCAGCAGAAACCCAAGAAAGAAGATGAGCGAGAAGAAGAACCATTATGGATGGATAGATTGCATATACCAGATAGAAGAAGGGTGGAAGATGCTATCAAGTATGGCATTCATGGAATGCCATAACCAAGTAGCCGGCACAGTACAATGGAACATCTGTGCCAAGTATAGACTGGAAGTCCCAAGGTCAAAATGGCATACTAGGGTGGGTTGAGAATGTCCAAGCTAAGATCTTGTGGGTCTTCCAGATTCAGATGAACAAACTGGTAATGGCTAACCAATGAGAAATAGTAGTTGTGGACAGGCACAGGAAGATGGCCATAGGGACAGATGTAGCTATACCAAGTAATAGCAACATCAGGAAAAAGGAACATGAAAAGCTGAGAGAGGTGCTTGAGAAAATATGGAGGGTGAAGGCAACAGTGGTCCAGCAGTTTCCAGGAATGACATCTGAGATCTCTTTCCAGAAGAGGGCAGGATTAGGAATTAAAAATATATTGTGCAGGACTCTAAATTTGGGATTAAAAAATAATAATCTACATCTATCTATATGGATAACTATCTATATATTCAACTATCTATATATTGTCTCTCTTACTTTTAGGCTTTCACTATGATACACAGGCTTCCTCAAGGGTGTTCTTGACTTGGTTAGATGTTTTTCTTAACCATGGAAATAATTCAGCATGCACTCTAGTTGTCTTACGTGGTCTTTCAAGCCTTTTGGTGTTGCTGAGGTAGTAAATACCATTAACTTGTTTTAACAACTGATTTGGGCAATTCTAAAGTTTCTGCTGTCTCTTTGTTAGATTTATTTGTGTTTTTCAGTCTGATCACCTCCATCACTTGCACTAACATCTCTTTGGGCCTCTTATTTAAAATTTAATTTGAATTACAGCAAAGAGCTTGCCGTGTTAGTCCATTTGATTTACCTTTGTTATCATTATTTATTTATTGATTTACTTTATTTTAAGCTATTGCAGACAGGACAGACATGACAGAGGGATAGGAAAGGGAGAAAGAAAGAAAGGGAGAGAAGACACTAAAAAAAATCAGCTGGATTTAAATGAAAAGCAAAAAGAAAGTAGCACAATATACACAACACCACAGCAATAACCTAGATAAGTGTAAGTAACAGTAAATACTAAATATTGAATTTTATTGTGCAGCACGTAAGACCGACAGCACACAATGTGTGTGAGCGCGCTTGTATTCAGAAGGTTTCTCTATGTAACGATCGGCTGGAGGGAGTGGGGAGCCGTAGCCCTGCCCCCCAGAGTATGAAGCAGACACGGAGGAGATCCAGGCGTTTTTCGACGTTACAATCAGTATGTAAGCACACAGGTTTTAAAAATCACAAACTGTAATCCATAAAATGCAGTCTGGTCCATAATTATACTTTTGGTAGTGAGTTCATACAATGGGTTTGGTTTTTTTGTTAGCAGGATTACTCAAAACAATAGATGGATTTAGATGACAATCTTTGCAAAAGGTGGAGTTTGATCAAGTTTAAAAGTGATTAACTTCACCAGAGTAGGAACCAGGAAGCTTTGGGAAGACTATTTACCAATATAAAGAGAGTGACTGTGTTTGTGGGTGCTGCATCCTGGAACCTTTGGGCTTGGCAGAGCACGCAGCTGTAAGTGATGTGGCTTCCTGTAGAAGCAACAAGAAAAAAAATCATTAAAAGTTCTACAAAGGTGCATAACTTTCCATTTATCATTATCCTGAGATAACACCTTTTTGACGACGAGAATAAAAAACAAAAGAAAAAAAGCAGTTTGTTGTGAGCTTGGGCTTGAAGTAGCAGTTTACAGTTAGTTAGCACTGTGGATACGATCGAACTCGCTCACATATTTCGCTGAGGGAGACATCAACTGGACTGAATATGTTGAAAGACTGAGAGACTTTTTCTTAGCAAATGAATTCTTGATGAGGGGAAGGAAAGGCCAGTTCTTCTCAGTTCAGAACAAGGAAGTACAAGTTGATATGTAACCTAACTATGTCTTGGAATTGAATCAGCTTCAAAGATCTGGTAACACTGGTTCAAAATCATCGCTGCCTCATGGATTGATGAGGCAGTGTTGCTAATCCAACTTCATGCTCACTGTGTGATGTTTGCAGGCGTTTACTCTGTTTAAATGATGTTACAAGTAGTCTGTACATTTTTAAGTAAGCACACAGGTTTTAAAAATCACAAACTGTAATCCACAAATTGCAGTCATGTCCATAATCACACCTCAGTTAAGCCAGGGCCGTGCCAGCTCCAATCAACATCATGATAATCATGGTTCCCAATAGCTAGATGTCTTCAACGTCCTCCATTGAGAGTGTTGCCAGACACATAACCTGCTACTTCTCCCAGTTGTCCATCGTGTATCCAGCAACAAATGTCAATTGCGTTAAGAGACCAATTGATCAAATCCATAATTTCGTGATTTAGAGAACAAGACGGAGAGAGTTTCTGAGAGTTAGACAAGACTAGACAAGGACAAGAGAAGCCAAACAGGAGAGCCACACGAGAGTTATTCAGGCAGCTAATTGTGATTAGTGTGCAACGACTTATGAGATGAATTTGCGAATTCTGAACACATTTTAATCACCACTATATCACTGATGAATGTTACTTTTAACAATAATTAATTAACTCAACAAAACATACCTTTCAGCTTTTCATGTGTTTTGAAACTGGGTTTTTGGAGACCTGGAATGTAAATAATATAACTTTGATAAAATATGGCAACTTTGTGTTGTGCTGGGAATTTTTGACCATTCTTCCAGAAGCACATTTGTGAGGTCAGACACTGATGTTGGACCAGAATGCCTGCCTCACAAGTTCTACTCTAATCCAAAACTGTAGTATTGGGTTGATGTCAGGACTAATACAAGCCAAACTTGCTCATCCATGTCTTTAAGGACCTTACTGTGTGCACTGGTGTCCAGCCGTGCTGGAAAAGGAAGGGACCATCCAAACTGTGGCAGGTCATTTCATAACCACAAGGAATTTGATATGAAATGAAATTGTTGCACGATATCGTCCAAAATGTCTTGGTATGCTGAAGAATTATAAGTTCATTTTGACCGGAACTAAGAGGGCGATCCTAACTCCCTGCTCTACCACACTTTACACTTGGCACAAAGCAGTCAGACAAGTACCCATCTCCTGACAACTGCCAAACCCAGACTCATCCATTGGATTGCAAAATAGAGAAACAGGATTTGTCACTCCAGAGAACACTGAGTCCATTGGTGGCATGTTAATTTTTATATCTGTGGCCATGGAAGTGATTGGAAGACTTGAATTCAATGATTTGAATATATGATTAAATAGATTTGACAATATGGTGTATTTTGGACCATTTCTCACAAGAGGTCTCAGTTTTGAAGGGTGCCTCCTCCAGACTTCATGTTTCAGCTCCTTCCATAGATGTTTAACAGGATTTAAATTAGGGCTCATAAAATGCCACTTCAGAATAGTCCAATGTTTTACTCTAAGCCACATAATCCATGTAAGGACTCCTCCCTCTTAATTGTTTTTCTGCGTGCACACATTTTTTTTATATGTACCCCACCCACATAGACACATAAACCCATCATTCCTCACATAGGCACCAAAGGAAAAAAAAATAGGAAACAACAACAACAGAAACACTCCTAAATGCACAGATACGCTAGCTGTCCTGCTGAATGAGGGCTTTGGCTTTCTGCAGGTTGTGATCGACTGCATCATCTACAAACTGAATCCAGGTCAGCTTTGACTCCACTCACACATGACTGGATCTGGAAGGGTTGTGACAATGATAAACAATTTATTTTCATATCACTTATAGAAAGAAACCACCGTGCCAAACATGGACATGAACTAATAATATTCAGGTTTAATCTAACCCAGAAAAATGCAACAGAAAATGATCAGGTATGATCAGATGTTCAGATGCTCCACCCACGTGTTTTTGAATGCTTACTCTGGACTGCACATACAGCACCTGCCGATTGTTCTCTGACCTGCATTAGTTGAATTTCATCTTCTTTCATCATTGAGTACGTTGCTGAATGTGTGCTGGCCCTCAGGTTGTTGTTTGTTCTTTCTTTCTTTCTTTCTTTCTTTCTTTCTTTTTTTTAATCTAATTCACACATATTTCTAATTAAATGTGGAATATTTGATTGGTTTTGATGAAACAGGTTATGATAATGATACACACAGGTGTGGTTAAACTGGGAGAACAACATCGCCACCTGCCGGTTTAACTGTAATACTGCTACAGCTGCTGCCACAATTGAATGTAAAGACATGTTGACATGCTGAAGCATACCAAGCATAAGTTTATTTTGACCAGAACTAAGAGGGTGATCCTAACTCCCTGCTCTACCACACTTTACACTTGGCACAAAGCAGTCAGACGAGTACCCTTCTCTGACAACTGCCAAACCCAGACTTGTCCATTGGATTGCAAAATGGAGAAACAGGATTTGTCACTCCAGAGCAGTGGCGGTCCCAGCCTGTTTGGCGCCCTGGGCGAGCGTCAAAGGTGTGAGCCTTTTTTGACGTTACACTGTGCGCCACGTTATTGTTTCGGTGAAATGAATTTCTACAATACTGTTACTGTTAATTCTACTCTCTGCAGTGTTTAAATGCTTACATATACACACAGTTACTGTCCCTCCACACATACGACTCGGTTCTGCTTCTATGTCCCATCCTTGTTTACTATTTCCCACCGAGGCTTCTAGACTTCTGATTGGCCAACATTTCTGCACGGTTAGGAATATATCGCCACCTGTTGCTTTGGCATGTTCCTAGCAGCGTTTTCCTTCATTTCTGCGTTTACGTGTGGACGGGATTATTTCTTTTAAACGAAAACGGAAAATCTCCGTTTTCAAAAATACCCGTGTAGCCCAAGGTGTATTTCTAGGATTTCGCACAACCCAGGATTCAAATCATGAATAGATAATGGGCTTGGATTCAGATATCTACTGATACCAGTGTTAAATAATAAAGCTGTACTTGAATGTGAGGTAAAAACTGGAAATCAATCTATTTATGTAAGGCAACATCAGTTTAGGCATAAACATAGCTTTCTTAATTTTTTGCAATATAATTGGACAAATAAATACATTCAAGAATATTATTCACTGCATTTGTATAGTATAAGTTTAGTATAAAATTAGAAATGACTTTACTGCAGTACAGACTTCTTAGCTGTTCCCTTTATGTGTTATTACAGCGGATCATCTGCCTCCATCTAACCCTATCGCCAGCATCCTCCTCTGTCACACCAACCGTCTACATGTCTAATTATATGGTCTAAATGGTCTAATTTTATATGTAGATTGAATTTTTTCCTCTTCCTTTAGTCAATTTATCAATCATACTGAAGAAGCTTTATATATACTTGAACCTGTCTGACTTATTGAACCTTTCATGACATCTCCATATTTTACAACTAATAAAAGGAAATTTTAAATAGTTGTAATTCTGTGTTTGAACAATTGTAATATCATTTACTCATTTTAATGGCTTCAAAATAAAATCCAATCAAAATTTGTTGTACCAGAACTTGAAATTATCAGAACTGGTTATTATGAATTATCAATTCATAAAAAAGTACTTTTGGCCCATGTGATTGCTCTTAAATCTTCACTTAAATTAAATTAATTAGTTAGTTTTTTTTCTTAATGATCAAAATGTTATGTTTACTTGTAAAGATTGTTTCAGTGTATTTTGATCACATAAACAATATACAGAAAGTTATTTAGGAGAATAAAATACTACACAAAATAAAGAATTTATTTATTTATTCATTGCTGTTCTAGGTGTGCTTCCATCTTGGTCAGGTCTCTCTTGAAAAAGAGATTTCAATTTAGTGTCCACATTTTAAGAGAGAAATGACAACTAATACTCATTTTATTTATATATTCGGGGAGGGGGGGGATCTACGCAGTGCAAATAGAACAGACTGGTGTAGTTCTTCAGTTTACTTCTCAGCCACAGGGAGGCACCTAATAAACACTTAAGAGCTCCAGTTCCTTTGGGAGATGACAAGCCTGTCTGACAGCAAATATTACTGTTGTATTGTTGCAGTGTGTGTGTGTGTGTGTGTGTGTGTGTGTGTGTGTGTGTGTGTCTGTCTGTCTGTCTGTCTGTCTGTCTGTTTTTCAGTTTGCTGTCTGTATATCAGGTTTAGCCACATTCTTTATGTTATGCAAACTTTAGTTTTGACATTAGCATTGCTGTAAGTAACAGCTTAAAACAGTAGTGTGAGCTTTTATAACAGTGTACATGGTGCCAATGATGACATATAATACAAATAAATTAGACATTTTTGTGAAACAGCAATGATGCACTTTCTGTCCAGAAGCACAAGCCTGTGGTGCGAGGTCACACCTGAACAGATCTGCATTCAACAGTGCTTTAACCATTAATGCAATTAAACAAAACAAACAAAAACAGTGATTATAATAAACCAGTAATAGTATAATTAGTGCTTTTTACACATGAAACACAACAACAGCTGTCTAAAGGCACTTTACATTATAAGGTAAAGACCCCACAATGATACAGACAATTTAACACAGTAGTCTGTTTGGATAGACTCCCTTTTGGAGCCAGTCTCAAAAAAGTTTCTTCTGGAAAATCACTAAATGAAAGTAAAGAAAAAAACATCTCTTATTAATCTCTTATCACATTGCTTTTTAAAGCTACTAAAGTATTTTTAGAGTTACCTTTTACGGATTTACTCATTGAAATTGAAATGTCCCATCCTTAATGGATAAACATGGACACTGGTGGACATTAAAACACTAAATACCCAATTACATTCAAATGCACGTCCATCAGGAGTGACACATTTTTTTGTTTTTGTTTATAAGCCTTTATCCTTCTAACACATGAGAAGATGATGATCGCGTCAGAGTAAATTCTGCTTCTCATCAATACATTCTCATTGGGAAAAATTAACATACCAAATATAGTTATTTATGTATTATTTGCTTAAAGTACTGCTAAACCCAAGAACAGCCTCAAGCAGCTGCTGGCATAACTGTAGACTTTTACTTTATATTTCTGTATATTATATTATATATTTATCTTTATATTTAGCATTAAACCAAGTAAAACAGGAGATACCAGCAGCAATGAGCTTATGTGACAGCTATGTGATGGAGATTGGAGGATCCAACAGAATGACATCATTCACTGCTAGGTACACATTTTTCGGCTCCAGCTTATCTGTGACCATAGCTGAAATCTTCATGCTCTCACAGTCCACCATGTGCTCATGATACACCAAGAAGGGGAATAAAAAAGGGATGGACAGATCTGGAGCAGATAGAGAGAGAGGTTCATAATTGTTGCTGTGTCTCATATGACCTACAGATGGATTCATTTTCACGTTTCACTGTCAATCTGGTATTGAGCTATGTCTAGTCTAAGAATTAAACAAAGTACTTGTGTCCAGAGACCCACCTTTCCCAGGCAGCAGTGTCCCTTCCTTCACCTCACTCTGGATGTTTTCAACCGGTGAGCCATTGTATCTCATGGCCTGGACGCTGATATTGATGGACACAGGCCTGGCAGTGCTGCTCTCACTGTTCAGCACCAGCTTCAGACTCACGTCCTGACCGTCCTTTGGCTTGGATACCTGCAGCACCACAAATAGTGTAATAAGGTATGAGTTCTTGTGTACCAGGTGTAATATGCATCATGTTTAGCTTCAGATTTTTTAGATTTTTTGTAGGTAATGTCCATTGTTTGTTTTTTTTTCCAAAAATTAAAGTCCGACTAAGTTGTGTGTGTGTGTGTGTGTGTGTGTGTGTGTGTTTTGTTTATTCAAACTGCATTTAATATAAAGAGCATGAAACACAGCTAGTTTATAGCCTTTGGCTATTAATGGTCTGGGGTTCATAATCAGACTGTGATCAGTGTGTTTCATGCCTTTTGTATGCACAAGAAAAAATTACAAAATACAGTTTTACCATCACAGCTGTTAGCAAGGTTTGATGTCATCTTCAGCTGCAGTACAGCTCATATCCAGTTTACTTTTATTGTTTCATACAGTGTGTGTGTTTACATTACTCAGACATGAAAAGCTCTACTTTAAAGTATAAAAAGCGATTGATGATTTTATTTCCTAAGAGTCAAACATGACTGTATGATTCTCAAACTACATATATGAGGGAGAACATTTCAAACTGACATGGTGGATTGGATGAGCTTTTATTCGTTAACTGATTTGGTTAACTTATTCAAAATAAAGTAAAAAAGGTCTATGTCTAACAGTTAGACATAAAATTCACACTTTGAGAGAAAAGTAAATATTAAAATACTAATGAAGTGATACAACAGGAACTCTGAAATGTGTGTGTGTGTGTGTGTGTGTGTGTGTGTGTGTGTGTGTGTGTGTGTGTGTGTGTGTGTATAAGCCATATGAGCTTGTGTCATCTTACCAGACACTGTCCTTGGTCTCTTTCTCTCTGACCCCATAGTCAGGATGGTACACATCAATGATCAGATTCTTGTTGCTGTCATGAGCTGACTGATAGTTGGTGACCACACGGCATGGGATGCCCAACAGACGCATTACTGGAACCACAAACACAAAGAAAAAAAAGTCAATGAGAAATTTCTCAAATTGCACATTAGTTTTTCATTTTATTTTTAAATGTTGTTGTTCTTATTGTTAAGCCACTAGCTGGGGTTGCACTCCCCCAGTGATGGAAAGTGTCAGGAAAAGACAGATGACAGAACCACATATAACCACATGTGGTTATTTTAGTTGTTTTTGTACTCCAATTTGCACTAAGCACTGCGGCCATTCTCTTCTGACCTCTTAAAACAGGGCATTTTCTCCCAGAAACTGGTGCGCACTGGATATTATCTGTTTTGCCGACCATTTTCTATAAAACAGAGATGTTTGTGTGTGAAAATCCCAATAGATCAGCAGTTTGTGGGATACTCAAACCAGCGATTCTGGCATCATCAACCATCTCACTTCAAGTCATCATCTTTCCTTCCTCATTCTGATGATTCATTTTGAACTACCATGTCTGCTTTTCTATGTCTACATGCCTAAATCAATTTAGTTGCTGCCATGTGATTGGCTGCTTAGATATCTGCATTAACGAACAGTCTATCAGATGTACCCAGCAAAGTAACCGTTTAGTGCATGTAGAACTAGAACCCTGTCCGGCCATAATGGAGTTTGTGTTACTGAGCATGTATATATACCTGAACACATCACGCCAGCAAATACCCAGCACTGTCCATATTTGACTGGGTGGCAGCCGATGTTGTGCCAGCGCTTCAGGATGTGATAGCTGCCAGACCAGTGAGAGGGTTCATCCCCACCCCAAAATGGACCTGCCCACCCAGGAAGCCATATTCATCTCCACTGTTGATCTGGAAGAAAAAAGGAATGCAAAGTTCTCTCTCATAATGTGATTTATACATGTGAGCATTGTCCCCTCTCAAAATGACTGTGAACCATTAGTTAACAGCAAGCTATATTTCATATATAATGAAAACAGGACCATTTATGTTTGTTGGCTTCTTTGGCCAGCTCTCAATTTGTCGTATAAATAATACTGGAAGAGCTGTTCTTCTGGTTTGCCAAGCTGCTCACCGTAAAATAAACTAATGAATGAAAAAATTAAAATGTACTTCCAACAACTTGTTATAAATTATGTCAAAATATATAAATTAGGGAAAAATACATACATCTTCCTTCCTTCTTATTTATCCCTTCTATCTTCACATCTTACTTATTTTCTTCCTTCCTTTAATTTACTCTACTTCTAACTCCCTTTTTCATTTTTCATTTCCTTCCTTCTTTCTATACTTTTTAATTATTCCTTCATTTTATATTGCGTTCGTATTTTACCCTAATGCCTTATATTTTATGTTAAACACTTCAAATCACCTTCTTGCAGAAATGTTCTAGGCAAATGACACACGGAGCATATATCCTACCATGGCGCTGACCACACGGCTGAGATAGATGGGGTTACAGTGAGCAGAAGCATCCTTAGCTGGGTTTTCCAGGTGCTTTGGGTTGACATCTAAGATCTTCAGACAAATCTTTGCCATGTCCTCTTCAAACTGGACAGGAAGAGAGCAGCTTATCTTAAACTGCAGGGTTGTAGGTTATTACATAGAAGATTATTATCATGATTTTAAAAAAAATATTTATACCTGCCCAAAGTCCCAGTGAATAGATATGAGGTAGTCTCCACTTCCTTTGTAGATTATGCCATGTTCATTCATCACATACTCCTGTGTCTCTGCCTCATCACAGATAGACACTGAATCATCTAAAGAGAGACAGGGATCTGGGTAAAAACATGAGACAGGCAGATCAGTGATTGGTAGTTGTTGTTTTTTTTGGGTTTTTTTTAATGAAAACCCATCAACAGATGAACAGTGTTGATGGACAGTTAGTCAAACAGGTGGGCAGACAAAAAGATAACAAACCTACCAGGACACCAGGGATTGAAGAGCACTACCAGATTTGCCAACAGTGTTTCCTCGTCCCTATATCTGGTAGTTAAGTTGTACTCTCCGATTGGAGCGTCAGCTGGAGGGGTAATGGTCAAATTTAAGGAGCCTGTTAGTGGATAGGATCTCTTCTCCAGCTCCACCTTCCACAGTGCCTCTGCTGACGGTGAACGCTGGATTTTGTCAGGGATACCAAAGCATGACTTTGTCCCGAGGTCCTCAGATGGATTTTCTCCTGTAGAGAGGATTCACAGAGATCAATAACATAACAATACAATACCTTCAAGCTACTAATTTTAACCAAAGAGTCTACATGAAAGATGTAAAGAAGAAAAACTGAGTTATATCTGCATTATTTCTAATGGCCAGCAGGGGGCAACTGCTTAAAAAAAAGTGGAGTTGCAAAGAACAGTATAAGAAAACAGCAATAAGTAAACACTTTTCTAATGAGTTTATACTCTCAGTTCCTATGTTCAAGTTTTACTGAATCCAACAAAATGTTCCTGTTATACGTTTTTTCTTCATTATTGTCAAAAACAATGATAAGCTAGATATGTTTGAGGGTGGATCTGCTCTGTGATTGACAAGTCCCTATTAGAAAAGTACGGTTCCTCAGTCAGTTCCCTTGACATGTTAGACAAATCAGGGCTTTAAAACAGTGGTCCATAAACTGGTCAAAGATGTCACACCGGCCGGGTCCAACAAGCAGCCTGGGATCATCTTGAGAGAGAACAGAACAAAAGGCAGCCAAAACCCAAAGAAGAGGTTTGAATGCTCTTCAGAAAACCTGGAAAACTAATATTGAAGACTATTTACAGAAATTTAATGAAAGCTTGCCGTAGAGAGTTCAGGCTTCATTGAGGAATGGAGCTGGAACCTGATGCCAGCAAAAGACTGAAAGGTGTGTACCCAAAAAAAGAAAATCAACTGTCATATCCAACTGTGCTAGTTGGCAAACGCCTTTAAGTAAAGCTTAGATTACTTATAAAAGAGCCTTTCCCTTACGTGTCACATCTGGGATTTTCCTCACCCTTATAGTCTGCCCCACCCTTATTGGTTTCACCTGTTTTTATTATTCTTGATCTTTATTTATTTTTCTCTTTTTTAATTCGATCATCTCATTAATAAAACCCACTTTCTGCTTGGAATACCTGATTCTGGTTTTGTGTATTTGAATCCTCTTTTTAAAGTATACTATACTACACGCAGCCTGTGAGCAAGCACTTTTGTAACAGTGGGAAGGAAAAACTCCCTTTTAACAGGAAGAAACCTCCAGCAGAACCAGGCTCAGGAAGGGGCAGCTATCTTTATTAGGGGAGGAAGACGAGTCAAAGACACTTTGAATTAACAATTCATTCTAATAAATCAATTGTTAATTCAACATTATAAATTAAACATCCATGGTTTCTGTCAGTTATTCAGAATGACAGGGTGTTAGTCTTAGGCATGTGTTCAATGATAAAAAGAAAATTTCCTTTCTCAGCATGGTGATACGCTTTTGAAAAAGTCTAATAAAAATGGACTATTTAATAACATACAAACCTGTCACTGCAGTGATGGTGAGTGGGTAAAAGTCAGGCTTGAAAGGTTCTGTCAGTTCAACTTTGACGGTGAACGGCTGGCCTCGCCTCACAATCAGCTCATCCTTTGAGATTTTTTTGGTGTGATGTTCAGTGTTGTTGGTCTCACAGTTGAGATTCACTCCTTTAAAAACTGAGACTTAAAATAAAAAGAAAAATTATACAAACTTTAGTTTTGTGCCTCAAAAGGGCAGGGTAACAAATAAACACAATGCTCGTGTGTGATGTAAGCTCTCTGGAGAACTGCATAAAGAAGTCTGCCAATCCTCAGCTGCATTTGTGAATTTTGTAACTGCACAAAAATGATCATCATGTAGCTCTAACCAAAACTGGTTAGTGTCATATCCAGAGGTTGTCTTTTGAAAATAGATGTATGAGTGCTGCCAGGCGTGGAGGATCAGCCTGATGGCTGTCGTCCATGAAGAAAGCCTCTTCTAAAGATAATGCACAAGAAGGCCCGCAAACAGTTTGCTGAAGACAAGCAGACTAAGGGCATGGATTACTCGAACCACGTCCTGTGGTTTGATGAGACCAAGATAAACTTTTTTGGTTCAGATGGTGTCAGGGGTGTGTGGCGGCAACTAGGTGAGGAGTACAAAGACAAGTGTGTCTTGCCTACAGTCAAGCATGGTGGTGGGTTGTCATTGTTTGGGGCTGCATGACTGCTGCTGGCACTGGGGAGCTACAGTTAATTGAGGGAACCATGAATGCAAGCATGCACTGTGATCCCCTTCCTTCAGAAGGGGGGGGGGATCACAGTCCCCATCATAAAAAACTATGGTGGGGACTGTATATTGGGCCACATTAGTGCAATGTATTATACTAATATACCTGTGAATTATCAATGAGTAATTGTTTTAAACTAATGCATATTGTACTTTAATCAACAAGAGTCTAGATACTGCATAAACATCTAATCAAGTGTTTGTGCCCACTGTGTGATGCTTCCAGGCATTTCCTCATTTTAAATCACATGAGTAATCACAAACTGTAATCCACAAGTTACAGTCAGGTCTAATAATCACACCTCTTGTAGTGAAGTCATGCAGTGGGTTTGGTTTTTTCTTTGTTAGCAGGATTACTCAAAAAATAGATGGATAGCGTGTCCTTTGTCTGCCACGGAGCCAACTCCTGGTGGGACATGCCCAGAACACCTCATGCAGGAGGCGCCCAGGAAACATCCTCGTCAGATGCCTGACCCACCTCAACTGGCTCTTTTCAATGTAGAGGAGTAGCGTCTCCTCTCTGAGTCCCTCCCAGATAGCTGAACTCCCCCTATCTCCAAGGGAGAGGCCAGCCACCCTTCGGAGAAACCTCATTTCCGGCACTTGTGTCCGCAATCACGTTCTTTCGGTCAAAGCTTATAATCATAGTTTAGGTTGGAGTCGTAGATCAACCAGTAAATCAAGAGCTTTGCATTTACACTCAGCTCTCTCTTGACCACAACGGACCAGTGCATCACCAATCCATCTATGGTTCTCCTGCTCCTCTCACTCATGAACAAGACCCCAAGATTCTTAAACTCCGTCACTTGGGTCAGTAACTCGTCCCTGACTGGCAGTGGGCACTCAGCCCTTTTCTGGCTGAGGACAATGGCCTCAGACTTGAAGGTACTGATGCTGATTCTGATTCTCACCGCTTTACACTCGGCCGCAAACCCCTCCAGTGCGAGCTGGAACCCACCACCTGATGATGCCTACAGAACCACATCATCCACCAAAAGCAGAGGTGAGACCACCCAAGTGGACAAACAGAATCAGTGACAAAGGGCAGCCTTGAAGGAATCCAGTCCCACCTGGAATGAGTCCAACTTATTGCCAGCTATGCAGACCAAGCCCTTTCAAGCCACATCCATCTCCCATAGAACACCCTGACAGACATGGTCAAATCCCTTCTCCAAGTCCACAAAACACATGTGGACATGCAGACTTGATTTTACACAATTTTATTTCCTATTTGGTTTTTGCACTATGAAAAAAGACTAATTTGACTTTAGACATACTGTACAATCTGGACAAAAATAATTGTCATAAATTTGTACTTAAATTTATGTGACTATTACATATATTATTTTTTACAATATTAAATCAACATCTAGTTACATTTAAACTACATTTACATTGGTTAGTTTAAAGATACCTTTCAGTTCGAGGTAACTTTAAATTTACAAAAAACCTTTGTTTCAGGTCACAAAAACATTATAGCCCCCTACAGATGAAGCAGATGGTACATGTTATCGTGAACCATATATTTCACATCTTTCTTAGTGTTACCAACTCTTGAGGGCAATATCAGGCTCCTTAGCCGCTAAATTCTCCACAGTGTTCACCAGTTACTGGTGCTGAGCAGACAAACCCAATATGACAGCAGTAAAAGTATGACAATTCATTAAAGTTGAAGCTAGACAGACAAAGACAAAGTAAACAAACAAAGTAAAGTTAAGACTCCTGTTTCAGGAAATACATTGATCCATGAACTAAAAAGTGTAAAATCTGGTATGCTTTAGAGTTTTAGTGATATGCAATTTGCATGTTGCTCATTAAACCTGGTTTCAAAAGCTAAGATGGTGATAGCCACAATGTTCAGCATGAGGCTGGTTGCATAACAGTGTCACTTTTCCCTCTGAAATGACTAACAACTACTTTCTGCATTAATTAGGGTAGACAAACCCTTACTTCCAATCGGTGCCCACACCCTGCATTTCACAGAAAAAAATTACGGAACCTGTTAGAGGTCTACTGTTGTTTTACTTCCAAGAACTGAGACCTTTCAAACGTGAGACAGGTAACTTTGAGTCTTTGTTCCTCAAAATTTGTGTCCAGTGGTTGTCCAGTAAACTAAAGCTTTACTTATTAAATACTATCTGTGGTTCTCCATCTGGTTCATTAATGTTAATCCCCTTTCTACAGAGAAACTGGGTTGTAACCGCTGTAAACAATCATGTGGAATCTAAGCTAATAGAAAATTGAAAAAAATTAAAACCTTGAACACCCTGGCACTGCTTGTGTCATGTCTTAGCATGCAGTTCAGCTTCTTAGTTGGTGAATGTAGTCACGCATGAATAGGATGCAATTAGCATGAATCATCTAAAGCTGACTAACCAATAATATTGCCTAATGTTGTATCAGACTATCCCATCTCTCTTTTGGTTCATGTTGACTGACTCAGGCTTTTCACGAAGACCTCAGTTGCTGATATTGGCCAGACACACAGCTCTACGGAGAGTCATGCTAGTTCCAGACTTCTTCCATCTACAGATGATGGAGGCCACTGTGGTTGTTGGGGCTGTCAGTCCCGTAGTAATTTGGATTTCATGGCTTGGTTTGTTCTCTGATATGCAGTGTCAGGTATGGGATCTTTTATAGACAAGTTCCAAATCCTGTCCAGTCAACTGAATTGCCCACAGGTCGATTACCGAAGCTGAAGAGACGTCAGACAGATGATCAGTGGAAACAGGGTGCACCTGAGCTCAATGCTGCCAACTGTGTCATGGCAAAGGCTGTGAAAACTCATGTTATACTATTTATTTATTTAAAATTTATTTGCAAGAATTTCAAGCAAACTTTTTATGACTTTGTAATTACGGAGTATTGTGAATTTAACTCATTTTGAAATGAGGCTGTAACATGATGAAATATAGGAACAAGTAAAGCATTGTGACTATCAGATGCACTGTACAAATAATCCCTGAGATCCAAAAACTCTGCTCTGAAGGCTGAGGGTGAATAGAGGGGCTACACAAAAACCCAATAAATGTCCCCTTAACCCCTAGTGTATCATGTTTCAAACACACAGATTTTCTGTGAGTTTTTGAGACTTCTACATCATCAGTGTGATTTTTGTCATGTATGGAAATTAAAATTAACTTAAAAAAAAAAAAAAGTCAGATGGTCCAGTCTGCATTTTTACAAAAAGTGTAATTTTCCTCCAATTATTTTATATTTTAGGCTTTAAGGAGATATATGGATTATTTAGTTATTCCAGTACTGTCAACTAAAAATAAAAAAATCAGTTAAACTGTATCTTTTAAAAGTTTAATATCAGAACATTCCACTTGTCGTTCAATAAGGACCTGGGCTGTGAACCATACCTATATTTCTGTGAATAAGAGGGAAAATTGCTAGATGACGACAGTACAAAGCTTCACGGGACTTCGCACACCAGTTGGTGGCGTAACAGTGGCATTTTCCCCCTAAAGGGACTCACATCTACTTTCTGCATAATTTTGGTAGACACACCTTTCTACAGTGAGAAAAGTAACCTTTCGTTTCCCAGTGTTTGTGCGCTCTGCTTTCAGACCTTATCCACTTGTGGATAAGTGCATTCACGTTTTTTCTTAGCCAACTGTATCCCTAAGATCTCATCAAAACAAGTAACTTGACACATGCATAACCTTATTTTTGGGCAAAGTCACCAAACATTTTAATAGCATTTTAACTTAAATTTGATCTGTAATTCTTCAGACTGTTTTATGTCTCTGTGACCATCAACATGAAAGTTATATTTCATTCCCCATTCTTTCAGGTAGAGGATTCAAAAAGAGTGATTTTGTTTTATTTTGCTTACATAATCTGTTGATGAAGCTGTTCTTTCATTTTAACAGAACTGAAAATGCTGTTTATTTGAGTAAGTGAGATCTATGACATGTTATTTTATGCAGATTACATTGTGTTCTCACAAAAAACAGTGTAAGAAGTCCCACCTCTTAATTATTTTTTTCTTTTGCACACATTTATACTTGTTTCAAAATCCATAGCATTTTTATACCCCCCCCCCCCCCCCCAAAAAAAAAAAAAAAACAACAACAACAAAAAAACCCAAAACAAAACAACAGAAACACGCGTAACTGCACAGATACACTAGCTTTCCTGCTGAATGAGGTCTTTGGCTTTCTGCAGGTTGTGATCGATGGCTCCATCTAAGAACTGAACCCAGGTCAGTTCTGACTCCCCACACACGTGACTGGACCTGAACAATGATAAACAGAGTCAATAAAAGAGCATTTTCCTCTCACATCACTCATAGAAAGAAACCAGATTGTCCAACATTGATGTGAACAAGTCATGTTCAGTGTTCATGCAACCCGAAAAGATGTAACACAACATGATCAGATAAGATCAGATTCTCAGAAACTCCACCCACCTCTTTCTCAACATTCTCTAACACACCCAACTACTTTCCCCGAGGGAAACTGGTTGACAAATTAGACCAGGCACAATCTGCTTTCCAGTTTTATTTTCATGTTATGTTGTAGTGTCACTTAACCTAAAATGTCTAAGAACATTTTGTTTTGACTGTAGTGACTCTTACCTGATGATTTCCAGAACTTTCTTTAGAAGTGCTGCTAATTTACACACCTGTTGAGAAAAAAAAACAATGTCTTTATTCAGGTTCTACGTTTATATATCATGAAGAGAGAAAGAAATTATTTTATCTCCTGCTGAATTTTTAAGTTTGCCAACTTACAAAAGAACATAGAGACTCTCGGCTGCCTTTGGATCATCAACAAGCTCCTTTCATATAGTTTTCGACTGATCCATCACCTTTTTCAAGATCATCCTTACCCCATGAAGCAAGATTACTTTATAACTTTATGTAATGTGTTTTTTCTTCTATATTTCTCATTCTCATCATTCTGTCTCTCTTTATTAAAATGAAACTACCCTAAAAATGAAAGACTGTTCATTTGTTTGTAAGTAAGCAAACTTAGAAATTCAGTAGAGGATCAAATAAATAATTCCCCAACTGTATAAATTCAGACTTGAGTCCCCTCTAAACACTCTGTTTCATAACATGTTTTTTTGGATCAATACGCCAGAGATTGGACATCCTTAATATCGTCATCTCAGGCACACAGCTCTGACTCTAATCACAGAAGTCCCACTCATCTACTGTCCAAACCTTTTATTTGCAAAATGTGGCCAATCAGAAGAAAGTTGCGATAAAAGCAGTCATAAAATAAAACGATTTGTTTTTAAACAGAGGATGATCTGAGAGGCTACACCACAGCCCATAATATGATAAATAAAGATTATAACAGGCCCATTTAAAAGTGTAGTTCCAATACATTTAATTTGCTGTTTAGTAAAAATACAGTCTGAGCTGTGTTCAATACTTTGGAAAAAGAGTGGGAACTGAGAAAATTCAGAAGCACAAATATACTTTTTAGGAAAGTCAAGAATATTCCTTCTTGACCACAAAGAAATGCTCATGCCCTGTTTATATTAACATTTCTTTGTTTGCTCTCAGTGTTAGCTTGTGCAACTGCAGAGTCATAAAATGATCGCTTTTCATGATTGTCAGACATAACAGATTAAATGCTGCTCCCTTATACGTCAAACTTTCTTTCACAAAATGCATGAGGTCATCAGGAGGGAGGGGCAAGCTAGCAATTTTTAGAAAACTGTGTAAGCGGGCAACAGTGGACAAATGGTAGTTTCTCCTACCCATTTACAGCAGTACATATCAGAGCAGGTGGGGGGGGATTTTCAGTTGTTTGGCTCCCTGCGATTCTTTACATTATCTATATGCTGTCTTGTGAAAAAGCAAGGCAGTGAAACAGCGATCAACTGAAGTTAAAAGCTTTTCTGTGCACATCTGACTCCACTCCCCTGCACTCTTGTCACTTTACATACCAGCACAGTTCACATAAATTACACAAGCAGATCAACACCACAGGCCTGGAAACAGCATGACACTCTGAGCAATGATGTTACAACCCGAAGTAAGCTGACTCTAACCAAATATTTGGAGATTTTATAAAAGGTCCACATTTAAAAAATGAAACACTCAGATCACTCAGCTTTTTCAGGTGGCTGACTTTGTGAACTTTTGATCAGAGCTGTAACCAAAACGTTCTTAATCCCATTGGATGAAAGTGTGTCTTACATTGGTTTCGACGCCATTATAATCCATGGGGGGGTAGAGACAAAGGGCCAGATCATCAACGCTAAGGAGAAAAGACAACCAACGACAAAGGTGAGTCTGCATGACTGTGACATCATTAAAACTTGCACCTTAATTATGACCCCAAACACACATTTTGATTTGCATAAAAACTATGGAAACCATAATTATTTATATAACATATAAGAACGTCTGCATTAGCCAAAGAAGTATAAGCATCCAGGGTCTAACTGTTAGAAATTTTGTGCTGTTTAGTTCTTTTTGTTTCTACTAGTGTGAAGTCTTGACCCCTGTGTGTGTGTGTGTGTATGTTTGTATGCATGTGCCTACCCAGGGCTGATTTCTTTGCTGATATCAGCCAAGTCGTCAAGCTGTGACACGTTCTGGGGAGTGCTGAAGTCACCGTTGGATTTGACAGCTGATTTAAGTTTCCTCAGACAAGCTGCTGCTGCTTTTATCAGTCCCTGGCACGCACCAATCACCTGCCGATCGTTCTCTGACCAGTACATATCCTGGTTGCCTCGGGGTTCATCTCCGTCCTGGTCATCATCGAGTACGTCGTTGAATGGGTCTTCACCCTCAGCTAATGCCTGATGGGATTTGATAGGCAACATATTTTTGCCATTACAGTTCTTATGAGAGGTGAAACTAGACCAAAACCATACCAGAATATAAACATATTCAATTTTGCTGTAAAGTTGGAGTCTATGGGGACTGACTTTCTTTCATCAGCCAGCTTCAAGTGCACTTTCTGGCACTGCTGGCTTTATTATTATAAAAAAATACACAAAGAAAACTTCTAAAACTGAACGAATAATAATAATAATAATAATAATAATGATAATAATAATGTTGAAATAAAGGCCTAGTTATAAACACCAGAGCAAATATGAAATTCACAGTGTGTGTATACCTGTTCAATTTCCTCTATGGCATCTTTCACAACTCGAACCTCACACAACAGAACCACGACCACTGCTGCCTTATTATCTAGAGAAGATCAATACACCCATTATTAAAACCTTGTAAAACTTTGAGCAAAATTACCAGTTAAAGACTAGAATCCTATATCAATATTTAAAGTTTTCTTATTTTGTGTATCAGCTAAAACACTCGTCTGACGGCAGATTTTTTGATCACTTAACTGTGACGCTAAAAATTTGTGGATAAATGTACTTTCTCTGTTTTAATGTTTCTAACAATCCAAAAATGAATATAAATGGATATAAATGGATAAAATTCACACCTGTTCTTTATTAAATGTAGACATTTTGGTTTTGATGAAATAGCTTATGGCACTGATACACAGACTGGGAGTTAGACTGGGAGAAAAACATCCCCACCTGCAGGCTTAATGGTAATACTGCTATTGCTGTCATAATCAATGTAAAGGCATATAAAGCATTATCAAAGTAAAGATATCTCCTGCTTCTAATATTAACATGTAACTTCAAAGCAGTGGCGTTCCGTCAGGCCAAGCACATAAAACACACAAAAGTAAAGAAATCTCTGTCCTTTTATGTCACAGTGCTGTCATGAAGCCGTCTTGTGGCCACAGCTGGCTATCACCGCTTAAAGCTCCACTTGTTTCATAATCATAGGAAACTGCAGCTGTCTCCATTTTATTAGTTTATCTGTCTCAATTAACAATGACTGGAGCCGATTGGCCACCTTTTCTCTGGTGGTTTGCACATATGCATTGTGGATAAACCTCAGATCTTTGACAGCGGTCACTGGGTCCACTTTCACTGCTCTGGGATCAGTTACAATCTGCACGCCCTGTGGAAACAACTAGCATTGGCAAGTAGACAGGTTCCTGGCATTTATCATCATAGTTTCCTCTTGCTAACCAGCTTGGCCAACATGTTTGATATAGAGATAGAGAAGATGAAGAGTGAAAAAACTGTTAATAATGCCTTTAGTACATTAGATAGGAAAGCTGACCATGATGGAGAAAGGCAGACATCTCTGACTATATCTAGTCTAAAAAAACAAGCAAAACAACCAGGTGCTGGCTCAGCTAGCACTGTATACTTAAAAAAAACCCCAACTTGTAGGGTTGTGTTTCCGAGCTCATGAACAACAGTTTGTTTTTGTTTTTTCTGCAATATGTGGTCCTCACAAGAAAGCCACGACATGCTTCATAAAATATGATGCTGAACATTAAACTTAAATATGAAATATTTTAAATAAGCTCAACCTTAAAGATAAGCAGCAATAATACTAATCAGTTTAACAGTGACGTGGAACACTTTTCTGCAGAATACTTATTTTTACTTTGATACTTCATGCATAATTTTTCCAAATTTATAGTGTTTCATTGCTTCTTTTCCTAAAACCCCACTGTTTCAAAGTATCATAAAACAACTCCCTGAAAGACTGGAGTTAAACATCATTTTACTGGTTTGTTTTGTTTTGTCTTTGTCAACGGACCTTTTGACAACTGAGGGAACTGGTCGCAGGCAGACCACACTCCTCCTGTTGACATCAGCTGTTCCTGGCTGAGGCTGGAAGAAAGTGTTGGAAAGAGAACGAGGAAGAAGATGATAAATTAAGAAGAAAATAAAACAGAAAGGGGAATATAAAGAAAATACCTTACAACTTACAGTTTAAGCCGCTAATCAAACGCGGCTTAAACATGTTAACGCTGTCATCACAATTAACGCGATTAACAATTAATCCACCTGGAGCGCAGACTGACTCAAAATCCCTGAAATGTCTCTGTCACAGCATTTCAGGCAGTTTGTCCTAGCTTTGTCGATTCTGCACTCCAGATGGGTCTGCACTAACACCGAGTAACCCCTTACACGGGTGCATTAACGCATTAATGCGGAGAGCACTCATTTTTTTAATCACGGGATTTCCCCAAGTCCTATTTTGGTGCTACCTGTTGATTCTAAAAATTTTATTTTTTACCCATTAAATGTTCAGAAATGACAGAAACATGACAGATTTCTGAAAAATATGGTCGTACAAACTCAGTACCATTACTACATCTGAACCATGTAGTCACCAGCCAGGAGAGATCCGGTTAAATCTCACTGTGAAACAGATCGTTTAATTCACCTTAAAACTCATGTCCTTACATAAGTAACTGTAATATGCAGAATTTGTTTATTTTGCCTGGTGTGATTTTTATATTCTGACAGATTTCTATCATGGAGGAACGTAAACCATTGCAAACAAATAACACCAACAAACAACAAAATGTCGGCATCGATGCAAGCCTTATGCTATTTTCTTTACCTTGTTGTTTACCTTGTAATCATTGAAAGACAAAATTAAAATTTCCCAATTTCCCAGGTCCCACATGTAAAACTCTGGGTTTGGTGTCCATACCTTTCTACAGGTGAGCTCATTATGACCTCTACCAGTTGTGCAACTCCCTCTAGAACCTCGACAGTAGCATCTCTGACCAGTCGGCGCAGAGCCAGCCCTGAGACACCGAGAGAACAGAAGGTCAAAACACTCTGACACTGAAGTCGCAATAAAGGTACAGATCTACATGTATTTCAAATCAACTCACAACACAATAAATGTTGACAGCATCAGCATCAAGAAAGTTACAATGACTGTTTCTGTACATAAGTTTTATTTTTTAGTTCGCAACCACTGAATCACACTTGTTCTATTCAAACCAAATGTGAAGTGAAGTATTTGTGCCATGTGATCACACAGAAATGGCTGTAAGTTCAAAAATGATGTTACTATTACTTAATTCCAGTCTCTGGTTGTACTTTGGAGGTTGCAGTGGCTAAAAGCGGTGAATAAGTGGGTAAGGACGCATCAATCTTCTCCAGTCCGATTCAGACACCTCAGCTTCAGATACCTACTGATACCAGTGTTAAATTATCAAGCTGTACACTTGAATGTAAATGGCCTGTATTTGTATAGCGCTTTACACTACATTCAGTCATTCACACACACACTCACATTCACACACCACTCTAGGAAAAGACTAGAAATCAATCTGTATACTTAAGGCAATATCAGGTTAAACCTAAACTATTCTTTCCTAAATTTGTCAAATATAATGTGACACATAAATGTATCCACGAATACAGTTTGCTTCATTTATATTGCATGATTTTAGTAGTAAAATAACAAAAATATATATTTATGCTATTTATTTGTGAGACTTTAACACTGAGCTAAAGTGTGAATACTGCTGTTGCTACATTGGATATACTTTCTTTTTCCCCCCTCTCACTTTGTCTCACTGTGAGTGGAACAGAGATGCACAGTGTGTCCTTAAAAAGTCTGAGGAAACAAGACAAATAGAAGACGAGTTTGCCTAAGAGAGTTCAGGCTGTGCTAAAGAATAAGAGGGGTCATACCAAATACTGACTTTGATGCTTGTTAGAATTATACGAACTGTTTTTGCCTCATTAACTGTATTGCAGTCTATAATTGCACATTTCAATAAGTTGTTCCTATTTTCCAAAAAAATAGGGTGAGTGAAGACTTCTGTTAGTACTACCGTAGTAAACACAGAAGCGCGTCGCACTGAAGTAAATAGATAAGCCCACAGACGGGCACTTGCTCTGGCTTTTGGAGTCTGGATTAGATTGACAAGTGTATTGCGATATTCTGGCATTGTGAAATGGTCCAAAAACCTGAATGCAGTGCAACATATTCACCTCGCTCGTCTGAATACAACATAACTATTCTGCTGTTCACAGGGTTTTACCTTGGCTCTTAGGTAGCCAGTAATACACTGTGGACAGTGTGAGGATGCTCTTCATGATGGACTCTGCCAGCTTCTCTCCATCCTGGAGATTGTGGAGGAAAAACAGACAGAAAACAAATGATGTAATGGTCTTTAGAAGGTTTATGTGGAAATTCAAGACCCTGAGATACATGACAATAATTTATGGCTCCAAGTAAGAGCTCAGCTCACATCATCATCATCATTTCTTATTTTTACACTATACCAGACTTCAAAACAATCTGTTTATCAGCTCAGTGAGAAACCTTCATGATTACAGAAATAATATGACCTGTTGTGATGGCAGAGGAGGTTTGGAGAAGGCCAGGCTGAGTTTAGTGGCTTCCTGGGACACTGCCTTCACTGCCTGATCTGTTGACACAGACAGTTGCATCATGTAACAACAAGACCATGAAGGAAGGAATTCCCCTAATGCTTCTTTTCTTTTCTTTTTTTTTTAATATCAAATGAGTCATTGCAAAAACATTATAAAAACGATGCAAATACATTTCTCACAAAACATTCACTGTAACGAGACATGAACATCATCCAGTTGTCAAAGGATGTTCAAAAGTCTAGGAGCTGAAACAGCAGCAAGAGATCATGATACTCAACTCAAAGTGTCCCAGAAGTTGGAGAGGTTGAATGCTCCATCGGACTCGTTTGATTCTCCATCTGCGAAGGAAAAAAAATGTTCTAAATTCTTGGTTCTAGTTCTTAAGCTAAACTGCAGAGGAGTCTTCTTCTTTTGGCTGCTCCGTCGATCATCTGTCTCCATCTCATCCTGTCCCTGCATGCTCTTCTGTCATACCAAACCTTGGCATGTCTTCCTTCACTACATCCATGAATCTTCTCTGTGGTCCTTTTCTCCTGCCTGGCAGCTCCATATACAACACCCTTTGCCTAGGATATTCCATATCCCTCCTCTGCACATGTTCAAAGCATCTCTGCCTTGCCTCTCTAACTTTGTGCTGCTCAGTCTGATCTGTCCATCTGATGTACTTATTTCTAATCTTGTCCATACTGATAACTCCAAAGAAATTCTTAAACTCTGCCACCTCCAGCTCCACCTCCTGTTTTTTCCCCACTTTAGTCCCACTGTCTCCAACCCATACATCATAGAAGTTCAAACTACGATCTTGTAAACCTCCCCTTTCACTCTTGCTGCTCTCCCTCTGTCAAAAGATCACCCATGACACCTCGTCTCCAGCCTGCTGGAAATCTCTTCTTGTGCACTGTCTGTTGTTTTGGATGGTTGACCCCCAGGCCTACTCATCTAACCTTCACTACCTTTACTCCTTGCAACTTCACTGTTATCAAAGTGCAGAGAATTATTTTCAGTACAAACAATTATTAAAATAATTTATTCTTTAAATAATCTAATTTCAACTTCTGAAAAAGGAGAATTAGCTTCTATTGCTGTTTAAAATCACTGTGAAATGGATAAGTGGTCAGAAAATAGGATTTAAAGACAACTCCATGGCACAAAAATATTTCTTTCTTACAATCTTTATTATTTAAGGGTTTCTTGGGTTAAAGCTGTCAGTTTTGATCAGACTCATCTTCTCAAGTGTTAACAGAAGTCAGTGCATTTCTGTGTCGTTTCTGGACATTACTTTGGAGAAAAAAAACAAACATATTTGGGCTTTTATATACTGGGTTTTCTTCAGAGGGAAGACCAAAACCTCCCATGTACAGAAAAACACGGACCTCATACTAAATAATTAATAAACTAGATTGAAAAATTCAATAATTAAATGATCAACTACAATTAGCTAGCCACTGCTTTGGACATAATGAAATGTCTGAATATTTTGATGACGACAACAAAGTAGGTGTTTTGGATTTATGGCAGTAACTAAAGGGCCACTTAGGGCTGAGTGGCGCTTTAGTTCCTGTCTGTATGTTTGTCTTGATAAACATTTTTTTTTTCGTATTAAAATGTCTGATATTGTCCATTTTGTCATTTTCGTATTTCAGATTTACACTTTTGTAAAAGCAAACCTTTAAGTATTCTTATGTCCTGCACAAGCAGTTGTTTTTGTTCACAAAACTGACTCATGAAACACACTCCATCTACCGAGTAACACTGATGTCTAATGTCACATTTAGGTCAGTTAAGATGAGGACAAGATAATATAACTGAAAAAGCAAGACAAAAAGCCCCAACCTCCATTTTCTACAACACCTGGGAATACAAACCTGAATAAAAGCGAACATGAATTAGCAGCTAAATGTAGCTGGGTCACGTAATAAAGTGCCAAATGTCTTTATCGCTGTATGTTACATTAGTTAAATCCCCGTCTTTGTCTGCTAACAAACAGCAGTCAAACTCGTTAACTGCTGCTAAACTCACGAATCGAGTTTAACAAACAGTTAAACTCGTAAATCTACAACAGTTAACAATAAAGTTTATACCAATGTTAGCACATATTTTAGCACATATATTAGCACGTTTAGCTAGCTTGACATAAGCTTTTATGGTTAAGCAGTTTCATTTGTGACAACACAGACAGATAATGTGGCGCAGTTACCTCTGACTCGGTCTCGGATACAGTTGATGGAGTTAACCAGATTCCGCAAAGCCACTTTTCCACCACAACTATCAGCACTCATGTCGCCAGAGTTTGTGGATCGTGTTACATGCGTGTTGTGGAACTACATAAGAGGAGCCCGTTGATAGGGGGACAAAAATAAATGAAACAACGGCGCCGCCGCCTGCTTACCCGGCTGCCATTCAGCCAGGAGTGCAGCAGAGGGCGCCAACGAGCTAGTCTTCAAAAACTATTAAACAAGCCCGCATACCTACCTCAAACCAAACAAACAAAGACATTACAACTCTTTAGTTCACAGTTGTGCAAGATGTTTGCTTTATTTATCTATAAATTCTTAGCAGGGATGAATTATTCTACACAAATTATTTTGTAGGTCTGTGTGCTATACAGCCATACACTGTTGTATAACAACCCCAGTAATTATCTATTTATTAAAAATCAAAGTATATTAACACCACATCGTCAAGTGAAAAACAATACAAATTGTAAGTACACATTAAACACATTAAGTAAACAAACTGTCATTTATCATTAATGCAGTGATATAGAGAGGTTATCTGTAAGCACAAGAATCTGGATGTTTTTTGATGTGTTTTACTTGTACATATAAAACCAGTTAATCAGAGGATTAAAGATTGAATGATTAACGTTAATTTAATTATTTCAATCTCAAATTTGAAGACATTAATTTGGCTGCTTGATGAAAAAGAAGACTCCGGTCCCGAATCCCATCAGGCACAAAACGACACTCACACCGAAAAACACGGCTGCAGGGCTCACTCTGCTCCTCTTATTTTCCTTCAACTCTGAAAATAAAAAAATAAAAAAAAAATTTTATTTGTGTATTTTGAAAATGACTGAAAATTGCATCTGTTTATGTCTAAAAAGGCCTTCTTGTAATAATTCTATGACTGTTGTTATTTAAGGTAAACATAGGAAGCCAGATGACTTTTTTAAATATAGAGTCTGCAAAGGAGGCATTTATCACAATAAACAGATATCTGTGCAAGACTGCAAAGAATCTGTTAGCAAAGCTTTTAATGTTTCTAAACTGCATTCAAGCAGGCTTTGGTTGTATGCAGGTAAAGGTGTGAAAAAAGGATTATGCTTCAGTCAAGAAAACACTGGTTTTCATGTGAAAGCTACTCAGTTTTTCTTTAGCCTTTAAAATTTTACCTACATTTGTTAACAGTTACCAGCACAGAGAACAGGAAATCATTTCCTGGATATCCTCTAGCTAGCCCAAAAGCCCCTAATATTGGCATGTTGCACATGTCATCAACCAAAGCCAAACATATTTTTTGCTTGAGGCACGCTTGGACTCATTGTAGTTTTCTCCTAAGTTGTAAGTGCTGCAACTCTGCATCAGCGCTGGTGTGGAATAAGAAGAAGTCAAATGAAAAAAATCACAGAGATTTTTTCTTTGTATGTTTTAAAAATTTCTTCAGGGTTCCTTGTTTTTTTTTTAAACTGTTGCACCTCTTCCCTCTATCTAAGCTGGATATTTCTGAGCTCCAGCATTAACATGACCGAACCCTCTCATAGATCCATGCCTCCAACCAAGAACGAGGTTTACAAAAACCATATTACAATACAAATCAAGTGAATTGTGATATCACTTTTGACATGTGCAACTGCTTAGAAGGATGACAATAGGAAGCATAAATTAAATATAAGACATCAGACGGTAGATGGAGGGTTCCCCGATTCACAGAACATGAATGTTAGGAGGCTGCTTTTTGCTTCAAACAGCTTTATTTTAGTTGCTAATTTAGGATGTATGAAAGCGATAATGTTGCAGACCTTACATGTAAAAAGAAAAATGTAATCTAACACAGTATTGGTATTGCTGGAGGGTTTCTACAATTGGTATCATCACCTGATTGTCTACTGGGGAGAATTTCAAGAGTCCTTGGCTTATTCATAAAAACAGTTCAGTTCAGTTTAATTCAATTTTATTTATGAAGTGCCAAATCACAACAGCAGTTACTTCAGGCACTTTATATTATAAGGTAATAATCCTACCCCAGCTCTTGCTGATAGGCACTTGCGCAGCTTGATGCTCCACCATGCAGATATAATAGTCTCCAGGTTTTGGAGTGAACAGAAGCGTAGAAATCATGTGGAATGTCCCATCACGATTGTGACGATAACGTAAGTTTGCCACGCCCTCTGTGAGCTCCACTCCATTCTTGGTCCATGTGAAGTTGATGGTGGGTGGGTAGAAGTGGTTGGCCACACAAAAGAGTGTGTTCATCACACTAGCCTCCCCCTCATACCGGGTATAGATGTAGATGTCAGGAGGATCTGGTCAAAGAGGGACACATTTCATACTTTTAGAGCAAAATCCCCCCCAAGAAATATTACCTTGATAGAATTAAGAATATATAACAAATTCACAGATTTAAAATGTAAGACATTGACAGAGACATTTAAGCATCTAAAAAAAATGAAAATTGTATTTTCTTTTGCATTTTTTTTTTTTTTTGCCAAACATTGTTGGTGCCGGAGGTTATTTTAATATTTAAACGAGACTATTACCATAAAAAAAAACTGCAAATGTGCCAGTAGAAGCCAGAGGGGCTCCTAATGGGACTGTAGCATTTTTAAATGAGTTGCTTCTCTGTCATCATCTTTCTGCAGGTTACATGTTCATCACAAAGTTATAGCAGTTAACTAAACCAAAACTAACAACTAAAACTAGGCACAAAAAACACTCAAAAATTAAAATATAAGCCAGGCTTCTGATTTAAAAATATGATAAAAGAAAAACTAAATACTTTGTTTACAAACCAACCAAAAAAAAAAATATATATATATGAGAATTTTGATGTGAGGAGGCCTTATTGATATGTTTATTAATTTCAAGGCTGAACCATGAAATAATTGCCAGAAAATTCTGAGTGTTTATTGAGCCTTCTGATGAGAAACAAATATTAATTTGCATATGAGAGTTTTCACTTGTGTCATATTTGCTACATCAGGCAGTTTTTTGAACATTTATTCCTTAAAATTATATTGTGTAATTAACTCGTAAAGTAAATAAAGGTACTAAATATAAAAAGGTAATAAATAAAGATGGGAACCGACTGCTTTTTCACTGGAAAGTTCATACGCTATGGCAGACAGACTGCAAAAGTAAAGCTTATATGGAAACAATCTAAACATTAATGGTGTCATTATTCTGTAGACATTACGTTGTGCAGTCAGCGGAGTAATAACAAAGCTAAAATGCTCTATTGACAGTTTAATTTAATCTGTGCTGAGAAGCAGAATGAGATATCCAGCAGTGCATGGTTATAATTCACAGACATAATGGGCTGGATTGAAAAGAAATGATTTGTACCTGTGCTGACCTCCAGAATATTTTCTCATTGCCACTTGACCCTCTTTGAGCTTTGTTTTTCATCATCACCAACTATGCTGCACTTTCATTTGAGAGAAACTCCAAACACTAAAATAACAGTCTACAGAGTCAGGCAGCTATTCTCTGTGAGTTTGCCACACGAAATGACACCACACACATTGCATTTGTTCATCTTATCTATAATTTCTAAGAAAATGCTGGCATAAGCAGAAGAGTTCAGTTTATGGAAGGAGACTGCCTTAGAGTAGTTTAGAAAGGCCACTGTAACACAAGTTTCAAGCTAATTTAATAGTATATAATTACTTTTCAAAGGTGATTCTGTCTCAATATATTTTTCAAGCCAGAGAGAAGGTCACTGATTAGCTGTGTAATTAAGGCTCCACCAGTCTAGCACCTGCCTGGAGCACTTAGTTTCAAAGCAGCTTGTGTAAGTAAGTCACAGAAAAGAGATATTTTATGTGCTCTCTTAATTCTTTCTGGTTACATCTGCTTTCAGTTGGATCAACAGTGTTCTTTCTTCCCCTCGATCAGGCTGAGCTAAACGAATGCTCGCAATGAAGTGTGCCAAGATCAGTACCTCGCCGTAGGGGAGCGCCGGGATCAGCATTTTTTGCTTTACCCAAAACGCTGTGACAGTGTGCAGTGCTGGCTTTGGCGAGTTCATAAGCCATTTTCTGGATGTCTTTTGCAGGTTGTGGCAAGTGAGGTAACACCCACACTACCTCTTTCTTGTTGAAATCGGCATATGCAACCACGTCGTCGTCAACAACAACGTCCACCCGCACATCATCAGATTCATAGCATCCATAGATGTAATGGAAGTTGTGGGACTGTGCTGAAAAGAAGAAGGTGCAAAATGAATACATGATGGAAGCAGTTCAAACATTCTACACACTGATTTCCCCGACCTTAACTGCAGCCAACAGGCTGGTAGGGGGTGTAGCTCTTCTACTCAGTATATTCTAGTTTGAAATAAAAGAGTAGTTTTTATTGTTGTTAATTAATGAATTACTGTCTAACTGGCTAATTTAAGTCAACTCTATGTCAAGTGAGGACACAACACTTTTCTTCTAGAGTTGTTTTGTATTCACTCGTTCTTTAGGTTTAGGCACTAAAATCGTTGCGTTTACCAAATCACTGTGTCTTTGCTTGAACTACCATATTTACTGAGCACTTCACAGGTGTCCATATGTGATTAGCTGGGAATGATAGACCTCACTCACTTTTAGCAAACCCTGGTTAGCTGTATTCCCCTGTTTCCAGCTCGTCTTATCTTCACTTAGGCTAACAGCCTCCAATCTGCTTAATCTGCTGCTGTCTCTTTCACACTGCTCCAATTGCAGCTACTTGAACACAGAGCAGAATACCTGTTCAGTCAGTCATATTAATTTCACCTGAATCTGCTGACAAAATACCTTTATTACGCTATAGGACAGTACCCTTTAATCTTTAAATGTATGCACTTTAAAGTTTCAGAGCTCTAATGAGCCATCACATTATAAATACACTTAGCACAGTGAGTGCACTCAGCACTAAAATAAATATATTAACTTGAATTAAAATGTTTATTTTACCACTCTGTGCACTAAATCAGCTGATTATTAATTTTCTGTAGCATTAATTGCCTGTCTTATTTGCAACAGTGTTGCATTTTACCATTACATTGTTATGTTGTTCATCACCATTTTCTCATCATTATCTGACAGTGTCTATGGTTGGGGCAGATCAGCGTAGGCTGCACTCACAACGATCAATTTTTGTAAGGAAAGAGTCATGCGACGTGTCAAACACCCCTTTTCATGAGTATGCACAGAACCTGAAGCAGAAAGCAGAAAGCTAAGGAACACTGTCATGGCACACATTATCTCCAGTTGGGGTTTTAGGTTTGGTCAAGCCACTAATGCATACAGAGCTTGGCTGTGCTGCACTTTCTTCACAGTACAACCCCTCAGGCTATCGGCATGCACTCCAATATGCTGACATAAACAGAAACCAGCAGCCTGTTATCATTTGGTAAAATTGAGGCATTTGTTTTATTTCAAACTTTAAACTCAAACAGCATTTTTCACATTTTTTTTTAAAGGTGAAAATATATAACGATTCCATTATGACAGTTATTCTAACCTTTCAACTTGAGCCAGGCAGACATATTGTTTGGCTGACGTTGTGTGCAAATACTGGCCTGACACAGATATACATGGATATAAGTGCTGATATGATAAATTGCTAATGTTTTTTTTTTTTTTTTTGCAGAACACAATGCACAAAAACATCAAAAACATCACATTTTATCTAGTATATTTCACCTTAGTGTCTGCAGGTAACTAAATATGTAACAGAAGTGAACAGAAAGTGGTGTTGTGCCTAACTCTGTCTTCATTTACCATTTCATGATAAAGTGCTAATAAGCTTAGGAAATCATACCAATGATTCTGTCATTTTGCCTCTGTACACCACCACAGTGAAGATGTCACTGAAGCGCAGACTTTCAGAATAAATTCAGGGCTTTACAAAAAGAGTAGCATTAGCTGTTCGGGAATTACACCCTTTTTTTATACAAAGGCCTCCATTTTTATTTAGTTATGGGCCTGGTTATGGTTGTTAGGTGAGTTGGTAGCATCTGTATTGTGAGAGGTACAAACACAATACAGAATTTTAATCCCCTAAAATCCTCTTTAAAAATTCCAGAATTTCAGGCGCTACTTCCAGCCAGCTATGTAATGCAATAAAAACTGTTGAATGTCACATTGCTAAATGTCATTTAAATGTACAACAGATTATTTTTGTAAACACAAAGCAAATGTAAGAATTGGAGTCGACATCTTGATCTAACAGTTTGTAATTTTGTCAATTTTAAAACATCAAATTTAACTAGCACTGGCTGAGCTCAGATTACAACAAGACATTCCAAACTACTCGCATTTTACCATGTGACTGGTGTTCAGCAAACATTTCCTGAGAAAGACATATTTAAATTCAAGTTCTTGTTTTTTCTTCCTCTTGTATTCTCACCTACTGTAGCACAGCTCTATAACTAAAGTAGACTGATGTTGTTGTTGTTTTTACCTTTTGTAATCCTTTACTAACTGTGGCTGTTAAAACATGTTTCATGATGACCACCTATACAGCAATACCTGCAACTTAAACAACAAACATCTACACTAAGTCATTTTTAATTCTGCAGGATACTTCCACTTTCTCATAGCTGAGCTACTCACAAAAAGCCAAGTGACAGTCGTAGCCTTACTTGGTATATATCCACAAGCAGCTCCAGCACTTAAAATCAGTGCAATCACAGAAAGAGCCATCCCTGTTAAAAGGCTTGTATCTCAGCAGCAGCTCCAAAGATAAACAGCACGGTGTGCAGCAGCCAAGCAGAAAGGATTACACCTCTGTATTTGGGTAGAACAGGAAGTTATGGGCAAGCTCTGTAGAGGGCTGAAAAGAGTCAAATTAGAAGTGAAACTACAGCCAAGCTGTCACATTTTGTTTCAAGCGTTATAAGAATTATGCTTGTTTTTTGGCAGTTATATCCATCCATCCATATAGATAGATAGATAGATAGATAGATAGATAGATAGATAGATAGATAGATAGATAGATAGATAGATAGATAGATAGATAGATAGATAGATAGATAGATAGATAGATAGATAGATAGATAGATAGATAGATAGATAGATAGATAGACAGACACATGTATTGTGATTGTGTATTTTTTTTATTTCTAATTGTTTTGTTGTATTTATTGTAGCCACACCGGATAACTATATGTTATTGCTATATTCTAGATGGGTATTAGCTGAACTCAGGAGGTTAAAGCTTCCTCCTTTGGATGCTAATCATGAGGACTGCAGGTGTTTCCTGTTGGCAGATATTGATTTCGTCTGGCTTCCTCTTCCTCCTCGGACAGTCGTTCTCATACTGTTTCTTGCCTGGCCTCTGTCACTTGTCAAAAAGAGTTAACATCCCCTTGGTCTCTATTTTGTTTTACATGAAAGAGTGACAATCACAATCTCTTTTAATCTTCCCCCTAAATTTATTTGTGTTTTCATTTTCAAAATGAAAAATGTTCAGATAGGGCGTCGTTGTGCAGTCACCTGTCATTTCTCATCGTGTGAGTCTCATTAACTGTCAGGTTTACGATCTCAGGTCAGCTGCACTGAAATCTCAGCAGTCTGGATCTTATCGGCTCTCAGTTTTGTGAAGTCATAAAACCACAGTCCCTGTATTGTTCACAAACTCCCTTCTTATTTCTCTTAGTGTTTAAAGTTCTTCCAGTAGTTATAACAATTGCAACAGGAGAAGTTAAAAAATGCTGTTGGATGCTGTAGATGATTGATGGTTCTGGGGAAAGAAAGTTTATGCAGTACACCAAAAAGACCACTCAGAAGCAACAGGCACGTGGGTCTTTTTGAAAGGTTTGGATTTTTAAAAAAAAATAGATACTTATGTAAATGTTAATCCAAGGTATCAGGTTCAAAAAATAATGTTCTCAGCAGAGTAGAAAATAAGAGAGTTGAGTTAATGGGAAAAAAAAATGTCTACGGTTGTAGTTTTAGTTTTAGTCATATCCATATCAGATATCATGATAGAAAAGCAGTTTATTAGAGAATGCTGCTTTGTATGCTCAGTCACAGATGTGTTCAGCGTGCCCACATGTAATAGACTCTCAGACTGAGCTCACATAAGGTTACATGTTTATGAATCATCTTAATCTGATCATTTTACAGCAGTGGTGTCACAATAGATTCTATTGTGTGAGTGCGGGAAGAAAGCATTTCCATGGACACTACTTGTTTTGTTCAGCTGTTGGAATTTTTAATGTCATAGGAGTGTCTGAAAGCTTTATCGTGTTGCAAACTTGAAGCAGAGGTGATTTATTGCAGTTTGTTTGATACCTATCACTAACTGGATGGCAGCTGGAAGGTATTGTGTTTCTCAAATACACAAAGCAACATTGTGACAGAAGTAGATTGTTAACATTATCTTATAAGCCACACTACGGAGAAATATTTACCCTAAAAGGAGCATTATTTGATAATACCAAGCACCAACTTCATGAAAATCTCCCACAGATTTCCAGTCAGATTTGAGTGCAATGGTGATATTTTTGTCATGAATCACTGTGCAGCAGGCAGAAGTTGGACCCGAAATGCAGGACTCAGACTCAGGGGATGAATTCAAAATCACAGCTTTATTTGCTGGTCACAGAAAACGAGCATACTAAACTAAACTAAACTGGGAAAATATAAACTCACACTTTGCAGAGAGGCACACCAGAAAACACACAGCTTGAGGGACAACATGACACTGACTCAGAGAAACACAGGGTTTAAATACAATGGGAAGTAACGAGGGGAATGAGACACAGAAGGAAAGCACAGCTGGGAGAAACCAGAACTGACGAGACAAGGGAGCAAAGTAGGATACACTCACATGAGACACAGACCTTCAAAGTAAAACAGGAATTAGCACAGATGCAAACTAGACTAGGGGAGACAGAGCAACTAAGAAACACAGAGGGCAGCTACCAAATACTCAGAACTAAGCAGAATACAAGAAAACCAAACTAAGACACTACACTAAAGAATAAGCTGGGACAACAAAGAGAACTAAGAACATAATACAAAAAAACTCAGAAGCACAAGAAACTCAAAACACTGGGTCACTGACCCAGGACCGTGACAATTTTTGTTTCCTAGCCAGGAACTGCTTTACAATTTCCACAGAACTAGTAACAGAGATTTATTGTGTTTATTACTTCATTCATGTACTGCCTGTCATTAACAAGAAGTCAATATCATTGGCTCTAAACAGTAAAAAAAACATTATTCCTCGGCGTTGTCATATCTTTCCAGTCATGTTGGACTCATGGTTGACTTAACCTTACACTGACTACAGCCCAAAAACAGTATTACCTTAATGTATTGAGATTTGGAGCACACAGTTCACGTTAGAAATGTATTGTGCCTTTTATTGCAAAGTTTAGAGATATATTTCACATACAAATGCAGAATTCCAGTTTGTCACACCTATGAAACAAACGAGATTTCATATTACACAAATGAACCGCTAGCTACAGTAATTTAAAAAACTAAGCAAATAAGGAAGTAGTATCTACATTCTCATTTAATGAGGCATATAGGAGATTAAATGGTTGGATAAGCAAAACTTACATGTAACCAATTCTTAATGCATAGCATTAGCACAAATGCATTTTACATCATGAGCCAGACCAGTGAAACAGCCCTTTCTGTCACTGTAAAGAAATTTAGTTACATGTTTAGTCCTTAAAATATCTGAATGTAAGACAAATAATTGCGATTTTAGCAGGAAATTTCCAGTTTAGCTGAATCCCCTTCAGTTATTCTTCCTGACCAAGACTCACTCAGAGATGGACCCACTTGGTTATAGTATTCCCAGAGTATTTTAATGTATTTATTGTAATATTAATATTTGGAGTCCCTAAAATTGCTATGCAAATTACTCCAGTGGATAATATGAATAAAAGAACTTTTCCATCATTTATTTGTTTAAATTACTTTGTTGTGTTATGAAAGACCATGTGGAAAGTCTATCGGTAAAAAAAAAAAAAAAGTTGTAAAACTTTAAAACTGAAAATACAGTTTAAAGTCAAAACATATGTCTTTCCAAAGCTGTCCAGTGGGGCCAGATTGGAGTCTTTGACAGGTCAATCCTGGGTCCCAGGATTCTGGTCGTTTGGACAAGAGAAGTGTAGTCAGATGATAACAAAAAGAGGTAAAGTAGTCAGAGCTGAGGGGATCAAACTACCAGAATGTGTGTGTGAATGTGTGTGTGAATGGGTGGATGATTGTGTATAGTGTAAAGCGGTTTGGGGGTCCTTAGGACCAAGTAAAGTGCTATACAAATACAGACCATTTACCATTTACCAGAAGGCAACATTGCAGACATAGAGAACAGCTGGGGATCCCACATGGGAACCATGAAGAGGCCGCTAGAAAAGCTGCAACCACCAAGTACCTGCAGAGGGTCAGGCAAGTCTTGAGGAGTCAGCTGAATGGTAAGAACACGATCCAGGCTATCAACACCTACGCCCTGCCCGTGATCAGGTACCCTGCTGGGATAATAAGCTGGCCAAAGGAGGAGATAGAAGCCACTGATATCAAGACCAGGAAGCTCCTGACCATGCATGGAGGGTTTCACCCCAAGTCCAGCACCCCGAGGCTGTACGCTAAGTGGAAGGAAGGAGCCAGGGACTGGTGAGTGTTAGCACCACAGTCCAGGATGAGACAATAAACATTCACGGATACATCAGGAAGATGGCCCCAACTGACAGCGTGCTCAGTGAATACCTCAGGCAGCAGAAACACAAGAAAGAGGAAGACGAGGAACCATCATGGAAGGACAGGCCCCTGCACGGTATGTACCACCGGCAGATAGAGGAGGTGGCTGACATCCAGAAATCCTACCAGTGGCTGGACAAAGCTGGACTGAAAGACAGCACAGAGGCACTAATCATGGCAGCACAAGAACAAGCTCTGAGCACAAGATCCATAGAGGCTGGGGTCTATCACACCAGGCAAGACCCCAGGTGCAGGCTGTGTAAAGATGCCCCAGAGACAATCCAGCACATAACAGCAGGGTGCAAGATGCTAGCAGGCAGGGCATACATGGAATGCCATAACCAAGTGCCCGGCACAGTATACAGAAACATCTGTGCTGAATATGGCCTGGAAGTCCCGAGGTCAAAATAGGAGACACCCCCAAGAGAATGACCGGGCCAAGATCCTCTGAGACTTACAGATACAGATGGACAAAGTGGTGGTGGCTAACCAACTGGACATCGTTGTGGTAGACAAACAGAAGAAAACAGCCGTAGTGATAGATGCAGTTCCGAATGACAGCAACATCAGAAAGAAGGAAATACCAAGGGCTCAGAGAAGAGCTTGAGAAAATGTGGAGGGTGAAGGTAACAGTGGTCTCAGTGGGGTAATCGGAGCACTAGGTGCGGTGACTCCCAAACTAGGTGAGTGGCTCCAGCAGATCCCAGGAACAACATTGGAGATCTCTGTCCAGAAGAGCGCAGTCCTGGGAACAGCTAAGATACTGCGCAGGACCCTCAAGCTCCCAGGCCTCTGGTAGAGGACCCAAGCTTGACGGAGAGACTGCCCGCAGGGGCGTGCTGGGTGTTTTTTTTTATATATACAGTGGGGCAAAAAAGTATTTAGTGCAAAGTGCAAGTTCCCCCACCTAAAATGATGACAGAGGTCAGTAATTTGCACCAGAGGTACACTTCAACTCTTTGGTCTTGGCCCCCTTGGCGGAAGGGGCTACATGAATAGGATGAGGGACCTATGGATATATATATATATATATATATATATATATATATATATATATATATATATATATATATATATATATATATACACACACACACACAGAAAATCCATGGCAAACAGCCCTTTGCCCATGCCTTTGTAAACACTTTTCATTTACTGATTACAAGTTCATCACATTTCCTTTGACAAAATGTATGTTTAAAAAAATTGCAACAGAGCTGAGCACAAACAAGGACATTCAGATTCATCACAGTCAAAAACTGCTGGCTTATGCTCAAACTACAGCTTCGTGACTAAATAACTAGCAACAACACTGCTTCCCTTAGTGGTATGTGTTATTTAAAAAACAAAAAAGCAAAAACAATATTCCATGGCTTTTAGACAAATAGTTCATTTTCATTGTTTTTTAAGAGCCTGTTTTATATTCATACACAGACTGCATATTAATCTAGTTATAAAAGTTGTCCAGATGTCCGGACTTTCCAAAAGAAGCCTCTTAAACCTCACTCCAAATTGCTAGCAAAGTGATCATCATAAAAATAGAAGTGCAAGACCACACACTCACACGCATACGTCAGAAAATCAACCAGTCTAGACCGTAGGGAACAGAGCTAATGAAGGTACTCCATACTATCAATCTGCAGTTTTGCAAAGTCTGTCTGCATGTGTGTTATACACTTTAGTCTTTTTATTGCCGCTTTTCTAGCCTCCCTCCCCCTTTCTTTCATCTGTCTTTCTCTATTCCTTCTCTCTCAATCTCCCTCCTTCACTCAGTCTGCTTTATGTGTCAAACAGCTTTCCTTCGAGTTCAGCAGATGAAAAAAGGCAAATCATTTTATCACCAGTTTTTTTCCTTCTCTTCTGTCTCATTTCCTTTTTCGTCTCTCTTTTTTCTGCTGCTCCCTCCATCGCTCTCTCTCCATTTCCCTCTCTCAGGTGTGATCTGTGTGGGGAGTCACTGTCTAGACAACCGATTATACCGAATAATGAGGGAGAGGGAGGGAGGAGGGGATAGATGGAGCATTAAATGGGAGAGGGAGAGAGAGAGAGGGAGGAAGATGAGAAGGAAGAGGCAGAGTGCCAGACAGAAAGAGAGAAGTGTAAAGGAGAGGAAAAGTAGGAGGAAATGCAATAGACAAGGGACTGCAGGTAAGAAAAAATTGGAAGGAAGCATAAACAAGAAAGGAAACAAGAAGTGAAGAGAAAAAGTAAAGAACAAATGCAATAGGAAAAAGGTTTAAAGAAAACAAAAATATGGTATAAAGGAGAAAGGAAAGACAGGGTTGAATTCAAGCAAAGAAAGAAAGATTAAATGAATGAGCCAAAAAAAGACTAAAGGGAACATATCACACACACACACACACACACGCACGCACGCACGCACGCACACAAATACACACACACACACACACACACACACACACACACACACACACACACACACACACACACACACACACACACACAGACACCATCGAGCCAGAGCAGAGACACAGTCTGATCTGCTGTGTTAGAAAACCCTATCAGTCACACAGGCTTTACTCATTTTGTGCATGTGTGTGTGTGTGTGTCTTAGCTTTGCGATGAGTAATCAACGAGTCCAAAAAACCTCCCAGACACACACACACACACACACACACACACACACACACACACACACACACACTATAATAGGCTTATCCAGCGCTGCAGTTTCAGTCCTTAAAATGGGACTTTTTTCTTTGCTGTTTAGGATGAAAGAATATTCTGTATCTGCTAAAACAATATTGACTTCTGAAGAAACCTTCCTACGCTTGTGTGTGTGAGAGGGAGACTGTCAATTTTAATTTTGTCTATACACATAACTGAAATAAGGAAAATATATATATATATATATACGTGAGACAGGGAGGCAGACAGTGAGACAGTCTGCATCGCAGTTTATGAGTCTTAGGATGGACAGGATGAAGCAGACATTTCTTTTGGGGGTTTAAGGCCTTGTGTGAGAAAAAATATAACCATCATTTCAATTAGTCCTCTCTGTTGCAGTGGGAACCCCAATACAAAAAAAAAAACCCTGATAAAAAAGTTGAAAAGTTGAAGCAACTTTTGTCGCAATGCGGTTCAAATAATCCCCTGCTGACTGACTTTACATTGGGCTGATGTTATGAATATAAAACTCAGGTTTATAGGGCCTGGGCGATATGAAACAGAAGATATACATGTAAAAACTGATTACAGAAAAAAATTATTCTTTGTAGCTGGAGGATTAATCAATCTATAGGAAAATGTTTGCAGGGGATATTTTGTTGCAGTACTACAAGTGGCCACTTGGAAAGAAATTAAGCAAGGCTGAGTTGTCACACCTCTAAAAACTCACAGAAATTGATAGATATGGACAAGAGTGCATGAGCATGACTGTCTCCAAAGAGACAACTGAGAGTGGCCTCAGGTCAGCTGACTGCCAAAGGTTAAAGGACTTACAGACTAATTTATGGTGCATGAAGCACAGTCAGAACATTTAGAGACTATGCCTGTTAAAATGTAAAAGCATACCCAATTAATCAGTGGCTGCTATCCTCTCTATAGCAGTCTCCTTGTGGAAGGTTCACAGTACTCCTGCTATGGTTGGATAAATCCCTTTAAATTCATAGGGGCACATGCTGGATCTTGTGTAAAAAAGGGACAACCCTTCAACTTGAACCCATCAAGGAAAACGTTGCAAGCAGACAAATCAGCTGAGCATCAAGAGAATGACAAACTCAAGAATTCTGGTTGTTTCTTCAGACACGTCAGAATATTAAACTCAAACTTAGTGTTTCCAGTCTGATGCAAAATCTCAAATGCTTTGATCACATTCCTGGCCCTATATGCACCCTCTCCAAGCTTACAGGCTATGAGGTCATTCACTACAGACTCCTGTCTGGTGATGCTGGAACAAAACCCTTGTCACCAGTGATGCCTCTTAACATGAAAGTTAGGTCAGCTTAAACCCAAATATGATATTACCTGCAAGCGTTAGGTTGAAGAAACATGTTAGTGGAAAAAGGCGAGAACAGGTCTATTAAAGGAAGCAGGATTGTTGGCAGCAGCTCCAGGAGACTATCGGGTATGACTTTTTTATAGACGCAGTCTCTACTGATTGCAACTAATACTATATAAAATATAAATACAATATATAATTGATTTAGGCTTAACACATTAGACTTTTTTCCTGTGTATGATTAATAGCTATCAGGCAGTCAGACAACTGTATTACAATGTAAGTTGTATATATGAAAGACAGGCAATCCAAGTGGCATTTCTTTTTATTTATAGAGAAAAGTAGCAAGATAGACGGACAGGAAATTGAAAGGCATCAAATCTGTCACACTGTAACAAGATTAGCCTGATTATACAATGACACCATTAAATCTACCACACACGTCTGAACACACAGACACACACTGAATTAGAGACCCTCTGTGTTGTTTGTGCTTGGATAACTTGAATGCCTGATATGTCTGTCCAAAAATGATTTGTGTATGTGAAGTCTTCTTATACAGTGTGTGTGTATTTGTGTCTCGGTGTGACCTGATTTTAATTTTCATGGTGTGTGTGTGTTTGTGTGTGCGTGTGTGTGGGAAGATCGACTGCTTGTTTTTTAGTCTTTTAATTCATGTTGCCGGCCTTGCCTCTGCTCACATTGTATTTCTGCCATTCACCGGAGACACCACCGCAAAATGGCGGCTTCACAGATTTTTTTTTTTTAAATCCGAATGCACACACCCTCACATCCTTTTGTGTCCTCCTACGATAAACATACATCTGGTAATTTTCTAAATGCTTATCCAGCTAGGGTCGTGGTGGAGCTGGAGCCTTTCCCAGCTCAAAGCGTTAACCACTGAGACCACTACAAAGGATAAAAATGCAAGATTAACACGATTAATGCAGCTTTAATAATTTGTTAATAAAGACCAAGAAGTGTTCACTTAAAGTAACAAAACAAACACAACATGTCTCAAGTTTAATGCCAGGGTGCTTTTACAATTAGTTTGCATCCACATTGACCATTAGTCAGTTTACTGCCAGTAATCACAGCAAAGTATTTCATCATTTGATCATAATGTTCTCCCTTACATCAAAATATAATAATTATTAAATGTTAAGGTTTTAAGAGGAAATAAAAAGCTGCTATATCACAAGCTAAACACAATTATTGCTATGTATTGGGGCAGCTGTTTAAGCTATCATACTAAATTACAGTTGATTGAGCATGACAAACACCGGCAGGGAGTAGATACAGTCAGACTAGAACGTTAGTGCTGGAAAGAGTTCTTTAAGTTAGTGTCAGATATGGTATGGAAGTAGAAGGTGGTGAAACAGGTTAAAATTTCGAAATTAATTAAGGAAAGTTTAGTGGAGAAACAATCTCAGTGCTCAGCAAGACAGGCCCAGTTGTGAATGGGTTCTGGCAAAAAGTGTGAAATTGATTTTTAAAGCAACATTCATGCAGGTCTAGAGACTGGTCAGTGACCCTCTGGTAGCCATGTATTGCCAGGGAAAAGCAATTATTCTGTGACTGGTTGGTGAGTGATTTCTATGGGTTACTGGAAGTCACTGGTATAAAACTGGTCAGACAGACATATATGTTGCTATACCGAAAGCCTCCTTGCAATTGCTTTGGTTGCTAGCAAGTTGATATAATCAAGAGTAGTTTGCATGGTAGCAGTAAACCACAACTTTTACTTTGGAGATGAACACTTTCCAGTTTCACTATTGCTCAGTGATTAGTTGTGGAATATTTTCAGTCTTCTATGCAAATTATGTGCGACTGTGGAAATCTGCTAAAAACCAAAGCAATCACAGGGAGATTTTTGCTGCAGCACACTCTTTCCTACAGATTTTATCTGGTGAAAGCCAGCAACCTCTCACCAAGCTTAAACACAAAGAAGGAAATATTTAGTTTGGTGACGTCTCTGAGCAAATCTCAGTTTCATGAGGTTTTCATTCTTTAATTTTATTGGTTTGCTGGTTGGGCTTCAGCATTCTTAATTTGAGAACGTTTGCTTTAAACACAAATATTAAATACTGCACCTATAAGTATAAACCTTTGATTTCAGAGGAATTTGTAGTGGAATTTGTATTCTGTCCATTTAATGCAGGTAAGTCCACCAATATCTCCCTTTTAGTTTTGGTTTGTACTGATCCCTGAAAAAAATGTCAGCTAAATTCTCCACTATCTGTATTAGTTGGTTACTAACTGCACAGCTCAATTTAAAACCAATTTAAGCCACAGAAGCAGGTGTTGGCAGTTCATCTTGTAATCAGAAGGTTGCCGGTTCGAGCCCCAGCTTGGACAGTCTCAGTTGTTGTGTCCTTGGGCAAGACACTTCACCTGTTGCCTACTGGTGGTGGTCAGAGGGCCCGGTGGTGCCAGTGTCTGGCAGCCTCACCTCTGTCAGTGCGCCCCAGGGTGGCTGTGGCTACAATGTAGCTTGCCATCACCAGTGTGTGTGTGAATGACTGAATGTAGTGTGAAGCGCTTTGGGGTCCTTAGGCCATTTACCATAATTCTGTTTGGAATTAGATAAAATATTATAAGAGCCAGCATTCACCGTGACATTGTTTTTACACCGTGGTGTTTTAAACATTATTAATATAAACATACTGATTAGAGCCACTTCAATATAACGAAACATCTTCTGATTTGCAAATGCACAAGTTCAGAACATTTTTTTATCTTTTTTTTTGTCTTTTTCAGGTTACAATCAAGCCTGCTCATACATGCAGAACATTTCAGTGAAAAATAAAGCCTTATTGCTCATTTTAATTTCACTGTGGGTTTTAAAGGTTTGCTGAGGGATTTTATTTTTGTTGATTTGTTCCACTGAGAATAATAATAGAAAACCGTTTTTGTTGGGCTCTTCAGTCTGACTTGACCCATATTTACCCCTCTGTGTACTTGGCTCCTCAATCTTGTGGTTGTCTCTGTCTGGTCTTCAAAACACAGCCATGCAAATGTCTCTAAACAACACATATATATGTTTCCTTGAATACAGCGTAGAGGAACATGCTTGAGGCTTCAGAGGTTAAGAAAAGTGCAGAATATAGTGATATAAGATTGTTAAGCTTGTGTGTGATTTTAGTGTCTTTTTTTTCCATGGGATTTCTCTCTACCCTCCCCATCTAATGCCTGTTTCCCTCATGCACCCTTTCTCTCTTTGTTTACAACACAATCTTTTCTCGACAGAGGACATTTTTAATAGTCTACTGCGTCTAGCCTCAAACAGAAGTGGGGGAGTAGGGGGTGGGCGAGCGAGCGAGCAAGGAAAAGATGAGTGTAGACAGAGGGAAGAGAGACAGGGAAGCAAAGGTGGGGGGCAGAGAGAAAGACAGACCGAGGGTGAGATAATGAGATAGAAAAAGGATGAGAGAGGGAGAGAGGTGGATTTGTTATTCTTGCAGGGTGTTGCACAGAGACACAGACAGACATTACCTCACACAGCTGCGGCAGTGAGAAGAGAGGGTGACACTGTGTGTGTGCAGCCAGACGGGAATCTGTTTATAATATCCTGGAGCACAGGTTTTAGTCAAATGTCAAGCTTTTATCGAATGTATTTTTCACAGAGCAGAAGAAAAAGATTATTCCAGTTTATTCAATATTGGTTTTATTTATATGGCTCTGCCCTTTTCATATCTATCAGTTATGATTGAAATTTTACCATTCTGCCCTCTTTAAAAACCAGAAGGGAGCATTTACCTACAAGGCTGATAAATCCTGACTTTGCGAGGACAATTTGTTTTGCATGCATAATAAGTGGCTGTTATAGTAATAGATTTTGAACTAATGAGTTTCGCCAAAAACTAAAATTAAAAGGGCAATAAAATGTAGTCAGAAAAAAGTAAATGATTCAATTATGCTATCACTTTAAAAAATCTTCAACTTTGTCCTTCTTTAACCAAATGGATTAGTCAAAATATGACTTCACGGTACACAACTTTCGTACCTGGAGGCTGGCCTGTACAGTCTTATGGATGCTCAAATCAGATGTTTTGGCTAAATTCTGGTTTTTTTATGAGCTTCTAACTGATACCATTTAGCTTTGGTTGGCCAATTGTAGTTTCAGCATCGCATAGGTGCACTACTGGTGTTGAAGAAACCAGTTTGAGACGATCTGAGGTTTGTAATAAAGCAGATTATCTTAGTGGAACCAGCCATCAGAAGAAGGTTATACTGAGGTCATAAACGGGTGGACATGGTCAGCAAAACAATGGCAGGCCGTGGAATTTGAAAGATGTCTGAGGAGTTTAAAGTATCTCCCATTTTTCTAATCTTCTATTGTCCAACTTTGGTAAGTGAAGGAAAATTATACCTGAATTATTTTTAGCTGACAGAAGCAACATCAGACACGGTCTAATGCTACTATAACTTATATGCTTGCAGGTCCTTGTCAGTGATTGGTTCTTGTGGACATGTGCCATGTGACTGTGCAAGCAAAGACACTCCCTCCGATCCCTCCCTCTGGCACACACATCTTGAAATGTTGACATGTACATGCTGGACAACAACACGTTTCAGTGCTGTGCCATGGGAGGAGGAACACATCACCGTATTTACATAAAAAAAACCCATAGAACAATGCAGGCTTGAGATCTACAAAAAACAGACTTGAACCTTCAGATTTGATGACTCTAAAGGCATGATGACTTATACAAACAAAAGCAAAAAAAAAGAACACGCCTTACATTGTGTAGGTCCCCTTTGTCCAACCAAACACCCCTGACTCATTAGGAAATGGACACGTTATTTTGAGCGTGTCCTCAGGTGTCTGGCAACAGAAAGTACAACCCACAGGAAGATTTGTGTCTTGTGGGTTGCGGGCTTGGTCATCCAAGAATAGGTCTCATTCTAACCCTTCTTGTGAATGCTTGATAATACTACAAAGTTTGAAGGCTGGGTTGATACCTCTGATTTTGTCCTCAAGCTAATCCTCAGAAGTTTTTGGATTGTAGCAGGGAACCTTGCCCTGCAGAGGCAGGCTGCAGCCACTGGCAAGTGCCATTGACGACAGCCTACAACAATATTTAGATAGGTGGTGCATGCCAAAGTCAAACTTCATAAACACAGAACCCTGGTATCTCAGCAGAACATTGCATTGTATAAATATTACCACTATTGTTCACATCAGCCCTCTGAGGCTGGGTGCCATTGGCTGTTGGTAAAAAAAAGTTGTCAAAGCCACATCCACTCCCACCAGCATGGGTACATTTCTCTCACTAATACATGCCTATGGTACAGTATTGTTTGGTCTGTTTGCTCCATTGTTAGGTGATTGCTAGTCAAGCCATCACAATATGTCTTGAATAAAGACTGTGTTGCGGATTTAAAATAGATGTTATTGTTGTGTTATTAGCAGCATAAATGCTGCAAATAGCCAGTTGGTAGGTGGTTACTAGGCAGTATGATGACATAATATTAGCTGATATAGATGAGAACCTTCAGGGGCCTCAGATGAACCTGTGTGCCAAGTTTGATTGTCCTCCTACTAAGATTTTGTGTAATGTAATATTCACTGTTTTTGGCTTAGGCATCAACTTATTCTGCATTGTAAACTACAAGTTTGATGAACATGTAGATGACATAAGCTTAGTGGATTTTTTGTCTCAAACCATAATTGTGAGCTGTTATAGACTCCACTTCTCCCTCTAAATCTCAAACAATAATTTGATCATGGGCACGGATTTCTACCCAAAGATTTGTCAGAATTTCACCATTCATACAAATACTTTGATCAGCAGTGAACATGATGTGGATGACCTTCTTCTTATTAGCTTGCACTCAAGTATTCTGGACTCTATAGTCCCAGTCAGCTTTAGAAAATTGAAGCCCTTCACACTTCGTTGGTTGAATGAGGACTAAAGACATCAAAAGAATGAATGCAGAAATGGCTGAGAGAAAGTGGAAAAAGGAGAAAGTAAATGCTTTTGTCTCTGCTTTTAAGAACCTTATGTTCACCTACCAGCTGAAATTCAAGGAAGTGAGCAACACCTATCTTTCATGACTGATCATCAACCATGGTCACAATCCCGGAAGTTTTTAATTCAATAAAATCCATCACTGATACTCTTTAAGTTCTTTAATTTTAAGTGAGGCCCATCTCCATCCAGCTGTAAGGCCCATCTCCAAACTGCCATTTTTATCCCAAATTTTAGGGAAAAAAACCCCATGGCCGGCCACTCAGCCACAGTGGCCACTGACAATCACATCTTTGAAAAATTTCAGTCTGGGTTTTGCTCACATCATAGGACTGATACTGCTCTGGTCAAGGGCTCAAATTATCTGCTGCTCACTGCTGACTCTAAGCTGTTCATTGACTAAATTCTGCTTGATCTTAGCTCAGCTTTTGATATATAACAATAGCTTAATCAACTATTTAAAACCAGTGTTGGTGATATGGTGCTGGGATGGGTTTATCTTTCTAATAAGTCATTTTCTAAGGACTGGTGATGCCTCATCTTCTCATAGTCATCTTGCTTGTGTGGTCCCCCGGGATCTTTCTTACTTCTGAGACATGGTTCAGATTTTTATTGCTATGCAGGTGATACACAATTCTATGTTCCATTAAAACCTGGTACTGCTGATAATGCACACATTAGGTCTTGTCTGGAAGAAGTTCCGATCTGGATATCTAAAACTTTCATTAAACAGAATGACTCCAAAACTGAAAAACGTATCATTATTATCATTATTTTAGATTTTAAATTATTGTTTTTTAAATTCCACTGTATTTATGTTCGATTAAATATTTCCTAGTGGTTTCTTTTATTATTGTTTAGCACTTTGTATTGAAAAGTATACATACAAATAAAGTAAAAAGTATTTTGGTGTACTTTATCTCTGTTTGTCAAGGTGAAAAATAAATATAGTTCATTTATTCCTGCCTTGCTTTTGAGAGGCAGCAGTCATTACAGTCTTATCAGTCATATATTAGGAGAGTTTATGACAGACATTTGGATATTGATTTTCTACTAAGTACTTACTAGTAAGTAAGTTCTTCTCATTGTTAATCCAAAGTGCAAAAGAACGCAGTTTGGGTTTCTTTCATAAAGGTGTAATGCAACAAGACGGTACCACCTGTCAGAAAGCAGACACACCAATCAGCTTAATATTTATTAATGTTATGGATTTATATAGCAAGTACTAAACTATTGGACTGTCATGGACTGCAATGGCAGACCGTGGAGTTGCAGTGAGAAGGAGGCCCCAAAATGCAGGACTCTTACAATGAGCAGTAAATTTATTGAGAGTGAGGTGATGAAGAACAACTATATACAATCCCAGCACTGTGGCCCCCGTGGCAATTCTCCCAGAATCCCACACAGTGCGAGTGTCCATGAGTGTACAAGCTGAAAACAGCAACTCCAAAAACTCCAATTTCCGACCCGTGGCTCTGCTCCAAAGAAACACACTCCGCTCCCAACTCCTAGTGAACACACAAAACACAAAATGGTGACTAAGCAATCCCTTCCAAAGCGAGGTTTTCAAACTATAGCTATCAGTCAGTGTTGGGGAGTAACGGAATACATGTACCGCCGTTACGTATTTAAAATACAAAATGCGAGTAACTGTATTCCGTTACAGTTACCGTTTAAAAAGGTGGTATTCAGAATACAGTTACTTTGCTGAAATAAAGGGCTTACATGGCAGTATTTTCCTGTATCATATGTTCAGCTATGCCCTCTCTATTTTTGGTTTCCACACCCCAAGCAAAACACGCATTAAAAGGCTCTAATGCCTGTGTCTCAATCCCGCGGCCCATGTCACCCCTACTTGCGGCCTGCATAATGATGTGAAGAAATATTTTTAAAAAGTTATTCACAAAAATTATTTAATATGAGTGTTACAGGCATAGTCCCAAAGAATGTAGCCTCATGGGCAGTGTAGTCTGTGCTGCAGGGAGAATGGACTGCCATACCCGTTATGTGTCTGTGAGCGCCAGGGAGGAAGAGAGTCGAAAAGTAAGAGATGTCACTGAGCAGAAGTGGGAGATGGAAGCATGTAAATATAATAATAACCACTGCAGCCACAAAGAATATCTGACGAGTCCAGTTGTAAGTAAGCTATTAAGACTCGACTGTACACTGTGTTCATGTTTTCCTCCGAAAACAGTTGGAGCGGCCTTTCAACGCCTTTCTCTGTCTCTCGCTAGCAAAGTTCACCCAGACAACAAAGTAAAGCTAGTTTTTGGCTACGAGCCCGACACGAACCCGACGTATTAGCCAGAGGTCCCTTTACTACAATTCGGACTTCGGAGCCGCGGACCTGTTTTCTATACGCGTGGAATAGTTTTCAATACGAGATCGCTGCAAAAAGTGCAGCCTTACCTAATGTCCACCCTACTGTTACTCATTTTATATTAAGATTTAAATCTAGTTGGTATTGGTATGGCAGGTATCCTTCAGTAATAGTAATAATTCACACAGCAATAGTACATTCATGTAGTTGTAAAAAGCATGATAATATAATAGGTAATCCAAAGTATTCCGAATATGTTACTCTTATTGAGTAACGTAACGGAATACGTTACAAAATACATTTTGGGGCATGTATTCTGTATTGTGTAATGGAATACATTTTAAAAGTAACTTTCCCAACACTGATCATGGTTGTACTGACGAGTTTGACTTTAGGAACTAGTGCTGACTGGAGCTCAGCCACACTCTTAAATGGGGCGCTCTTAACGAGGCCATCAGCTGGCAAGGGTGGCAGCTTCCAGCGCGCCGGGAACACTTCTGAGTCACAATCCCTCGGCGACCCAAAACATCCAGGAGTGCGAACGTAAATGACACACACAGGGAGAAAAAGGAGAGAGAACAACCAAAATACTGCACACGGAAAAATAAACATGAACATAGAAATACATGAGCTCTGGGTCCCTAGATCCAGGCCATGACATGGACTCAATACAATTTTTTATTTTTTATTTTATTTTATGATGCCCTATAGATGTCTTGTCCATTCATCCATCAATCCATATGTGTCTTAGTAAGAAGTAATTACTGAACTTTTTAGTGTACTTTATCTGACAGCTGCTCTTACTAGCTGCTTTAAAGATTTAAAATCCATAATATGTAATGTTAATGATACCTTGCCATTATAATATATTAAAAGCATGGTGATATAATAAAAATTACTTCACCACATTCAGCTGTAACAATAAAAAGGCATTTACATATTATTTCATGAGTCAAAAGAATCTAAAGGAGAAAAAAACAAAAACACTCAGTGATATTGGTGATGATTTTGCTGTTAGAATTTACACGTTACTAGTTTTCTCACTCATAGCAACAAGTTACCTTTTAAAAAAAAATTATCATTATTTTTCACTGTACCTGAAACAAAGTACCTGGAAATATTACTTACGTAAATGATATCAACCAATGCATGTAAAACACTTTAGCCATAACTATAAAACCTGACCTGAAATCCAGTTCCTACTGTGGTTTTAACCTTAAACCCTAATCCAAAACTAACCCCTTGTAGACGTCAACATTTATTCCCTTACGTTTTGTTCTCCAGTGGATATTTGATTCCCATAAAGGTAGAAGCCCAAGAATACACACACCCATAAACACACACACTTACACAAAATGCAGGCACGGAAGAGTGGGATTGCTCAAGCCTGCTGCTTTTCAGTACAGGGCTAAAGTCAGATTAGTGCTAGTCTGTCTGTCTGCTTTCACAGAGAAACACAGTTAATCCCTGTTTAATCCCACCTGCAATGGGATTGGCCACCGCCTAAGACTCTGACGGCTATTACCTCAAACACAGGCGTAAGACTGAGACTTCTGTACACCTGGGCCAAGAGACATAAGCAGATGTAGGGAAAGAGGGATGTAAAAATGTTTATCTTTGTCTTGGATATCCTTTGTTTGTCACATTTGCCAGTGATGCATGAATTTTTAAAGAAGCAAAGAAGCAAGAAGATAAGTTGACAGAAAATTGCAAAGTGAAGGATTTGGATGGGGTAAAGAAAAGACATAGGGAGCCCAAAAAAAAAAAAAAGAAAAGAAAAGAAAAGAAGGAGGCAACAGGAAAATTACTAGTATGCATGTAGCCGGGTGGAAGTTCGATATTATGGGACATGCCACTGGATGGCACTGTTTTTCTTTTGGGGTACCTCTGAGAGCGGAAGGGATCATGGGGATCTACGGAGACATGCACGAGTGCTAGCTTGCATTGGTGTTATGTGGGTGTGCAATGCCTTTTTTGCGCTGCGTGATCTGTTTTGAACGCAAAGTGTGCAACAGTTAAGGCACCAGGAGTAGCTGCCACCAACTTCGCCGTTCGTCTCAGAGGGATCCATATTCCGTTTTCTGCTGGATTAATGCACTGAGAAGCCACTACAGTTATTTTTGCACTGCTAAGTTTTGTTTTATTTATGTTTGGGTTTATATCAGACACGAAATGACGCTAGATGTCCTTGAGTTCCAGATGCTGATAAAGTTGGGGAAATAACCTGCAGTAGCAGTGGGTTACCAGAGCACAAAGCTGTTACTGGATAGGAGCTGTCTGTAACAATTTTATTTCTTTATTTTTACAACCTTGTTATTTTCTTCTGAGCACTTACTTTATCATTCAGATTAAAAGAACCCCAAAGATAATCTGTGTTCTGGGCTGGTTAATTTAGCCAGGCTACACAATTTGGTACCAGGAGTGGGGTATCTGCAAAAGTGGCAGCTCAGCGATTTTGTTTTTTATGGGTTTCCGTTTAAGTAGGTTATTTTACGGTGCAAGAAATAACTGTAGTGGTGGTCACCTGCGACGCGAGGGATTGGAAAGGATCGGACGATTGAGGCCATACCAGAGGTGTGCAGAGGAGCAGTGGCCAGTCTTTCCAGAAGAGGGTGATTTCGATCGAGGGAAGGATTCTTTCCAGAGGAGAAGAGGACATCAGTGGCACCTAGCTGAATAGACTGCTAAGGCAATTTCTGCATCCTGACCAAAGACTAATCTGGACACAGACATTTCATTATGTCAGACACAAACAGTGACGATGACCAGGGTTTGGCGGGGGCCACCGCAAGGGACCCTGTCACTGAGCTTCAGGCAAAATTGTCAGAACTGAGTAACAAACATGACCAGGCTATGGCCAGGATAACTGCTTTGAGTGACGGGGCAAGTAGGTCATATGTATATCTGCCGCGAGAGCGACCTATTCAACCCTTTAGTGGGGATGCAACCGTAGATGGACGTTCTGTAGAGGAGTTTATTGATGAAGTACAGAGGGGTATCAGAACTAGAGGCTTGGGTAATGATGATCAGGTTGACTTCATTTTTTCCCTCCTCAGGGGTTCTGCACTTGAAGAGATCAAGTTATGTACTGGGGGAGAGCAAATTGAACCCGAAGAAATATTTTGTTTTCTCAGAGAAGCTTATGGTGAGAGGCGCAGTGTAGCACAGTTACTGCAAACCTTTTTTAGCCGTTTCCAGCTAGAAGGTGAAGATTTCTTTGAGTACTCACACGCTCTGTCCCAGATCCTCCGCTTAGCCCTTAAACAAAGGCCTGATGCAGTACGAGACACAAAGATGGCAGTTAGAGACCAGTTTGTGGAGGGAGTAAGAGACTCCACTCTGCGAAGGGAGCTTCGCAAGATGGTGAGGGAAAAGCCAGAGTCTACGCTTTTTGATGTACGTCAGGAAGCAATTGCTTGGTCGATGGAAGAAAAACCTAGTGGCACCAGAGTTGCCAAGAGCAGGCCCATATTAAGTGACAGTGCGGTTGCAAGGGATCAGAGTACCCGTGAAGCTCCAGATAGGTCATCTGCAACTCTAGATGAAATCCTTAAGGTGGTTTCTGAGCAGGGCAAGGCTATTGGGGAGTTACTCAGTGTGGTTAGGGAGAGTGTTACATCCGGAGAAAGGGCCCCTAAACGTGGGATTCCCAGATCAAAGTTCCAGTTCACTGATGATGGGAAGCCCATCTGTTTCAAGTGTAAGGGAGTTGGACACATTGCTAGGGAGTGCAAAACCCTTAAGCAAGGAGCCTCTCCAGTTTCTGTTCCTGCACCTGGTCAGGGAAACTAGCCACCTCGGTTGCCAAGAGCCGGGCAATTCGAGGGGAGACTACTGGCTCAAAGACCCTAACTCGTGAGAGATTTTTTGACAGAGCAGTTGGTAAATGTCCTGAAGTTGAAATTGAGGTGGGAGGGATTAAGGCTAGAACCCTTTTGGATACAGGGAGCCAGGTTAGCACCATCTCAGAGGCATTTTTCCGACAACACCTAATGGGTGAAGATGATGATGTAACCCCTACAGCTAAATGGCTTAAATTGACTGCAGCTAACTCATTGCCAATTCCTTATATAGGTTACATTGAGCTGGATGTGCAGGTCATGGGGTTAACAGCGCAGGAGTGTGGGTTTTTGGTAGTCAGGGACCCCGCCCCAGAACCAGGAGGGCCACAGGACCAAGAGCTAATGTCAGCTAAAGTTAAGGTGCAGGAAAATGATGTGGAACAGCAGGTGGGAAAAGGTGCCAGCAGACTAGAGGGATCCCCCCCTGTTCTTGTTGGAATGAACATAATAAAGAGATGTAAGGAGCTAGCCATTGCTAGTTTTGATTCAACTCTCGGAGGAGAGTTAAATGCTGCTTGGGGAGAAGCTTTTCAGAGGGTGCAAGCCTGCGAAGTATTAGAGAGGTCATCCATCGCCCGGTTAGCTGGTAAAAATACTGTACACGTGCCAGCATCATCCGTGGCCACAGTATTTGCTAGAGGGCTTGGGAAAGTTTCAGATGACCAGACCTTAATGTTACTTGAGCCAACCAACACGCTCGTTCCCAGTGGTTTGGTTGTTGTTCCTACTCTTGTTGAAACTGACAGGCACGTGTTTCCAGTTCAAGTTGTGAACTTCTCTCAGGAAGATGTGTGGTTGGCTCCCCGGACCAGACTTGGTATGCTTACTGTAGTGGAGTGTGTTGAAAATGCAGCTGAGGTGCAGTTTAATCGTATCTCTGCTGACCACGAGGAAGTGTCACTGAATAAGGAAGGGGCTAAAGAATCTGATGGTGAACTGAAATTGCTGATAGAGCAGCTGAGCATTAGTGGCTCCCAAGAGGAACAGACCAAATTAGCTGCACTTTTGGCTCAGTATGCAGATGTTTTTGCTTTCAAGGATGAAGATCTAGGTTATACAGAGAAGATCAGTCATGAGATACACCTAGTCGATGATGTCCCGGTCACTCAGGCCTACCGACGGATACCTCCAACACAGTACAAAGAGGTGCGAGAACACATAACCCAGCTTCTGAAAAAGGGTGTGATCAAAGAAAGCACTAGTGCCTATGCATCGCCCATTGTGCTGGTGAGGAAGACAGACAACAGCTTGAGGTTATGTGTCGATTACAGGCGGCTAAATGCCAAGACCAGACGTGATGCCTTTCCTTTGCCCCGTATAGATGAATCCTTTGATGCATTACATGGTGCAAGGTTTTTCTCGACTATCGACCTGGCAAGTGGCTATCATCAAGTGGCAGTTCACGAAAGAGACAGGCACAAGACTGCTTTTACAACCCCATTTGGGTTGTTTGAATATACTAGATTGCCCTTTGGTGTGTGTAACGGTCCAGCCACTTTCCAAAGACTCATGCAGGCCACTATGAGTGACTTAATCCTTCAGATCATGCTCGTGTACCTAGATGACATATTAGTCTACTCATCAACTTTTGAAGACCATTTGACACGTCTTCAGACAGTGTTGCAGAGACTCAGGGAAACTGGGCTGAAGGTTAAGGTGGAGAAATGTCATTTTCTCCAATCTAGTGTACGCTTTTTGGGTCACCAGATCTCAGCTGAAGGGATAGGTACGGACCCAGACAAGATAGCTGCAGTGAGGCAGTGGCCAGTACCCACCACAGTTAAAGAGCTGAGATCCTTCCTGGGTTTTTGCAGTTATTACAGGAGATTTCTCCATGGATTTTCGCAGCTGGCAGGTCCTTTGCATGATCTGATTAATGCATGGGGCAAGGAGGACAGTCCAGCTAAATATAAAAACTTGCTGGAAAGTGTGTGGACGCCATCTTGTCAAGAGTCATTTGAACAGCTGAAAGAGAAGCTCACGAGTGCCCCCCTACTTGCTTATGCTGATTTCTCACTGCCATTTGTTGTTGAGACGGATGCCAGCAGTTTAGGACTGGGAGCAGTTCTTTATCAGGTGCAGGGTGGCAGGAAACGTGTTATAGCATACGCCAGCCGAAGGTTGAGAAATGCAGAGAGAAATGACAGAAACTATAGCAGCATGAAATTAGAGCTCCTCGCCCTTAAATGGGCTGTGTCTGAGAAGTTTAGGGGGTATCTCTTAGGCTCCAAATTCACAGTTGTGACAGATAACAACCCCCTCTGCCACCTGAACTCAGCAAAGCTGGGAGCCATTGAACAGCGCTGGGTTGCCCAGTTAGCGCCATTTGACTTTGAGGTGCAGTATCGTCCTGGTCGGTGTAACACAGCAGCCGATACCCTCTCTAGACAGCCATTAGCAGGGGAGCCCCAGCCTGCAGGAGATGAGGAGGAGTTTGATGGATGCATATCCATCTGTAACCTTGTCAGCAGAGGGACAACGCTAGGCCTGGACTTAGTAAGTGCAGGTGTAAAATGTTGTCAGGTGAGGCAGGCCCGGGTCACAGCAGTTGAGCAAGACACCCATTTTACTGATTCCCAAGGGAATACACCCACTCTGCCAGGGTATTCTAAGGAAGAGTTGCGACAGTTTCAGTGCTCTGACCCTACTATCAAGTCCTTTAGGCAGTTTTGGGACAAAAAGAAGAAACCCACACACCAGCAGAGGAGAGGTTTGGCTAAGTCTGTGATTTCTCTGCTCCGGCAGTGGTCACGTATCATGGAGTTGGAGGGATTGTTGTATCGGGTCATTGAGGATGGACATTTGGGGAGGTGTCAGCAGCTCCTTTTGCCAGCTTGTTTAAAGGAAGCTGTACTGGGGAGTGTGCATGATCAGATGGGGCATCAGGGGGTGGAGCGGACCCAGAATCTGTTAAGACAGAGATGTTTTTGGGTTGGTATGTATGAAGAAGTGGACCAGTGGATTAAGAAATGCTACAGATGTGTGCTTACTAAGTTGCCACAGCCCAAGATTCATGCCCCTGTCAAGCCTTTTTTGGCCACTAGACCTCTTGAAGTGGTTGCAGTAGATTTTAGCATGTTGGAGCCAGCCTCAGATGGACGGGAAAATGTGTTGGTGGTTACAGATGTTTTCACCAAGTTCACACAAGCTTTCCCCACACGCGACCAGAAAGCTGATACAACTGCTAAGATTTTGCTTAGAGAGTGGTTCATGAGGTATGGCGTACCAGAGAGGTTACATTCTGATCAGGGCAGAAATTTTGAAAGTGATGTGATTCAGGAACTGTGCAAGTTATATGGGGTTAAAAAAAGCCGTACTACACCACATCATCCCCAAGGTAATGCACAATGTGAACGTTTCAATAGGACACTTCATGACCTATTGCGTACCCTCCCACCTGACAAGAAACGCCGTTGGCCTGAGTATTTGCCAGAATTGGTCTATGCGTACAATGTGACTCCCCATGCCACCACAGGGCACTCGCCGTATTACCTCATGTTTGGAGTGCACCCCCACCTTCCTGTAGATGCTTTACTGGGGCAGGAGCAGGTGCTTGATAAGAGACATGACTGGCTGGTTGTGCATCAGCAGCGCTTAAATGAAGCACATAACAGAGCAAGGCAGTACACGGAGCAGAAAGCAGCGGAAAGGCTTGAGCTGGACAAAACCCGAGTCTATTGCCCCCCTGTTGAAGTAGGTCAGTTAGTTTATCTGCGACACTGGCCCCAAGGCAGGAACAAAATTCAGGACGCCTGGAGCCCTGTGGTTTATAGGGTTGTCGAAGTCCAGGGCAGCACACATGCAGTGGAGCCGGTGGAGGGTGGGCCAGTAAAACGGGTTCACAGAGCTAACCTTAGACCTTGTATTGGCCCAATTCCTGCACCCAGGAAAAAGAAAAATAATGAATCCCCTGTGGTAGTGAGTCCTAGGACAGAAGAGAAAACAGGCTGTTCAGATCCAGATCCTGAGTATGTGTTGTTCGGAGAAACCTCATACCCAAGTGCAGAGCAGGGGTCTGATGAAGCAGTTCAAAGCAGCGACATTTCTGAGTCTGTAAACACTGATGATGCTCGTGTTACTGTACCATCTGACTCTGAGCAGGTGTCCACACCAGAGACAGTTGCTACTGAAACTAACAGGGATATTGGGGTCATTCCACCAACACCAGTGCCCCGTCGGAGTAAAAGAGCTAATGCTGGAGTGCATTCAAACCCTTACCATGTCCCTGTATCAGCATGTCATGCCATCACCTTGAGCCCTGAGGTACTGTCTCAGTTGTTGACTAATTTGGGTACTGCTCTCTTTAAGGAAGCAGTGCATGAGTTGAGATATACCAATTGAGTCACCGGGGACGTTGACTCTTAAGCAGGGGAGTATGTAGCCGGGTGGAAGTTCGATATTATGGGACATGCCACTGGATGGCACTGTTTTTCTTTTGGGGTACCTCTGAGAGCGGAAGGGATCATGGGGATCTACGGAGACATGCACGAGTGCTAGCTTGCATTGGTGTTATGTGGGTGTGCAATGCCTTTTTTGCGCTGCGTGATCTGTTTTGAACGCAAAGTGTGCAACAGTTAAGGCACCAGGAGTAGCTGCCACCAACTTCGCCGTTCGTCTCAGAGGGATCCATATTCCGTTTTCTGCTGGATTAATGCACTGAGAAGCCACTACAGTTATTTTTGCACTGCTAAGTTTTGTTTTATTTATGTTTGGGTTTATATCAGACACGAAATGACGCTAGATGTCCTTGAGTTCCAGATGCTGATAAAGTTGGGGAAATAACCTGCAGTAGCAGTGGGTTACCAGAGCACAAAGCTGTTACTGGATAGGAGCTGTCTGTAACAATTTTATTTCTTTATTTTTACAACCTTGTTATTTTCTTCTGAGCACTTACTTTATCATTCAGATTAAAAGAACCCCAAAGATAATCTGTGTTCTGGGCTGGTTAATTTAGCCAGGCTACATGCATTATATCTTTAATATAACAGTTTGAACTTTGACAGGGGATATTTACTTGTGCCCCTGTAGGTGGTACCTAATGAAGTCTTAATTGACCTCTTAAAACAGGTACAGAAGGGAAGGGATCCATTTATTTGTAATTATTCATACATTTGGAAGTGACATTTTTATACCTTTGAAAATGGCATTTATATAGCACTTTTCCTGTTCTATTGACCACTCTAGTCTTTATCTAATGTCTGCTGAGAACAAAGGCATACAGAACTTTATTACTGTGAGACAGCAGTACTAACCACTGCATTATTGTGGTGCTAATCAGAATGTGTTCAGGGAACGACCCAGTAAAACCCTTAAAATTAAGAATAACATTACTAGTTTTACTATTTTGGCCAAGCACAGTCACTTAATGTACCTTTCTAAGGACCACTTTATTACTGATATGTTGTACTGGATGTTGATTTTTATTAACTACACCTAGGAGTGTACATTCGTGTAATTTCACTTGTAAGGAGAGAAATGGACTGGCAGTCCATGGACAGCCCCTGCAGAGAGCATCTGCTGTCGATGGAGGCAGTATACAAAGTATGTGGTACAACTGGTCTGTGGGCTGTTTTTACTTGTGCTATTGGTGGTTGTTCAGTCAGCAGTGGAGAAAAGAAACTAAAACAAAGAAAGAACTGAAGTGAAACCAATTGTTAAAAACAATGACGATTGTTCAACGCAGTTACAGTCTGTGTTTTTCATACTGTATTTTTTTTTTTAATCTTTGATATTATTTTCATGGTTCTTTCATTCCTGGTTAACTCTGCTGTCACTCCCTTCCCTATTCTGACCCACTTGTAAACCAATCAGCATTAGATGACAAATGTCATCCATGTTCAGCAATGTGTAATTGGGATTTTGGAGAACTGCATGGAGGCTCGTTTGCAGAACGTGCAGGCAATATTTTAGCTTTCAATAAAAAAATTTATTGAGATGCTAGTTTAATGGCTCTCAACGTTTTCCCCTCCAATAGTCCAATAAGCCATTTTACAGTTTAAAAACAAAAATGGAAAAACTATTTAATAAGTTGGTTCTAAGTTGGAACCACAAGCTTAAAGAAAACAGGAGTATTATTTTAGCTGTTAAGCTAATACCCATCCACATGATACATTATTGTTGTATGTGAACGATATGGAATCGTGTTTTTAGTGTAGAAAGTGTATAAATTGTGGTCACGGCATCTAGCCATCGCTACAAAAGAAGAGCAAGCATAAAGACAGTAACATCAGCAATACAGTTTATCACACAGTGTGTCTATTTATTTCCCAGGGACTGAAAAGAATATGAGATAATGTCATTCTGAGAAGGAGACAGATGTAAGAAAGACAGAACAAGAGAGATAAAACAGAGATTTTTTGGGAAGATAAGGAACCCTCATTAACATTTGATATAATGGAAATTAAAGCTATCTGTGCTAACTGTGGTGAAGTCTATGGTAATGCATTGTGCTGTACTGGTGTAGAGTAACTATGGTGTTCATGGTCAGTGTGAGGTTACATTGAGGGAACCTTTACACTTTCTAGGTGTTGAAAATCAGTTATTATAATTCATGTAACATCTGCTCATATCTTGCTGAATTCAGTTGTGTAAACCCAGAAATAGAGAGATTAGATTAGATTAGATTAGATAGAACTTTATTAATCCCTCGGGTGGGTTCCTCTGGGAAATTCGATTTCCAAAAAAGCACAGCACCGAATAGCAGTGAATCTCAGAGCAGTAGCATCACCACAGCTCAGTTAACAGCCTGTACACAAAATCTAGATGTGCTCACAATATTGTAACTTGTTCCTGAGTGATCATTTTCCCCACACTGCACCACTGCATCTGATCTTAGGGTTCTCCTATTTACTAATTTTCCCTTTTTGTTGTGGAGGAAGAGTCACTCATCTACAACAGCAAATAGCTCTATTTAAAAAATCCCTTTCTTTGTCTTTGTTTGAGTTCTGTATAACAGATGTTCAAGGTGTGTGAGTTCAGTAGAATTACAATTTAAGATTAAATAAAATTTGTATTCCCATGTGTTTATAAAAACGAATGAGGAGGGTTTTTTTTTTAATCTGGTAGAAAACAGCTAAAATAAAGGGAATAGTAGCTAAGGATCACAAAACCCAGTGTAGTAGTTAAGAACATTTAATATATTTACAATAAAAACAAACTCAGTGCATTAAAAAGAACAACAAATGCTGAAATGGCCACTGAAGTTCTGTCTAAATTATCCTTTTCTGTGGCTGCTTCTAGTACAAATCCTCTTCCAATGGTTTTTACCTATGATATACCACAAGGTTCTGTTTTGGGGCTCTAACTATTTATGTTATATCTGTTCCCTCTTCAGCAAATTTTGAGAACCTTTAAGGACATTTCTCATCATTGCTACAGTACGCAGATGACATTCAGTTATGTATTTCTTTTAAATCCCAAGATGTTTATTAGCCTCAGAGCCCGCATAGGTGCTTAGACCCTGTTAAACTTTGACTGGCTGACAACTTTCTCCAACTTAATAAAGAAAAAAGTCAGTCTTTCTTTGTGCTTTGGACAGATTTCTGCCTACGGTAATGAAAATGGAAACTCTGAACTGGAATTTGTTATTCATGTCTTTATTAAATCACATCTGGATTACCGTAGTTCATTATTCGATGGCCTAAACAAAATCTTGAAATATTTGCAGATTGTCTGATGAAGGTTTCTCATATGTCACACTGTTTCTGACTCAACTGTATTGGCTCCCCATTAAATTCAGAGTGCACATTAAGTAACCAACATTTAACTTGAAAAGAATGCAATAAGAAGACTCAAGTGCATGGCAAAAAGACAACCAAAGTAAACAACACAAGTGAAAACAACACAATTGAAACCAATGTGGATGGGGAGCAGGGAAAGGCACAACAGTAGGAATTAAAACCAAAATGTTACACTGGACAGTAACCCTCAAAGTAAAACAGGACTTAACCAAAAAACAAATTACACTAACACATAAAGAATAACACCAAACATGAAGATAGACAAGGGACACAGAAAAAACAAACACTTGTTAGTGGAGAAAGGAGACAGGTGAAAAATATTATTAACAATGGCTCAGTTGCATTACATATCACGAGAAAACCGGACAGCAAGCCTGACTACACAATAACAAGACCCTGAAACTGGTTCAGCTACAGGAAATGCAGTAATGTTAGCTGTATCCCTCCTTACGTGCCAAACTATCTGCTGTCAAAAAATGTGGTCTCCACAGTTTTAGAAACAGCTAAAAAAGCTCCAGGCTTTTTAAGCAAGCAGATATTCAACAACCAAGCCACATTCACATTTTCATTTTCTATACTAATTTCAAAAAAGAATAATCTTTAAGAAGAAATGCAATACAGCTCAAATGATTTAATGAATATATATCAATTAGGAAAGTGTTCAAATAGAACCTGAAATTTAATTTATTGTTCAAAACTGATTCATTGCTTAGAATTTGAAGCGCTTATCGGGGGGGGGGGGGGGGGGGGGGTTTGTTATAGTAATATATCAAATGATTTTTGGTGGAAAAATTACATTGAAAATAGAGAAAATGCCAACTAAACAAAATGTGAAGAGCAGCAGAACTACCCAAGGAATTATACAGTTTATTAACTAAAGCTATTTAGAAAAGGTAAGTCTACAATTTTTTTTAACTGGATTTAGTTATAAAAATAATATGAATAGTATAAATATTGTTAAATATTGGCACTTATTCACATGCCTCATATATAAACAATAGCAGAGGTTTTGTACTGAACATTAGTCAGTTAAAAGGTAATTTCCAGAACCGCACTTCTCTAAACATTTGTTGATAAAGAAGAATCCAAATTACTTTGGGGGGTGAGCATTATGATGTTTTTGCCGTGTAACCACTGAAGAGCAGCCACCCTTCTGCAATTACTCTACAATAATTGAATCTGGGTGGTGATAGCTCCCTGACACATACATTGCCTGAACATGCCTTCACAGCAGTCAGGATGAAAAAAAATGCAGTGGGTTTGCCAAAAAGGATTAAATGACAGAACAGAATCAATGGGAATATACAGTTGTGGTCAAAAGCTAACATACACTCATTATAGTCATGAATGTCATGGTATTTTGATGCTTTTAAGGATTCCTTTGAACTGTTCTTTTTCCAGGGTGGAATGATTGTATAGAATATATCTTTAATGATATTACAAAACAAGAATTGGGTGCACAAGTTTGACTATATTTTGGCTTTTCACTAAGCCAAACATGGTCAAATATATACATACAACCCCAAATACACTGCTCAAAAAATAATTAAGGAACACATCAGATTTTAATGGGGAAAAAGTCCATACTGATATGGACTGGGCAACATGTTAGGAATGAAAGGATGCTGCATCGTTTGATGGAAATGATAATTATCAATTATCATGCTTATCACTAACTTCTCATTCATGGTTGACTACAGCTGGCAGTTTCTCTTTCCCAGTATTAAAACACCAATAATCAGAACAATGGGAAAGTCCAAGAAATTCAGTGAAAGTCTAAGCAGGAGAACTGCCGTTTTACAAAAGCTGGGGAGGTCTGCTGGAACTATTTCTAAACAACTGCAGATTCCACAGTCATAAGTTAAAAAAATTTATTTAAAATTGTTGGATGTTTCAGCACTTTGCCTAGGTCTGGAAAAAAAATCGCTGGAAATCGTTGAAACAATAATTCCACTGTCCAGAGTTAAGTAAAGAGAATTTGACATTTTCATGGACTGAGAACGTGAAATAGGCCTTCCCACCAAATCAAATCAAATCAAATCAAATCACTTTTTATTGTCACATCACATGTGCAGGCACACTGGCACAGCACATGCGAGTGAAATTCTTGTGTGCGAGCCCCACAAGCAACAGAGATGTGCAAACACAACAACACAAACGAGCAAAATACAAGAATGGCCAACCTGAAACTAATAAATATATGTACAATATATAATAGTGTATGCATTTCTGGATGTGTATACTAAATATTTTCCTACGTGTGTGTGTGTGTGTGTGTGTGTGTGTGTGTGTGTGTGTGTGTGTGTGTATACACATTTTTACAAATTAAATAGTAAAAAAATAAAATAAAATAATAATAATAATAATAATAATAATAAAATATATAAAATATACAGAGTTGAATATGTGCAAAACAAGTGGCATTTATATACAGTGTGGAGTGCATAATGTTGAAGTTCCAGTAGTGAAGCTGAGGTGTCTATGACGTGTTCAGCAGTCTGATGGCCTGGTGGAAGAAGCTGTCTCTCAGTCTGCTGGTACGGGACCGGATGCTGCAGAACCTCCTTCCTGATGGAAGTAGTCTGAACAGTTTATGGCTGGGGTGACTGGAGTCCTTGATGATCCTCCCCGCTTTCCTCAGGCACCGCTTCCTGTAGATGTCTTGGAGGGAGGGAAGCTCACCTCCAATTATCCGTTCAGAGCACCGCACTACTCGCTGGAGAGCTTTGCAGTTGTAGGCGGTGCTGTTGCCATACCAGGTGGTGATGCATCCAGTGAGGATGCTCTCAATGGCACAGCGATAGAAGGTCCTGAGGATGCGGGGGCTCATGCCGAATCTTTTCAGTCTCCTGAGAAAGAAGAGGCGCTGCTGCGCCTTCTTCACTGTTTTGTTTGTGTGTACTGACCACGTAAGATCCTCAGCCAGGTGTACGCCAAGGAACCGGAAGCTGCTCACTCTCTCCACAGCAGCGCCGTTGATGGTGATGGGGGTGTGTACTTCTCTGCACCTCCGGAAGTCCACTATCAACTCCTTTGTCTTTGCGACGTTGAGGGTGAGATGGTTGTCTTGACACCAGTGGGTCAGGGCGCTGACCTCCTCCCTGTAAGCCGTCTCATCACCGTTGGTGATAAGACCCACCACTGTAGTGTCGTCCGCAAACTTCACAATGATGTTGGAGCTGTTAGTGGCTGTGCAGTCGTAGGTGTAGAGTGAGTACAGGAGAGGGCTCAGTACACACCCCTGTGGAGCACCAGTGTTCAGTGTGATGGGGGATGAGGTGATGCTGCCCAGTCTGACCACCTGGCGTCTGTCAGACAGGAAGCTAAGGATCCAGCTGCAGAGGGAGCTGCTCAGTCCTAGATCCTGCAGTTTCCTGTCCAGCTTCGAGGGAACGATGGTATTGAATGCTGAGCTGTAATCTACAAACAGCATCCTCACATACGTGTCTCTCTTCTCCAGGTGTGACAGGGCAGTGTGTAGTGTCAGGGCTATGGCATCATCAGTGGACCTGTTGTGGCGGTATGCAAACTGTAGAGGGTCCAGTGAGTCGGGTAGTGCAGAGCAGATGAAGTCCCTGACCAGCTTCTCGAAGCATTTGCTTACGATGGGGGTCAGGGCTACAGGTCGCCAGTCGTTCAATGAGGAGATGGTGGAGGATTTGGGTACAGGGACGATGGTGGCCATTTTGAAGCAGGCTGGGACTACAGACAGAGAGAGGGAAAGGTTGAAGATGTGCGTGAACACTCCAGCCAGCTGAGCCGCGCATGACCTGAGGACGCGGCCGGGAATCCCGTCCGGACCAGTAGCTTTGCGTGCGTTCACCTTCCTGAAGCACTTCCGCACATCCTCCTCAGACACAGTGTGCGCACTGACGTCATCCGCGGTGCGCACACTGTCCGGTCTCATGGTGTTCGCTGTGTCGAATCTAGCGTAGAATACGTTTAGATCCTCACACAGAGAGGCCGTGGTCTGCGGTGTGCTGGTTTTCCCTCTAAAGTCTGTGATCGTGAACAAAGAACACTATCAACTGTTAACCATGTTAGTGGTAGCATCATGCTCTGGGGCTCTTTTCTTGCCAGTGGTACTGGTACATTGCACAAAGTAGGTGGAATAATGAAGAAGGACTACCTTCAGGCAACACTGGAGACATTGAGGACAGCTACAAGTACCTGGGAAATCCGCAGGCAATTGGGAACAATGAATAGGCCATTAGGAAAGCCACAAGCACCAAATACCTGCAGAGAATATGCACTGCATGTACTAAGTCAGTTGAATGGGAAGAACAACATCAAAGTAGTCAACAGCCTTGGCCTGCTGGTTGTCAATTATCCCACTGGGAGAATCAGCTGGCGAAAGGAGGACTTAGAAGGCACTGATATCACAACAAGGAAGCTCCTTGTCTCAATATCAGTTATATATTGAGACTTGGGAGTGAAACCACAACTCCAGCACCCTTAGGCTGTATGCTAAGCAGAAGAAATGTGGCAGAGAACTACTGATTGTCACAACCACTGCTCATGATGAAAGAACAAAGACCCACGTGTAAATCAGGAGAAGATGGCCACAACTGATGATGTACTAATGGAACACCATTACCAAATGGATCCAAGCTAGAAGGATAAAGACCCCCCACAGGGCCAAGTGTATGTTTGGACACACCTTCTCAGTTAATGATTTTTCTTTATTTTCATGTCTATTTACATTGTAGATTCTCACTGAAGGCATCAAAACTATGAATGAACACATATGGAATTATGATTATTTGATTACTTCTTTGCACACTCTTGGCATTCTCTCGATGAGCTTAATGAGGTAGTCACTTGAAATGGTTTTCCTATAGTCTTGAAGGAGTTCTCAGAGATGCTGAGCACTTGTTGGCTCTTTTGCCTTCACTCTGCGGTCCATCTCATCCCAAACCATCTTGTAATTAAGCCAGTTTCATCTTAGTGCTTGATGGTTTTTGTGACTGCACTTGGGGACGCGTTTAAAGCTTTTCTGGACTGACTGACCTTCAGTCCTTAAAGTAATGATGGACTGTCATTTCTCTTTACTTAGCTGATTGGTTCTTGCCATAATATCAATTCTAACAGTTGTCAAATAGGGCTGTCAGCTGTATACCAACCTGACTTCTGCACAACACATCTAATGGTCCCAACTCCATTAAGAGGGAAAGAAATTTCACAGATGAACCCTGACAAGGCACACCTGTGAAGTGAAAACCATTTCAGGTGGTATAAGTAACTGAACTACTTCATTCATGATGCAAATTTGTGCAAGAATCACTGAGAAAATGGAGAATATCTGTGTCCATCTCACCCAATACCGTGTACCCTCTTCTGGCACACCAACTCTGTGCATATCCTCCTTCACCATATCCATGAATCTGTTTATACCTTTTTCCTCTAAACACAGCTCAATATACCTTTGCCCAGTCTATCAGCTAGCCCTCTTCTGTGCATGTCCAAACCATCCCACTCTTGCTTCTGAGCAGTTTAGAGGCAAGAATTTGAACTTTTCAACTAATCGAACTACAGATCACAATTTAATCTGCAAACTTCATATTCCACCAAGACTTCTGCCTGAACTAATTTGTCAACCTATTCTTCACCAGGGCAAACAAGAACGAGCTATGAGTCATTTCCTGATGTAACCCTATCTTAACCTACCTCTAACAACTTCCATACGTTTATGGAATGGTTCATCAGCTTTTTCCCTCTGTAGTTACTGCAGCTCTGCACATCACCCTAGTTCTTGAAAATCTATACCAGTACACGTCTTCATTCCTCATACATCCACTTCTTACTTCTGTTACAAAATGTGGTTCAAATGATACTATCCTCTCTTCTATACATCGCCATACCTTTGCAGGTAACTGCTTTTCCAGTCTTCATCCTCTTCACATCCTCTTTACCTTACTTCCTCATTATTAAGCCTCCGTACTTCTTTATTCACTAACTTGCCTGTCCTAATCTCTCTCCCATTTTCTTAATTCATTAGCTCCTCAAAGTACTCTGTCTATTGTCTCAACAGGCTCTTTCCATTTGTTAGTACATCTTCATCTCTATCCTTAATCACCCTGACCCATTGCACGTCCTTTCCAGCTCAATCTCTCTGACCAGTCAATCAGTGTAAGTCTTTTTCTTCTCCCTCTTTCAGACTATCCAACTTTTTCTTTGCCAGGCACTTCCTTTGGATACTTACCTGTACTTCATCATTTCACCACCAAGTCTCCTTTTCATCCTTCCTCTGCCAGTGTTTTCTTGGTAGTTTACCACTTCAGTTGTGCTTTCCCAGGCATCTGGGATTATCACCCAAAGCCTGTCTCAAAACTCTTTGAAGTCACTACTACATTCATTCTTCTTTACATTTACCATTTAATCCTCTATCTTCATTCATTTCCTCCTCCTGATTTCCAAAGTCATCCTACAGATCACATCCTACTTGTTGCTGCCTAGCTGCACTCTCCTGTCTTTCAAATGGCACCTTCTGCATAAGGTTTCTACATATAAGAGTGTAGAAAGTTTCCAACTTTCTACACTCTTATATGTCACCCTATGTTCCTCCTTCTTTTTGAAGTACATTTTCACAACAGCTATTTCCAACATTTTGCTAAAATCCCCATCCGTCTGTCCTTCTGCATTTCTCTCATTAACACCAGACTTACCCAGCATCTCCTCATCGCCTTTGTTCCCTCCATCTACATGTTCACTGAAGTGTGCTTCAGTGATCACTCTCTACCCCTTGGAGAGACACTCTTCACAACATTCAATTCACTCCAGAATTCCTTTGTCTCTTCTAACTGACGTTCAACTTGCCATATGCACTGACAACATTCAATATCGCTGCTTTGATATCCAGCTTCAAACTCATGTTGCCACTTGGCATTCCTTTCACCTCAATAGGATTCTTCACATAGACTTCCTTCAAGATTACCCCCACCCCATTTCTCTTCCTGTCTACACCATCATAGCACAACTTGAATCCACATCCAGTGTTCCAGGCCTTGGTTACCTTTCACCTTGGTCTCCTGCCCACACAATAAATCTAAGTTTCTTCTTTGTATCATATCAGCCAACCCTCACTCTTTAACCAGTCATAGTCCTTACATCTCACCTACAAGGTCGTACTCTCAGCCCCAAATTCATGCCTTTCCTTCTCTCTGTATGCCTCAGAAAATGACTTCTCCTTCTCTGTGGTTGTTGGTGATTGAGTTGGTTGTTGCCAACCTGGGTCTTGACTGATCCATATGCAAATCGCATTCATTATAATCTGCATGTTTGATTTTATGCTGTATGTCTTTCCTGACTCAACCCTCCCATTTGGGACTGGCAGGGGTACACTGGCTTACGACTGATTCAAGGATAAAAAAAAATCAAAAATCAAAACTGACTTGCACAACGCATTTTTATCCTATGGAATCACAGGACTCAGCCAGCAGTTTTCTCAAATGCTGGCTGCAGCACACTATAATACACAAGGCATCTTTTAGCACTAGATCCCTGATGTGCTAGACTAGGTGAAATTGGGCACTGAGTGAGAGTTGTTCTAGTTTAGATAACTGCATGGTCCACATTAAGATGTTGAAGTGGTGGTGGTGGTATAGGTATAGGTGTTTGCAAGAATATCAGTCATAAGACCATGGTTCATTTCCTATTAGGCATTCTGCCCCCACTTTCACAACAGTAACCGTCCATGCTGGGAGTGACAGACTTGTTATGTTACTCAAAGCCTAAGAACATGAGGTTTGACAAAGGTGCATTAGTTGACACCTCAGGAATGAGAATAGGCTGAACTTGAAGCACAAACCAGTTTACATGCAATCTTGTTTGTGATAATCCCAAAGGCTTATGGTTTCTACCTCCTTTGTCCATCTTGACAACCCAGATTAAGGTGTCCATATCAGTGTGCAACTGTGTGCAAACAGCAAATACATCTCTTTAAACATAAAATTTCATTCTACTGCATGTCTCACAGTGGATTAAATAAATGCTGCCATAAAAACTTGTAAACTTCTGTAACAGTAAAGAAAAAAGTGTGCTGCAGTGTGCAGTGTTTTTTTCATCAGATAAGCCAACCCCAAGGATGTGTTACTCAAGCTAACCTTCCTGGATTGTATTTCATCTTCTCGCCAGTCACTGAAACAACATGCCCCTACCAGTGCAGCCCCTGCCTTTAATACAGAGCCATTTTCTGTCTGAGCACCAGTGATAAATAGATACACTCACTCTTTAGAGAGAGTCAGGCGAGCAGGAAAAGAGCAAGTCCTTAACCAAATGATTCACCCACTTCAGTCTTCAAAGAAAGGCTACGATACAGAGAGAAAAAGAGAGAGACAGGAAAAATGACCACACCTGTTGTCCGTTTTGGTGACTCAGCCCCCTCAGACGGTAAATTGACTCACCGCCAGCTCGATTATCACTGTCTCAGTCTGCTGCATGTGTCAGGGCCTTCGACAGGAAACACAGACAAAAACAGGAGCTGCGTATTGGGCTAGGAGACTTCCAGTAAACAACCAGCATGTCACTGGCAGATTTTTATTTATAAGCCACTGTGACAAATTTCTTTCATATCTTTTATTTCACAGAGCTCATTTTCCAGTCCCAGTTTTAGATGCCAAGACACAATTATACTGTCAATTGCTGTTATACTAAGAGAGATGGTAGAAAAAAAGCTTTATGATTTAGGTTGCATCTTATTGCAAGAGAGTTTGTAGAGGGAAGTTAAATTAAGAGCTCAAAGCACTTCTCAGCTCATGCAAATAGCTTCTTTAATAATCTTCCATGTGTGTATGCCATTTTGTCTTTCTTAATACTGACAAATGTTTTGTGACTATATTTGGGCTTTCCCAAATTGCCACCTGGCTTTTTAATGTTAATGTCTGTGTGCTGGATGTTGTGTTGTTACTTTTGAAACTTGCAGCCATTTTGATAACTGGTTTGGGAATTATTTCATAATAAAAATATATGAACTCATTGAACACTTACAGATCCTTAATTTTCAGTCCACTTTAGGTCAGACAATGAAAACACATTCACGCAACAGCACTCGTTCTCTAAAATACACAGTCAGCTGCCTGATATTTGTTTGATTGATTGTTAGCACTGTTGCCTCACAGCAAGACGGTCCTGAGTTCAAGTCCACCATCAGGCCGGGTCTTTCTATTTGGAGTTTGCATGTTCTCCCTGTGTTTGCGTGGGTTATCTCCGGGTACTCTGGCTTCCTCCCACAGTCCAAAGACATGGAGTTAGTGGGGATAGGTTAACTGGAAACTCTAAATTGCCCTTAGGTGTGAATGCAGGAGTGAATGTGAGTGCAAGTGGTTGTCTGTGTCTATATGTTAGCCCTGTGACAAACTAGCGACCTGTCCAGGGTGTACCCTGCCTCTCGCCCTAAGACAACTGGGATAGGCTCTAGTTATGGCAGCAATAGCACTAAGGTTTAATTTGAATTCTTTAAAGCTTATTGTCTTTATGCAGATTATTTGTACTGTTATAACAGTACAAAAAAATTAAAAATTTTCTTAAAGCACCTTTCCATTCATACAACATGATTTAGTCCCATCTCTGTGCAGCCTTGCCGCTAGTCTTCAGCAGGGGGCAGCAGAGGCCCTACACACTTTTTAACATGGCACATCTAGTTTATTGGCTGGACAGTGATGCTCTGTAATCCTATCAGATTTGATTTAATTAGATGGATAGACTGACCTGGTTTTAGTTTATTATCTAATTTAAGTTGCTTTTCAGTGTCAATATGACACAAAGGATAGTGAGACTGTTTAATTGAATACAGTCCCATATCATATCATGGTAAACATGTTAAAAATCAGTTTACACAAATTACAATGAAAGGGGCACTCCTTTGGGGTGTTTGAGGTATTGAAATTTTGTATATTTCCCTTTTTACTTTACCTTGATTATCTATTATAAATTATGATAGTTTCTCTAATTTGGCTGAGATGACCAATTATTAAGTTAGCTATGATCTCATCTACAAATACATCTTCCGTGCCATTTTCTATCAAGAAGTAGAAAACTTAAATAATTCAACATTTCCAGCATTTTACCACCTGTTTTCCGTTTCAGAGCTTTGGAAAAATGCTGCCTCCTGCTCTGTTCATCTCACTGCTCATATTCACAGCAAACTGTAACATGTTTTAATCTATACATTTTTTGCTGTATTTTTTTTCCTCCTTCAGTTTTTTTCCCTCTGTACATATTGAGCAATGTATTTTGGGTGATTAAGTTTTTTCTGTCTACATGATTAGGGCTTTGGGGAGTCCAGCTGGGCAATAAAACCACTTTAACATGCAGCTATAAACTTCAGCAGGCGTAATTAGACGCAGTTGACTCAGATGAGACATGCTGTTACAGTCTAGCCTCATTGGTCCCTGGGGCCTGTCAGTCATGGGGGCTGACGTAATGCTGTCTGGCTCTGTCGATCTGCTGCAACACTAATATTCAACATTTTGAATCAACTCTTATTGGACTTTTGGAATGATGAACATTATAAAGGTTATATATATATATGTGTGTGTGTATATTGATGCACATGCAGTTATATTCCTAATGGGATTTTGCCTGCATGTCAGTTAGGTGAGCTCAAATTTTGGCAACACAGTGTTAAAAAAAAACAGCTTTAAATGGTGTGGGTTTGTGTATTTGTCATTTACAGCTTTACTGAAGTTCATTTTACCCGTATTTTGCCTGTTTCATTAGCGAGAGAAACAGAATGAGGGTAGAAAAACAAGCAGACACAAGAAAGGCTGGAAAGCTGCTGCAGAATCTTTTGAATTTCAGCTGCTGTGGTTTGACATTGAGGGCTAACTCGCTGCTTTTAAAATGAAGTTTGTCCTACAATCACACACTATCTAAAAAAGCTGCAAAAAAGACAGAAATAATGGATCATGAATATTCCTGCTTTTATCTGTTATTGAAATTACTATATCATATCATGTTTCTCTATTTTAATAACATGCATGGAAAACTGTTATTTATCCAAAATTACATTTCTTGATGCATCAACTGATGAAGTTAAAAGTTGATATGTAAGTGATTATGTCTGTTATAAATCCTCAAAATGTGCTTATGATTCTTTTAAAATTAAAGGGCAGGTTTTCATATCGAAATGCTTATATTGCTGGTAACTGTAATACTTGTATCTTTTTTTTTTTTTTACAAAGTTCTGCTTTAAGCACTGAATGTAAACTGTATAAACTGAGGATTTACTCTGTTCATTTAAACCAGTTTACTGATCTATCCTCAGTCATTTACTTAGTCATTTAGCTTCAGTTCATATCCACATGTAAGTTACCTGCTACTGTATGTCACACCTGTACCATGAAAGGCATTAATCACGTCTTGACACATCACGTCTTACTCGACATAAGGCAGTTTTACCTTCATTTAACTTTAGATCAGTTTAAAATAAGGATAACAAGACAACACAGGTATATGGCAGTGGAATCAATTTCAAGGAGATTTCAACTGCATCACAGTCTTCATCAGTGGATAATTCACAGACTACCATGTATGCTAAGTGGGGCTTTAGTCACATATCGACACATATTTAAGTCTGTTAAAAACTCTGGTAATTGGACTTCAAGTTGTTTGTTTTTGTCAGTGCATTGAATTTTACATTCTGTGAATTTGCAAGCACAAATCAGTAATTCAGTAGGACAAATTATGCAACTTCAGTAGCTTGAATAATTGGCACTCTGCTTATTATCTGTGGCCATAAATTGGTGCACGGTTTTAGAATTGTGTCACTTGACTCAGGGGACGCATGCTGCACACATCCGAGAGCACAAATTAGTCATTTGTACACATGATTTAATTCAAAAGCAGAAATGATGTAATCTGGGAGCACAAATGTGTATGCACAGTCCTCAAGAGTAAATATTAAGTAATTTGCTGGTACATTTTTTAAACATATTGCACATATTTGTAAGGCAGGTTTATCTGTATTGCTCCATTCAGACACAAAGCCATTAAAAGTTCTTTGCAGAGGCAAATAATAAAAAACCCGCAAAAAAAACAGAAAACTGCAGAAAAAAAATAAAAAAGTTCAGATGATAGCAGACGTGATCCTTTTCTCATTTATTTCCAAATGGTAAAGTTTTAAACTCCCAGTTTTCTCAGGTGTTCTGGAAGTTTATTCCACTGCCGAGCAGTATGAAAACTAGAAGTTTGGTTTTTTTATGCTAGGATCCTGATGGCGAGAGGCTTCAAGAAACATAATATCATCTAAGGCACAAGCAAAATCAAGATGCATCTGGGCCTGAGTCCGTTTAGTACTCTGTAACCGGATTTTAAAATCTAGCCTTTGAAATGCAGAAAGCTGTGTGTTATGGAGCACAGACTACACTAATATGTTCTACTTATTTGGTGTTAGTGAGGATTCAGGCTGCTGTATTTGCATGCAAAAGCACCCAATAGTCTAACCTGCTGAGAATGAAAACCTTGGAAATGTTTTCTGCATAGTTTTAGTAGCAACATTTTTTCCTTGATACCTGCACTTCCATAATGAAAAATGAAAGAAAAAAAAAAGGTTCCATGCAACATTATTTAAGTGACCAACCCTGTGACGAAAAGTTATTTTGAATGGCTGTCTGCTTGTTTTTCCTCGTATATAAGTCAGTGTTCTTAATCAAAGCAGTTTAAAATATGAACAAAATCACATTTATTTAGACAATCACCCTGGTCTGTTAGTTTCTGCTCATTGTCATAATTAAATATAGATGAACAAGTGACTGTGTAATATTTTAATGAAGAACAAATTACAATGAATCCATCACAGTCAAGCTGTTTTCTCTTTTTTATCCTTTGTTTCTGCTGTGAGTCTGATTTAAGAAAAAAGAAGTCTTGCAGATATTTTTTATACTCAAGAACATTTAGATTGTTGCAGCTGTGTATGTCAAATTACTGCTTGGGCAACTCATCTAACAATTGACAATAAAAGCAAAGCATATAATGCTGAAAAATCACAACTTTAATTTACATAGCGTACATACATTTCCATTATCTTAATATTTAAAAGAAAAAAGTTGCACAAAAAGTCGACATATACATGGTGGGAAACATCTTTATGATTAAAAATCATGACAATGACGCGCATAAATGTACAAAATAGAACCCCTTGGTACATTTAAACCACATAAAAATGACAATAAAATGGATCAGTAAAAAAAGATATTTATGATTACAGTATTCATAATATGAAATAAGGGTCATGTGATTCTGCAAGGTTTGCCTCTCTGAGGAAGGCAAATGTGTGATCTTTGCTTTATCTGTGGTTTCCTCCCTGCCTGTACGACCTGGCAGATGAGCCAGAGCGAGGGAGAGAGCGAGGGAGAGCGAGAGAAATCCCTAGAGACAGACTGAGAGAGAGAGAGAGAGAGGGGGGGGGGGGGGGGGGGGGGGGGGACAGACAGACAGGACCAGACAGACTCCCTCAGCAGTTTAGTCGCCGGTCACTCGGCGCAAAACGCGGATCCTCTAAAGCTGATTTGTTGTAAGGGACTGAAAGTAGCTGAAGTACATTTTTACAACGTTGAAACTACATTTAAAGGCTGCAGCGATACTTCAGCGGCACGCAGATAGATAGATAGATAGATAGATAGATAGATAGATAGATAGATAGATAGATAGATAGATAGATAGATAGATAGATAGATAGATAGATTTTCGTGGAAGAGGAGGAGAAACCTCAGAGAGGAGGAGGAGAGAACCGAGACAGGAGGAGGACCGGAGGGAAAGGAGAGGAGATTGGAGAGAGAGCAGAGAAAAAAGGAGGATTTTTTGGAGGGGAGTTTGTTGTGAGATTTTTATTTTATTTTTTTTAGTCTCCTCTCTCTCTTCCGGTCGCCTCTCCTCCTCCACTCGTCCTCTCTGTCCCGGAGTATTTATGTCTGATTTTAGGAGCATTTAAATGTTAAACTTGATGGGTGTTTTAAACGCCACCGCCGCCAATGTCTCCTGTACTTGTAACTGCAAGCGCTACACCTCCCTCCAGAGCATGGAAATCAGTGAGTAATGACTTTTTTCTGCCTCTACCTCGCTCACTTTTTCCTTTCAAGTGTCTTAAAAATGCGTCTGTGAAGCTTCGCTGCAGGTACTCGGAAGAGTTTCTGTTTCCCTCTGCTCTTTCCACATTATTTCTTTTATTTAAACGACTGGAGTTAAGTCTTCCGTTCAGAGTCAGTTTAGAATCTGCTGTTAGTTTTAATATGTGTCATGGTACTCCCTGCAATTATTAACTGTGGTGAATATTACGTTACCCTTTCTCCTTTTCTAACGTTTGTGATTAATAACGCCTCATTTTGAACTTAAACCAAAAACCTCAGGCTTCCCCATCTCTTCCTGAAGACTCGGAATGAAAAAGCTCTTCTGTTTGGTTTAATTTATATCACATCATGGCTGTTTCGAGCTGTTTTCTTCGCCATGTCAGCTAACTTTGACAGTTTGGGGTTGCTGTGTTTTTTTTTTTGGTCGACTTTCTGAGCCGTTGGCGTTTTCTGTCTGCTTTTGAACTTAACGCTCAGCTGACTTGGGTTTCAGAGAAAACCTGCTCCTTCATTTTGGATTTTGACGGTGAAAGTAAGACTTAAAGTGCGACGAAACTGTCAGGACGTTACCTTGGGGGGACACTGAAAGCTGATGCCCTAGGAATACCTGGGTTTGATCGGTGACAAAGCAGGGGAGTTGGAAGTTTTGTCGTCGCTTCGTCATTCGAGCAAAGCCAGACGGCTGTCTAGCCGCCCGTCTGTGTGCGCGCGTGTGAGAGTGCGCGCGCGTGTGTTTATGTGTGTGGCCGTATCCGGGAAATCCCTGTGTTCCACTGCGTGTGTTTATATTGGCGTATACTTTGTGTCGGAATCTTTGTGTGCTGTTTGGTCTAGCAAGACAGTAAAGCAGCAGCGGTCCCTGCCTGTGTAGATATATATAAAATGTGTTCTTACTATTGCGTCGTAATATTGGAGTTATTAATGACTTAACTGCCCTGTCCATGGGACCCTTCGCCTAGCTGGATCTGACTCCCTGATTCATGTTTGACGACGGTGATTTAGGTCTTTTTAGCTGAGTAAAACTCACAGTCCCAGTATATTTAAATAAAATAAATCGCAGACATGATAACACTGGATCATAGTTCCTGATGCATGAGTATGATCTATAGTTTTTAAATCTTCAAAATATGTAACTAAACCTTTAAAAGAAATGCCATGGATCACAAAGTACAGTATTTGCACAGAAAATATAGAGTACACTGTAGTGCAATCTGTGCTTCATTAAAGTACTTGAGTGAAGTTATGGGGTTCTTCCAGCTGGGGACACCTACTATTAAAACTGCAAACAATCATAATGTTGTGAGGTCATTTAAGACATGAAAGCTGTGTGTGTGTGCATGTGTGTGTCACTCAGACAGCTTCAGACGCAGTTTAGGTTGTTGAAGAAGACAGTGCACACACAGACACTGCAAACAATTTAAGCCTATTGAGGTTTTTTAATGTGACGTCATGCACATGTTGCTCGATATTGGTCTGCCATATTGGATGTGATCCAACTGTCAGTTGCTGAGGGAAAATGTTTTTGTTCCCAAGTGGATGGCATTGGTTCTTGGAGGTTTCTGGCTCTCACTAGGTGAAATTGGTAGCTAAGAAGGCTGGGAATACTGATTTTTCCCTCACGACCAGTGATTACCAGATAGTCATGGACCAATCACCAAGTCTGTATTGGGTGTTATTTACTTACCCTTACCCTATATTATCACAATGATTGTCACAAGTAAAGCAATATATCTCTCTTAATCATGTTTGAGGTTCCAGCAGCAGTTTCAGATAGATGGCCTTTTCCTTTTCCACAGCACCTTTAATGTCTTTTGCTTCACCACTTATCCAAATCTTGTCATGTATGACGAATTAAACATTTAAGATCTAGGGCAAACAAATCTTTGCAGTTTTGCAGGTTTAAACAAGCAAGCTACACACAGAGCGCTTATCTCCACCAAGGTCAGTTTCAAAGAAAATGTTCTGCATTTGTACCAAAACTGAACAGCCTCCATCTTTGCTCATGTTCCACCTCTCCATCAGGTTTCATCAAATTCGGCTTGTGTAATCCTGCTGACACACACAGAAGCCACAGACAACATCTGCATCAACAGACAATAAAAACGAGTTATAGTGAAGAACCAGACAAAGTATAAATCACATCAGTGAAATGGTTATTGATGAAATGATTAAGCATTTGCAAGTTCACCTTCATAATTGGGAAGATGTATTTGTAACAATTGTAAAAATGATTACTTTTAGTTTTCATTCAGTAGATAAATCATACATCCTCTAAAGTGCCAGAAATAGTGATAAAAAGCCAGACGTGACGTTATTAGAAGTCTTATTTGATCTGATAAATAGATCAAAACTAAAAGATATTTATTCGCAATCACATCTGCAGAGCTTAATCCAAATGAGCGATTAGATGATGACGTGATTTGCTGCCTTTTAAAAACTGAAAAGCCTTTTGAGCAATGTGTGAGAGACCTAAACTGAAGCATTAATAAAAAGGCTTAATTTCTCCTGAAAGTGATTTTTCTGGATGGTTGAAGCAATATTTTAACAAGTTTTGTGTTTTTCTCATTTAAAATTTAGAAGCCATGATAATGGAGAACGGTGACTAATGTATTTTGTGCAGAAATGGTTCATGATGGTGTCACCTGTCATTTTTCCATGCTGCCATGTTGAGATGACATAAGTCCCAAGCAGATGCTGTCAGACCAGGTTTCCCAACAATAATCCATATTGAATATACTTTGATTCTGTAAATGCATGATAAATAAAGTTATGTGCAATGCCTTGAAAACATACAAATGGTATACTTGTGACAGTTAGAAAGGTCAGTGTGTCAGTGGCCTCAATGGAGTTACTTTTGTGATGTATAGATTTCAGCAGTATAGTGTAGAAAGTTGTGCACTTACCAAGAAATAACATTTGCTTCATATGCTGCACTTTGCAGATATTTACAATTTATTCTTAATGCACAAAACACCCAAGTTATTCCACAATGCGTGCCTGACAGACAGCTAGACACTCTAATGACATATCCCCTTCCAGCTAGCTCTCATGCTACATAGCTAAGATGACACGATGTGTTCCCTCAACTTTCTGGCTGTTATTATGGTTAGACATATATGAAACACTCCAAACAGCAAGTTTTAGTACAAAATGTAATGTGTGATGGTAGATTTCAGTGCTGGTTCATTCCCAGTGACAGCTAGCTAGCAGCTCTTTAGCAGGTATTACTTGATATAGCATTGTTTGTTGTTTAAGCAGGTAAAAACGTTAAGTGTAAGAAGTATAAGCAGACTATTGTAAATATCAGCAAAATACGGCAGCTAGCATGACAAGCGCATTAAAATGTTCAATCACCAGTTTGGGTTGGTGCACAACTTGACAAAGCACTGTAGTGCCGATCCAAGCTGTAGAAATGCAATAGCTGTAAGTCACATGAAATGTTTTGGTAATATAAATAGGATTTTTTTATTCTTAGAACCAGTCTGCGATCGAAATCTCCCAACTAGAATTCCAAGAAAGTAAGTCCATGTAAGCATGTAGTAATGTTGATAGGGGTTATGGCAATCAAGCCATGTGATAACCATAGTTGCCTCAACTTGTAACAGAGAGGCAAGATAAGAATGCAGACAGAGGCGCATACTCAATTCTTCTGTCTGAAAACAGACGTGATGTTTAGTCTGGAGGACAGGAGGAGGGAAACAGATAAACCAAAGAGGCAGACAGTGAAGAGTACTGAGCAGACTAGAGAGACAGCGGAGAGAGAAGTTAGCAAGAAGAAAATGTCAAAACTTTGGAAAAAGCAAATACGGTGTCTGTAAAAGAAAACGACAGAGGAAGTGAAGGAGAAATAAGAGGAAAAAAGAACGGAACAAAAGACATTCTGGTGAATTTTAGATTGCGTAGGAGTTGACAGACTGAAACTAACGATGCGTTGGCTTTTATTAAAAAACCAAAAACAATATCACATTTAAGCTTGTTCAGCTTTACTGGGCAGTAAGCACCGGAGTGTGACAGGAAAGATGAAAAGCACAGTAGAACAAAGTAAAAGATAATCCCCGTTATGCACTTGATGCGGTGATCAAAGGATGACATGATAGAAAAAGGAGGGGTTCCCTAAATTTTTTACCTCTGAAGATCTTAAAAATAGATCTGAAGAAGAAAGCACAGATTTCATAGCAGACACCTGACATATCTGTTGCTGCATATATTAAGGCTGCCTGGTTCAGTTCACCTCTAAAAAAAACTAAAAAAACCCCATCTTTAGTCATTTCACTTGAGCGGTATAAATCAGAAAGTTTCAGCTTTATCTGTCCAAGTTTTTATATCTCTTTCTGAGATTTATAAAAGACGTTAACATGGTTGTGTTAATTTTGCATTAACCAACACAAATGGTGCATCTAACTAGCAGATAATTAAAATAGTATTTCTTATAGACACTTTGAGACGACCACTGGAAATGAAATTAAGTGAAAAGCAGCTCTCCTAGCTGAGTTCTAAAGACATAATGCATCTCAAACCAATTTGGCATCCCATACTGTGTACCTTCAAAGCTGGATTTGAAGCATTTAAACACTTTTAAGTCACTGAATTTAGATAAAAGCATTCATCTGAGATTTGTGAAAGAGCTGCAGATCCTCTGAGTCACCTCAGATTATCATTTATCTGTCTCGCTTCCTCTCATACGCATCCTTCCTTTGTCTCACAAGTTGTAATTGTAGGGTTTTGTGTACCTGTGCAGTCACACACACACATATGCAAAAACACATCTGTTCTGAGCAGCAGATATTGATAGTCAAAGCACATGACATCAGCATTACTCACAGACTAGCCGTGTGTATGTGGAGAGGGGGAGTGAAGTCATCGCTGGTATCAGCTTGTAAGAATCATTTCCTACCAGTAGCTCAGTTTCGCTATTCATTTGTTACTACATGTCTGGCTGCCTTAACATCAACACGTCCTCAGTCTGACTCTATAGCTGACATAAATGTTATCAATAGTGTGTGTCGAAGTATGTGTGAGTTCAGCTGGAGGGTAGGAGTGTGGGTTTTTTGGTTAACGAATTTGAGAAAAACAGTCATAGAGTTCCTGAGTGGAGAGGAGGATGACGCCAACGTTGGCAGGAGGAAGGACACAATGTGACCACGCATCATGTTCAGTCACAAGGTTGATCCTTGCAACAACCCTTATTTGATCACATTGTACTTTAACCTCTTAGCATCCACCAGATCGCCAGTGAACCTTTTAGTGTTAGGGTTAAATTCCCAACAACGCTTCATAAGGAAATGTTGTTCATCTGGTCGGAGATAAGAGGAGTTGAAATGCATGAAAGACAGTCAATTTCCAAGATGACATCTTCTGCTTTTTGAAACTATGCTTGTTTAGCATGTTGCTAAAATGCAAGCTAATGTGGTTTGCTGGTGACTTCTTGGCTGTTAACAGGTTCATTGAAGACAGTTCTTGATTTTTTGTTCTTGCATTTAGCAGTGAATTACCTCTACTAAATCTGGTAATGAAACAATGACAACTTGTAATACTAACAGGCTTTAGCTTTCAATATTTGTTCCCTCTACTAACTGTAAGGGTGGCAACATAAGTAATATACAATCTGAAAATCATCAAGACATATTTGCTCCTTTATTTACAGTTATAAATGTCTACACACTAGATCAGACTCTGAACAATATGATTTATAAGCCCACTATACCCATTTTCAGCTCCATATTTTTAATATAATATTCTTTTCAATCCAGTTCAATTTTATTTATGTAGCATTAAATCACAACAACAGCTGCCCTTAGGTGCTTGAAATTGAAAGGATAGCAGAGAGAAACCCCAGAACAATCAGACGTCCCCGTATGAGCAAACACTTGGCGACAGTGAGAAGAAGAAACTCCCTTTTAACAGGAAGAACCAGGCTCAGGGAAGAGCAGCCATCTGCTGTGACTGGTTGGAGGAGACGGCAGGGAGGGAGATAGATGAATAGATTTTCTAAACAAATGAGATTATCATTCTTGGTTTTAGCTTTTTCCCTTTTCTTTAAGCTGACTCTCTGATTGCCCAATCGTATATGAAAGATATGGCCAGCAGGTGAATGGGATTTCAATGTATATGACATTTTCACTTTCAGTGACATCATACAGAGCCATGAGTGGAAGAAATAACTGAAACAGGGTGTTTTAACTTTTGCTGACAGGGATTCCTTGAACAGTTTAATTGAAAATGCTTGTAACAGAGTTGTATGGCAGAAAACAAGGAGCCTAATAGGTCCACTTAAATAAAACATTAGTCCAGAGAATTTCACATTAAAATGATACGGAAGAGGGAGATAATTTCACTAGACTAGCCTAACTATTTAATTGATTTACACTTTCCTGCATTTTAAACAACATATTTTTTCTTAAGGAATTAAATATATGAAGTTTGTGTTGTAAACCAGTAAAAGTGATGACTCTGATTAACCTTAACCACAACCAAAAGAATCCAGTTTTCACTCGTAATTCTGTGACAAGAACATTACTCTCTCCTGATCTTAGTTTGGATAATTGCACCTACTTGCACCAAATTCAACAAGAATACATGTAAGTTTTATGTATAGCGTGACAATCTCACATCTAAAATTCATCCCGTCGTTCTGTCGCTATCATGTGTCACGCTGTTAAAATGAAAATCCCTCCCACATCCTGTTTGGGCTGCAGCTTCCATGTGGCCCAAGACATGATGTGCATTAAAAAACAGGAAAAAAAGCTTCACTTTTTTTCTCCCATTTCTGCTTTTGACAGATTATTTTTGGCACGAAAGTACATCCTGAGGCAACCTGCATGGAAATCTGTCTTTGATTGTTTTACTGTAAACTGTGGTAGCAACACAGGAATGACGCATAACGCTCCTTTTGACATATCTGTCACCTTTATATTGGCACATTGTTTGGGGGCTGTTGACTGATTATTTCTTCAGAATAATTAAACAGTGTATTATTTCAGGGAAAGGGTTTCAGCAAAGTGCTGAAAATAGAGTTAAATTCTTTCTTCCTTTCTCACTCACTCAGTGAATCATGGAAATTAAATGACTGAGTCTGTTCTGGCTGGCCTCCTAGACTTATTATGTAAACCGCTCTGTCTGGCTGTCTCAGTCCTCTGTGTGAGTGTGCATGTGTGCGCACGCGTTCACATGTGTTAGTCTGCGTTTGTCTGTTAATTTCCTCCCTGTGTGACAGTGTATTTCTGTGTGAGCAGTCAGTTGAGGGGGGATTGAGAAAGAAAAAACAATATAAACAATAATGTTCCTTATTGGACTTTTCTCGCAGCTAAAGAAGATGGGTTGGCGTGGATCAAATTCTGCCTTTTGTGTTTCATTTTTCTGTGACTGACAGCTGGCATCGTCCCAGAAACAGAATCGCTTTAATCCCGTGTACGATATACAGATAGTAATTTGTCTTCAAAAGAATTACCACAAAAAGTTGGCACATCTGCTTCCCCTTTGTTCAGTTTCCGATAACGCACGACTCCTGAGTAACTGGGTTCAGTGTCTTGCTTAAGGGCACAAAGAATAGCATTTCCTATTTACTGCGAATTGGTGAGAAATTGCCTCTTTCCAACGTTTCTCACCTCCTTGCTTGTTTCATCCTTGATTTTTCCATTTCACCTCCTGTCTTGTATTCAATTTCATGCATTTTTTAAAATTCTAGTGGCGGATATGTCAAATTGATTCATTTTCATTAGTGGTTTTTAACAGAGATCAACCATATTTGTATATTTAATATTTATGATATTTAATCATTTGAGGAATAGCCGATGCCCTTTATCAGTTTCTTTTTTGTATTGTTTTTTATTGTTGTTTTTTTTTTAAATTTAGTTCCTTTTTTGTTCCCTAGAAGCAGAAAAAGTCTTTTTCATTTTAAAATTTTTCAGGTTTCCATCACATTATCCTTGAAAATTCAGTCAGAGCAAAATGTATGTGACCCAACAACAATATCAGTTACTGACAAAGTTAAATGAGGGTTTTCAGAGATGTTAGAGAGACGCATTGCTCTCAATGAAGTATGGACTGAAATCTATGGGAGGTAAATGGACTGGTGTTTTTATAGTGCTTGCCTACTCTTGCTGAGCACTCAAAGCCCTAAAACACTACAAACCACATTTACCCATTCAAACATCATTCATTTCTATCACTTTAAACACTTACCTATCACACTCACACCATCAATGGATGCATCAGGGGCAATTTGGGGCTTAGTATCTTACCCAAGGACTTGAGGAGATGGTGATCAAACCACTGACCCTTATATTAGTAGACTACTTGCTCTACCTCCCGAGCTGCAACTATATAGGTATCAGGCAGCTTTAACCTCCAGTCAGTTATACTTTGACAGTCTTTTCACAGTAGATATATATATACTTATATTTTGCAAAGTCAATACTAATACCGAGCCTTTTGTAATTTAAAAACCTGCATAAGTAGAGGTTCCTTAGTTGGTGATGGTTCTTTGAAGAACCAGAGAACGTTTAAAAAATTTGAAACAAGTTTTCCAAGAGAAGATAGCGAGAGTTGCCACTAGAAGATGAGTATCAGCCTGCATACTTAATTTCTAATGCAAGAAACGTCCAAATGTGCCTTTTTTTTCCATAGTGGGTGAAAGACCGAAAGTTGAGGCACACAACAATGTGTGCTGCTGGTAAAGTTTCTGGGCAGCCTTTCCTCATAACACCCATCCCTCAAGAGTCTCTCCATCTAAAGCAATGCATTATCGGGGGCTGTAACATCTTTTTACTGAATTTTAAATGTGAAAATGTGATGCTGTAATCTTATTATAATGCATATATGTGCGCCCTGTCTTCTCTTTAATGGGTGAAGCAGTCTGAATAAAACATTCAAAAACTGTAAAATAATTTGGTTTATATGTTGGTTGGTTTATATCATATATTTTATGTTTATTTCAGCATCTCCTTGTGGGAACGTTGTTATGGTCTCTGTTTCCGTTTGTTTCACGTCACGTTAAACATATATATCATCCGTAGGTAAATTAAGAGTCACCAAAAAAAAAGCTTTTGCTTGCGTAGGGTCGAGGATGTATATATGCATATACACACAAATAAATATGTTTAAAGTAAACATAGTCAGGTTTTACTTTTAAATAATTTTTCTTTTCTTAAAAATTGAATTTTGACTAAGTAGACAAAAAACATTATTAATTCAACAATTACTGGATTAAATAACACACAGTTGCAGATTTAAAGTGTTTTTTTCCTTCATTCTTTGTTTAAATCCTTTCGTTCCTTTTTATTCAGCCTCTCAGCTGTTCATTGTTTCTCGGTCTAGACACCAACAACACACACACAGCTCGAAAAAGTCATCAGCATGTTCTCATCATGCATATATGTAGATGCATGCAGTGTGTGTGTGTGTCTAGGGGTTCTGGGTCAGCAACACTTTGGGGAGTTTGTGTTTGTGTGAGTGTGTGCTTTTTGCATATTATCTGCATACCAGTCAGCATTCAGCTGAGCCTCTTGTAGGCTGTTGGACCCATATTGTCCCATTAATTAGTCTGAAGTCAGAGCCAGCCCTATATGTCTGTCTCTCAGTGTGAATAAATCCATACAGAGACTGTCTGAGGTCCAAGAGGCTGGCTCTATAAATAAAGGCAATGACTGTCTGCCTGCTGTAGGCATAGACTCGCACACAGTAATGTGGAAAAGATTGTCTCTTGTTTTTCGTTAATTACGCTGAGGACGAAAAATAAACCTTTATGACTGTCTGGTCTAAATACTTCAATTGTTGTGTGTCAGTGTAGTTTAAAAAAAAGACTGTTTTCTTATTAATTAGTCTGGGACAGAGGAAGTTGCTAACGTTAATGTCTGATTACGTGTTGAGAAGAAATTAAAGTGTCCCTTGGCTTTTGTTAATTGGTCTGAGTCATAATTTGTCTGTCTGGTCTTTTAAGAGCGTGGTGTCACCTGCTAATGTGGAACAGGTCATGAACGCAGGCTTGTCTGCTGAAAAGAAAATTTAAATTATTATTATTTTATATCTTTAAGAGTTTGTGTTTTTGTCACCTCTGTACGCATATGATTGGATGTCTACATGGAATTTAAACGTGATGTCATGTAGAGACTATTCTGAGTGACACGTCAGTAGTTTCATAAGTAAATTGGTGAATCGTTTTCCTTTGTTTTCTCAATTACAAAGTTTCTCCAATTGAATCTGTTCATACTTAAGATCAATGTTTATTTAGTCATTTAGAATCGCACCCCTATGGCATTAATATGGAATCTCTGGTGTTAAATGAATTAGAGTGATACTCAGAATGAAAGTCATCAAAACTGTAGTTTATGAGTCATCTTGTTTAATTAACATTTAGCAATATTTTTGCCTTAAAAGGTTAGTAACTCTCCTGATGGACCATCGGCTTTTTCACATTAACCTAACTTGAAGAAACATGAAAGTAGTTGAGTGATTTCAGACGTTGTGGGAAGAAATATCAAGATTATGTTTAAGTTATGTCAAAGGCCTCCATGAGTAATTCAGTTTGCAGATTTTCATTAGACATTCGGATATTCAGATGTATGCAAATGTTTGCTGTGTCAATGGTGGCATTTTTGCATTTGAAACCAATGTCGTGCTGCATCTGCTGGGAGGCAGTGGGTGAAGTGAAACAGTCTGAGTATCTTTAAGGGTAAAGGTCAAGGGTCAGGTCAGGAGAAGGCAGGGAGGAGGAGGGGTGAAAGGTTCATTGTCACAGCGGAGGGGGTTGGTTTTGGTTGTTTGTGTGCCTTCTCCCATAATATTTCTCCTCACTAACTATATTATGTTAATGAATTCAGTTTTATGTTCCTTGTTTGTTTTTTTTAAGTGCAGATATATTTATGAGACCTTTGATGACTGATTGATTTGTTTCTGTCCACCTGCTGACAAAGCTACCAGTAAATATAACAACTGGACATATTGATGCTGACTGCAGGAAGCCACAGATCAATATAGATAGCCAAGTCTCAGCACAGGGTTGGAGCAGGCTCCAAAAATGAAAAATCTGCATGCTGAAATCAAAAAATTAGAACAAACGAGCGTTTTAAACACACATTTTTTTGACGTCCTTGTCTAAGAAAATATTTGAAACTGCAGTGCTCAATGAAATTATTGCTTAAAATTTAAGGTTAGAAGTCTAAACCATGAGTGTCAAATTCCCAGCCAGCCAGAAGATCCAAAACAACCCACTGGATGGTTTTTCAATGTCTGAAAATTTCAGTGAAGCAGGTCTTAACTTTTGAACTTTTCTCTGGGTTTTTGAAAAAGGAAGCACTGTGCTGACAGTGTCTAAGAATGAATCATGTCGTGAAAGTCTTTCATACTGTATCATTCAAGCCAGATGTCTGAATCATCACCAGTTTTACAGCCTTCTTACTGACAAAGACCTTACGTGTGGCCTGCCCTACCACACCAAAGCAAAGTTGTTAAGCCAGGTAGGCAAAGTGTTTATTTGATTTATGACAGTAGCCTTTGTGGTGACAGTAGCCTGAGTGAATATGGAAGACGGACACATATTATTGAGATTCCACATACTTTTCTGAAGACATCTCAGACTTGAAATGAATGGCTCATATGAAGTCAGAGTGTCTTCTAAAACAAATGGAAAAATTTAGACAGTGTTTTTTTCATTGCTATTTTTCCTTGATTCACTGATCTAGCCCACTTGAGATTAAATTGGGCTGTATGTGGTTCATGAAAGAGTCAAGACTAAACTTGGATGATTGTCAACTACTGGAGAGCATCTTACAAAAAAGACAAAAGCATAGATGATTTTCACCAAATGTGAAAAAAGAATTTGAGTTACGTAAGTCACCACATACGTATTTTGGCCTTTTGTGTGGATATACCTTACATTATGTTCGGAAGCAATCCGTGATGTAGATTTCACACAAAGACGTTTTGTGCGACATTTACGATGATTTGTCAACCAATCAGCTGCCCTCACTGCTAGACAGAGTCTAGACAATGGACACTTCAGTGTACAAAGCACACACATACACTCCCATTCCCCCCACCCACGCGACACAGACGCTCATGACCGTGGGCTTGACCCCTGTGCGCACACACACTCAGACTTCCAGAGAGAACGCGTCTGCCTCCTTTGCCCTCTGGCTCACAGGAAACAGCTGGGACCACGTCATTTGCATCCTCAAACACACACACACACACACACACAGAATGCCACCGTGACTCCTCCTAGCTGTTTATATTGCTAATAATTATCATTACATATTCAACCATTCAAACACATAGACACAAACCAAGCTCCACCTAAACGCCAAGTAACCCCCTCACTCTCTGACTGTCACAAACGCACATACATTTACACACGTACACACTGAGTGGATTTCAGTGTGTCTAGACAGAGCAGCAGGCTAGAAAAGCACACAGACAGCCCCTGTACTCCGCTTCAGATGCACATTAAGGATGTGATTCTAATGGTTTTAGGGCTAAAAGGTGAGAAAATAAAAGCCCACATGCACATCAAAACAAAGTTATATTACAATCATGCTCTTGCACTGTGGCCAAGTCTACATCCCCACTAAGCTGGCTCAGTCGGAAAACACATCTTTTCCTTTCCACTGTGGCCTTTTGTTCACATTCGATGGTGTTTTTCAAAGCCCAAAGCAGATCTCCTGGTCTACAGAGCAGCTAAACATGTAAATGTTGGCCTCAGATTTTTGATCATTGGAAAAATCGAAAAGTTGATCATGGGGAAAAGTATGCAACCTAAGCCTGCTTATGGTGGAATCTATTCGCTTTTTTAGAAAGGGGTTATAAGGAGTAAGGGGTTTACCTTTAAACTAATGTGCTCTGAGAATAGAATAGAACTAAACTTACTGTTGGTCAAACAAACAAGCAGCCTCAGTGCTCTTCAGTCAGTTTTTTATAGCTATGTCTGCACTACTACAGACTGCAGAAAGAAAAAGAGCTTTAAATGGCTGGAGACTTCACAGAGTGCATTTCAATGCATTTAAATATTTAATGTTTAAACTGTAAAAAAACAAGCAGAGGAAAAAGTGAATTTCGAACAAAAACATATCCCCAAATAAATAATGATGCAAATAACGGTGCAATGGTTTGCTAACATCCTATGATCAAGGGTGTGTTCAGGGGGTCACATAGGGTGGCACTGGCCCATCTCAAAAATTTCACCACTTTGCAAAAGAGTTCAATGTAAAACAAATTTCAGGCTCCTTTGCAGCACTAATTTTCACTTAATGCTGTTTGTATAAGGGCGCGCAGACCTGCACATTAACATGAAGACTCTGCCTAATGTTTCTCCAAATTTCTGCTCAGTGTTTATTTCTGATAAAATATTATGATAATGGCATTGCATTATATAGATTCTTCAAAACTATATAAGATGAAAACGCTGTAGGAGAATTTTTCAGCAGAAGAAGAAAGCTTTTTGAAATTTTATTTTTGGTCAGATTTAGCAAATATTTGACTGTTTCATGTTTCTGTATTTGCAGTTTTTATGTCTCGGCAACAATAAAGGTAATAATACTACTTCGAATGCTATCGAGATGAGCTGTTGAGATGGCTGTCGAGTTTTAAGACTTGCTTTTGGAAGGACTTAGATAGTTCTGCTGCCCACAAGTGGCAGAAAAATCTGTGAACGGAGCTTCCAGCATCTGTGGTGTCTCAGCCTGACAGCTGTTTTTGTTTTACGTAAACATACCAAATTTTAGTCCATTAAAGTCTTTGTGACGGCCTTGATTGTGCTCTTCATGTAAGCATGGGGACCACAAGACTTGATGATGATGGGTAGGAATGAGAAAACAGGAAATTTAAAAGAAAACAACATGTTGCCTTCATCGGATGTACATGTCTGATGAAGGTTTGTTCTTTTTACTATTTTTAGCCATGACTCAGTGTCCAGCCGCTCCATGGCATCAGACTTAAATTTGTATTTGGCTACCCCACACAAAGTCCACAAGACCTTTTGGAGTCAGTTGAAGTGAAAATTCAACTTGAAAGGTTTAAGGAACTTCTTAGAAGTTGTTTTTTTGTTTGTCTCCTAAATGCACCACAGTATGGAAGGAGTCTTCTTACAGGAGACAAACTTTGAAATAGCTAGTTTCTTTAAAAAAGACAAACAATTCCCATCACACCTGCACTGACAGATTCTTGGCTACATCAGAAACACGATCGCTGCTCACATTGTGTCCACTAGCTTCCCACACCTTCCTCAGTGAGGAGACGGTAGACTTTGCCAGCTGGCATGCACAGCTTAATGTGAGGCCCATATCATTTTGTGCTCTGGAGGCATGGAGCCAGTTTCCCAGCTTGTTTGCCATCCATCCATTAAGCTTTCACAACACACACCCTCTTATGGTAAACATTTCTGACCCTGATGATACGGAGAAACATCAACAGCATTAAAACACTGTCGGCTGTAAGTACAGGGAAAATATCATTGCTCTCTCGCAGACAGATTTCCACGTGTATGTTGGGTTTTTGCCAGATGTCTTTTGCAATAAACGTTAGAGTTCTACATGTCTACCACAAAATATTCAGACGGTAAAATATTTTCACCCTTTATTCCCCCCCACCCCCCGCTCCTGCTCATTCTTTCCTTTTTATACTTTCCATGCAGTTCTTTGTTTCAGCTTTGTTGCAGTCATGCTGTTTGGGTTTCTGCAGAAAATTGTTTTGTCTAAACTAGAGGTTATCTCATCTCTAGCACACAGACACATACACACACGCAAAGGCACAAAAGCAAAGGCGTGTTGATTCATGTGGAGGATAAAGAAAGGACATGAGCTGATTAGAGGTGAGTCTTTAAGAAAGAAAGTGCCCTCTCAGAGCCAGGTGTTTTTGAACGTTTTAGCCACCGGGCTCTGAGAGTGCACTTTCTTTCTTAAAGACTCACCTCTAATCAGCTCTCGTGAGGCAGGTGAGGCTTCGGTTTCTTGCTCAACGGCACCTGAATAATAAAGGAAGCATTCAGGTGTTCACTTGTTGCTATTGTTGGATTGCAGTTTATAAAGAGAGTGAGGGTGGCGGTGTTGGTCAAGGGAGGGTAAGAATGTGTTTAGTCATCAAATGGTTCAGTATTTCCTTAATGGAGCATGTTAATGTAAACAGAGATCATCAAATGTAGCATTTACATTATTATTCCACCATCATCATAGGTATTGGCATCTGTTACAATTCTTCAATGAAATAAAAGGAGCGACTGCCTGGGAGGGGAATTGCTACTAACTTAAGAAAATTAGCAAAATGTGTGTTAGGATAGGCTTTCTGGTTTTTAATACAACCACAAATAGTCTGGTTGCACTTCAAAACCACAAAAAAGTCTTAGAAGATACTAAGGAAAATAGTACAACTTTTCCAAATGACTTATTCTTGAAGCATAGATCGTGAAACCTTAAACTTCAACAGGTTGCTGCTTGTGAAATGACAGCGTTTGCTTATTATGTTTTTTAAATTCTAAAAGCAAACCAAATATGTTTGGAATTTGGACTTCGTCGCTATGATCCTGAGCAGATAAATGAGTAAAGCGCCAAATCACAACAACAGTCGCCTCAAGGCGCTTTTTATTGTAAGGTAGACCCTACAATAGTAAAATTGTTCATTATTGAGAAAAAAATATATAATGAAAGTTAGAATTAAGAGCCTTCTGAGCAAACCTACTCCTTATTTCGAGTCTTTGTTTGGCCTCCACCTCTTCAGCTGTTAGTGTGTAACTTGTAACTGCGTAACAGGTGTGTCGTTTTTAAAAGAGATTAATTATGAACACAGCTTCCTAGCAAGTCTTTAAAAGAAAGAGCTGTAAAATTTGTGAATTCATCAATACAAGTGATCTATTTTAGATTATGTTTAGTCATCCAATTCATCACTGATATCAAAATATTTAATAGTAGAGCTTTTAGTGGGGATTGGTACTTGAATCACATGGCATCCAGTCTGAGCACAACAGATTTTCGTGCACAGTAAATCATTAACATCGTTCTCAGTGTTTGCTTGTGTTCCGCACACACTCACTGTAGCCGCAGACAGAAGTGCTTTTAATTCATTAACCATTGTTTATTAATGTGGAATTGATTCTCCCATGCAGACACACAAAAACGCACACAGGGTCAGACAGACATTGTTTTGTCTAGCCAGGTGTGTGTGTGCGCGTGTGTGTGTGTGTGCATGAAAGGACTGGCTGAGCGAGTTTTGATTTGGCAGCTGGAGACGAATGCCTGGCTCACACACACACACACACATACATATATTTGCCTCGTTTTGCAGGCTTGATCGCAAACTCATTACCTCTATAACTGCTTTTAGCTTATCTTAGGCACACACACCTGCAGAACACAACAGGTTTGTCCTTGAATATTTATTACACTAAATTCATACCTCCTTAGTGACCCTTTATCACTGAAACACCACTAATTTTTCTCAGTATTATTTCTTTTATATTCTTCTAAATGCATAAAAATTCACTATTAGTGGGCTATTGTGATACATTTAATGCTATGAGTCATTTTTAACAAGTTTTTGGAGCATGGCTTAAAACAGTTCTCTATTGAGGATACGCAAGTAAAATAATTTATAACTGTTTTGTCAGATAAAAGCAAACTTTTGGTTTCTTTCAGCTTTTGGACGTAGCTCAAAATGTCTTAGATGTTAGAAACCCATTTAGTGACTTAGCACACTTACAAATTCTTGCTCACTAAAGTGACCGACTAAGATTAAACTAATAGTAGCTGGAAAAAATCAGTAACATCTCATCAAAATTTAAAAAAAAAATCAGCCCAATTTCCCCAATCCATGTATACAGGATGCATCTTAATACTACTTAGAGTAGAGAGTTGGGTGTTCGTCTTGTAATTGGAAGGTTGCCGGTTCCAGACCCGGCTCGGACAGTCTCGGTCGTTGTGTCCTTGGGCAAGACACTTCACCTGCCGCCTACTGGTGTTGGCCAGAAGGGCCGATGGCGCGATATGGCAGCCTTGCTTCTGTCAGTCTGCCCCAGGACAGCTGTGGCTACAACTGTAGCTGCCTCCACCAGTGTGTGAATGTGAGAGTGAATGAATAGTGGAATTGTAAAGTGCTTTGAGGGGTCCCGAAAAACGCTATATAAATGCAATCTATTATTATTACTTAATGCATTAAATCGTGACATTGAAATTCATTATTAACATTAATTTAAATCAAACAACAGGAAATTAATCAACGACTGTTTGGATAATTGAAGTCATTTCTGGCCAATAACATGAAACATTTGACAGATCTGTGCCAGTTTTTACATTAACGGAATTTCTTTATTCTTCAAACTGTTAATCAGACACCGCTAGACATTTGACAATGCTGTCTGGAGTCTAGGAAAATGTGACAGCGATTCTTTTTCTAATGTTTTATAGAACAAATATTTGGTTAATAAGCAGAAATAATCTCAGAAGAGTCATTAGCTGGAGCTATGAAAGAAATATCGTGCACTGGCACATTTATCATATTGAATCACGTCCTCTTGTGATAAGTTATCAACACACTGGTGCCAAATACTTAACATTTTTATTAAAGCATTCAGGAGATCTAAACGGGCTACCCTGCCAGTCTTAGGTCACTTAAAGACTCCTTATGGTGGAGCGTATAAAATGAATGAGGGTAAAGTGAAGAGAGGGGTGTCACTGTACTGTGATGTGTTACTGTAAACAACCTAATGTAATAATATCATATTGAAAACTGATCCTTGGCTCTCAGCCCCTAGTGTATGCCAGTTATAATATGCATGATATCCGTACTGTTCTTTTATGACAGAAATAATAATTGTGTATACTAAAATGAAATCGTGATTATTTAACTATTGGCTTTACAAACACACACATTCATTAACAGGGGACGTGGTGGGAACACTGGGTTATCATGTTGAAAGCTGGGCCCAGACTGTGGGTCCAAGTGAGGCCTGTGGCTCGGCACAGATGTGGAGAGTGAGGGAGAGCTGTCCTGACGTGAAGTGGGCCTGGCAAGAGACCATTAGCAATGTGGAGAAAAAGGCAACTGTAGGCAATCATTAATGATCCAACCATTAATGAGCCCTCTGCAGGTTTATCCATGCAAAGTGTGTTTCAACTTTTTAATTCCCACTAGAAAGATTTTGTTGATCAAAGGCTGATTTTCAGTTATTTGAAATAGAGTTGAACCAGTAACTGATTTTTTTAAAGAAGGTCAAAAAGTGCACAGCTACAAAGAAAAGAGGAGCGCTGAATTTTTAAAAAATGAATGAGGGACAATAATTATTTTATCCATGTAAGCTTGTAGATGTAGAATACAGAAAAGACTAGTCATGCACAAAAGTAAATGTAACAATATAACAGTAAAGGTTGGTGTAATTTTGCTGTAATAGTACTGCTAAAGGGCACTTTGGCAAAAATTTGCCACTGCTGACAGAAGGAATTGAACCAGTAACTTTGTTAGCTAACCTGATGACCTGTAAATGTGTGTCTGTGTGCGCGCAGCCACTGATTGCACGCTGCTAATGATTATTATTATGTCTAGTGTCACTTTGGATCAGGTCCATTATAAACACACACACGCGAATGTGACCTGCCCCGTGACTTTCTTGTCTCTTTCTCATTCAAATGAACACCGTGTGTGTTTGTGAACGAAGGTCTATCTGTGTGCGTGCGCGTCTGCGTGTGCGGGGGTGCGAGACGACAGGGGTAGTCTAGCTCCTTCTGGCTAGAATTATAATGAGCAACACACACATACACTCACGCGCGCACACACAAACACAGAGCCAGACAAGCAGCTGATAATGAGGTTTGATTTTCATATGTTTCAGACAGAATGCTCTGCAGGTCAGCTAGTACACAGAGGAGCAGTGTGTGTGTGTGTGTGTGTGTGTGTGTGTGTGTGTGTGTGTGTGTGTGTGTGTGTGTGTGAGAACACTGAGTGAAAGATTTCCGGTCTCCTTGTTGGATTTTACATACTGTCACTTTTTCCATTGTTAACATTGATGGCTTTGCGTGTCCAGTACAGTATGAGGTGTGTTGTTTGCGTTTGTCTGTGCCTTGTTTCCATTTCGCTGATGTTTCTGATGTCAGCACAGCAGGGATTCTATTTAATTTTTATTCATTTCCTTTATCATCCCACAGCTCAGCCAGACTCCTGCAAACCAGAAAAAACAAATATTCTTAAGACATGCAGAAACATAACTGTAACTGTGTGGTCAGGATAATGTCTTTTATACAGTTTTACATTTTTTACTGTAATAATTTTGGTGAAAACAGTGCAATTGCTATAACAGAATTAAAGATAAAAAATGAGTTATTTCTGTAAAACCTTTGGACAAACACAAGACAACTATAATAAATACCGCCCACATGCTGATGAGAGCTAGTCAAACAAACAGCATGGTTATATCTTTTTAATAGCAACTTCAAAACATGGCCAACTTCAGAAAACAGACATACGCATACATATCACAGAGAGTAAAACAAAGTCAAGCCAAAAAGCAAATTATTTACAATTACAAAAATGCATTAGTGGTATTGAAATTGCATTTTTTTAAAATAAAATGTAAGTAAGCTAATGTACAGTACTGTAGCTCAGTATATTCACCACCTGTCACGAAAGTAATTCTTCTTCCAGTATTTTTACAAGAAACCTCAAAAAGCTGTGAACTCGTAGAACTTTAATCAGCTGTGTTGCAATTGTTTTAGGTGAAAACAGCATAAAACATGAAAGCACCAAACTTACTGATTAGTGCGACCTGCTCAATGAGACGTTTCAGTACTATAGCTTTTAATGCTATCCAAACACATTTACTTTTTTCTAATAATAATCCTTATTATTATTATTCAGTTTTATTAAAGTTGTCATTGGTTCTTGTTAAAAAACAAAGACTTTTGTATTTTATCATTCGTATTTAAAAAAAACTGAGTCAAATGTGTTATTAGGGTGGACTCTGAAAGGTCATTAAAGTCTGAAGGTCAAAGTGTCAAAGGTCACAGCACCTGTATTGTATTGGTGAGAGCTGGCAGCATGCTTTATGTGTTTCATGGTCAGGATATTTAGTTTACTCAGAGTCAGTGACCTACTCTCTGCTAGAGTTAGCATAGCTAGCGTTCCAGATGGGACTTGCAATTTAACATGGGAGTTCCCTGGATTAACACTCTAAATTTAGACTAATGCTTCTCTGTCCTTCTTCCACTCCAGCACTCATCTATTCCATACACCCAGTTCTTACACCTATTACATATCCTCCAGTTCTACTTTATTTTGTCTTGTTGTAAAATGTCTGCACTGAACATTTAGATAAGGTGGTTACTTACGTGGTGAAATAATGCTCTTTATCACAATGGCAGTGATGGCTGTTTTGTTTTTTTCCCTTATCCATTTAGTTTTAAAATTTGATATATAGACTGTGATATCGGTATTTGTTTTATTATTATTATTACAGTACAGTGGTTTGACATAGTTAACCTCTGTACTGATTTGCATGCATTCATTTTTTTTGTTTTTACAGGGAAAGAATCTCCATTTGAGATGGATTCAGGTACATATGTCAGCACATTTTGCTTGCTGTTACCTCTAACTTCTTCCTGGGTTCAAACCCGGGCAGGGCCTTTCACTCATTTGCACCTTCTCTCCGTACTTGCACGTATTTCTCTGGGAGCTCCGGTTTCTTCCACCATCTAAAACAATGCCCTAGCCAGCAGGATCTGGTCCTCATTTGCAAAGTAGGCTTTGGGTAATGTAAAATTACACACTGTGCAAGTGGATCATGTAAAGTTACAGTTCTGGTTTTACATTTTGTCAGAGCAAAGACTAATGAAAGATGAGAATCAGAAATGGGATGACGGTTAGAGAAAGATGAGGAAGGATGATAACTTACCCCTTCAAACATGCACACACACACACACACACACACACACACACACACACATTTCTGTCTCTATTTTCCCACTGTTGAATCAAGCAGTGGGAGTTTTATGGACCAAAGTTCCCACACTTGTTGGCTGCACCATGACTATGACTTCCAAAGTCAATGGGAAGAGACAGTGTGTATCATTTTGTGTGTCTTTCTTGTATGTATGTGTGGGTGTTTGTGCAAACCTCCCTTACACACACACACACACACACACACACACACACACACACACACACACACACACACACACACACACACACACATACCACCACCCATTGCCCCCTATAGCCTTTCTCATGGAAATTGGCAGGCAAAATTGTGTGAACCTATGACCTATAACTCTGCCTCTCACACTCACACACATATAGGAGCTTGCACAAACACTCTCTCTCTCACACACACACACACATACACACACACACACACACACACACACACAGCTGTCTGTGCTATTTCTGACTACCCAGACTGTCGAGTCATCTGAGGACTGAGAAAGGGGGGAGGAATTAGCGAGCTCTTCTCTCTCTCTTCTTCCCTTTCTCCCTTTCTACTCTTTTCATCATTGATTTTTTTTTTTTACATTTTCTTTTCTGGTTGCCTTCCTTCCTCCCTTTTTAAGCTTTTCAACCTCATATTTTCCATCTCCTTTGCTAATATATTTCATGTCCTGCCTTCTTTTCTGCCTCCCTTCACATTCCCTGCTTTGCACTCTTCAACTTCTTCCCTTCCACTCCCTCCTTCCTTCCCACCATATTTTCTTCCTCCCTGTCTTCCTTTCTCCTACCACCCCTCCCTCAATTCTCCTGCCCTCCCCACTCTCTCTCTCTGTCTGCACTCTCAGAGCCATCTGACTCGGCAATGACCGCTTGTGACCTTTAGTTGAATGCAGGAGGAGGAGGAGGCAGATAGACTGAGAGCAGGCAGCGGATGACAAATGAGCTAATTGCTTTAGATTAACCATGGAGTGTCTGCCTGCCTGCCAGGCTTACGGCCTCCTCCTGTCTAGACAACACCACAGAGGGAGGGAAGCGATCAGCAATCTCTCTCATGCAACAATTCTGAGAAGTGAAAATGTTTCTTTAGCATTGCACAAGGAAAATTAAAGGAACTTCAAACGGCTATTTAGAATTGTTCTTCCTTGAAGATAAGGCACTGGGAAGACACAGGTCTGAACCTTGATCTTTCAAAAAGAAAATATGCTGAATTTTAGTGCAACACTGTAAATCCTGCATAATTCAACCTGACACCATTTTTTTTTTGTTTCAGTCCTGATAAACCAGAAAGCACCACAGACTTTCTGTTTAGTCTCTAAGCTGATGTAAGCTGTGCAATCAGACTCAGGATGAAATGAGAGATGTCAGGCTTTTATTTTGATGATCAGTTTTTACACAAACCATCTTTTTCTGAGATTATCTTTAATATGCTGCAAATTCTTTTTGGCATAATCAAATTCATAAAAACAAAAAATGAAATGTAACTCTCAACTGTTTTAAGTTCAGTCATAAAGTCAAACTTTGACTTCTTCAACTTTTCAGTTTTTTATCACTTTGAAAATATATGCACGTTTTAAAATCGTGCACTAATTTTCAGTGTCTGATCGCTACAATGTTGCAATGAAGCATAGCTAATAGGCCTAGAATAGCAAGACGTGCTGCTGCAGAAGCCTTGAGGCAAATAACAGCAAAACAACTAATGGAGATGAGTTGGAGATGCTTTTATTGCATTAAAATGATTAAAACAATTACACAATACAATTATATATTAGAAGGCATCTGTCATAGATTAAGGAAAGACGGCAGCTATGATAAACTCAAATGGCGTCATTAGAAAAAATATTCCTGCATAAAAGATAAGGGGTCATAAATGAATCCTTTCAGTTATTTTGGTTGCTTGTCTAATCTGGCTGAAGGTTAAGCACCTGCACTGATTCAATTAGTCAGTCAACTGAAGATAATTTGAACCTGGATGAGCCATTTAAGTCATTTTTAATCACCATCACACATGGGACAATTTTTTTAGTAAACTGCAGATTAGAACAAACAGGTGAGCTGAAAATATCGCCTTAACTATTCAAGGATTAAATAAAAATTATTTTGCACAATACAGTTGCACCCCAGATGGCTAATGAATTAGTAAGAGATTTTTTTAGACTCCATTTGTGTGAAATACAATGAAGGTTAGGGGTAGAGAAGTCGTCTTTTGGATCACAGTCCACTGTCCATTATTTAAAGACAAAAAATAAAAGAGTTTGATGAAGTCAACAAGGGTAGCAGTGTCTTTTGAAATTTATCTGGGGCAAAGGGATTTCTTTGACTTATAACCTTAGCAATTGTCAAAGCAGCGTGGGCTGAGGCTTAATAAACCCATGAATGCGGTTTTCTGTTTGCATTTGGCACAAATACTCGGCGGTGCACATTTTTGTCTGCCAGGAAGAAATCAAATACACTAAAGCTTGATCATTGTTTGCCTATTTGTTTTATATTTCTTTTCTTGTCTCTTTGAATGCACACATATGAGCATGTAGCTGAGATTTTGGAGCCTCTGCGGTTTGCACAAACCTGCTTTTTGTAGCATACCACAGACACAGTGTTATTATGTATCTTCGCTGGAGCATGTTTTAGCCTCAAGGATGTTTTTCAGTGGTGCATCTGCACAACACATTTGCTTTAAAAATAATTTTGGCATACCAAAAAGGCTTCTGCGATTGAAAGAGAAGAGAAATAAGGATGAAGAATAAGATGACAGAGAGAAAAGAGAAGAAGAGGGAATGGGGAAAATGAGGTGGAATGGCTGCGCATTTTAAATCTCCACAGGGTGGGGGAAAAACATGCCCTAAATTCTGCAAAAAATAAAATAAAATCTCTCTGCAAAATTATGCACCTTAAAATGAGCGGCATAAGTGGATTAAAACACAGTTAGCATGCAGAATGGAAGGAGTGAGCTAAACGCAGCATTATTGACACTGGAGAGAAAAGAGAGAATCAAAATAAGAGCAGAAAAGAAAGGGAAGGGAGGAGAGCTGCTGGCCGAGCTGCTGGCCTCGCAGTTTTGGGAGCTCTGTGTTCAAGGGAATTGACAGAGTATGTGTTTATAGCAATAGTAGGAATTTTTTATTGAATGATGACGCATCAATTTGCAAAAGCCGAAAGGAAACAGGATAACAAACATTAAAACGTCAGCGAAAGGCACTCCAGAGTGGCTCAAACTTGTGCCTGTAAATGCAGCTTTCAAACATTCGGTCCACGGGCCAGAACCCCTGGTGTGTCGATGCCAAAATATTACAAGGGTGTGGAAATATCTGGAAGCTTAAAAGTATTTTTTTTTTTATCTCTACAAGTTGTCTAAACTGTAAAAAAGTAAAAAAAAAACAAAAACAAATCTGTAGTTCCAAAATACTTGTAGATCTACTTTAATCTATCACTTATAGTCTGCTCTTCATGTGTTTTGTAAAGAATGGTTTAATAAATGTGGTTTTACTTATTTAGACTAAAAGCAACGGAGAAGGTGGACATGTTTACTTCTTATTATTAATATTGTTAATTTAATATGCATGGGTTTTGCTGTTGGGGCCCACTTTACATCAGATTTGGCTATATATGTACTTTTACCAAAATGAGTCAAACAAGCCTAGTGTCACTACAAAGCTATAAATATGTCAATAGAAGTGCTATAAATATAATATTAAGATGACCAGTTTTGAGATATCCAGTAGGAAGCAAACAACTAAATTAGCACATAAAAAAGGTGTGTAAGTGCCAGAATGCAACAGTATGGCTTTATGTGCTAAATCCACTTTTAATTTTTGAACAATGTTGCCATGAAATGTTCAAACCTCGGACAGAAAGGAGAAAAAAAAGGACTGAAAGGAAGGACGGAAAGATATCAAAGGGAGAAATTAAGGGACGTACTGTAGCAGACATGGGAGGAAAGGAACACAGACACCCACATGAGCAAACATAAACAGACTAAAATTATTATCTGTAAACAGTCACATTGCCTGTTAAAGCGAACTGTTGTTATTGTCAAAGGCAAAAAAGGAACAGAGAGGCACTTAAACATACAGCGATGCCAGTCTCGCCATCTGTGTGAAGCCACCCAGACTGTGTGTGTGTGTGTGTGTGTGCGCGTGTCTGTGGGCTCACTGCCTGCTGACAGCTTGTTCTTTCAGCTGGTGCTAAACTCCCACAACTTTTCTTTCCCTCCCTTTCCTTTCCCTTCGCAACATACCGTACACAGCACAGTGGCCTCTTTGGTAACTATAAACCTTCCAAGCCGTCTTTTCTGCATTCACAACGTCAACAGGAACTCTGACGTTATGTAACAGGGCTGCATGGTAGTGCAGTGGTTAGCAATGTCACCTCATACCAAGAACGATCCTGGGTTCGGACCAACCTGGCTTTCCGAGTTCACCCTGTGGATGTGTGGGTTACATCCAGGTGCTCTGGTTTCTGCCCAAAGAACTTAGAGACAGAGAGAAGATGCAGACGTGACAGTAGCTGATCTTCTGTGATGGACCGAAAAACCACGACTGTACATGTGGGTCCAATCCACTTGAATCCACTTATGTAATTAGGCCCCACAACCCCTGACATTGGCTGGTAATTTAAAAAAAAAAAATTATTATAACATTTTCCAAGTAATATGAGGGAAAAGGGGCTTCATTAGTGTGAGGTTAAATATTCTCATGGTTTGCCTTTTGCTTAGTTTTCTTAGCATTTTGGATAAAAGTGTTGTTTTGTGGGAGACAACATATTGGGCTTTGTCCTGGAGGGATGGTGTTGCCTTACAGCTAAATTTAGGTCTGGATATTTATGGACGGTGACACAATTTTCCATATTTTGCATCTGTACACCAGCAAAAATAGATTTGAGAGTCAAAGAGGGATGAATTACAACATTTGCAGGGAATCATTTCATACACGATCTCTTCATATAATATTTAAAAAGCTGCGCTCTTGTTCTTGACCCCTTCCCCACCATACCGTGCCATGACAGACCATACCAGACCACAACGATCCTTTCAGTGATGAAGCAGTCAGTACTAACTATTGTATTCTGCTTGTAAGAGTTTAATTGCCTCAGTGTTTGAATGTCCTAATGAGCAGAGAAGTTCAAACTTCAAACTCAACTCCCCCTCCCTTCTCCATGTCTCTCTCTCTATCTCATCATTATTCTCTCCATCCCACTGACCCATCTGTCTCCTCTCCCAGACGCTCCCACCACTCCCCCTCTTTTTCTCTCCCCTCTCCCTCTGTCTCTTTCTCTGCCTCCCCTCCTCCCTCACACTGACCCCTTTTGTTCACAGCTATTGGGTTTTGGTGGCGAGGGAGGGCAGAAGAAAGGGTCTGGTCAGCTGTTTCCTCGATATGTGCGCCTGTGTGTGTCTGGACAGTGTGGGAATGTGTGTGAGAAAAAGTTGCAGACAAAGCTTACTCCAGGCTCAGAGTGTGTGTGACGGCCGGTGAGGACACACATGGTGTTGGAGCATCCACGGGATATGAAGCTTGGAAAGTTTTGTTTTACTTTCTTTTATTTTTGTTGTTTTGGTTTAGCGTTGGTTTCTTCCTTTTCCCTCAGTAGCAGATCTTCGGGATCTGTCCTCTGGAAATCAACCTTTTTTTTTGTGAGGCTTGTTGAGTGACGAGACTATGCAACCTTCATCACAGAGTCACAACCATGACAACTGTGTTCAGACACAGTTGTGCGGTGAGTTTCTTATCTGAGATGAAAAGATGGATGTTATCAGATTCCTTTGTATGCACTAGAGTCTGATTTATTTTTAAGCAAGCACGCTTTAGTCTTTAAGTTCATTTTTCCTTTTAAATGCATGCGAATCAGCATATTTTCAGATAGTTGTAGATAGTTACATATGTATATATCTAAATTGTCAATTAAAGTTTTTCTTACATGTGGGAGTTTGCAGGTTTACTATGTGCGTCACTGCATATTAAAAATCTTGGAAATTTGGACAGTTGGTCAAGTGAAATGGCATTTAAATGCATCATCTCAGCCAACTTTGGGTTATCTTGTTGTGGAAATCCTTTTAATCCCAGGAAGTCTGCAGCTGCAAGTCTTACAGAAGTTTGTCCTAAGTGGTCTTCTGACCACGTTCCCTGAAGTTCTTTGGGGTCCTCTTGTGTATATAGACCAGCGGTCCCCAACCCATGGGCCTCGGACCAGTACCGGTCCGTGAGTCGTTTGGTGCCGGGCCGCGATAGTTGAGGCTCAGGTGTGAAATGTATGGTTTTCAGGGTTTTTTATCGGTTTTCAGCATTATTTTGTTATCGTTTTTATCGTTAACTCGGTTTTCCTGGGTCTTTTCAGGTGTGTTATGAATAAATCTTCTTTTTTTTCGGTACCGGTACTAGTTTCATTTTGTTGTATTTATCCGCCACACCTTAAGCCCGGTCCGTGAAAATAATGTCGGGCATAAACCGGTCCGTGGCGCAAAAAAGGTTGGGGACCGCTGATATAGACCATACGTGCTAAGCATAAGTGCCTAACAGAAGGGGAAGAATGATGCTTTTAATCATGGTTAAAATAAAATGTTCGATTTGTTTTGTTAAAAAACTGGTGCTTAGTTCCCAGAAACTAGTATATGTTTTAACTTTGGCTGTTCACTTCTATTGATTCTTTAAAACTCTGCTTCTCTATCAAACAGTTCTGCGCATCTCTGAAACTTTCTTTTTTTGCTTTAATATGTCAGTGTAGCCTGTGAGCTAATATAAATAAATGTGATAAAAAGTAATACGTGAATGAATCCAGCGATACAGGAGTCATCTGACTCTATACTTCTTCATCTTCTGTGATGGTTTACTGGTAAGAGGAACTCAAGACTGTGAGAACCGGTGTGGACTGTGAGAAAAACAGAATGCAGTGTGTGTGGGCAGGGGGTGTGCGGGGGAGGGTTGGTTTGTTGTCTGCTAGTTACTTTATGCTCTTGTGTCTGACTTGGCCCTGACCTCTGCCTGCTCCCTGTGAAAAAAACAAAACAAAAACAAAGTGTGAGAAAAAAGCCTCCGTTTCTGTGTGTGTGGATAATGGCAGTGCTGATGATGGGGGAGGTGGAGCAGGGTTAAGGGGTATTTAAAGCAGGCTGTCTCTCAACAAAGGTGGCCCTGTCTGTCAGCCTGGCCTCGGCTGGCTGTGTGTGTGTGTGTGTGTGTGTGTGTGTGTGTGTGTGTGTGTGTGTGTGTGTGTGTGTGTGTGTGTGTGTGAAACACCCTGACCTGACATGAAGACTATATCTTTCTCTGTTTTTTCTTCTAATAACATCAATTATACCAGCCTGCTTTAAATGTGTGTTTTTGTATTTGTTGAAGTCATTTTTAACCACGAATGTGATGAAGCACTCCAAGTAGTACTAAAAAACCAAAAAAGATGATGAACTCATATATTTTACACAGTAATTATTGGGTATATGTTGCAATACTGTTTTATGTACTTTAGCTCTCTCCATGTTGTTTGACCTCAACTACCAACATCCCCAATGATTAAATGGACAATACTATTTTTCAAATCCAGCCATGAGTTATTTTGTTATTATTATCATTAGTATTTCAGTTGAATAACTAAATCAGGATGTACAACAGTGTTTTGTTTCTGTGAAAGCCCTGAACTTTTGAAGTGTGTATTTTTTGTTGCTTGGAATGAAACTAGAGAGCCGTGATCTGTTATTGCCCTAAAACGTAATAAGAGGATGGTGATTATGTTATCTGAGGCAACTATACAGGGGATGAGGCCTTTGGCCATCTAAAAAGTCTCTGACAATGATTGAATTTTCCAATAAATAAATAAATAGAAATATTAGATCTTCAAATATAATGCAAAATAGGCAGATGTCATCATACACTTTTCATGTCCTTGCAAGGCCTGACCTAACGGTGTTAATGCGACTGTACCATCATCAGGGTTATTGTACGAAGAGCCACAGAGGACTGTTTTCTGCTTTCTTGAGACTCGTACTTATGTCAGTCTTTGTTTCTCTGTCACTGCAGCCCAGCTGGAGTTCGTCCAGATTCTGGTGATCGTAATAGTCATGATGGTGATGGTGGTGGTCATCACCTGTCTTCTCAACCACTACCGCCTATCAGCACGCTCCCTTCTCTCCAGGCACACCCCTACACGCAGGAGACACCTGCCACTGGCCAACGTAAGTCAGACTTATGCCAGGACTGCATGATGATGTGTTGCCCAAGCTATGCACTTACAGTAGCTCATTCATTATGTGTGCAAGACTTTTTATTCAGTTGGGTTTACATACATGTTGCTGCTAAAAAGGTAACACAGTTCTGACACACCGAGCAAAGAAGAGAAAATGTATTTTAAGGCCTGTAGTTCACTGTTTTCTTTCATTTCAAAGAAATTCATTTTATTCAACCTCAATACACCAAAATGTGCACTTGTATCCAGACTATAGAATAGAATAGAATAGAATAGAATAGAATAGAATAGCCCTTTATTGTCATTGTACATGTACAATGAAATTATGGGTGCTTTGTGCAGGAATTAAATATAAATGATAAGACAGGAGGAATAAATAACAAGCAGGAGAAACATTTACAAAACAGTAGAAAGGCAGACATTGGAGAACAAAGTGCTTGAAAGTAGTGCAAAGGGCTCGGTCAGAGTATAGAGTCCATGTGTGAGTCGCCTGAGTGATGAGAGTTACTCAGACCATGGCTCAGATTGGTGAGATGAGTGACAACTTTGCTTACCTACTGCATCACTACACCGCTCATTTTTCCATAGTGCCTTTACATAGCTTAAACATACACGTGTTTCTGTGTCAGAGACAGATAAAGTCGGTTTGAATATGTGGAGCAAACAGAAAATGAAAAGTTGTAAATGGTGGCAGATATTATGTAAGATACATGAATTCATTAATTGAAGAAATAAAATAGCACAGTCTGTTTAAGACATGGAATAAAGTTAGTGTCTCGACAGGTGAAATTTTATTTTCCAGTAAAGCTATCCAACTTTGCAAGGTTATGAACAAGATATATGTAGGAAGAAAGAGAGAGAGAGAGAGTTAAAGAAATATATGAAAAATGAACGAAATGATTTATAAAGACAAATAGATAAAACATATAACAAACCCCTCAACCACGCTGACCTTTTATAGTTACAGTCATTCATCTTTATAAACAGACTTCCTGGAGGAAGTTAGCATCTGTTTCAGACAGTTTCACAATAAAAGCAGTTTCAGAGGCGTGCCAACTGGCCGCATGTGATCACAGTGCTTAAACTGTGCTGCAGGCTAACGCTAACGCACTGACTCATTTCTTCATTAAGGGCCATGGCGACTTGCCGATGTCTATTTGAAGAACACGCACCGACTTACACCTGAGGCTTCCTCAAACATATGACTTCACTAGTGCTGCCTGAATCACCTTCCACTGAATCACTGTCTGTGTATCTGTGTGGCTTCAGTTTCAGTTTAAAATATGAGTAAAGAATGAAGCACAAACATGCACATACACACACATAGAGCTCCTTATAAGCTCAGGGGAGTCATAGTGTCCTAGTTAATTTGGATTAGCAAACAGACATGGTGACACACATGCAGCCAGACAAGCAGGCAAGAAAACTGTCACCAGAGAGAGTATATATATTTTTTTTTTTACAAAAGTTGGAAAAGTTCCTCTCAGACTTTTTTTTAAAGAAGCAAAGAACTACTTTTGTCTTCTCCTCACTACAAGCGGTGACACCGAAGGCATCGAGACACCCTCTAAACATCAGCTTGAGCTCAAAGTATTGTTCAATCCATTATAGATTCATGTACACTCTTAATTTCAACGTTTTAAGTCATACTTGTGTTGGGCAATGTTGTACCAAACTATATGTGCTGCTGATTTTAAATGAGCACAGAAAATTTTTTTACTTTGTTAACTGAATGTGAAGCTTACAGTGTCAAATTATGCACATACATTACACAATACAGCTCATATATTAACTGTAGGAAAAGGTCAAACACAGGTAAAAGGTACAACGTTTTACTGGAGAAGACAGTATTAGGCAGTATAACCTAGATTTAAAAATACTTTAATAGCAGGGATCATAGTTAGCTTCACACTTTTGCACAGACAGGTTTATATAAACAGAGTCCTCTAATAAATAACACGCACTCATCCATCCGTCCATCCAGTAAAGTTTGAGCAAACAATAAGAAGTGTATCAGTACCAAGTCTCATGTTCTATGTTTGGGGAAAGGCGATCGCAGTGGAAAGTCTTTGTGACAGTGTTTAAAACAAGAACTAATATATGACAGGAAGTTACAACCACTCATCTCTAAAAATTACACAGCGGTGTTGAAATCATTATTAGCAGCAGTGTATATTCCCGTTCTAGTATCTATGTCTTAACCAGCTCAATTTTATTGAAATTTGAACTATTACAAATCAGAGGAATAAATTATACTTTTAAATAGTGCTAAATGTGGTTTGAGGTCAGCCAGCAGATGAGTGGCTAATGCGCCAACCACAAGACCTGCTTCCCTGCCTACTGAGTGTTTACACCATGCAGACATTCTCATGCTCTTCTTCTCCACATTTTCTTTTGCTTACTGCTGTTCTTTGCTAATAGAGATGCAAACTGCGAAAAAATTAAAGAATTATTTTTATTATTTAATTACATAAATTGACTTTTTTGCACACAGGAGGGAAGTCTGTGGTCCTCTGAGGGAACAGGCACAAACAGTGGTCTAAATGAGGTGAGTGCTGCTTCAACCAGTGGTGGTCTTCGAGTTTGATTTAGTACAAAATTCATTTAAACCAACATTAGTTAGAGGCACAGCAGTAATTAAATATCTCTCCTCACACAGCACCAGGTGTATAACACCCACCCCCCGGAGAGAGGGGGCTCTTCCTATATACAGCGGGAAGTACAGCACAGCCACTCCCAGCCTCCGCTGCAGCCCCAGCGCTTCCAGCACACATACGCCCCGAGTCGCTTTCAGCCAACTTATCCCTACCTGCCTCAGAGCCTCATCGATCTTCCCCCCACCATCTCCCTCTCAGATGGAGAGGAGCCCCCGCCGTACCAGGGGCCCTGCACCCTGCAGCTCAGAGACCCCGAGCAGCAGATGGAGCTGAACCGCGAGTCGGTCAGAGCGCCACCCAACCGAACAGTATTCGACTCCCACCCTCTCGATCCATCCAACTCCTGTTTGCAGGCCAGGTAACAATGAGCAAGTCTGTGGTCCGTTATTGTGTTTTGGATCACTCACTTGTCGTTGTGTTGACTAATTCCTGTGTTAAGGATTTTTATCAGAGACTTATCCAGCTTATAAAAGGCGTCATAGAAATGTTTATGTTCTTTGTACCAACTTTGTACTAACTGTGACTAGATGTACTGCACAGTAAAGGAGAAAGAGACTAAGAGCTTTAGACATCCTCTCTTCACAGCCTAATGTTTAATTATGTTTCATTTTCTGTAATTATGATGCATTATAAGGTTTTAAATGCAGAAATTTGATTAGCTGAAAACCTACAACAAATCATTTTTTATCTGCCATCATCTTGTCTTCATCAGTGTTATTTATTCATTCATTTATTTTGCTCTCAGACTGCAGGCCCCCCCTCCAAGTGTCCATTCAGGCATCAGTGTGTTGGAAGCCCAGGAGGCTTTGTCCAGGCATCAGAAGCAGGGCTCTCGAGTGGAAGGAGCTCCTCCAGCCTACAGCGAGGTGATTGGGCACTACTACCACCCAACATCTGTAACCTCCAGCCATAACAATCGGACTGTGATATCCTCACAAGCACCACCTGCCTCGCTCATACAAGGCCTGCTCCGACCTCCGCATCAACAGCAAGGAAGTGTGGACAACAGGAACACAAGGAATACAAAGGAGAAATCCCAGAAACCCCAGCAGGTGTGACAGTGCTGCTCTCTGCTTCCAGTGAGAAAACCGGGATTACATCTGCTCACCACTGGAGTAATGACCAGTGGAGAATGATGAAAAGTCACGAAGTTGTTAAAATCCACTCTGAAGGGTTTAAGAGCTGGTTAGTTTTAGTTGTTGCAGGTCAGTTTTGCAGTTTCCCCACTGGCTTCTCTGGGTAAGATAACCCAGAACCACATTGCTCCTGCAGAGCACAGTCGCATGAACATCTGGCACATCCTGTTCTGCAGCTTCCTACTTCATGTCTTCTGATGAACCATTGATGTCAGAAAAGAGAGATTTAGAAGGGAATGAGATGGAAGCAGATGATTCTTTCCCTTAACAAGTCCTCCTCATCTCTCTTCTGTCAGACTGATGTGCGTAATCACCTTTCACAATGAATATTTACTTGGTCTGTTTTTTCCGTTGAACTTTTTCTTTATCTTATTCACACATCCATGAAAATTCCTATCCAAGCAAATGGCGAAATGTTACAATCTTTTTGGTTCTTCCATTTGTAGGATTTCTTTTTTTTAAATGTGATAATCCCCCACCACCACGCTGCTTCTGTCCATTTAGTCCATATTCAAAACTCCACTTCTGCACCAGGCTTTAGCCACATCGCTGGGACATTTTAGCACACTCGCTTATTCCGCGAGTTGTAGCACAAGGCTAAAAGTTCTGCCTTACATTTCCTAAGCGATGCAGGAGTTGCCACTGAAATGGTTGTTTCTTTTTTTTCCTTTTTAAAAAAAATGTATGTTCTTTTTTTTAAAGAACGCTTGCACAAAGTTCAAGACTGTTCACCGGAAAAAAGAATAATCCGCAATATGATCGAAAAGAGACAGAAAGTAGGGAAAGTTTGGGTATTTTTCTATACTTGATGGATTCCTATGAGTACATTTTTTGTGTTGCTTTTGTTTAGTGTTTTTTTTTTTTATTTGTTGTCTAGTTTTAGAAAAAAAAGATACAAACATCAGTAATCGGTTGGGGTGCCAACTTTTCACCTTTTGCAACGTACATGTTGACGTGTATATACGTCACACATGGAGCATATATACAGACACATGTATGCAAACCTAGAGTGAAAAGCACGAATTTAAAGTTATTTATATAATTGCTGAAAAGAATTGCACTATTTTTTAGTATGCGCCAATGGAACGTTTTTGGGACTTTTATTTTGAAGGAGCTCTGTCTATTGCGGCATAAAAACAAGAGAGAAGCAAGAACATGGTGAGTGAGGCTCAGACCGAGCGGTGCACAGCAGCTGCTATCATGATAAATGTAAGGGGAGGTTCTGACTTTGGCCCAACGGACTCGGATTAACCGTTACTGTACCATTGATAAAAATGAATAAATAATCGTTGGTTTATGCAAATGTCTGAGTCCCACGAGCCAGCCACAAGTCAGCATCCAACCTGTGGGTCCAATCAGAAAGTCTTAACTCTCTCTCATCCTATTGGCCGAATCATTAGCCAATCCCAAAGCTGGCTATTACTACCTCGACTAAACAAGCGAAGCACATTAGAGTTTATTCATGTTAACCAGACACAACAAATGTCTGGACTAATCGAGACAGTCTAATGTAACAATAGATGTTAACTAGAGTAGGATGTCGTAGACTTAGTTTTTAATCCTGTTATTTTATTTGAATGTCAGATATTTTTATTCATTGGATGAGAAGAGAGAAAACAAACCAATGACACCCCCCTTGTAGTGTATTACTCAGGAAGGAAGCCAGTCGCCCAGCAGGTCCTGAATATCTGATGCACTGACTGTGCACCACTTTGGTCACCCATACACCCAAAAGACCAAATTTTCTGGTCACGTACCTCTGGTTCCTTTGAATTATAGATTCTCTCCCACGTTTTCAACCCATGTATACACTCTGCTCTCTAAGTTTTTCTCTCTTGCAGGCCACTCTGAGCACTTTATTGCACCAGGAAAGAGACAACAATCTTCTGTCAGCCAGCGCCGACCAACCAACCAATAAAGCTTAAACACAACGGTAGAACCTTTTAGGTTTTTAGATTCAGATTTAGATTCTCCAACTACTAGTGATGCGCTTTTAAAGAGATGCAAAGAGTTGTGGACCAAAGCTTTTAACATTTACTGGAATAAAAAACAACTTTATTTATCATTTTGAGATTGAAGAACTTTAAGACATACAGACTTTAAATCCTCAACTATCCTTCCACAGGTCTCCATAAAACCAGCTGAACCTGTGCTTTAACAAATATATTCTATAATTAGGAGAAATTTTTTAATTTTCTTGTTTATAAACTCATTCTTTTAAGCTTTGGACTCAAACTCTTTGAGTGTTGAATGCAGCACAAGGCTGGTTGTTGAAACTAGACACACTGAAGTGTTGAAAAGTGGCACGAGTGTTAATAGCAGCCCGTCTTGTGTCATCTCATTAAGAGTGCAGAATTAATAGAGTTGCATTAGGTAGCTGATTGAGCTACTTGATCACTATTTGTAGTTTTTGTATTTAAAGCTGCTGCTTGATCCAGACAAAATCAGCGCCCTCTAGTGTCCAGCCTTTATGCAACAGCGCCCTCTTCAGGGACTGAACCAAACTGTAGCCAAATCTCCTGAGAGACAGTCTGAAGGCTAAAACAATACATTTTATAATCTCATATGGTGAATCTTTCATTTTTTGTCTGTACTTTCCTTCCATGGTGAGTCACAGCAGCATCTATCAACTATCGTGATAAAAAGAATTCAATCTGCTGAACTTGTTCCCCAGTATAAACCTTGTTTACAGGGACAGTTTGGCCCAAAGGTAAATTTATGTATTTTCCCAATTTTTTTGTATTCATTCCTATCCAACTGGATTGTGTTGAACTGGTGTGTGAATTGCCCAGTTCTGGAGAAATCAGCTACAGCGATGCCTGTGTTCTCTTTAATATAATGTAAGTAAATGGCAATTTCTGCTTGGGGTGTTTAAAGTGCCAAAATGTGAAAAAGACGGCAGCAGTTTCTCTTTCCAGAAATTGTGACCTGTTTATTCAAAAAATAAAAAATTTAAAAATCCACAAACCTTACAGTGAGCCATTTCATGCAGGAACTCTTTAGTTCGTACCGATCCGCAATTTTGAAAAATGTCCATGTGCAGAAGAAAGCAACCATGTGCGTGTGATGAAAGGCTCTTGCTGGTGGGAGATTGAATGGATGTCCCTCATTTGACCTGTAACATCAGGTAGCTGCACAGGTGCGAGGGTGTCTTTTGGTTTGAAGAAGATATTTCCTGCATGAAACTGCTCACAAAAATGTTGGTGGATGTTTTTTGATTAACAGCTTCACAATTTTTGAAAGAGGCATTGCTGCAGAATATTTCAGATGTAATTTTTGCTGCTTTGAGCTCTTCATAGTAAATGCCATTCAGTTCTATTCCATTAAATAGAACGGTGACATTTCCACATCCAAAAACTTCAAAAATGAGTGTCTCACAAAAAAACCCCATAGAAAACTGTGTAAATTTGATATTAATGTAAATTCTTATTTAAGTTGCTGGATACAAACTAAACATTTACAGCTTGATAGATGGATTGGATGTGTTTATGCTAGTCTTGTTTCTTGTCATTTTATCATCGCAATGATGCAGTCTTGTGTTCTATAGCAAACTATAACATTTCAAATCATAAAACAGATTGAAAAGACTCTTCTAACTGATTAGAAAAGTCTTTGATGATGTTAGAAAGATCTTCAAAATATCTTGTAGCATTACTCGGCAAACTACTAAATCTGAAAACACTGAATTCCTCTCAAAAAGTAAAGACAAAAAGTGAGAAAAAAGATTCGCCCTCCCATCATCTTTTAAGTCTGTAGCTCTCTGTAGCCCCAAAAGAAAGATGATTGGCTCATTTAAAAAAAAATTATTGTAATAATAATAATAATAATCTTTGATCTTATAATGAGGTTAGCAGCCTGGTTCTCAGTCCTAAGGTACTTTGAACTATTTTTCTGTTTCATACTTGTTTTTGAACAGAGTTGTTTCCTTAAATGGTTTCCTTTCCTGCACCAGAGGGCTTGCAGCGGGTATGAGAAGGCTGGCCAGGCTCTGACCACAAATATTAGTGATAGGAACTTAAAAAATGTATAAGGAAGTTGGAAAAATGTGTAGAATCAATCTCTTATTTCAGGGGAAAACCCGGGCTGGCTGACAATACAAAATAAGACAGGAGGAGAAAGAGGGAAAAGTCATTTGGAGGCTGACAGGAAGAACAGATCACACATTTCTACACAGCTGCTAATACCCTAGCGCTGCCTACATCTAAAGACTGGTGTGTTTACATGCAGTTGTACTTGTTCACCAGTGTTTGTGAGCTTTTCTTTAACTCTCAATTCTATTTATTTATGTTTCTTTTTAAAATTCAGTTCGATTTGAGTCACATAAAAGAGAGATATTAAACCAATCAATGCTCAGATCACATAGTTTTTGTTGCTTTAATCCATCGTGGAGATACTGAAAGTGTTAGGAGATCACTGTATGTGTGTGCGTGCGTGTGTGCAGTTAATGTACACCCACCTGCCCTGGGAAAGACCTCCAGCTGTCTAGACAAAAACTAAACACATAAAGGCACACACAGAGCAGACTAAACAAACTCACCGAAGAACCAAACGCCTCACACACACACAGACACACACACACACACAATAAACACACACGCACACACACTGAGGTTTTTGTTATTGCGGACCACACAAGGTAGCAAAAACATTTATTTCACACACCTTGATTGCCTCTCCCCTCCCTCTCCCTCTTCCTGTCTGAACGAGCTCTTCCTGTTCCCTAGAGATGGCCGCTGTCCAATGACAGAGCTCCTTTCAGAACCGGCCCTCGCTGCCGCTGGGTCAGCGGTCTTTGAGTCTCCTTGGAAACGTTCGTTGTTTGTTATTGTTGCTATGTCGTACAAGTGTGCCTGCCTGCGCTGAGACGGGCAAAATGTGAGTGGCTAGTTTGGGCTGTCAATCATCCCAGGCCACACTGTCTCAGATGATGACGATGAATAGATGATGGTGATGAGATTGTTGCTGTTGGTGATGATGATGATGGTGATGAAGATAGATGTTTTTGGTAGTGACACCGCAAAGATCGTTGCAATACACCTACTATTTGCCTTTTTGATTATATTAGTCATATTTTAACGTAGTGTGCTAAATGTCAGTTTTTTTTATTGTTGTTGTTGTTGTTGTTGTTGTTGTTGTTGCTGATGATGTTTATTCACTTGAGAACAAAAAGATTTAACTTCAATTCAAAAGTTCATATCATTAAAAAATGTGTTTGGTTTTTTTTTTTCATTTGTAAACATCGAGAGTGTAAAACTACCTAACACACAAAAACTGCAGATTTCTGGGGAGGATGTGTAAATACAAGAAAATGTACTTCTGCTTTTAAGTGCCCTTTTTTAAAGTTTAAAGTTGTCAGTGTGCAGCTGTCTGAAGAGCAAATCGGTGCGATTGGTGCGGGGATCGACGCCACAGATCCCCATCAACATCCCTTGAGATGAGCTTATGTTAAAGCTAGCTAAAGTTCCCTTTTATTGGAACCTTTTTGAGCACATTTGTATCACGCACTTATAAGTTCCAAGTATAAATCTTCATGTAAGCACCTAGTCCTCGTAACCCACTAATCATTGCGTCTCCTTACTCGACCCAGTGTCTAGATGTGTGCCTTCTGGTGTCCAGCATGATCGGAGACTTACACTTAAAAAAATCCTTTACTGTTGCCTTTCAACGTAAAACCTCGGACAGCACAAAATCTTAACACGTTACAGCCGTGACGTATGGAAGCCCAGTCAGGCCAAGAAAAAAAAATGGAGGGGAAAAAAAACAGTCAGTGTTTCTAAGCTAAAATGGACCAAAAGTCCTTAAAATACTACAAACAAATAACATGTGGAAAAGCAGATATCTGCAAATCTTGTGTGGTTGCTTCTATTGTTTTTATGTTATCATTCCAACTTCTCTTCCCTTTTCTTTTTCCTGGTAAAGCTGGACTTCTATAATCACGACATTAGAAGCTAAATTTGTGAAAACAAATTACTGTTGCTATTGCTGCTCTATATGTTTGGAACTATAACTAAAAACAGCTGAAATTAATGCTTTTCTTCAGAAATTTAATGAGACGCAGTATTTGCTTTTAACATTTCTGACTGCTTGCAAAGAATCACACACCACACAGTCCAGATTCATATGTGACATTATTTAAGACATCTCCAAAGACGAAACCACTGTAAAGAAAAAAACGTTCAGTCAAGCTTGAACTTTTTGTTTTCGATTTTGGGGAAAAATCTTTTTTTTTCCTCCAGTTTTTGCTACATGTTTGATCAGTTTTAAAAGAAAGGATGATTTAAGTAACACAAGTAGACTGGCGGACGGCATACAAGCAAACCATTTTCTCCCTTCATATTTCTGTATCATCGCATTTTTCTCTGCTTGCTCTGCTCTTTTAATCAGCGCTGTGTGGCGCCTTTCCTCTGACAATGTCGAAGAAAAAGTATACAAAAGCACTCTTGTTCGCAGTTATGTTATGTGTTCATATTTAAATAAGCCTCTGTATCTTACACCGCAGTGACTATTGTAGAAGTCTTCCACCTGTCCTTGAGTTTTATCCTGCAAGCATGTAAACTGTGGGGCTTGTACAATAGACCAGTTTGTTCTGGTAAGGATTCCTACGTGCAGCTGGTGCAGATGTTTTAGAAAAGCATGATAAAATGCTGCGATTGTGTCCAGGGAAGTAAAACTGCACACAAGTAATCAGCAGCTTTGGAGTGAAATCTTCACTCAGGACCAGATGTCAGATAAAAATGTGGGAACTCCGATCTGTTCTCTGCAATGCTGGGTTTCCCATCACTCAAACGTAGCACCGGGTTCATAAAAAGAATGAACATGGAGCTGAGGGTTTAACTTCAATCTGTTATCTGTCACAGCATGGCTCATGCACTTATATAGAGGCCTGCTTATTCTCAGTGATAATAACTGCTTATTTGTGTATTAAGACAGTTTATTTTAATTTATATTGGATGGTCTATGTGTTGCTGGGTTTGCTATGTTGTTATTTTCTTTTCTGTTACAAACACAAGACAATGGTTTATTGTTGTTGTCACAGAACATGAATCAGACACATTTCAGTTAGCCTTCGATTTAAAAAAACAAATAAAAAGTTTTATAAATTCACCCGAGTCTCGTCTGCTTATTTATTTTGTATTTAGTAATTGTTGGAGGCTTTCCTTTTTTTGTTTTTGCAAGAAAGGAGCCTTTGACACACATTCATTCATCCACCACACAGACACACACACACATGCGCAGACACTTTGTACACATACAAGATTTGGTTTGTATGCACATTTCAAAAAGCTGCTGGTACATCCCTTAGATTAGCTCCTGTTCCATGCTGATGTGATAGCATCATGCAGCAGATCTGTTGACTGTACTTTGATTCAGGCTGAAGCATTGATCTGACAGAAGGTACTCTGCAACATGGATGATTGGTTTTGTGATATTTAAACTCAAATATGACCCTACTGTCATCATGTGGCATCCAAATTATCATAACTTTTAAATGTTGTGTGACTCTTGAAACACATTTTATTTTCATCTGCAGAGTTAAGTTGCTGTAAATATTTATCCAGCAGATGGCGCACTTGAATTAGAGTTCAAGGCTCAATGGCCACATCATGGTTATGATTGTTAGATTTACTTCATTTCTAGTTATTAGTGTTTAACGGGTCAGTGTTCACTGATCTGGTCCACCAGGGAGACTCAGGCCTTTTGATTGTGTTGTTTGTATTTGTTGAAAATACATGAAAGCACAGAAAGGAGGAAGTGTGTCAGACGTTTTGTAAAAATGTTATTTTTTGGACTTTGCATATTAGTAAAAACGTGAGATACTCTGAACATGCTGTGTCTGCTGCATGATGGCACTGTGAAAATATGTTGTAAATAAAATGCCTGTGCAGGTTTTAAGACAGTTTAACGGTTGGGTTTCCTCACTTTGGTGCTCTGCTGTTTTACATTCACTATCCTTGCTATTAAGGTTTTCATTTGGGTCTTTTAAATTAAGCTGCAGAAAGCGCCCTGAGTGTTTTGGCTGGAAATGTGTTTGTCTGTTTTCAGTTTTTAAAAAGTACCAGTGTCAGGATCACCAAAGCCAGGAAGGCCTGATGGCGGATGAGAATTCCCTGCGGAAGACCACCTTGCCTGTTGAGGTGGCTCCGACGGGCCTTTTGCACTCTCCATTATAAAGAAAACAAAAACATGACAAAACAAGTAAACAAACAAAATATGCATTCATTCCTCAAATTAACTTGAGCCCCTAAATTAACTTGAAGGCTCAAAATGAACATTTTTGTCATTGCCATCTTGATGTTTTAAAACCAAATGCACAACTGAATATCGTTTTGCAACCTGAAAAGTGATCCTTGCTGACCAATAGAAAGAATGCAGTTTTAAGGCATCCACCATGCATGGTTAGACTATAAACATTTGTAATTATTTACAATGTCATCAATTATTCAGACATTTATGTAATACAAGTAGCAATAACACACATTCAGAAACGCCTGTCTACAAGTAAGACACGCTTTGAGACTTGATCTCAAAAACTGTGAGACTTGACATGAACATATCTGTATTTACATGCTTCACCTGTGCATGTTTGAAATTAATTTAAAAAAATGTTTGGATAAAACATTTCAAAAACTTTTTATTTAAATTGTGTAATGTGAAACCACTGCAGAGGTACCTTAAATCTGCATTCATTTCTGTTAGGCCCTGTTAGTACTCTTGTGGCATTGTGTATTAACTGAAGGCTTTTAGAACAGCAAGATAGGAAGGGGTTACAATTGTCCAGCCTTGAAGTGACAAATGCATGGATCAATTTTCCAATGTCACTCTTGGACAGGATGTTTCTAAGTTTTTGAACATTGCTCTAATGATAGAAAGCAATCTTACATATTTCCTTGAAGGACATATCCTGGTCAAAACTGATGAGAAAATACTCCTCACAGTTTTACTGACGAATAAGGTAATGTCATCTAGGGTGAGCATTTGGTTGGACACCATGTTTCTAAGATTTCATGGCCAAATACAATAACCTAGACTGATTTGATGCTTGAATTTATCTGAATTTAATTAAGACCCACTTGGTCTTGTTGTTTGAAAGCCTAACTTAGATGCACAGGAGGACTTGAGACTTGATTGGGTGAGGCTAAAATGAGGGTAAACTTGAAAATGCACTAAACTTGTCACAGTCGACATTAAAGGCTCAGCTCTGCCCTTTGATCTGTGGCTGTCAGCTGTCAGCCTCTTGATCATTGAGTGACTTCCAGCCTGATGAACCTGAACCAGTTACTGAACAGATTCCAATGACTCAACAACTTACATTAGATTACACTCTTTTCTGTTCCTGCCAAGTTTCTACATCAGCTCTCACCTCATACTGCAGGGTCATCCATTCTCCTATCTCTCTTTCTCTTTCTCCTATCTGTCTTGCTACACACTTGGCAGTCAGCCTACTGAACAAACACTATTCAGTTTGTTTTATGGCCTACGAGAGCAGAAAAAGGTTGAATGAGTTACGGGTGCATCGTAAAATGAAGATGGAACAATGAATGAGGTGATGAAGAAATGAGGGTTGATTACTGAAAGTCATTCCAGGGATCATGTAAGGATCATTTGAGTGAATTCACAAAACTATTTTCTCCTTTCTTCTTTCGTCGTTTATAGCAAGTCATTTAAAAAAAACATCAAAGATCAATTTCTGACAGGAGGCATAAATTTATTTTTGATCTTTCTCCTGTTTTTTCTTTTTTTCCCTATGGTACAACTTGTCGAACGAGGGTGGAAAAAGCAGCAGAGTTGCAGTGATGTGAAAAAGGGAAAAGCTGCACTATATTCTTATACCAACTTATTTGAACTTATTTAGGCACTTTAACACCTCAACAAAGAAACTTTGAAATCTGTGTGCAGAATTTAGCAGAAGGGAGTTCAAGTTGTCAACTTTGCCTTGGCATCCTCTCGTTTATGTTCAAAAGACTAATGTAGCTTATTAAATGATCTGGATGCTGTTCATAAAATTAAGTTGATATTTTCAGCCTATTTCCATTCAACTGTTGTCCAGCTTTGCTCACTCTGACACAATTTACTATTTGTAGCTGTAGCTTATTTGCTACAAGGTCTGATGTCGATGTCGAGGTGTGGAGATGCTCTTCTGTGTATCCTGGTTTTTACAAGTGGTTAGATAGCATCTACAGATGCTGTCAATGCAGAAATTAACTACTGAATTCACTATAAAGGACCACTGAAAAGAATTAAAGCTGTCACAAATTATGAGGCTTAAAAGACATCCTTGGGTCTGAGGGTTAAAGAAATGACTCACACACAATGCCTGGAAGGCATGAACTGAAATTTAAAGTACTGTACTGTAAAACATGATATCTTGAACCAAGAAAACAGCATTTGAATACCTTATCGTCATCCATCTAAGCAAATCAAATTTTCATGATGGAGTCTACAAATGAAACTGGGGAGGTATTGTGGGCAGATGTTGCATGCGAACTGGACATTTCAGCAAAACGTAGAGTCATCGGAATTCCCTGTGAGCACGGACCAATCACTGCGCAGAGGCATTCCTGCTGACGTCTAACAGAGAGGGTGAGTGGCCCAGCAGTGATGTCACTGTGTCATCTGTGCAGCCACCAAACAAGAACACACACAAAACTGATAAGGCCTCACCTCCGCTCTGATGCTGCTACTTGTCATTGTGTAACTGTATTTTTTGTCACTCTGGCTCAGTTTCTATCACATTTTTAATGTTTTCTATTTGGTATATCCATTAACATTGGACAATTGATAAATATTTTTATTGTTATTTATATTTTATATACAGATCCTGTGGTTAAAAAGGGAAGTTTAATTCTGTTTTTCAAAACCTAATATTTTCAATATGCTGTAACAGCCCAAAGCAGACTGAAGACACGGGAGTATAAAGATACATACTGATCTAGATCACTAAATCTTTTTAGCAGACACTTACTGGAGGGAAAATCCTGTGTGTGTGTGTGTGTGTGTGTGTGTGTGTGTGTGTGTGTGTGTGTGTGTGTGTTTGCACGCGTGTGTGTTTTCATATCCTTGAGGGGACATCTAATTGATATAATGCTTTCACTAGCTGTTCACCCTAACCCTATCTATAACTCTATGACTACTGCAACCCTGACACTAAAGCCACATTTTGAGTCTCAAAAATGTCTTCAAACTAGCGGGGATGTGGATTTTGTCCCCATAAGGATTGTTATTCCCCACAAGTATAGTAAACTTTCAATTGTTTCATCCCCACAAAGATATAAAAACATAGCATGGGCACACACCCGACTGTGTGTTTGTGTGCTTGCAGCAATCAGTTCAACGGAGCTATTTATGTCTTGTTTTTGGACATGTATGGAGCTTGTCAGTACAGAGGAATAAGGTAAAAACTTCCAGCAGGTGAACTGAACAGAACTGATCCTCATTATGACATATTAGCTAGAAAGACAATTAATGTGAATATCACTATGACACTAACCACCACCCTACATTTGATTGCACACGAAGTCTACTGACATCGGCCTCTCCCAGCAGGACAGTGTGCCCTGACACACTATAAATAAATAAATAAATAAATAAATACGTAAGTACTCCTTAGTGAATTTTCGGACCTGGAAATTTTTTCCTGAGCCTGGTTCTGCCAGAGGTTTCTTCCTGTTAAAAGGGAGTTTTTCCTTCCCACTGTCACCAAAGTGCTTGTTCATGGGGGTCATATGATTGGTTTGTTGGGTTTTTCTCTGTATGTATAATTATAGGGTCTACCTTACAATGTAAAGTGCCTTGAGGTGACTGTTGTTGTGATTTGGCGCTTTATATAAATAAAATTGAATTGAAATGAATTTAATACTGCTTTTCACTACCATATACATTTACCTTATTCTGTGAACTTCATCTGCCCACATCCATCAGTGAGCCTAAAATATGTTGTTGGCTTGTGGAGAGAAAATTAAAAGTGAAACCCAGAACCTTCATGAACCTTCTTGATGGGAGGTGACAGGGTTAGGCATCATTCCATCATGAAACCCAGTGAGTCTAACTGTGGGTCTTAGTTCAGATGTGAAGCAAAGTTTCAAACTCTTTTCTTTGTTTTTCTTTTTGTGTCTGCAGTGAAGTTGAAACACTGACAATAAGCTAGCCCTCCATAGCAGACTGTTAGTGGCTCATCCACAGTCTCCTGGAGAATCTCAGCTGGCTTTTACTTCACATTTACAGCATTGTCTATTCTCCTCTGTTTGTGTCACCTGGCAAAATTTTGTGTCAGTCTGCGTCTTTGCAGAACTTTATTTATTCATGCCATGCAAAAACTCTGCAAGCTGCAGGTTTAAAGTTAACAAACCAAACAACAAACAACTCTGACTACAAATTTAATATGCACTGTAAAGTTTTTTAACATATCAGCAAACTATGTGGAACATTTTTCATCATGAAATGCATTTTAAATCTGTCATATTTACACATTTAATTAACCAGGGAGACCAAAGAGAAAACCAAACGTTTCAATGTACATCAGAGTTGATATTTGCACAAAATAGCTTGAGGCTTGGGGCAACCATGGCTCAGGGGGTTGGGAAGCGCATCTGTAACCAGAAGGTCGCCGGTTCGATCCCTGGGCTCTCTGTCCTGGTCGTTGTGTCCTTGGGCAAGACACTTTACCCTACCGCCTACTGGTGTTGGCCAGAGGGGCCGATGGTGCGATATGGCAGCCTCGCCTCTGTCATTCTGCCCCAGGGCAGCTGTGGCTACAACTGTAGCTTGCCTCCACCAGTGTGTGAGAGTGAATGAATAGTGGCATTGTAAAGCGCTTTGGGTGCCTTGAAAAGTGCTATATAAATCCAATCTATTATTATATGTGTCTGTTTCTGCTGTGTACTAAAAAAGCACATTTAAATGTCATTCATTATTTTTGTGCAGCCTTATTGTATGGTTGACCCAAAATCAATCATTGCCTTACATGTATAAAATAATATTAAAATAATATTAATTTAACTCATTCACTGCCAGCCATTGGCAGTGAATGAGTTAAACCCATTGACTCATACACTGCAATTGACGGCTATAGACGTCAATGGCAGTGAATGAGTTAAAAGCATGGACATGGATAGGCCACAATAATGCACTTTATAGATGTAAAAATAGCTTCCATAGTCTAGAACATTAGATAAGAGCTTTGCTCAAAAACAGATTGAGACATACAGTCGAAGTCTGGTGTCCTGGTGCAGCCACAACAACCTGGTGCTGAATGCCCAGAAGACAGTGGAGATTATTGTGGACTTCAGGAAGCACACAGCCCCACTCCCCCCCATCATCCTGACTGACACCCCCATCACCTCTGTGGACTCATTCCGCTTCCTGGGTACCACCATCACCCAGGACCTGAAGTGGAAGCCCACCATCACCTCCGTCATTAAGAAAGCCCAGCAGAGGATGTACTTCCTGAGGCAGCTGAAGAAATTCAACCTGCCAACACGGACGATGATGCAGTTCTACACTGCAATCATCGAGTCCATCCTCACCTCCTCCATCACCGTGTGGTACGCTGGAGCCACTATCAGGGACAAACAGAGACTGCAGCGTGTTGTGCGCTCTGCTGAGAAGGTGATTGGCTGCAGACTCCCATCTCTGCAGGACCTGTACACCTCCAGGACATTGCGGCGTGCAGCTCGGATCTCAGCTGACCCTTCTCACCCTGGACACAGTCTGTTTGACCTGCTCCCCTCAGGCAGGAGGCTCCGGTCCATTCGCACCAGAACCTCTCGCCATAAGAACAGTTTCTTCCCCTCTGCTGTTGGACACATGAACAATAACCATATGACTGTTCCCACCACTAACACATGACCCTACGCTGTGTTCACTGCATCATTCCATGATTGGCACTGATCACCACCTGCACTCATGTATATATCTTTCAACGTAGCACTCTTAATTCTTATTCTCATGTATATATCTCATGTATAGCTCATGCACATATCTTTCTACGTAGCACTTTTAATTCTTATCCCTACTTTTATTTTTTCATGTCTATTTAAGTGCTATTTGTGACACTATGTTTGCACTGAAGCACCGCAGCAATTTCCTAATGTTGTAAACCTGCTCAACATTTGGCAATAAACCCCTTTCTGATTCTGATTCTGATTCTGATTCTGATTCTGATTCGGAAGTATGCCTCTGTGTGGTTTCGAGGTAATTATTTCCTCAGATTAGACTGCTGAAAAAACAGAATATACAACTTGTCCGGTCCTGGCAGAACTTAAGGAATAAATCATTGTCTCAAAGAAGATGAATCGCTAACAACACAATCAGACAAACAATCCTGTTTATGCCAAAATTATGTTACATAAGATGTTTTTGTGCATGGTGCAGAACTTTTTTTCCAATTGAAAAACATGGCTGAGTTCACTGTAAGGTAACGAAACTGACACTTTCCTTAAACCTCATATAATACAAAATATAAAACAATTTAAAGAAAAAAAGGCAGGTTTATAAGAATGAGTGTGAAAGTGATTTTAATGGGAAAAAAAAAGCTGCACTTCAATATTAATAAAAAAATAACTGCAATGCAACATCCATTTGGTATCTTTTGTGAATCCCTCACAGCTCGCATAAACATTTTGGATTCTGCTTTGGACACTGAAAGAGTAAAATGCTAAATTATCATCTAACACTTGCATGCCTGGTTGACAATGTGGAGTCATAAACTGAAGGGGTTCAACACACAGACACTAGAATTTAGTTCACCAAAACTGAGCCTTTGACCTGTGGCAGTTCACTATATGAACTGTCAGATAACCGACACATTCAGGCGATCAATCAGTGATTTGATTTTGTGGTGGCTAAGCCTATTAGATACATCAGCTACTAACTATCCCTTTTGGTTCCAGCCTCGAGTGATCATTATAAAAACTGCAGTAATTAGCATTTCTGCATTGTCGTGATTTCTGCCCGTTGAGGTTGCTGGTTGTGTTATTACCAGGTCCTGGTGCAGGAACATTGTAGGCCAAAAGAGTAAATAGTCATGTGTCTGTTAACCTGTGTGTCCTGTGTACATTTGTTGTACATTTACAGGAGTTGTATGGACTTCACATCCAATCATCCTGCAGTTAGTTAGCTGGATTCTGATGGGAATTCTTTATGGAAACTTGTTGTTTCTTCTTTAGATAATAACACCTTGATTTAACTTAAAAAGTGAATTGAAGTGGTGCTAATCTTTTTAGCAGTAAACTTTAACAATCTGTATGATTTAATTGAACTGCAGCCTGAATAAAAATGTTTACCTGTTTACCTGCAAATCCACTTTGGTTGCTGGAAATGCTACAACAAAAACTTTCCCCAGTAACCTATTTTGTGTTTATTTAATGTCTAAGTGCTCATACGTGGAGATAAGTGGGACATTTTGCAATGATTCTTCTGGATGATCTGTCACTGATTATGAGTCTTTATTGGTTAACCAGCCTCTGGTGGAAAACGTATTTCTGTTACTTGTCTCTTTATGTTCTTAGAAACATTATTTCAGTCAAAGATAGTGTCAAAAACAAGTTAGTGATGATTAACTACAGTTCATGTCATTATCTTCATATCTTACACAACAGCTCCAGTGTACCATGGGACAAAAACATGTGAGATGATGATGATGATGATGAGATAGCCTTTATTTGTCAGTTGCAGGTCTTTTGCCCACACAGCCACAGTCCAGGCGACCTGATTGCGGTACAGATTGTCTTGTTGTCTACATGATGTTTTGCATGTAGCAACATTCGTGTTAAAAACAGGATTAGCTTGCTTTTTGTGAGGTCATAGCAAGAGACTGACTATAGTCGGGGGTGCACATAAGTGGTCCGCAGGTGCGCATTCACTGTCAAAATAAAAGACGCGCAACAAGTTGCAACGCGCGTTTGCGTACATAAGATTTTCTGGAGGAGGACAGACATTTGTTTAGAACTCTTAAAGATGTCGAAGAAGCAAGCTCCTTTACACAGCCTCCAAATAAATGTCAGAAGGAGTCCGAACCGCAAAAGAAGCGCATATTCTCGGAAAAGTGGTTGCAGGAGGTGAGCTGGCTTCAAACAAATGATGAACGCAGAGAGATGTGGTGCAGAATATGCCGTGAAAATCCCACTCTAGCGGACAAAAACAGTGCCTTTTATATGTACGCAAACGCGCGTTGCAACTTCTTATCTGGTGCGCGTCTTTTATTTTGACAGCGAATGCGCACCTGCGGACCACTTATGTGCACCCCTGACTATAGTGTATACAGTGGGCTATATTATGTAACTGTGTCTGTAACTGTGATAAAGCACTGTATAAAACACACGATACCGATATAAAATCAGCAACTGAATTTAAGCTTTTTTTTATTTGACTACAGAAATTCTAAAAAGAAAAAAAAGAAAGAAAAAAAAGCAGATGTTCAGATACCCCCCTGTGAGTAGCACTTGGTGATGGTGGGGAAGAAGAATCCCATTGTCATGGTTCCGAGTCATTTGACCCCGCATTTTGGGTTTTCTTGTGTTTTTGTCATTTTGTATCATGATTTATGTTTAAGATAAGATAAGACACCAAGACAAGACATGCAAGACATAAATGTAACAATTCAACCACTACTATTACTATGTAAGTAATAGATATCTATGAGTATAGAAATGTACACGCACACACACACGTACTAACTAAATATACATATGTATGTACCTGCACACGTCCATACATATAAAAAGGTGCATTATGCATGAAGTGTGTGATGTCCACAATGTCCAGTGACTCATGATGTCATGACTGAGGAGTTATAGAGTCTAACTGCTGTTGGGATGAATGATCTGTGAAAGCACTCCTTCCTGCAGCGAGGGTGTTTCTGTTTGTGACTAAAGGAGCTGCTCAGCATACTAACAGGCTCATGCAGAGGCTGATGTGGGTTGTTCATGATGGGTGTCATCCTCCTCTCACCCACAGCCTTCACAGACTCCAGAGGACATCCCAGCACGGAGCTAGACCTCCACACCAGTTTGTCAGTCCTGCTGACACTCATTCATCAGGCTCAAGAAAAGAGCAGCACAGAGAGACCACAAACAATACACAACTGCATACAGAACAGACAAAAATTAATGACATGACACAGTGGCATATGCATTGAAAAGAGTGGGGGGGAAAAAATTTGCTCAACACATCATTGGAAGTCACCAACAGCCTGAGCTTTGGCAGCTAAAACTAAATGCTACTACAGGGTCACCTGTCATGTTTACATATTTTAATCCTAACCTTAACTGAAAAGAGACAAAAAAAAAAATCAGGATTAAATATCATTGGATTTAGTTGAACAATAAAACAAGGACCTTCTTGTAAGTATCCTCGACCAGCTGATCTACAGTGGAGGGAAATACATATTGATTCCAAATTGAACTCATTGTTTTAGCCACTTAGAATTCTGTGGTAGGTTTATTTTAATAGTAAATGATAGAATGTCAACAAAATATTCAGGATTAGAGATGTAAGAGTTACAAATGAATGCTAATTTATGTAAGATAAATAATTCTTTGATCTTGTACTGACCAGCATGAACTGAAACAAAACTAAACTGTTCAATAAAAGTTTAATTGGCAGCAACTTCAGCATTAACAGCCAACACTGACAGTTAATTGCACCAGTTCTATGAATAGCACCCAGAACCTCTGACCTGTTTACATCTTGAATGCTGCAAAAACAAAAAGCCACCTAAGAATATCGGCAAGAAGACTGCTAAACTTCACACACTCTTATAGTCTAATAGACATATCCACAAGAAGCATAGTAAAAAAAAACAAAAAAACAATCATATCTGTTGGTCTGATTAATCACAAATGGAACAAAGATGAAATTACTATTAATAATAATTAGTGTGGGGCAACTTGCAAGATTTCCTCTGTTGTTATAGATATCAGAGCAGCTCTGAGGACAGTTACCAAGAAAAATATTTGTAATACATTGTGCTGTGATGGTTTGAAATCCCGGAGGACCCATGTTCAGGCCTTGAGAGAGTGTGATGTGGTAGACGAGGCCAAAATTGAGCAATTTTTGCATCAATTTACTGGTTGCATTTGCTGAAGATGACACAGAGAATACTATCCCAAAACATGGAGATGGAAACTTTAGGCTTTGGGAATGTGTTTGTGCCAGAAGTACAGGGTGACTGCATGACATTAATCACTCAGCCAAGGACTGAAAGTGACTCATGAATAGGTCTTCCAGCAAGACAATAACCCAAATCATACAGGAAGAAGTACAGTAAAGTCATGGAGCACCTTAACCACTGTCTGGGTCTTAGTCCAACAGAAAACCTATAGAGAGAAATGAAGCTCTGTGGTTTCCAAGCAACAACCTTTGAACTAAAAGATTATGAGAAGATCTGAAAAGAGGAGAGGTAGATGTATGCAAACCGCAGGACAAACTGCATGAAATATTTGACAGCTTTGCTTGCCAAGAAAGAGTATTCCACCAAGTGTAAAGTCTTATTTTAAATAGCAGTGTCAAAGATGCATTATATAATCATGTTTTCTTTGTTTTGGCATTCTTAGTATTTGAAAGACTGATTTCAGATATTTTAGCACAAACTAAGACTATTTTTAGATTATTGCTGTTTACAGATATATAGATACATGTAGTTTAGTTGAAGTTTAGTTTTGACTTTTAACTCAATTAAATGCTCATTATTTATTCCTAGCAGGTGTATATGACGTGATGGAGGTGTTGTATCAGCTTGATATAATAATGCTTGATTTTATTCTTTTCAACACTTACAAAATAAAACAATAATAACAAAACCAGATCCGTGAAAAATGAAACAGAACGACGAGTAAGTTTAAATACTTTTATTGTTGTTTCACCTCATTGGGGGCTTAGATTACAACACAAGAGAACCAGGTGATACTAAGTCAGTATAAAAATAAATTAAGGCAAAAATAATACAAAATTCCCTTTTGTGAGACCTGAGCTAACGTAGACTCTGTCTCTGTCATATAATTCGATACGACAATGACAGTAAGATGTGCATTCACAATAAGTTATTATTAAATAGAAGACTTCTGACAATAGGACAATACATTGGAACAACAGAAGAAAAAATATTGCTACTACAAATGAAGATGAAGATGCATGGAAATGTAGCAGTCGTTACTGATATTATCTCGCTGAGATAGTTCTAATGAGCATGGTCAGGAAGGTTTATCTTTACTATTCCTACAGTTTCATGATTTACATTCTCCATGATTTGCATGGATTTTTTGTAATGAACAGCCCAAGCAGATTATAGAATGTCACAGTGGTAATAACCAAATGCTGTAAGGAAAACTGCTCATTTTCTTAAGGATATAAAGGCCTTACTATAAATTAAGACTACGTCAAAGAGATAATCTAGCTATTCATACTATGTTCTATGATTTTAAGATGTTGTTTCCCAGTTACTTAATTTAATTTCCAGAATGTCTTACATGTTATTCTATTATTGCCAACACTGTAGTCTAGAATTACAGACAAATAGTCTGGAGAATTAACCCTACAATTGTTTACAGCTGCTAACATGTGGCTTTTTCCTCTTCACATTTGCTTCACCCTCTGCTGCAGGAGAGCCAGTTGCTGGGCTACCTCATTGGGCAGGTCAGCGTTCACCTGTGTGGTGAAGTATTTCCTGATCTCATCCACCTCCCTCTGCCAGAATTCCTGATCCAGGGAGAACAGCTCATCCAGGTCCACATGTCCCTGAAGGCCCTGGAGATTTAGGGAGTCTCTACAAGGCAGGTAGCCCACTGCTGATGGCATGGCGCCCTCCTCGCCATTCACCCGTCTGAACATCCAGTCCAGAACGCGGATATTTTCACCAAACCCGGGCCAAAGAAAGCCGGCAGTGGGGCTCTTGCGGAACCAGTTGACATGGAAGATCTTAGGAAGCTTGGCACCGGGGCGATCAGCCATGCTCAGCCAGTGAGAGAGATACTGGCCAAAGTTGTAGCCAAAGAAGGGGCGCATAGCGAAGGGGTCATGCATTATTACTTTGCCTGGAAGAAAAAGTAATTAGAGATTTGTCAGTACACTGTATGTTAACGTGAATGACATTCATGTGTTATTTGTTGTCATTCAAGAATTCTGAAAGTGGTTTTTTCTTTGCAGAATTTCAGATTAAATTGTCGCTAGTCTAAAACAATTTGTAGAATATTAGGCAAAAGTCAAAATGATCATCTAAGAAACTCCTTAAACATCCACTGATTGTCTTTCATACCAAAAAAGGACACTATCGTATGCTGACCTTTGTGTTCGGCTGCAGCAGTGGCCTCTGACCTCATGGCAGCGCCAACAAACACACCATGCTGCCAGTCAAAAGCTTCATACACAAGGGGAACACCTGAAAATAAGCAGATTCATTATCCAGTTATTTTCTGAGAAGTATTTATGTATTATTTTTATTTCATGTATTTAATCAAAGGGCAACTGGTGTATTCATTTCCATCTTTTGTAGTCTCTTCTCACCTTCTGGTCTACGCCCACCAAAAATGATGGCCTCTATTGGCACTCCCTCTGGAGACTCCCACTGTGGGTCAATAATGGGACACTGTCTTGCCGGAGTGCAAAAACGAGAATTGGGATGAGCACAGGGCTCGCCTACGAAGAAGAAGAAGAAAAAAGAAAGAAACTAAGAACTTTTTACTTTTATGACACTCACACACTTCTTCTCAGTTTTAAAGTATATGATCTTTCTGTTATTTATCCCTATTTTTTATAATATAATCTTGTACTCTGAAATTATTTGGGTCTAACAATTAAAGATTAAAAGCTTTTTTTCTTGTTACAAGACATTTGAAAATTGCTTTCGTTACACTTCTGTTTCCACCTTAAATACTGGTTTTAAATCTTAGACATCTTGTAGTCTTGCTTCTTTTTCTTCTTTTGTGAGCTGTTGCTTAAAATCAAAGAGCTGCTTACCATCTTCTGAGCGCCAAGGTTTGTTCTTCCAGGATGTGATGGTAACTCCCTCGGGCAGTGACTGGTCCATTCCCTCCCAGTACACACCACCGTCACTTGTCTCTGCAACATTTGTGAATATGGTGTTCTTGATGATTGTTGCCATTGCATTGGGGTTGGTCTTGGCTGAGGTGCCGGGTGCAACGCCAAAAAAGCCATTCTCTGGGTTAATGGCTCTGAGGTTTCCTACAACCAGGGTGAACACACAAATTAGAAATGTTAAAGTCCGCTGTACTGGATTTATGACATTTTTGACATTTGTACATCCTTGAAGACCTTTAAAAAGACATCCTTCCTTTACCTTGGTCATCAAACTTCATCCATGCAATGTCATCTCCCACACATTCAACCTTCCAACCAGGCAGCGTGGGGCAGAGCATGGCCAGGTTTGTTTTTCCACAGGCGCTGGGGAAGGCTGCTGCCATGTACTTCTTCTCTCCAGCAGGGTTGGTGACGCCCAGGATCTGAACACAGGAAATATTTGAGATAAGATAAGATAAAACTTTATTAATCCCTCGGGTGGGTTCCTCTGGGAAATTCGGAAATTTAGTTTGATGAAAATGAACAGAATGTGGATGAATCCAAAATTTAAGTGACAGTCTCATTTTCATTTCTTACCAGCATATGTTCGGCCAGCCAGCCTTCCTCTTTAGCAATGCGTGAGGCAATGCGAAGGGCAAAACACTTCTTTCCCAGCAAAGAGTTTCCTCCGTAACCACTTCCAAATGAGATAATTTGTCGGCGGTCTGGGATGTGAGCGACTAGTGTCAGCTCAGGGTTGCAGGGCCAGTTATTCACCAGAGGCTCTGAAAGACAAATTAGTACATTTGTTCATTTCAGTGGTCTATTAGCAGTTTTGTGGCAAAAGCGCTATTGTGTAACTAAAATATAAGTGAAAATATTATTGAGCAACAGTAATCAGAGGAGTAACTGATTCATACTCATAGTAAAACAGTAGCAATATGCAGTAGTCCTCCATATTGCTACTGTGCCCCCCCCCCCCCCCCCCCCCCCCCCCCCCCCGTATAGCTGCAAGAGAATGAGTCGATCAGTTTTTGACATACTTTTGAGTGGCAGAGGACAGCCGACAGAGTGCAGACAGCGGACAAATTCTCCAGTCCCCAGGGCGGTCAGAACAGCTTTCCCCATACGAGTCATCACCCTCATACTGGCCACCACGTAGGGAGAGTCTGTCAGCTGTACTCCAATCTTAGAGAGAGGGGAACCTACTGGACCCATGCTGAAGGGAATCACGTACATGGTCCTACCTGAGGATAGATACAGACAGGGATGTTCTTATTATTATGTTATTTCAATATTATTTTAAGGTTTTTGGTATTTGAGACATTCAGACAGTCAGGAAAAGAAGAAAATTTGCCTCCAGCTCATTTAAACACTTTAAAGGCAGTGTAACTTGTAAAAATAATCACCGATAGTGTTTCTTCTTTCTAAAAAGTACCTGCTGCACTGTGGATATACTTGTCTAGATTCTCAATGCGGTCCCGGAAAGGGGAAAAAATGTATTCATTTAGTCAGTGTACTATTGATGAGTGAAAACTTTTGATTTCTCAAGTTTTTCTAGTCCTATATTTGAGTTAAGAACTGATAGCATTTATGAAACACGTTCGTCTCTGGTACCTCTCATGCAGCCGGGGAACCGCTGAGCCATGGCTTTGTCGAACTCTTCTGGGGGCATCCAGCGGCCCAGCTGGCTGATTCCACCTCCTAGTGGAGTGGGCACTGTGTCCTTCTGTTCCTGGGTAACAATAACTGTCTTACTCTCCACACGAGCCACATCCCTCGGGTCCGTTCTGGCCAACCAGCTGCAGGAAGAGGGAGAAGAAAAGGAAGTGCACAAATATTGAAAACTTTAGGACTTTTGTTTTAAATTTTAATTTGTTGTACTTTATTTTAAAGTAGGCAACGATTTTAAAATCTCCTAAAGCAGCCACAAATCAATATAATAATAATCAATATGTCTTCTTGATATCAGCTGGTAAAATTGAATGGTGTGATTGAGCTACCTAGACCTACTGGTTTGTCAAGAAGTAGAAATTTTCCAGGCATGTTTTATATTTAAACAGCTGCTGATGACAGAATGATGTGTGTTGTAATTATCAACAGCAACAACCCTGGGCATCTCCCAGCTGCACCAAAGCACCACTGTCCCAGCTACAAAAACAATCCAAGCTATATTCAAGAAATTTAAAGCTATCGTTAGCAATAATTTCTTCTGTTTTTCAATTTGAAACCCTCACTCACATAAAAAAATAACTAACTAAATAACTAAATAAGTCTCTTAAAAAAAGAAAGCCTTCCATAAACCACTGAGTGTAACAAACATACCAGTTCTCATATTTGGTGAGCTTCTTGATCATCCCCTGTTCCTCCAGCTGGGTCAGGATGGCAAGGTTCTCCTCGTCTGAGCCATCACAGATGTGAATGGACTCTGGCTGGCACAGGGTCATATTGGTCTCCAAAAACTCCCTTACAGCTGGACTGAGGGCACTGAGATCACCCTGCAGGATCCTGGGACCACTCTGGTTCTGGGACGGGATCTGAGGAGGCATGGTGAAGGTTCTGGAGAGAGCGTGAGCTGATAGACTGAGGGGAAAAGGTGACAGGAAGTCTGGAAAGAAAGATTTAAGTGGGGGTTTGAAAAGGAAAGGGGAAAAAGGAAGATGGTAGAAGAATGTTGGAATTGAATAATATGGGTGAATAATATGGTGACAAGGAAGAGGAAAAATATAAAAGGAGGATAAAGTTTCGGAAATAAAGACATAAATGAGGACAGACCAAGAAGAATGAAAAAAAAAAAGAATGAAGCAGAAAAATGGTCAAGGTGGAGTAAAATTTGGGATAAAAGAGAGACATGGGGGGAAAAAGAATTTTAAAAAAGTCAGTTTTGTGCATACATATTCTCAAAAAAAAAGTGCTCCACTGCTGCAACATCAAGAAATCAAACTCTGGGTGATGCAACAGCATCCTTGTGCAGATACCTCTCATTCTGCAGTGATCCTCACATTACTTTGCCTCATATTATTTTACCCTCCTCACTTTAAACATGAGCCCCACTGAAAAGAAAGAGCAGTAGGTTACCTTCAGTAGTTTGCCTGGAGTGCAGAGCCTTTAGCTTGGTCTCATCTGCTGAGGTGTCCCTGTTGCCTGTTTGCAGGAGAGTTGAGGACTGTTTCTCCTTCTTGGTCAGTTGTATCTCCTATGGAGAGCTTTGTCCTTTTTATACCCTGGGATGTCTCGCAAGACAAGGGAGGGAGTGGGGAGGGGGTTTAGAATGGGGGAGGGAGAGGGTGAGGAGGTGTGTCAGGGAGGAGGGGTGGTGGGGGGGTTGGCCCTTGCGTTAGCTGGGTGAACCTGTTGTTCCCTGCAGATGTGAAAAACACAGTGTGCAACAGGCTGCTGGTGAATCATTACTCAGCAGCAGCACGTAATGTCGTCTTTGAATAACCGGTTCCCTCTGCCGCTGATCGCTGATAGCTGGCTCAGATATGAAAGAGAGGCAGGTAGCTATGCTTTCACTGCTGTGGCTGTCTCTCCCTCTGTCTCTCTTTCTGAGTAACACATGTTTTTGGAGGGAAAACTCAAGGGGAGACTGCCTGGACAAATGCTTTTTTTTTTTTAGAATGATAACAGTTCGTCTCTTACCATCCAATCAAAAAGAAGGCTGAGACAATAGCACAAGATTTCAATCTTAAAATTCTGAAATAAACAGTAATATATGCTCACATAGTTTTCAGCATTTTGTAGTGTAAAATAAACTTTTGCCCTGAAGCAGCAAAGCAAATCCAATTGATATAGTCTCTGATTCAGGCTGCCGCTGCCAGTGTGGTAACCTCCTGTGACGATTGCAGCAGTTGAACTTTGGCCTACTTTACTCGATGATGTAAGTTCAGGGTTCAGTGTTGCCAGAACTATGTGTGACGGGGGCTCCTTGGCTGGCCTCCTTTTATTGGCTGTCAGGCGAAGGCTTGCCTTTGTGGGATCAATGGTGGGTCACTGGAACATGCGCCCGTGTGCGCAGTTCAGAGGAACTGCTGAATAAAGTCATCGACACTTAATGATAAGAGGTAAAAGCACATGTTGGAGATAAGCTCAAGGCATTTGTAAAAGTTGTAGCAACAGTTAAAGAAGTAATAAAGGCATATGTTTCAGCATAATTTTAATGACTGTCCAATTGCCACATGACAGAACGGCAGCTCTCCATGAGCTGGAGGGTTTTCTTCATTCTGCTGCTTAAGACACTGGTATGCTACATGTCTTTAGGAATAAACTGCGTTTTAATGCACCTTCTTTTTCAAGTTAAGTTTACTTTTGAGCTTTAGTAACAAAAAGAGGTTTAAAAACATATGATCAAAACCAGAGTTGCACAAATGAATGCAAATTAAACTAAATTATTCAAAGGTCAAAAGTCGTTATTTGTAAAGGAAGGGAACAAATCTGAAAAATTGTGAAATATCTGAGAAGCAACTGTGACTGTGTAACATGTGGGAAATGGGAGAAGCTTTGTTTTGTTAATAATAATAATATATTCTTTTAAAGTATTGAATATTCTAGTCCATTAGTAATTTTTCAGCTAAGGTTTTCTAATATTTCATTAAAGTGTGGTAAACAACGCAAAATGGACAGATCACAAATCAAAGAAAAATCACTGATATACTTTTACTTATTACTTATTACTTATACATGTGGCAGACGTTTCAAATGATGAGGAGCTATAACAGCTTGTTTCAAACAGAGGATGAACTGAGGGGCTACAGTAAATCATACAAAACAGCATAAACATATAAATTTGGAAACGATAGGGCGCATTCAAATTAAGGGATGTGGGAAAGTATCAGCAAAGGTCCACTACAAGTACAGTTTCTGGAATTGATTTCTCCAAATCAAATTTCAGTGAGCCCTCATTCCCTATGGATGAGGGCATTATTGTCCTGGAAAAGACCACTCCCATCAGTATAGATGTGTTTGCAAATGTTATTACTCAGAACCACTTTGCATTGATTTGCACAGTTCCTTTCCTGTAAGGCAGGGGTGTCAAACATAAACTGAGATCTACTGTTAAAATTGCACTTCTTTATATTATTTAAAGACATCTCATGTAGTTACACACTGACAGAAAGTAGAGTTTCACTCAGCTTGATTATTCTGAATCCAAAATGAATGATGTTAAAACGACCCAATGGCACATAGGACAACTTTGTACAACAGGTCTCATTATCCTCATTGCCAGCCAGGAGTGAGATTTGGAGAAAAATATTGCATTTTTACTTTAATTTAATATAATCTATGAATTATAACAAAATTTTAGCTTGAAGTAGAAAAACAACATCTCTGAAATGTCTGCATCTGTATTAGACTGACTAACAAAAAGCACCAGAAGGCTCTACAGTAACTGTGCTACAGTTCAAAAAGGTAACAGTTGGTAGGCAATGATATAGCTTGGTCACAGTACAGGGACAAGCTTAATAACAGTGACAATAAGACTGGCTTGGATTGTTTGCAGTGTACACAGGTTCAGCTTGTATAAGTGTGCAGTCTCATAGGAGTCTAATCCTGTGAATAATTAGTAACAGCTTATGAGTCTAAAGCTTGTAAAACCACCTTTAGCACCAATGATTAGAAGTAATAATTTTCTTCATGACTTTAGCAGTCTCTCACACCACTGAATTCTGAAGTTAGTGGGCATTCATTTCTGCACGGCTCTTTTAAGGTCCAGACACAGCATTCTGTTGTAGATTTGCTGGTCTTCTTCAGATTGTTGTCCTAACTAAACATTAGCTGTTGGACAGATGGTCTCAGATTTGATTTTCTGCAATACTTCATGGTTGACTCAATGACCACAAGGGGCTATGATTTCTATGTAGTATGGCTACAGATCTTGCCCCAATCTTCACCTTTTCGCCACCCTACTGACAGATGCTGGTGGTGATACGCTAATATGCTATTATTTTTGTGGCTGTGCATTATGTCCAAACCTGTCCACTTTGATCCAAAAGATATTGTTCCAGAACCTTTGCAAACTGCAGATTGGTAATACATTTAAACAAGATGTATTTGTTTAATATTTGTTAATTTGTAATATTATGAACGTTAACATGACCTGTAAGGTTTGAGGTGTAGCTCTTGGGTTTTTTGCAGTTTGACCATTAAGCATTGCACCATCTGACCTTGATCAGTTAATCAAGCACATTTGATTAGCTCTACAGACCCTATAGAGTCCTGTGAAAAATTATTGCAACAATTTGTTAAACTAATAAAGTATAATTGTACTTGTACTGGTAGTAGCTCTAGTATTAACCCACTTTCCTCCTACAGAAGGAGTACCATCATCATTGATAGGAAAAGGCAAGTAGTAGTGGTTATAGCAATTGTAGCTAAACTTAGTACTTGTTGTAGTACTGATAGGAGTGGAATGCTACTTTTAGTGTAGATATTGTCTCTAAATATAACTGAATGCATGATAGTGTTGCAATTAAGGGGGGATATTTTCCTGAACATGGTTTGTGGAGCCAAGTGGACAAATGTCAGTACATCTGAGCAGTTATATAGAAACAGCAGTGAACAGGAGTAACCTCACACAGGGTCCGACTGAAGGTTGAAGACAACAAGATGTAATAAAAAGGAAACTCCTCGACAATGGCCCTTAAAGTTGTGTAACACCTGCAGCTCAAGTGTTTCATGAACAATATGTTCAGTTATTCAAGAACTGTCAGCTGTCATAAAACAAAAATACCCAGAGGATCTTCAACTTTAATGACGCTCATATTATCAGCACAGCTCAAACCGAATGGAATCTGAACAAAACTGCAGCAACGGGATGTAAGTGAATGGAAGCTAATATTGTCAGATCTTAACAAAACTACATTTTGAACTAATTAAACACAACTCTACTGCATAATATGTTTCTCCTGAGTATTTGTTAACATGTTCATGCTGCGAACTTAAAAAAATGATAATGTGTCAGAACTGCTTCCAGCTTGTGCTATATGCTCCAATAGGTCAAGAAAATCATTTAATGCTGCTTTAACATAATGCAAACAAACATTCATGCATCTTATCTTTTGTATGTGAACAGATGACAGATACTTCTTTAGGATGATAAGTTGTCACCTTGCAACGGGAGCGAAAACTAGTTCATTTACACATCAAGAAATCAATGAGGAACCTGTTTATTCATTTGAAGTGATTTAGGTTTGGGGCTAAATGTTTTCCAGGTCCCTTGTATATATTTGGCTCCTCCTCCATGTTGCCAGATGTTTGCAGTGGGTGATAGGTGCTGCTGCAGGCCTGCAAGTTTGGCATCTTTTATTTCAAAGCTATGGTGTTGTCAGTGTGGAGTTTGGCTTTGTCTTGCTAAAAGCTCACCTTTACAGAAAAATATGTCATCTGGATTTTTGAAGCAGTTATTGCTTTCAAAATATCTTTCTATATAATTTTGTATTAATGGGACCTTCACAGATGTGGAAGTTACCCATACCACCTGTAATAATACACTTCCATATCATCACAGATGCTGGCTTTTCAACTGTGTGCTGGTAACAAGCTTGATGAGCCCTCTCCTCATTAGCTCAGAGGACATGGTGTCAAAAATAACTTCAGATTTTAATTGCTCAGAATAATTTTACCCTTTTCCAAGTCCATTCGGACTGAGCTCAGACCCAGAGTAGATGGCAGCTTTGCTGGATCGTGTCTATGTATGTATTTTTCTTTGCATGGTAGACTTTAATTTGCACTTTGGGCAATAGTGACAAGCTACCCGCTGACAGTGGTCTTCACATGTCTTCCTGAACCCATTGCAGTGCTTTCCTTTACTATTTATTCTGTCAAATAATTTTTAAATATAAGATTTAAATCTTCATTCTATTTCAAACAGTATCCAGAATTATTTTTGTCTTGAGGGGAAGGTCCCAGCTCTTAGGGCAAATGTGACCTCAGAATTTATCTTTGAGGAAAAATTCTCAATACAATAAACAATAGTTTAGTGTAAACTGAAGATGTCCTTTAATACACTACAGATCCCAACCTACCTAAGAGGGCAAAGCTTTCTAAAGCTTTTATCTCCTGATGTATTATTATAGATACAGGGATACCTTCACTGTCAAAATAGTCATTCAATTCAATTCAATTCAATTCCATTTTATTTATATAGCGCCAAATCACAACAAAAGTCGCCTCAAGGCGCTTTATATTGTACAGTATATCCTATAATAATAGATACAGAGAAAAACCCAACAATTATATGACCCCCTATGAACAAGCACTTTGGCGACAGTGGGAAGGAAAAACTCCCTTTTAACAGGAAGAAACCTCCGGCAGAACCAGGCTCAGGGAGGGGCGGCCATCTGCTGCGACCGGTTGGGGTGAGAGAAGGAAAACAGGATAAAGACATGCTGTGGAAGAGAGACAGATGTTAATAACAGATATGATTCAATGCAGAGAGGTCTGTTAACACATAGTGAGCGAGAAAGGTGACTGGAAAGGAAAAACTCAATGCATCATGGGAATCCCCCCGGCAGCCTACGTCTATTGCAGCATAACTAAGGGAGGATTCAGGGTCACCTGGTTCAGCCCTAACTATATGCTTTAGCAAAAAGGAAAGTTTTAAGCCTAATCTTAAAAGTAGAGATAGTGTCTGTCTCCCGAATCCAAACTGGGAGCTGGTTCCACAGAAGAGGGGCCTGAAAACTGAAGGCTCTGCCTCCCATTCTACTTTTAAATACTCTGGGAACAACAAGTAGGCCTGCTTTGCCTGCACTGAGGAACAAATTGCAGTCATAAAAACTGCAATTTGTTTCTCACTGATTATGAAGCACTTCATTGAACACATTAGTCAAACAAGTCTAATTAACCAATAAATGTATATAAATACTCGAATTTTAGACAGATGAATTTTAAATACTGCAGAGTGGAATATCATAAATGGAAACTGCCACAGTGAGATGAGAAAAGCTTCAGGCAATGGCCATTTATGATTCATGACTAGCTGGTTCCATCACATCGAGGTAAACTTTACCATTAACAGCTTGGCTCAAGATGATTAATCCCTTCCTTATGAAGGAAAAAAAAAACTGTATATGGCTGGTCTAGGTTTCCAGCATTTAATAGTTACGAGTGCTGCTGCACTGACATTTATAGACTGTCACAATTCACCACTGGTTTATACAGTGAAAAACATGGTAGGTTTAAGTGAGTAATGTGAGTAATGTCAGAACTTACAATACCTTTGGAGTGACATAGAGACAGAGAGAGAGAGAGAGAGAGAGAGAGAGAGATAAAGAGAGAGAGAAGCAGTCTGTTTATGAGCTTTCTGGGACAAGAACACTGATAGTGCTGCACCGACTGTATTCATCAATAACAGCGACTTGGTGAACAGCTGACACTGTTATTTTTCAGAGGTCTCTGTGTGTCTCTGACCAGTGCCTGTACAATGTTTTAAATAAATGAGAGACCTTTATTTTCTAACTCATTTCCTCACCTTGCAAAACAAATGCATGTTCAGCAGATCACCGTTTCACTTTACAGTACCTGGTTTCTGTTTTTGCTCAAGTTAGAAGCCAGCAACAAAACTTGGGTGGAAAGGATGAAAAGGCTGTGATTGTGGAAAATTTCTTTCTTTACAATCAAAAACTCAGATGTTTTGTGCCAGGTGGCTGGGTTGCTTACGAGTGCAAACATCACTGAACACAATGTCTTTGAGCTATTATGTCATCATCTATGCAACAAGAGTATACAGTGTATATATCATGGAAACATTCACTAACAGGGAAAATTGGCACAAACAGATATGCTATCTCCAGTTTTGCCTGTGGTGTGGTTGGCAGCGTGCTAACTGGTGAAGACAGTCAACACCTCATATCAGATATCCTGCTCACATTTGCCATGTGTTCCACCAAAATGAGAGACTGCAGGTTGTTTAGGTGCTTTTCTACTATTAGCAAAGATCTACACTAACAAAGCAAAAATAAATTAATAAATGTCCCAGTTTTTAACTCTAGCCCTGCAGTAGACTGGGTGTTCCCTGCCTTTCGATCTATGGAAACTGAGAGGCCTCCAACCCTGAATAACACAAGGGGTTAGAAAAACAGCTGGCTGGTTTAACTAATATATGTGTGTGTATATATATATATAGTTAATATATGTCACTGAGTGGTGAGAGAATGAAAGTGATTGAATAGTTTTATCTGTAAAGAAAGAAGGTCCAGATAAGGCAGGATGGATTTATGAGCTACAGACAGCTAATCAGTTTAAAAGACCAGTGACTTAAAGATCAAATCAAATACCTTCTGATGGCTGAGCACTGCAGCATTGCTGCAGGAATAGCAAATGAGCTAAAAAGAGAAAATGAACAAAAACTGCAAAGACCAAAGTGAAAAAGGTGAGTTTTCCTAATAAACATAGCTTACAAAAGGACACATTTACATAGTATTACTACTCGTCCTGCAGTGCAGATATCAGAAGTATTTAGCTGAAATCAGGTACCAAGTAGAATGACCTAAATCAAGCATTTTGATTGCTGGGAATGATGTTTGTATATTTCTGGTGATCAACAAAATGTCTTTTCTGTCTTTTCACCAAAGAGACTACAAAAAAGATACATAATAAATCATTTGTAAAACGCAAGAAAGACCTTTGCAAGTTAAAATTTCTAAAAGGATCTGTTGGGTGGCATGTGTCAAAGGTGTGTCAAAGGTGTGTCAAAGGTGTGTCAGAGCGTCACCAGAGTGACAGCAGCCGATAGAAAACAGACTGAAATGTGTCATTCAGGCTCGGTCTGAACTGTTCAGTGCGTGAGTCGAACTCTACAGCAAACAGCAGCTGCATCAGAGGGGGTTAAAGTACCAAGTGCACTGACGTAAAGGCACACACCCGATAGCACTGGGGGTCTTTGTTGAGAAAACACTATTTGTCAAAGGTGCAGTAATGAGTGACAACAGAGAAGATTTTGGAAAATATATTCAAATTAAATGGTCATTTCCAGGTATAGAGAAAAGGCCTTCTGTAATGCCTCCTGTATGACTTTGTATTATTTTTGTATGAATTTGTAGTGAGGGTGTCAAGCATACTGGCCTCAGACCAGAGTCAAGCAGCTACAGGGTTGATTTCAGCCCATTGGATGGCTTAGCAAAGTGGGACCCTGTCCTGGACCTCTGATTTACTTCTTTGGAATTATGAGATACTTATGTTCAAGTTCTTGAGTGCCTTTAAACTTCGTTATTTCTATTTCTTGGTCCTTGTTTGATTATGTTAGTTCCTCTTTTCCCTGTCCAGTCTGTGCCAGTCTCATCTTTGTCTTGCACAATGTATCCCTTCCTGTTCCCATAATTATCTGTGTTTTATCCTTCTGTCTCCCCCTCTTTCCCGTCTCTGTCTTAAGTTTGTATGTCTTAGTCACTTCCTATTTTATTTTGACAGTTCCTTGTCTTGTGTGAATCACGCTCAGTTTTGTTTCCCCTGTTTCGTCAGTTAGATTTTGTTCAGCTGAGTTCACAGGTGTGTTCACACTGCCCACAATTCCCTCCTGTGTATATATTATCTGCTTTCGGTTCTTTGTAGTCTCCACTCAGATGGTGTGTGAATGGCTGTCTATTAAGCCTTAAGTCAGTTTTGATATTTCGATATTACATCACCATTTCGAAAATTAAATGTTGTCTTTACATACTTTAATATTTATTTTGATTTTATAGTAAACTGCTATTAAGGTCATTTAATTGTTGCATTTTATTTCAGCTGTTGGGCCTTGAATCTTTCCTCCTTGATGGTGTGGTGGATGCCATAAGCTGCTGCTGCTGCTTATTTTTGGTGTCTCCTTTCAGAATCAGGCTGTGTAATACTAACTGTGGTAGTGCAGATGGTTGCATGTGGCTGTCCGGGCAGAACACATTTAGGACTGAACACCCTGCTCTTTCTCTGTCTCCCTCCATTACTTCTCCACTTCTTCTTACTTTTTTAGACCACACAATACTGCGCATTCAAGCGGCCACTCACTTAGCTTAACCTTTAGCTGTCTTGTTACAAATTCTGTTAGCAAATATGATTTCCCACTGCATTTCTTTTGTTCTGGTATAAGGCTGGCAGAGTCTGTAATTGCAAAAAGGAGAAAAAAAAGACATTGCATTCTCAAAAGGTAAGAGAGATAATTGTTGCAGTACTGTAAATTTAGCTGCAGTGATGAAAAAAAGGTGATTTGTTTCATTAGAAATCTCCCACTTTGTGATGTTAGCTGTCTTATAAGTTCATGACTACGAATGATAAGTTCATTCAAAGTCACAATCAGAAAAATCACCATGATTTTTTAATATCGTTTAATTTTCATCTTAGAAATTTCCAGTTAACCTAATCCCACTAACTGCGTGTCTTTGTACTACGGGAGGAAGCCTGGAGTACCTGGAGACAACCCACGCAGACACAGGGAGAAACTCCCAAAGGTTAGTAAAAACAATTGATTTACTAACAGCATGTCTTTGTAATGAAGTATTGGAAGTAGATTTGGTGTCTGCAGTGAATATTTGGTCCACATAATGAATATTTGGTCCATATAATGACATATATTAGAACCATATAAGGACATTGCATCAGTAATGTGAAATCTAAATGTATTTATTTTTAATGTAAATTTGATAACCTGATGTGGATGAGTCAAAATAATTCGCTCCACCAATGACTCATTGGTCTAGAATTCAAAAGTGGAAAATATTAATGAACACAAACACATATGAGAGAGGACAGATGAAAAATAAGCATCAATAGATTATAAGGTTGCAACTATTTTAAGGACTCATATGAAACTGCATTAAATGCTGATCTGCTTTCTTAATTGTTCCATGTCTAATCTCTTGATGGTTTGTGGATCAGTTTCCCATAACTGTTCTTGTACTCGAGAGTTTGGTGAACTTTGTATCATCAAAACAGAGCTTTACACTAGACAGGCAATCAGCATACCCACATTTAAGAAGTATATATTTTAGCTCTAGTATATATAGAACTGAACTTAAAGCAGTATATACTTTAGTATACTGCAAGTTTAGTATTCTTTATATACAAAAAGAGTGCAGTTTTAAACAGCTGAAGTAAGCCAAACGTTTGCACTGAGGAAGCATTATGCTCCTTGTTATTTTTAGAATTCACTAAAACATGTGAGATGTGAAAACTGAGATGAAGGGCTTCTTAGTCAAAGTCAGAATCCAAAAACTGAGCCCTGGTGCATAAAGCGCAAAAGAGAGAGCTAAAACCATGAGATAAATAAAAAGTTGGTCTTACTTTTTGAAAGGTCAGCAGTGACATCTGGTGGCCTTAAATAGGAGTTGCGCATTTTAAGAGAATCACTGGTTTTAATCAATGGATAAAAGGAGGCTTGCATAACTTACAAAAAGAGTCATTTCTTCAGAACACTAGGCCTAAATAAAGTCACTACCTCATATCACAGATTTACTCATTGTTTTCCAATAGATCAATATCTCTGTTTTCAGTGAGTATGAATTTCATTTGTAGACCTATAGACCTGTTATTGTATCCAAAAACTGCAGTAAAATCATTTGCACCATTTGTTTCTGCTCTGCTCAAGCAGAGATCTAATACAGAGACTAACCAGACATGTACCTCAGAGCAGGCAGATATTGAGGGAACTTTTATTTGACTTTTTATGGGGATGAATCTTCTATTGGGGATGAAAACAGAAGCCATTTATATGGATACACCGTAATAAAATGGGAATGGTTGGTGATATTAAAGTCCTGTTTATGGCACATTAGTATATGTGAGGGGGCAAACTCCTCAAGATGTCTGGTGACCATGGTGGCCATTTAGAAGTCGGCCATCTTGGATACAACTTTTGTTTTTTCAATAGGATGAGGGCCATGTGACACATAAAACTTATTGGTAATGTCACAAGAAAAACAATGGTGTGCTTGGTTTCTCCCGTACTCCATATTATCCATTGTTGATCTACACGTCTCTTGCTCTCACCAATGTCACGACACACACAAGTGCCATAAGACACTCTCACAAACAAAATCACGGTTTTGTAATGCAGTAATGCAGCATGCTTATGGGAAAGTAACATTAATCTAATTACTTTTTTTGCAACAGTAATCTCTTACTTTACACGTTACTTGAAAAAGGTAATCGGATCACAGTAACACGTTACTTTTAACTCGTTACTGCCCATCTTTGCAGGTAAGCATCCTTAATTTTTCTACAGAATGTAGTTTTCTTTAGATTTTACCTTTTCCAGAAATCCATATATCTCATACATCACCAGAAATACATTCTAGAAACTACCAGAGACGGGAAACTGGAGCACCAACAGCAGTTAAACATGAGTTGAATTTAGGGTAATTATCAATACAGGAATGACAACAATCTACTGGAAAGCCAGTCCTTAAATCCACAGTGCTAGTGAGAAGATGAGCGACAGGCGTGGCAGCTAACCCGAGGATGTTGCAGGAGCCAAGAGGAGGCGAGACACACTTCTGCCCACTTCCCACTTCTCAGAGAGAAAAAGAGGAACAGTCTTTCTTTCAGCTTGACAGCTGTTGCTTTCACATTCTTGTTAGTGTTAATTACAGCTGCTGTGAGAAGTCAAACTGTTTTTCATGATCTGGATTTTTTTTTCACTTGTTCATTATGAGTTTATGATCATGAGTGAGTGACTGTTTGAGGTCAACAAAGAATCCCTGTGAGTGTCTAAACGCAACGTTACAGTTTATAGCAGGTATAAATAGAAAACAAAAATAAATGCACAGACATTTTAAAAAGGGCTCTTTACATTTATTTTCCTCAGCCGGTTGTTTCATTTGTGAAAGTTTTTTAAAACGCTTTTACCGTTGCAAATCGTCGGTGTATAAACAGATTTTAAGGAGAAATGCCTGGAATACTAGATAATGAAACAGCACCAGGTTCAGAGTGAACTGAAAGTGTAAGTGTATCTGAAAGGAAAGAGTCGTTCTCAAACGCCACAGCGGTTGGTTTAAAAACCAGCAACAGGGGTGCCTCATTCTGGTTTCAGCATGACCCGCTTCAAGTACTTGCTTCTGTGTTTCTTCTCTATATTTATGGTTGGTGAGTACTTTTGCTATTTACATGAAGCACATTTTCAAAGGTTACTATATACTACGGGGTATAGTATATAGTACAAGGTTATGACTGTACTGCACTTTATATGCTAACCTTAATATGACCACAAGGTCCAGTGTTTACACAGTGCTGGTGTACATGCTGTACTTTGTGCCATACGTCTTTTACGTTAACATAGTGGATTTATTTGAATGGAAGCAGACTATAAATTTCAGTTGTGTGGCTCTGTGATCACAAACGTTGTTATCACGATTCGTAACACCAGCGCAAGACAGCATTTCTGCTCAGGTCAAGTTCCCCATTTAGATGTTTGAATTTGGGGAAATGAAACAATCTAAAGCTAAATCAAATTGACTCTAGTCTAAGTAAATACATCAACTTTTATACACTGGCCACAAGATTTTTACATGAAGTCTCATTGGTGTGCAGTGTTTTCTTCAGTAATGTTGTCAAAACGCAGTTTGAAAAACTTTAGTTTTAGGTTTACCACGTATAATGTTTCAGATTGATTTAGCTAATGCTACATTCACATCAGTAACCTCACATGTTCTGTCTATTTTCCTCTACGCAACATTAACCAATTATGTCCTTCTCTTTCCACCCAGTCTGCGTCCATTCTTGTCCATAGTCTCGTTACCTCCCGCCTTGACTATTGTAATTCTCTCTTGCATGGTCTCCCCCAAAAATCCCTCCATAAGCTTTAACTGGTTCAAAACTGCTGTCAGAATCCCTTTCTACCAGCACATCACCCAAATCCTTCAGGAACTTCATTGGCTCCCTGTAAAATTCCCAATAGTGTACAAGCTTCTTCTGCTCTCCTTCAAGGCCCTTCATAACTTTGCTCCTTCTTACCTTTCTGACCTCTTAAGCACTACTTCTTCTAGTTCACATTTCTGTATAGCTGCATATCTCATATTTCTGTATAGTTTTTTTTTATTTCATATTCTGTATAGTTTTTCATATTTATATCCTGTTCATAGCCTGTACATAGCTTGTACTCACTACAGCCTGTACATACTTATAGTTATAGCATATTCATAACATACTTCATACCGTGTGCATTATAACATACCTTAATAGACCCATTTCTGTAATATACTCACATATCTATATTATTGCTAATATATATTTGTAATATATCTATATCATGGCTAAAGCACTTCTGGATGGATGCAAACTGCATTTCGTTGCCTTGTACCTGTGACATGTGCAGTGACAATAAAGTTGAATTCTATTCTATTCTATTCTTCTGCCCACTCACTTCGATCTTCTTCTTCTTCTATCTAGCTGGCTTTGCCTTCTTTATGTATTTCAGGGCTATGCGAAGCAGAGCTTTCAGCTGCTCTGCCTGTGGAACTTTCTACCCCCAGATTAAAGAAACATTGGTTCTCTCCCCCATTTTAAATCTCAACTCAAAACCTGAATCAAGATTTAAAATGTGGGAGAGAACCCAAAAATCTGTTCATATCTGCACATTCACCGTGAACTTATTGTTTATTTGATCTTGTGTTTAATTTCATTTATTTTCTTATTGTTCTTCATTTTGTCATTGTTCTATGTGTTTTATTCTATTGTTAAGTGTCCTTAGGTGTCTTGAAAGGTGCTTTTGAATAAAATTAATTATTATTATTACTATTATTACTATTAAAAAGAAGCTTCGCAGTTCACACATTTTGCAAAGCCACACAGAAGGCCAAATCTGACACTTTGTGTTGTCTGTAGCAAAGTCAGGGCTGATTGACTGGCTTTCCTGTTCTTATCTACAGGAATTCATAAAATGAAGAAACAGATACCGTCACATTGGACATTATGTTTACACAAAAGAAGTTTCAATGTGAACATTTTCAAAATGATCAAGTGACTCCGCCTGCAAATTCAAAACTCATTCATTACCAGAGAGCTATGGCGTTATTTTTGTGCCACTATTCTGAGCGCAAGTAAAAAAAAAATTGCAGGTGCAAGTGTTGCATTTTGAGGAGAATTTTAATTTGAGCGACGAAAAGCTAAATTTGAGTGAACAAAAATCATTGCTGGGTGCAAAAAATGTATTTCAGTGTTTGCTATTATCCACACACACACAATAGCAGCCTCTCTCGCTCAGTTTTTGCATTTGCGCTTGCTTGCAATGTGTTGCTCGCTCTCAACATTTCTGCCCATGCGCGTTCAGCTCTTTCTGTACACCGTTATATTTGTGCCACAAAACCAGCCAATCACAGACTTGGATGCAAAAAAAAAAATCTGATTGGCTGTTCTTGTCTCCAATCAGCTCGAAATGACGAAATGCAATATCCCAGAATCCATTTCGTCCAAAACTCAAACGAGGCAGTGGCGGAGTTTGAAATATTTCTCTTTCTGGGTCACAAAATAAACTGAATTCATTCCACACGCAGCAATGAATTTTGTTCACTCAGCTTTTCTTTACTCAAAATAAATTTCTCCTCAAAATGCAACACTTGCACCTGCATTTTTTTTTTTTTTACGTGCGCTCAGAATAGTGGCACAAAAATAACGCCATAGAGAGCGCGCTTTAGTTCCTTTTATACTGGCAAAAAAAATCTAAATTTGATTGATGAAAATACTACATTGAACAGAGTGTGACCTGGATTTACTTGTCCAACCCAGTGGGACAATACCTGAGCAAATGAGTGAAAAGCAACTTTTGAATCTGCTTTTCAAGAGCACAGCTGCACAAGCTCCCTGCTGAAAGGAGGCCTTATCTTTTCTACATGTGAGGAAGCACTCTTTTGGCTGGAAGCTTTGCTGAGGGTTGAACTACTCTGAGCTTGAAAGTGCAATTAAGGCACAGAAAGACAAATCGGTGTCAATTTTTGATTAACCTTTTCTTTTCCTTTTTAGATTGCTCCATTAATGAAGATGGCTACTTCATGTTTGCTGATTTTTGGTGTGCTGTGCACTCCAGAGACCCGAAGACAGTGGAGTATCTGATCGACTGGTATTTTAACAAAGAGTTTACGATGCAGTACAACAGCACAGTTGGCAACTGGACGGGCCTCACTCCAGCTGGATTAATCACAGCATCTCGGTTTAATGAAGACAGCGCTGACATTCTGCAGAGAAAAGTGGAGAAACAGCTGATATGTGTCGATAATGTTGATGTAGTATTCAACACAACTGTGGAAAACATGGGTGAATATTCAAATACTAGATGTATGCGTTGCTATCAGTAGAGAGAATATTATATATATATAATACAAACATTTTCTTCCAAATACAAAAAAAATCATGCAATGTGTTACAGTGTTTAATGACAGGAATTATAATGATAAAGAACTAAACCAAAACACTTGGACAATCTTAAACCTTCCTTTTTTGAAATGACCTTTTCTTTAGTATAGGAAGTAAACATATTACTCCTTCCTGTATTTAAAAGGGCTAAATTACCAAACAAATGATCCCAAATTACAGTGCAAGGATCCATTTATGTAGTTTATCATCTTAAAGCAGCAGAACAAATATGGGTGTAATAACCCTCCTATTTTACAATCATTATTGTAACAGTAATACAGCAATTATACTCTAACATTTCAATTGAAGAGCAAAACCCCAAACCGTGAACAGGACTATAAATGATAGCACGAGCCTAAAACTAAACACTTCCATTAGTACTTTATGATTTGCTTGGCCGTGATTCTCCCTTAATACCTTTATTTCAAGTACCTGATAAAAATGTTCAATTTTTCTTTTTTTGCATTTAAAAAAAGAATTAAGTGCATTTTCAAAGACTATTGTTTTAGATTTAATTGTTTCATGACAATTTTGAATTATATCAAACCAGGCATCACATTGCAACATTGTAAGAATCATTGGTTTACAGAATGATGAATTTCATCATTAAAGCTGTTGACCTTCTGATTTCAGCTGCACCCAGCATGACTCTCCAGGAGGGAGACCACACTTCCAGCCATAACACAATACTCGTGTGCAGCATTTATGACTTCTACCCCGAACACATCCTTGTGACTTGGTACCTGAACGGTCAGGAAGTGACTGAGGGTGTGACCATAAGTGAAGTGATGACAAATGGAGACTGTACCTATCAGGTTCACTCTTATCTGGAGTGCACACCTATCCCCAAGGACAGAGTCACCTGTACGGTAGAGCATGTTAGCCTAAAGGAGCCCAAGAGTTCTTACTGGGGTGAGGACAGACAAGATCATTTTAGTCAAAATGCTGTTGATAAATTCAATCATTCTGCACATTAATAGTGTTCTTTTATATATATATATATATATATGTATATATATATATATATATATATATATACATATATATATATATATTAGGGGTGCAACGATATTCGTATCCATATTGAACCGTTCGATACAGTGCTTTCGGTTCGGTACGCATATCGAACAATACAACATTTGTAATTTATTTTATCAATTTTCCTTCTGACGATGCTGTCTGTGTTGAGCGCTCAGTGAATCTGTGTTCGACTACTCCGCCTAGGCTGCACTGTCGAGCGCAGATCCACTGAGCGCTCAACACAGACAGCATAGTCAGAAGGAAGAGCGCAGGGCAAGCTAGCGAGACAGAAGTTAAGCTCTACTTGCAACAGGCAAATTGAACCTCATTCAGATCTGGCATTTGGAATTATTTTGGTTTTCATGTGACGTATGACCCTGAAGGTAAGCGAGTCATGGACTAAAGTAAAACAGTATGTTGGATGTGCCATGCAATGCTCAATTACATTGGTGTGAACTAGTGTGTTAGCGCAGTTAGCTCGTTAACGTGTTTGCTGTCTAGCCCCATGCACGGAGCGATCGGCGGTAGCTCGTTAAGGAGATTTGCCGTGTTGTGGCGTTAAGGTCATTTCAACGAGATTAACCTGAAAGCACTAGTGGGAACACAACGAATATGACTGCACATTTACGCCGACATCATCCTAGTGCAAAGACAAAAACAACAAGCATGCTACTAACTTTAGCCGAGTCATTTAGACAGCTGTTAGCACATGATTCTCCTTATGCTGCTGAGAATATAGCCCAGAAGAAGCGGATAGTATAGCTTTTATTTTGGAAAGAGCCATTTCTCTGTAATAAACTCTCTTTTCCAAAGATGAGTGATTCCTCAATCAGATACAGGGCTTGCAATATTGCTAGCCCGACGTCCCGGAGCTAGCGATTTTTTCAGTCGGGCTACCAAAATCTATCTCTTCCCTGCCCGTCGGGCTATTGTAGGAAAAATATATGTCAATGCTTTTGCATTCTTTCAGAAATGTAGCTGGGTAATTATGTCATTGGCATCGGTGAGCCACTGTCAATATGTGACATATTGAAGTTGCGTTTGAATTTGCGCTTGTTTTTTTGCTTTCACTTTGCAATCGTGCGAACTGTGTATAGAGAGCGACAGCACTGATCTGTGAGTGATGGTAATTTGTGCACCAATTCCTCTGACATCGTCTTATTAATCGTTAGCTTACTACGCAAACATGACGCAGCAAGCTTACACATGTGAGAGGTTGATCGCGCAGAGAATCGCTGAGCTTATGTGAGTGAGCGTGTAAAAGCATTTCAGTTCTGCTGAGCCAAATAAGACAGGTCAGGGTGAAGAAGTGACAGCCAAAGAAAAGCTTACCACAAAACGGAGAAGTTATGACAAATCAGACTATAAGGCAAAAAGAAAGTGCAGCTTTATGGTTTCATGGACAAAAGAATTTCTGTGGCTGCGATATGATGAGCTAAATAACCAGGGCTGCACATAAGTGGTCCGCAGGTGCGCATTCGCTGTCAAAATAAAAAACACGCACAAGGGTTAGGGTTAAATTTAAATACTGTACTTTTGAGTTAAAATATATATTTATAATTTTAATAAATGACAAATTAAAAATGCATGAACATTTTTTTGTATCGAAAAAATATCGAACCGTGACACCAAAGTATCGAACCGAACCGAACCGTGAATTTTGTGTATCGTTGCACCCCTAATATATATATATATATATATATATATATATATATATACATACATACATACATACATACATACATACATACATACATATATAAGCACTGTATTATCAATCATTATGAATATGTGTCCTGGTGTTTTGTTGCAGATTCTTCCTTGAAACAGTCCGACGGGAGTTTTCTAACTGGAGGAGTTTGTGCTTTGCTCTTGGGAGCATTAATTTTGTCTTTGGGGCTGATCTATTACAGAAGAAAATCCTCTGATCCAACATTTTTAAATACTCTATAAACTAAATCTACATATAATGATTTAAAAAAACAAAGAGAAAATTAAAATCTCGCCTTTTTTAACTTTATTACAGATATGTTGTTACAGAGTTTTTGTGGGTTTTTTTGTTTTGCTTTGTTTTTTTATTTCTTGTGTGCAGCGCTCTGATGCATTTTTAAGGGAAGTTAAAAAAAAATTAAAAAATAAAGTAAAGATATTATAAGTGATGTAAAAGTACCCTTACTACCCTTAATAGTTATATGTTATGAATTGAATTTTATTTTATTACACACTGAATGATTTTGTGTTATGTCTGTGAAGGTTCTCAGTCATACAGGTCATCGTAGTCAAAGGAGCTTGCAAAGAAAAGCGGCTGGACTTCTTTAAGTTGCTTGAAGACGTTTCACCTCTCATCCAAGAAGCTTCTTCAGTTCAGATTTTGTGTTATAAAATACACCCCAATTTAATCACTGTCCATTTACATTTTTTTCTTTGCAATTTGAACTTTCTGTGAAAAAATGTTATGTACAACTTTCAAAGCACAAGAACAGATCTCGTTGTTTGTTTCATTAGTGTTTTCCATGTAGCTTCACAAACACTGACATTATATCACATTTAAGAGTTGATTATAAATGCATTTGCAAGATGGGCATAGCTTCTGAGCCTGAAGTGTCTGAAAACTGCATTCTTTTTAATGGACAGTAGGGGGCAGTCCATCAGCACAGGAAAAAGAATGTAATTTTGTCTTCTTCAAAGATAAGACAGATGATTATTGCAATAAAAAACTGATTGCATATTTAGATGCCTGACTGTTTTAAAGTTGCAAGCAAAGGCATCACGGTGATGCTTTCACGTAGTTTTTCTTTTGTCAGAGACACCCCAAAATTGCATAGCGTATACTGAGTTTAAAGACTGATTAATTCAGAAAAATTACCTCCACAATATGAATGAATCAAATCAACCGTACACCTCTTTCATAGTGTCTTTATATATGTACTGATATGCAGTACATGACTATGATATGCACTGATATTCTTTTGTCGACTTCCTCACATACTACCACACGTTCCTCTTTTGTCACCCTATCACATGCTTTCTTGAGATCCCAAAGACACAATGCAGTTTTCCATTAACAATCTCCAAACAAACAGCAGTAGGTTCATTCTTTTTCCCATGAATCCATGTTGCTGTTTGTTTATTGGCAACTTCTCTCTTACCGGTAAGCTAGTTTCAACAATTCCTGCCCATATTTTCATTGGATGGGTGAAGAACTTAATGCATCAGTAGATACTACAGCTTTAGGCATATCATTTTTTGTTTGTTTGTTTCATCTGTACCACTAAACCTCTTCTCCACCACTAAACTTGGTGAAATTGTGTCGAACAATCTAGTTAACCACACTTTCATAGATCCATACCTCCACAGGTACATCCTACACTGTCTTTACTCCATCAAATCTCCTCTTCCTCTCATTTTATTCATTCATCAGCTCCTCAAAATACCCTTTTCACCAACTCAACATGTTTCTCACTTGCAGTCCCATCTCTATCCCTAATCACCCAAACCAGTCTGATCCAGCCACACTGATCCAAATGTGATTTAACAAAGATTTTACACCAAATGTCCTTCATGGCACAACCCTCCACTTGTATCCCAGTTTAGGACCACTTATAGGAATACACTGGCTCGTTTTTTGTGCTTTCTTCTTTTACCCCGACAACTGCTGCTTTCAAATTGTTGTTACTGGTGGTTACAATGTGGTGTGAGACGTCTGAATGTTTTTCATGAACTGGTTCATCATAAGTTTGTAGTCAATGACTGCCTGTAAAAAAAAAAAAAAAAACAATCACCATCAATGCCTCATTACAATTTTTAGCAGATAAAACTAAAAAAATGAATTAAATGCATATGAATTTCACTTTTTTTTTTAATTCTTCAGTGCAATTCTTCAAAGTACTTCAGTGTATTGTTATACATTTTTAAGGTTGTTAAACTGCTTGCACTGTTACACAGTAATGTTTATTAAAACAATTTTAGGAGAAATGTCTGGAAAGAAATAGTGAACAGAACAAAATGTGGATCGGAGTGAACTGAAACTCTAAGTGTAGCTGAAAGAACAGACTCGCTCAAAAACTGCACACAGGCTGGTTTGTAATTGAATTCGTGCCTCAGTCACGCCTCATTTTGGTTTCAACATGAACCGCTTCAGGTACCTGCTGCTGATATGTTTCCTCTCTCCACTTGTGGTGGGTGAGTAATTCTTTATTTTTATCTATAGATATCAAATCACATATACATTGTACGTCATTTTTAAGTGTTTTTCATTTCATGCAGTAGTAGTGACAGTTTCAACATCTGCACGGCCATTTGATAGATTTGTAAAATGTATAAACCTGTCCTTTAGCATTTTTGGATCACATTTAAAGGCATGCAATCAATAAGACTTTACACATATGCAGCTCTGAGGAACACATTAGTGCAGCATCAACGTAAAAAAAACTACGTGTTTAGCAGGTACAGTGTTTAAAACCCAAATTTTGATGGTAGTTCATTCAGTTATGGTGTATTTCAGTCTAAACCACTGGTGTCAAACTCACTGTCATTCACAAGGGACCAAATGCGATCTCTAATGGGCTGAATCTACAAAACAATTGCATGAAAACCCATTAAAATATTGTGCTTTTCCTTTTATCTTAAAAAATTTTATGAGTTTCAAAACACATAGAGGTCCGCTTAAGAAATATCAACAATGTGTCTCACGTTTTCCACATCCCATCATTATTCAGTATCCGAAGAAACTTTTTTGCACAGCTTCTTGGCTTAATAGTATTTCTTTGTTAGTGAGACGACTATGCAACTGACAGTGATTCAGGCCTCTCACTCAGACTGGGTTAAAAAATCATTGTCATGATGTGAAATGTTGCCGTTTCACACAAAGCTTCTCAGTACAAAGTGAAAAGTATATTTTATTTAAAAGTCCGGCTCAGGCAGTTACGTATGTTTTCTATGCCTTATTCAGATGCACACTGACAGACTTTTCCATAATTACCTTAAAGAGAAGCTGAATACAATGCCACTGTGTACAGGAATCTATAAAATGAGGAAACGGTCAGCCTCGTGATGTACGTTACATCAACATAAAGGGGTTTTGAGTGTGAAGATTTTCTAATTTCCTATTAAAACACAGAGGGAGCCTTGTTGTTGTTGTTGTTCTTATCAGACTTTCATTAATGAACATAATAAACTGAACAGAGTGTGACTTGGATTTAACCTGTTCTATCAAATGTGAGAATATCTGAGCACAGCAGCAAAAACCAGTTTTGAATCTCAGCTTTTCAAGGGCACAGATGCACCAGCTCACTGATAAGAAAGAGAACTTGTCTCTTCTTACAGGGAACACCACCAGGTTGATAACAGTTCAGATTTAAATACGAGGAAGCTGTTTTGGCTGGAAACTTTGTTGAGGGTTGGCTGAGCTTGAAAATCTTGATTGTAGTAAATTTCTACAGCACTTCTTTCTTTTCCTTTCAGATTGCTCTGTTGATGAAGACGGCTACTTCATGTTTGCTGACTTTTGCTGTGTTATGCACTCCAGAGACCCGAAGACAGTGGAGTATCTGATCGATTGGTATTTTAACAAAGAGTTTACGATGCAGTACAACAGCACAGTCGGCAAGTGGACGGGCCTCACTCCAGCTGGATTAATCACAGCATCTCAGTTTAATGAAGACAAATTTGATGTTGAGCAGAGAAAAGCAGAGAAACAACTGACTTGTGTCAATAATGTTGATGCAGTATTCAACGCAGTTCAGGAAAACATAGGTAAATATTCAAACACATTAAATTAGATAGTACTGTTAGTACTGGAAGTGCAGAGTTTTCTTCAAAATCTAATGGAAAAAATGTGACTTCTGACAGACAGTTTGCAAAATGTGCGCATCAACAAAGACCCTTCGAGCAGATAGTCCAGTTCATACAAGCCTGCAGAAACTTCCCGTACTTTCCGTTACAAGATCTCTCAGAGCAGGCACAACACCATTCACTTCCTCTTGCAAAGCTTTTCACAATAAAACAAGATAGTTGTACAATGAATGCTATATAATGCAAATGCTCTTTTAAGGAATTTCAAAACATTTTCTAAATACATTAACCATCATTATTTCATATGGATTATTACTATTTGATATGGATTTCAATGTTTTTAATATTTCAAAACATTTTAATAGATGATATTTTTAACCTGGTTACAACCAAATACGTTGATTAACTAAAATAAATAACCAGTTATTTATCGCTGGTTTACAGAATGATGAATTTCATCATTAAAGCTGTTGACCTTCTGATTTCAGCTGCACCCAGCATGACTCTCCAGGAGGGAGACCACACTTCCAGCCATGACACAATACTCGTGTGCAGCGTTTATGACTTCTACCCCGAACACATCCTTGTGACTTGGTACCTGAATGGTCAGGAAGTGACTGAGGGTGTGACCATAAGTGAAGTGATGACAAATGGAGACTGTACCTATCAGGTTCACTCTTATCTGGAGTGCACACCTATCCCCAAGGACAGAGTCACCTGTACGGTAGAGCATGTTAGCCTAAAGGAGCCCAAGAGTTCTTACTGGGGTGAGGACAGACAAGATCATTTTAGTCATGTGCTGTTTGCATTTTTCTATAAATTCACAGAGTCCTTTTTTATTTAAGCACTGCATTATTAACAGTTATGAATATCTCTGTTGGTGTTTTGTTGCAGACTCTTGCTTGAGACCATCTGAAAGGAGTTATCTAGCTGGAGGAGTTTGTGCTTTGATCTTTGGAGCATTAACTTTGTCTTTGGGACTGATCTATTACAGGAGAAAAACCTCTGATCCAAACTTGTCTGGTTCTCTATAAACTAATCATCTTAAACTATAAACTATCATCTTTTAATAAATCATCTCTAATAGTTGTTACAAAACAAAATTAAATAACTCAACATAGAAGAAAACTTTGATAAGTATATTGTATATTTAAAAAGTAGCCTTGATCGATGAATCTTTAAAATTTTTACTTGTTTATGTAACATTACATTCAGTGACAGTTAATGTGACATAGTTAAATTCAGTTTTAATCACCATACAGCTGCATGTCACTTGTTTTATGTACGCAGCTACATAAAACAAGTGACACCATTACGGTCACTGTGAGCTTGCAATGTGAAAGTCACCTTGAAAAATTATGTCCAAATAGTTAAAGCTGTTAGGTAATTGTTCAGTAATGACTTTCTGACTTTGTGTAGTTAAATACACAGTTTAATTATTATTCTTTGCTGTATGAGCTTCTTGTTAAAAAGCTTCAGTGTATTTAATTGGTTCATATAAACCTTTGATTTGTTAGAATTTACCCCCATTAACCTATATTACACAATTACTTTAAAAGTTGTATAACACAGTTATGTTTATCCTTTATTGCACACAGATATGTGTTGCAGAATAGTTTGGGATTTAAACTGTGTGACAGCCAGTGGGCTGGCCTTGTGTTTTGGTTTTTCTGTTGCCTGTTTCTTGCAGGTAGGTGGAGCTGACCCAATTATAGACGCAGCACACCTGAGAAGGCCAGTCCCAGCATATAAAGACATCTTGACTGAACCATGGGTGGCTGTCTCTCTTGGCCTGACACCCATCATGTTTATTTGAGGCTTCAGTTATGGCTGTTATATCATTTCAATTGTGTTTAAGTTTCTTCACCTTATTTTCATTAAATATATCTTACAGCCTTTAAAAGCCTGTGTGTGGTCTCCCACTTGCTTGGCACTTCCTTTGAGCCGGGTTGTGACAACTGTTACATTCAGACACTAACAAATATGACAGGGAGAAGCCTCTTCTCTGAGGAGTTTGCGGGGGAGTGTCTGCCTGGACTGGTGGTGGCACCAGACGGTACAAAACTTTAAGGCCAGACCAAAGCATGTCTATAAATTCAAGTGTTTTGGAGTTCTCTCTCTTTCCCCCCTCTTTCACCCTTCTCTGAGTCTACAGGCCAGACACCAACCTAGAATGGTGATGTGAGAAGTGCCATCTCCTTTTAGGGAGACAGGAGGGTGCAGGAGATGAAACGTGACCTAAAGTTTTCCTCCAACTTTAAATCTGTCATGTTAACATTCTGTTTCTGTCACACAAAGTAAAAGTGTTTACTGCCTGGGTGTGGCAGCCTTTGTCTCTCGGAGCATTGTGGAGAGGCGGGGGTCCATGGCACCATGTAAAACTCATCTGAAATTCTAACCGATTGATAATAAATTGTGAAAATTTATAGTCTGAGCATATTTGTTTTCTCTCTTATAAAAATGAACATGGCAGATGTTAAAAACAGAGTTCAACCCTGAAAGTAAAAACAGCATTGATGTCAGTGCAGTTTTACAAACACTAATATGTAAAACGAAGAAGAAGCAGCAGCTAGTTTTAGCTGTTCCTTTTCACGAGTAATCACCACAGCAGGTATTTGATTTGGCAGAACTTTATGCCAGATGTCCTTGCTGGTGCACCCCTGAGATTGAGACTTCATTATTGATACAATTAAATGTCACTGGCTGGAGTAAGAAATATTATATTATTATATTATAAAGAAATATTATCGAAGCTCTGTTATCACTACTGTAAAAGATGGCCATTAGAGTTGTTTCCAGGTCTGAGGTCTTACCACTCATTTTAACCATTTTCCTCAAGTTTCTTATAAAGCCTAATAAAAACCAGCATGATAAAATATTTGTATATTATGTGTGGTATCAGAAAGTCAACAGGCTTTGTGTACAGTTAGGGAACAGTTAAGGATAAGTTTGTAAACTGTGTGGGAATTTGAATTGTCAGAAGGCTTGTTAGTTTTTTAGTTGAGGCTAACTCCACAGTGATATAATGTTAAGGGATTAGTTTGTTGAACATGTTCATGATGATATGCTCTGTAGAGAGTTGAAACAGCGGATTCTTCAAACACCAGACATGTCCTTTATTACCCTTCAAGGTATTGCCCTTAGGTTAGCTGAGGCAAGCCCGCAGGGAAGGAAAACTAGGTCTCGAACCTAATCTTGTGATGACAACTGTCAGGTAGTACATGGAGTTAACATAAATACGCACGCATACCATGGATCCCATTATGAAGCATATTTCTGTCCATTTTTCACAGCCTTGTCAGACTGGAGAAACTCCCACACCTACCTCAATGAGGCACTTTTGTTTTCAGGCCAATGTCAAGCTAGTAGCTATATTTACACCCCCGGCTAAAAGGTATAGTGGTAATGTACAGATGTACATAGCCAGGTCATGGAAGGGGGGCTCTCGGTCCCTCTGGTGCAAAGAGTTGGGCATCTGGAAAGGGGTTTACAGACTTTTGGATACTGAGTCCTAAGGCCTTCCCCATTACACCACTACAGCACATTTAGAGTGCATCCCAGTTTTTCTACATGATAAAGAAGTCTGTTAGCATGACTCTTTGTATTTAAACTATAAGAGATAAATGGGTAAAAATTACAGAAAAGGTTTCTGGATGCTCAGACTGTCCTGTAATTATACAAACTGAAGGATTTTTAAAAAAATAATAATTTTTAAATAATTCATATGTATGTGTGTATATATATATATATAGTACAGAGAGAAACACTTCAATTACACTATTATTTAATTACTTTGTTGTGGTATAAATGGCCATGGGGGCGGTCTTTATCAGCAGGAAAAGTTGTAAAACTTACAAAAATACAGTTATGTCCAATCCCCTTCTCCACATAGTCCAAAACTGCCCAGTGGACCAGATTGGATATTTTGCTGGGTAAATTCGGGGCCTTATGTTTGACACCTTTGCTCTAAACGTGACCTGCTCCCAACAAGTTATGTGTTCAGCATAAGTTACTTTAGTGATTAAGCCAGTTAAAACTTTCGTGACACAAAAAACGGTTACTTTAACTCCAACAGTAACTCACTAGCTTATTAATCTGGCTTCTTGGTAGACCCCTGGGGTCACTTTAGCTCTTTGCAAGAACAGCATTTTATTTGAGAATGTTAGCATGCTCATGTTAGGTACTTAGCAGCTTAACCTAGTATGATACTAAAAACGAAATTGTCTGAGCTTGCAGCAACCCTCCAAGGCTTCATCCATCCCACTGTCACCACGGTTACACACACACTCACACACAGCCGCACGCACACAGAGAAATCTGCAGAGGTATATGTGTCAGGGAAACCTGTCTCCATGACTACAGTAAACAGGCCTATCAGCAAGGCTTACACACAGATGTAACATTATCTGGACAGAGCGAAAGAAGCCACACAGTCTGACACACGAACACTCGCTGGTCAGGAGAGATGGCAGAGCCGCAGCGAACATCTGAACCCATCAACTATGTGCATCAGGATGAAATCTGGTAAATCATCACAGTATGTTATTTATGTTTGATTTTACTCAAATTTTATAAAAATATGTTCTTGCATATCTGCTGAGTTACTAGGAAGCTCTTCTTTGAGCAATGGCATGTAAAGCAGTCATCACTCTGACTGGAGTGAGACCTTCAGCTCTTTCTGGATTTGCAGACAGTGCTGAAACTGGAGGAACGACTTGTTTCTTTCCACTGGTGTATGATGCAGGGTACCACATATGATTAAAAAAAAACCCAAACGTATTTGTATTTGTGTGTTAGGAAAGCGCATGTAAAGGCTGAGAAACACTCGGCTGAAGTTTGGCCTAACAAGTGGGGCTTCCTGTCTGAAGCCTACAAGGAGGTAAAGACAGCCACAGATAGCACCACTTGTTTTACTGAATGAAGGGTGACCAGTGGAGCACAGGACCTTTAACACTTGTCCACTGGTTAGGGTACAATCATAGATCCCCTTCTAGTCCACAACATGTGGAAAAGAACTGACAGAAATTCCAAGAAATACTCCCTCAAGTCAGACATCAGTTAAATGGACATCAAATAAAACTAAAGTAAAGGGGCCCCTCTCCTTTGGTGTCAGATTGCATTCTCTCATTAGGCTTTTTTTTCAAGCTTGATTTCTCAGTCAGATCCATCTTTTAAAAACAAACACATACACACACATGCACACACACACACACACACACACAAACACATAGCTTGAAATATCACGGAAAGGGGGGTGACTTTTTAGTGCCTATGTCTATCTTTTATATACAGTTAATTATTACAAACAGTCCCACAAATTACAAATCAAATGTTTAAATAAACACAACATTCATATTGTTTAAGGTCTCCGGATTCCACATATGTGGATCTAACTTCTCTCTTATGTGTATTTTAGTATGAGGTGGAAAGTGTGAAGCTGAAGAAGGCAGTCAAAGTGGAGCTTCCCCAGCACCTGACTACACAACCTCTGACCCCTCCAGAAAAATACATACATGTATGACCTGGCTATCTATCTGTTTATCTGTCTTTCTCATGTATCTGACAGGTTTTGGGTTTTTTTCCCTTCAGGTTAGCCCCTCACCTCCTGTTCCTCAGACAACTCAGGGCATGATTGGTTGGCGTTCAGGTCACTCACATCTCCAGCTGGAAAAGTACAACACAGTGCGTCATAGGAGGCGTAGTTTTTTGAAGGATTTGGGCTGACCTTTTATAGCTTGTATTTGAGTACTTAAGTCCTCGGCCACTGTTGTCTCACCTAATAAATGACTAATGACTGGAGCATATTTGGCATATTTCATGGTCTCTTTGACACTATTCCACATTAATAAAACAAATAAATCTTTCACAACTCTGACTTCAGACTCAGCGTAGGGCATAAATTTCGCCAGTCGAAGATCAACTACCACAGATGATGAGATGACAAGTGGTTTACAAAACTGTCCATTAATTGTCCATTGAAAATGTCCTTGAAAAAAAAAACAATGTATTATTTATTCTTCTAATTTCAATAATGTCCATATACCACTTGCATCAAGCTCAAGTTTTGTATAGTCCATTTTCTTTAAACTATCCCAAAATGATCTAAGAAGACCATGCATGATGATTCTTCTTCTTTATATTTTTATTGGCGGTTGGCAAACAGCAAAATGGTGCAATACCGCCACCAACTGGTGTGGAGTGTATACATGATGATATCCACTCATTCACAATGATACAAGATTAAAAAAGAAAAAGAAAAAGAAAAAAAAAGAAAAAAAAAGAAACATTTGCCTCTGTCCCATCTCATCACAGCTGAGCACCACTGAACCTTGATTAAGTGGCTGTTGAGACAGTGCCAAGTGGCGTTACTACTCCCTCTTGTGTTGACAAGTTGCAATAGCATCAAAAACATAAAATGACTAACATAAAATCACTGATAAATCTACACCTGTGTCACAATACTGCCCCGCAAAGGCAGAATACTGTAACTACAAAATTAGCCAATATTACCAGAAGTAATGAGACGGAACGAAATTTTTCTTGTGTTTTGATTTTCTTACTACTCCATCGGCTCTTTCTGAGTACTTTGGATTCCTCTCTCGGTCCAAAGACCTACATGTTAGGTTAACTGATGATTTTAAATTGCCCATAAATGTGAATCTGATTCCGAATGACTCCCTGTCTCTATATGTTAACCACTCTTTTCCAATTACAGTGTTTTAAAACAGGTTATGTAACGTCTGACTGGTAATAACCACAATGAGCATTTATTAGTTTGCTCAACTGCGAAATTCCCCATAGTTCCACGCATGAGTCACGCTGACGTAATGACATCACGAGGCCTGCTTTGAAAGCGGAAGAGACAAAAACAACAACAGCCTCGGCAACAGGGAGGGACGCACATTTTATTTTTTTACCTGTGTGGTATCAGAAAGTCAGCGGACTTTATCTACGGTTAACCCACCAGCTAAAGTTTACATTTAAGCTAGAAACATGTCGCTATTTGGCAAGATATTCGGAAGCGGGGGTAAGGGTGGGAAAGCGCCGACACCCCAAGAGGCTATTCAGCGACTCAGAGAGACCGAGGAGATGTTGGCCAAAAAACAGGATTTCCTAGAGAAGAAAATTGAACAGGAGCTCGTGACGGCGAAGAAAAACGGCACGAAAAACAAACGAGGTGAGGAAAAGCTCTTAAACTGCGTCGGATTTAATGAAATTGTCAGAAGGGCTAGTTAGTTTCTTAGTTAGCCTGAGGCTAACTCAACAGAAGGAAGAGGGAAGTTGTTAGTTGACACGCTGCTTACCTGAAAACAAGTCTGTCCACCCGGCTACAAGACTCCATATTTAAATGTCTAGTTTTTGGCTGGCACGTATAAAACAACTGAAGGGAAGAAACAAACTTTAAGAAATGAAATAAACAAGAGACAAAAAGTTTGTAACGTTTAGGTTCGAAGACTCAGGCAGCCAAATATTAAACTGATGTTTATGAGCGTAACTAAGTTTGCATGCATATATATCCAGGTATTGTTCTAAATATTTACAAAACCTAACATATTCATATTGTTCTCTCTTGACAGACAGTGTCTTTTTTTTAAACAACTGCTTAATAACACCAAACTTTGGGTTTATCTTATAAAATGGAAGCTTTGCCTGGAGCTGTTTTTGGAACAGGTCATACCTTACAATTAATTTCTGTCCATTTTTTTTCTTAGCCCTGTGTCCTTTTTTAATCTACAGTATATCACCCTTCAGTCTTGGGCATGTAACGATATAAAGCGCATTGTCAGTCATAGATTCATTCCCATACTGCAGTATGCGCTGTTACAGTTTAAGTTATATCCACATTTTAAATACATTACTTTTTTTAAGACTAGTATCTTTATCTTCTCTGTAACCATCCTATTACAGTGACAGACTTGGACTTTTCACAGTTTTGTAAATTTATACTGTGGTTTTAAATAAGTATATCAAATGGATGGATATTTGAAGGACAGAATTATTAGTGAGTGAGTGAATGTCTGTGCAGCCATTACACTTAAACTGTGTCAACCACATGTGTGCCTGCTAAACTGAGTAGCAGTAGAACAGTTAGACAAATGACAGGTTGATCTGACTGTCATGGCGCAAAGACCCAAGCAGATCCTTACATGCTTGCAAATACAGAAAGTAGACTACTGGCTTAACACTAGTTACTATCACTGTGAGCTTGTCACCTAAAAGTAATTTTTAAAGTCTTAGTGTGATCTAAATCGGAAAAATCTTTCCATCTCCAAAACCTGATTTTCAACATAGTTCATCCCATAAGTCAGCCTCCGTCTATCTTTGGGGTGACTGATTATACACAATACATAAATTCCTCATGACAATATACCAACCCTGCTGTAATCTTGGCAGCTGCAAGATTCATGGTCTCTGTTTTCACTGCTTGGTTTTACTTTTTTTTTTTTTTTACTGTACTTCAAGGAGGACCTCTGACTTTTTCTTCCACATTTTCTACTTTCTATTACTTCTTTATTTGGTTTACTGGCAGCCTACCACTAAATGGATGTTTCTACCTATTAACATTACTGAAGAATTAGTGATTTAATTCACCACGTCTCGTCTATAATAATCAGGATGTCGCTTTTCACACGGACACTTATGTTTTTTCATTGAAGTAGCCATAGACCAAAATGGACTCGACATTGTACTTGTTGCATGAAAACTGCTGATGGTCGCTAAAAAGGAGCAGAGTGGCAGGAAAAGCAAAACGTCACCCAATTAGAGCGACCTCTGAGACTGAAACATGGAGTCTGAATGCATTTCTGCAACCCACATAATGTGATAATGATTTGTGTGATGTTGGCTAATGATGTTATCAGTCTAGGAATAGGTCCGGCTGCTGATATAATCTGATCAAATGGAAACTGTCAGCTGCTGTCTGGCTGCTAGTGGAAAAGGCTAGGCACAAAGTAGATTGCTAAAGGTGTGCATGTGTGTGGATGTGGGTGTGTGTGTGTTGGTGGTATATGGCAGCTGTGGTCACGAAGCAAGGTTTAGTGGATTATAATTGACAGGCTTTTCAAAGAAAAGAGGTGGACAGGTGGTGAAATGTTCCTGTAAAATGTAGCCTTGCTGTCTGTGTGTCATATAATCAATTTTTGTATTCAAACCTACATAATTTGATTGCATACTATGAATAGTTCCTGTCTTGCTCTGAAGCTGTCCTCTCCCACTTTTTTCCCCCCAAAAGTGAGGAAATATTACATTCACATTTTGCATAAACTTCTAAATCTAGATTACTACCCATCATTATCATCATCATCAAAGTGTATCTCATGCAAAAGAGCCCATAAAACTAAATTGTCACATTAACAGTTATATGGTTTTAAAGTATGTTGACTGATTTACACTCCCAGTGCATTTATTAATGAATATGCAAGAAATATCCCCCTTTAAGCAGAGCCTTCATCTACTCTAATCTGTAAGTTAAGTAGTAAAGCTGTAAAGGTAACAGGTATTTTTCCCTTTTTCTTTTATTGTGAAACAACGATTAAAAGTATCTAGACACCAGCCCCACCTCTATCATATTTGGCTGTGGTATGTAAATGTGCTACCGTAGAAACAGTGGTCACGTAACCTTAGAAACAAACCACACCTTAATGCGTCATAGGTGCACTTCTGGAGTTAAATAATAATGTTTGCTCAAATTCATATGTCTTGACCAGTTCTCTTATCACATGGTTTTGTCATTTGTTTTTATTTTCCACAAAACAAAGTTGTGTTCTTCGAAGCCTCTTACATTTCTCTCATTGTTGTGTTGAAGAAAAATTCAAATGTTCTTAACCCTTTAACGGTTCATTCGTCAACCAACCCACTGCGTCCTCACTCTCAAACCACAAAAAGAAACAAGCAGTTTAATAATGACAAATCAAGAAAAGTTATTGTGGGGTAAATTTGATTTTTTTGGAATCCCAGATTACTGTTAGAATTGATTCTATGAGAAATATATGAAAATGTTGGTATTGTGCTAAATCTTGAGTATTGTACTAATTACTGTTTTATTTTGTATGCATAACTTTAATTTAGTCAAAGTCAAAGTCAAAGTCAGCTTTATTGTCAATTCTGCCACATGTACAGGACATACAGAGAATAGAAACTACGTTACTCTCAATCCCTAGATAAAATAGCAAATGAACATTTAAATATAAGAGTGATTAAAAATGCAAGTAAAATAATTAAAAAGTAAAATTTAAATAAACAAATACAATACAATTTTTACATATAACAAGAAAGCTATACAATATACAATATAATGAGTAAATGACATTGAGTGCAAACCAGGCAGAGTAGTGCAAATGGGCAAATAGTGCAAATGGAGATTTGGTAATGTACGGTAATACATTTAAGATGTATATCCAAGGTATCGGAGGCCCTTTTTTTCCTGGGCAATGTGACCAAGAATAGAATTATACAGGTGATAGAAAGACTAATGGTTTTAACCTAAACATTCTCATATGTGGACATTTTGACCTATTACTGTGGTTATCTTCTGCTATTTAGAGGAACATTTAGCATGTCTTAGAAATTGTCCAATATTGATGTTATTGTTGTCATTATTATTTAGCTCAGAAATGAAAAAATGCTAAGAGGAAAGGGCTTATTTTCATTTTTTCCTGTTTATATGGTTCCTTATAATGTAATATAGCAGCAATATGATTATATTTACTTAGGATATACTATGACTAAATATGAAATGACTAATAACAATGAAAATTAGACTAATTAGATATATTAGCTAAAGTTGGGAAGAAGATGAATTACCATCATGCTTCCTGCCTTGCAAAACATGGGCAGAAATCTTGAATAGTTTTTTAAATTATTAATTTTGTAATGTGTTACAAAGAAAATCTCAAATCCTTTCCATTATAGGGATTATTCTACTTTGCATCAGTTGTAGTTTGTTCAAAAAGTCTGAATATACTCAATAATTTTAAGATTGTTTGACATTAATTATAATTTTGAGGGTCTTGGAAAGGCCCTTAGTATTTCAATAATTAAATCACTCATTCATTCAATTTATATTTATAAAATAGTGCAGGACCTCTTTCAGATTTCACAAATCTGTGATCACCAGTTTTTGAGATCAAACTGAGGTGTAATATGTATTAAACCTGCTGTAATTGTACAACAGCAACATTTCAGTTTTGTTGTGTAAGTAATAAACACATTTGGACAACTTTGTTCAACATTTTGAATTGATATGAATGTGTTTACTGCTGAGTGTGCTTTTCATGTGGATGTTTTGTTTTGTTTTTCCACTACAAGTGCAGTTCAATTTGATATGCACTTGGAAAAAAGGTCCTGAAATTTTTTGACCTCTTTTCTTAGTTCCTTGTGACTCAGCAGATTTGAGTCAGTTGTAAGTTTCACTTGATCCATTGTTAAGGTGATTTCCTATGTAAGCACCTAAGGGGAATTCCCAGTATAGGTGTGTGGCTGTAGTGTTTGTTTGTTTGTTTGTATTTAACCCCCACTCCCTTGAAGAACACAGGAACCAAAATACACATTTATAGTCACACACATAAATGTATTTTTTTTTTTTTAATCCTCTCAGCTAGGGCTGGGCTATATCATACCGTTCATGGTAATACCGGTGTAATTTTGGGCAACGATAGGAAAATGAAATATCGCGATAGAATATGGGTAAAACGCGCATGCGCAGTGCCTATGTTTACAAACGCACATGACGGTGACGCAGAATGAGAAGAGCGAAAGCGGATCGTTAAATGAAACGGATGAACCAGAACTGGTTTGTAAAAATGCTCCAACTTGAGTGGTGTGGAACTGGTTTAGCTTTCGTCCATCAGATACACAACAAAGCACTATTTTTGGTAGAGCATGCTAGCGGGCCGTCGTTATTACCATGTTTTTTGGAAAATACGGCACACTTAAAATCAAGCCTTTGATTTTTCTGAAAATCAACAGTGGCCCTTATAATCCCGTGTGCCTTATGAATGAATTCTGGTTGTGTTTACTGACCTCGAAATGATTTTATGTACACGGCGCTCGAAGTTCTGTCAAATGTTTCAGTACGACTTTGCTAAGCCACGAAGCCGCACCGTTTGATGGATTGTCGGAGCATTATGGCTATCGTAGGCAGGCGCCTCGCGGAGTGATACGTACTGTGCTTCAACATAATGTTACCGTATTGTGTGTGTGTATAACCTCTTTTTAAGTTTTGTGGATATTATACATGGTTATGCTGAGGATATGTCGGCCAGTTTCCACTGGAAATGCCTTTTGGTTAAACTGTCAGCAAGGAATTTGCATTTGCACTGTTACATTTTTATGTAACTTTAATGCACATAAAAAACAGCTGCTTGTTTAAGTGAAAATACATTGATGGGGTTTTTTGCACTAATAAAGTTGTGGAGTTGTAAAGTATTTTGTCTATTTTGTCAATTATATCGTCAATTATATCGTCAGTTATATCGTTATCGCAAATTTTCAAATGTATATCGTGATAAATATTTTTGGTCATATCGCCCTGCTCTACTCTCAGCTAATCAAAGAACCATCACCGGATTTCCAAATGTTGTACTTTCCAACTGAGTTTGATCCGGGCCTATGTGAGCTTGATGAGCTGCAGGACTTGTTGAAATTCAGTGAGTTACAAACCTAAAAAGTCTGACTGAAGCATGTTGTGACTTCATGCAGAGATTTGGCTGAAACAGGATTTTATCCGTTTGAGTCTTGTTTCGTGATGACAGCATGAAACCATTTACTGCACTTCAGCACAAAGCAAGCTTTTCTGCTGCGTGGTTGATTGTAATGTTGAATGTCATGGGATGGTGATAAGGTTTCAATGATACCGATTAGCCAATAGTGACTCTGCTTATAGGTCAAATTCTGTATCGATCCCATTTGTGATTCATGATCAGTTGTGTATAGGAAGAAAAAAAGGCCTGCACAGTAGTATTTGGCAAATAAGCAACATTTATATGTTTTGTACTTTTCGTTTTTCGTTTGTTTTTTAATTTTAAAAAAAGAATAGACTACTGATGAGCATTTGTGCTGCTTTCTAAACGAAGTTTATTTTCCCCTTCTTGTTTTTGCATGTCCAGCGGCTCTACAGGCCTTGAAGAGGAAAAAGCGTTACGAGAAGCAGCTGGCTCAGATTGACGGAACCTTGTCCACAATTGAGTTCCAGAGGGAAGCTCTGGAGAACGCCAACACTAACACAGAAGTGCTCAAGAACATGGGCTTTGCAGCTAAAGCAATGAAGGCCGCACACGAAAACATGTATGAGAGAAGTTCTGGCAGTATCTCAAAAGAGTCTTTTGTTATTTCATCATTTTTTTCCCCATTTTTTTAACTGTTGTTCTAGCTTTTATTTGCCACAGGATTTCTGTTAATTCTTTATTTTTATTTTTTTTTTACTTTTCCCCGTATGTTCTGTCATGAGACTTTATTTCTCCAATTTGCTTCCCCCTCTTTGTTCCCTTCAATAATTCCTCCTTTTTCCCTTTTCTTCAAATTTGTGCCCTCAGATTCATTGATAGTAAAAAGTGTGTCTGAGTTGTACTTGGCAGTGTAAATTTAGTTCTTTTTCTATTATTAGCGGCTACATGGTGGTAGAATGTATAATTATATTATATTTACTAACATTTACATGCCACCTTTGACTCGCCTGTTTCACAGGGACATTGACAAAGTAGACGATCTGATGGCAGAAATCACAGAACAACAGGAGGTTGCCCAAGAAATCTCAGATGTGATCTCTAGACCAGTTGGCTTTGGGGAAGACTATGATGAGGTGAGAGCAAAACAAAAAACAAACAACAAAAAACATGAGGCCTACAGAAACTAAAAGCCTAAATTTAGGCTGATGTTTTAGATTTTTCTTTCAAACGAATGTCACAGCAAAATGTTACAGTAATTATAGATACAGTGTCCCATGAAAACATTAATAAAAAAAGTCAAAACACACTTACTTACATTTTTACTGTGACAATGTGACTACGCAGTGAGTGACTTGCCTCTTTCCTATAATGTCTCTGTAGTTGCTGCCTCATTTAAGCAGTGAGTTGGAGCCACTGCTGATAGTTACTGGTTTTTAGAAAATAAAACTGAGATCTTAAATGATTTGTAAAGCAAATATATACATATCTTACATCTGCTATCTTACTAAATGGCTTCTGTCTAGTTATTTTTGATCTACATAAATCTGATTCATTTTGTTCTTTTCTCTGTTTAGGATGAACTCATGGCTGAGCTGGAGGAGCTGGAACAGGAAGAGCTGGACAAAAATCTTCTCGAGATTGGAGGCACAGAAAATCTACCCAGTGTACCGTCTACATCACTTCCATCCAAACCAGGTATAATGGCACATAAAAAAGCAAAACTAGTTTTAGTTCAGTTTAGTGCACCATCCATTTGACTAAAATATACTTTTTTCAAATTAAAATTGAATATTTTTTTTTCCTTTTTTCCTTTTTAGCCAAAAAGAAGGTGGAAGAAGACGAGGACGAGATGGCAGACCTCGAGGCCTGGGCGGCTAACTGAGCTGGCTCGCCCTGCTAGCTAGCTAGTGGCCTTCTCCCTGCTACCAGACTGATCCCAGGCATCTGGAAGAGAGATGGGGACTCTGGGCTGCTGAGCTGGCTGCTGGCATGCTGCTCTGTCTTAAAGCCTACTTCCCAATATCTAACCATACCCCAACTTTGAAGTATGCACTTGTGCACATATTTTTATGACTTCAAAAGAAATGAACCCAGGCTTTTTTTTTTTCTCAGTTTAATGTTACAGAATGAATCTCTTTGCTCCAGCTGTGCACTCCTCTTTTTCTAAAGGGCATAGAGGGAAAAATAACTTCATGTCCAGCAGCCTGTGGTTATGTATCAAAGATTGTGTATGAGCATTTGGGTGCATACTTTTTGGGAGGGTGTGTGGAGTAACAGGCTTAAAGGCTTGTTTCGAATGTGAAAATTCAACACATTTTGGGGGTGAAAAAAAAAGACAATAAATAATTTTTCTGCTTCCTGCATCGTCATCTCTCAGCTCTTCTACAAAGATGACAGCAAGCCATTGCTGCTGCTACCAAAAGCAGCAGAAAAGTTAAAACGTGTAGGCCTTTCTCATTAAACGTCACTGTGAAATTACAGACCTGCTACTGTCGTAAACTACATTAAATCCTTTAATGGAAGGATCCAAGATTTGATGTCTTTGTCCCTCTGTCTGCTGAAGTGTAATAAGAAAAACATCTGGGTCATCTAATCAGTTGCATCCTACTAATAACGGCATGTGGTGAACACCCCACCACCACCACCAAAAAAAAAAGAAGGAAAAAAAAAAGTTCTTTAGAGGTCATAAGCTACCAAGCATGATTTACTGCTAGTGCTACACAGTTTATGCTGCTGCTTCTTTTTTTTTTTTTGCTGCTGCTCATATTTTACTCCACTACTTTCCATCTCTGTTTTTTGTTTTATCCTATACTCTCTTAGATTGATGTCATTGCTTGTATCCAACGAAAGCAGTCTTTCATAACACTATTGCATCTTTGGTTCTGTTTGCTTTGTGGCTTTTTCAGCTGGGGCATGAGAAAGGACAATGTGTCATATGTGCTCCAGGGACATGGCTGATGTTGAAAGCATTTGAGTTGTGTGCTCGTGCACAGTAAGAATCAAACCAGATGTTTACACCTCTAAGCTGGTTGGGACACACTAAAATAAATCATGCCTGAGCTTGATAATCAAGCAAACTGGGTACTGAGGGCCAAACATGCAGGGCGAATGGTACAGATCACCCAGTGATAGCAGTAACAGTAAAACCAGTAAATCAGATCAGTTAGCCCTACAACAACAAGTTCCAACTTGCCAAACTGCAGTTGAATCCATTCAGTTCTCATAAGCACTCTTTATATTTCCTCAGTCTTACAAATTAGTAGCTACGCCCGTAATAATGACCAATATTCAGGACACCAAAGCTTCTGCTGCTTCTGCTTAGTCTGGTCTTCATTCTGAAAAAGCACACATAAGGCTGCTCTAACTTCATAACCAGTCATTCAGAAATATGTAGTCAACTTGTTACTCCAGTAAAGCTGCCAGAGGGCACACTACAACAACTTGGATCCGTTTGTGCCTGATACCTTGTACTGTCTGTGGTTTCACAGTGACTATATCTGAAGTCCTACGCTGGTTGAATTTAAAGATGATGTGTGAGTGTGATGTTTTTTGAGACTTGACACAGTGACCTCTTTAGTCAAATTAAGATGGTGAGGTACATTCCCACCCCATTTAAACTCTCCTGTAGTACGAATTGATTTTTCAGCACTGTGTGACAAGCATGGGGTGCATCTGTTCCATGTTGGTCATCTTGATTACAAATGTGACATAAGGAAGTTCTGCTCACTTGTCCCTTGACTTATAGCTGCAGCTACATCTCCTTCTTTCTCTTGGGGAAACAGAATTCTCAGTGTACAAATTGGGGTTGATCATGACTGGCTTTCTCCTGTAATTCAAACATAACTTGCACATTTTAATTAAGAGGTGAAACTTTTAGTGCTCAGTTGTTATGCATTTAAGAATGGGTCAACCCCAATCCTTACATGTAAATAAAATAAAATAAAATTGGGGAAATAAAACTTGCATATGCCAATGCTTGTTTTTGTTTATTTTTATATAATATATATATAATTTTTTTCTGTTTACCTCAAATATCAGAACCACAATGTGACCTGTAGCCATCTTAGCTCAGCTTGGCTGTAAAATACGGTTGGACATTGAAAAATTTCCATGTCACAAACATGACTGTTGTTTATGTGGGAGGTTACATACATTTTATCTTAATAAAGTTGAGACTCAATGTGTCTGCACTGCTGTATTGGAATTAGTTTACCTTTTATATATTTCTCAGGCAGCAAACATCTGGAGTTTATGTCACCGTTCTATTTTTCCCCTTCACCTTTCAACCTGTCCCGTTTTGTAATGTTTAAAACCTGTGGAGACCCTGCCTTCCCTCAAAAGTTGTTTATTTTACCTGACTGCAGTAACAATGAGTACATTAACGGTTTGAGGTACATGTATCACAGTACACTGCCTGCCTTCTACTCCATTTCAGTGTATTTATGTTGTGTTAATCATATTTAACTTTTAGTTACCATGCAGGTAAACCTTTACACAGATGCATGCAACAGATGTATTTGGGATCAACTCCTGAGCCTAAATGCAACTTGCATGTTAGCAATTTGCACCGAGGGCTCCAAATTATTAAGTATAAAAATATATCACTTATGTTGACTCTCTCTGTGATAGAGTGTCACTTCCTGTTCTGTTTTTGTGTAGGTTGTCAGCGTAGCCAATTAAAAACTTCTAGATAATGTCTTATTTCATAGTGTTTTTTAATTTAATTTTTAATTTTCATACTTCATTTGCTTTATCCAAATCATACTCTCTGTTGAGTCACTCACTAATTATATTCGCAGTGTTCACTCACTGTTTCTTTTGTGACTCGCTAACAGCATGGCCTCTTCACCTGTCGCTGCTGCACTTTCCTGGTCTTTGTGTCAGATGTGTAGTTACTGCTCAGCCCCCTTTAGCAACAAATGTACTTGTAATAAATATAGTCTATTTGCAGCTTTGGAGGCCAGGGTCACTGAATTGGAGACTTGGCTTTGCACCCTCGAAAAACCCGTAGCTAGCCAGGCCCTTATAAACGCTGCAGCCAAAGGTAGCGTAGGCACCGTTAGCTCTCCACCGGGAACACAGGACGGCTGGGTGACAGTGAGAAGCACCAACAACCCGTCTGCTTCTAAATTCAGATAAAACTAAGGTTATTGTATGTAGTCCTAAAAATCTAGCCAGATGCTTACTCTGGATGGCATTACCATTACCTGTGAGGAATCTTGGAGTCGTTTTTGACCAGGATGTTTCCTTCAATGCGCACATTAAACAAATATGTATGACTGCTGTCTTTCATTTGCACTTTCTTCAGTGGCTCCCTGTTAAATCCAGAATTGAATTCAAAATCCAGCTCATAACATACAAAGTTGTGATTATTCAGGCTCCATCTATATACCTTATAGTACTGCATCACCCATTAGAGCACTTTGCTCTCAGACTGCAGGCTTACTCATGCTTCCTAGAGTTTTTTAAAGTAGAACTGAAGGCAGAGCCTTCAGCTTTCAGGCCCCTCTTCTGTGGAACCGGCTTCCAGTTTGGATTCGGCACTGTCTATACTTTTAAGATTAGGCTTAAAACTTTCCGTTTTGCTAAAGCTGGATCAGGTAACCTTGAATCTTCCCTTAGTTATGCTGCAGTAGGTCTAAGCTGCTGGGGGATTCCCATGATGCATTGAGTATTTCTTCAACAGTCACTTTTTCCACTCACTATGTGTTTATACACCTCTATGCATTTAATCATTAGTTATTGTGCATCTCTGGCTCTCTTCCACAGGATGTCTTTTGTCATGTCTTCCTCCCTTCTCCCCACCTGGTCGCAGTCCTGCTCTTATATTTGGTTTTTTTCCTTATGTTTCTTGTATTTTGCACACCTCTGTTGCTTGTGTAGTGTGCACACAAGAATTTCACTCACATGCGCTGTACCAGTGTACCAGAACATGTGATGTGACAATAAAAGTGATTTGATTTGATTTGAAGATGGCCACCGCTCACTGACCTTGGGTCTGCATGAGGTTTGTTCCTGTTAAAAGGGAGTTTTTCCTTCACACTGTCGCCAAAGCGCTTGCTCATAGGGGGTCCTGTGATTGTTGGGATTTTCTCTGTTGTATTATTGTAGGGTCTATCTTACAATATAAAGCACCTTGAGGCAGCTGTTATTGTGATTTGGCACTGTATAAATAAAAGTAAATTGAATTGAACTTTACACTGGAAAATGATGCAAAATGACACAGAAGGAATTGGGGTTAGAAAATGAGCGTGGTATCAAAATGTTGGTAAAACTGAGATTTTTGATATGTTATAAATTATCACACTTTGTGATATGAAACTTGAAAAAAACAAAAGTTTGTTATGTTAAATGTTACAGTTTTCTCTAGTGAATTAGCAAAAAACAGATAAAACATCCAGGGTTATAATGCTTGCACCTGTTATTCTGTGTCAGACATTTAATGGTGCAGTACTGCTACTGAAAATATGAGATATCCATTGATAACCAGATCGGATTGGATCCGATCTGGTTATGTATTGTGGACAACCCACAATACAGGTGACAGCTGTTGGCCTCCTTTCACAAGGTTATCTGTTAGAAGATTAAACCTCAGCCATGTTCTTTGTGTCATGGGCTGGGTCTGTGACCCAGTGTTTGAGTTCTTATATGTATCTTTTGTATTCATTTGTGCCCTAGTTTAGCTCACCTAGTTAATTTCTAGATTGCTGTTTAGTCTTGTTCCTTAGTTGTTTATGTCATCTCCCCTGTACTAAGTCTCCCTGGTTCATGTGTCATGTCTGCGTGGTTATGTTTAGTTCATGTCATGTCTAATCTCCATGTTTCCTGTTTTACTTTGAAAGTCTGTATTCGATGTCAGTGTATTTATTTTCGCCTCTCCTGTCCTGTCGTTAGGTTCATGTGTGTCAGCTGTGCTCCCATGTGTGGCCACTTCCCCTGATCATCCCTCATGTGTATTTAGTCTCTGTGTTTCATGTAGTCTGTGTCGCGTCGTCTGTGTTTCCACCCTCCATGTTGGCACAGCCAGTCTTAGTATTCATAGTTATGGTTTCCTGTGTCTTCATAGTTTTTCCTAGTTTTACTTTCCCAGTTTAGTCATAGTTTAGTTTGTCACTGCGTTTCTGCCTTATCTGCACTCCTTGTCACCAGCCACAATAAAGGCTCGCTTTCAGTTAAGTTTACTCCAGTCTACTCTCGTGTGTTCGCACCTGGGTCCACCACACACACCACCGCACGGTCTGCCTCCTCAGATCGTGACACTTTGAGCTTTTAAGCCACTCATCTAGTCACAAGCTAATGAAATCAAGTGGTATTTCTATATGCCAGTTATCTAGTCATCTTATATTATACAAGTCTGCGTCTACTATACAGGTCTCAAAATGCAAAATGAATCATCCATAATATCTGGATGTATCACAGGAAGAAAGTGCAAAACAGAAGAAAATTATTCACCTAAATAGTTCTTTAAAGAAGGTTTTATACATTAGGCAAATACCAAGAGATCCCAGACATCCTATATCATGACATGAACAAATTATACAGGACTGTAGACATGCACTAAATGTTACCAGAACAAAACAAAACAAAACTATAGTATCAGCTACAGAAGGTGTTTAGGTCCTTGCTTAGTGACCAGTGCATACTGTCACGTCACTGCCAAGTCAGAACAAAAATGTATGGCTCTCACAACATTAAACTGACAAATCTTATCATAAACAAATATTGTATAGTATGAATCCAGCACACTCTAGACCTAACATACCTTTAAACTGCAGTCAAATTCTCTGCACGCATAAGCAAAAAGCTGCTTAATCAGGTCTAATCTGCACTATTGGAATTTGTTTTCCTCACAATACAAAGATGGCTCAGTTGTTTGTCCTCCATTACTGCTTCTCCAGCTCTGGTTGTGCAAATATCCTCTAGTGAACCATGCACAATCTGTGATTGAACAGCTATGGCCTTTTTCCTCTTAATAACCAAGTGCATGACTATCAGTACCTACTTGATGACACTGTCTGAAAGCCTATTGTCCCTACTTTTAACGGGCAGTTTCCGTTTTTTCTGACACGCAGCATTTGGCAATTGAAGTGGTTAAACACTTTTGACTCCTGGTTTTGTCTGGGAGTGGTTATATGAACTTGCTTTATGGGTAATCCAGTCTACAGGCTGTAATACACTGGGTGGCTCCACTGACCTGACAGATTGTCATCTTACATGTATATTACACTCAAAAACAGACCAATTCTTTATGGTTTGAGAACCGTACTTGAACTATGTGGGACCTGATGTCTAACTACAAGGTTTTTCTTGAGTTCTCATGCTGTATATTATTACTGGGACCCCAGGTATTGTTAGTATGGATCTGAACTGGTGTTCTGTGTTCAGTTTGCTTGTTTTTGTTTTGTTTTTATTGCTGTGAACTGTACACCATATTATATTATTTAATTAAGGGTTGTTTGTGAAAATTAAAATTAATAAAAATATTGTTTTTTAAAAAAAAGATAGACCTGAACAACAAGATACAATGAAAGTAACATATTTTCAAATTAAAGTGTAATTAACTGAATAAAGGAAACATCTCACACATTTTCATAGCATGCAGGGTTTAAATGTCAACAAAGATGTCAGGACTATGGTGGATTTGAAAGCTAGTCAAAGTTTAGGAACCAAAGCATACATATGATCCTACTGACCACTTGATCTCATTAGTAAAACATTTAAAAAACACATCTTTTACCTAACCATATTACATTTTTTAATATTAATTAAAATTATTAAATATTATAAAATATTGTGTGAATAAACCAAAAAGTTGAAAAACCTGTGGGATAAATACACTACACTGCCAAAAGTATTCACTTACCTGCCTTAACACTCGTACGAACTTGATTGACATCCCATTCTTAACCCATACGGTTTAATACAATGTCGCCTCACTCTTTGCACCCATAAGACTTTCAACTCTTCTGGAAAGTCTTTCCACAGGGTTTAGGGGTGTATTTTCAGGGATTTTTGACCATTCTTACAAAAGTGCATTTGTGAATTTAGATGGATCAGAAGGTGTGGTTCACAGCTCTAATTCATTCCAAAGGTGGTTTTATCAGGTCAGGAGTCTGTGAAGGCCAGTCAAATTCTTCCACACCAAAGTTGCTCTTTATGTCTTTATGGACCTTGCTTTATGCATTGGTGTGCAGTCATGTTGAAACAGGGATGACCCCTTCTTGTTTCAACATGTTTCCACAAAGTTGGGAGCATGAAAATGTCTTTGGATGCTGAAGCATTATGAGTTCCTTTCACTGCACCTAAGAGGCAGAGACCAACTCCTGAAAAACAACCACACATCATAATCCCCCCTCCACCAAATTTTAGACTTGGCACAAAGCAGACAAGTTCTCCTGGCAACCACCAAACCCAGACTCATCCATTGGATTTCTGAACAGAGAAGCATGATTTGTCACTACAGAGAACACGTCTTAGTGGTGGCATGCTCTATACCACTGCACCCAATGGTTTGCATTGTGCTTGGTGATGTAAGGCTTGGATGCAGCCACTCACTCATAGAGACCCATTCCACAAAGCTCTCCATGCACGGTTCTTCAATTTGAAGGCCACAAGAAGTTTGGAGGACTGTAGGGATTAAGTTTGCAGATAGCTGGTGACCTCTGCGCACTATGCGCCTCAGCTTCCTGCTCTGTGATTTTATGTGGCCTTCCACGATATAGTATATGTTTGCCTCCAAAAAACCTACAACTTTGTTTTCCCATTTAAGCATAAATTCATAGTTCTTGGAGACTGAGTTCAGCTGTTAATGCAGCCTTAAATTGACCCAATACAAAAATTATATAATTAAAAAAAACATATTTATTAACAAAGGAAAAACTTACAAGACGACCCTATTGAAGGTGTTATATAGGAAGAACACCGCAGTATGTGTAGGAATAACCGTGAAGCATCTGCCTGTGTGCAAAATGTTATTCAACTTTCGCAGTCTGCATTACACGAATAAAGTAGTTTACACTGTCACTTATCTAGAAACCAGGAAACCACCGACAGATTCCAGCCTGAACTTGCTTACACACTCAAACTTCTCGCCTCAAGACCTCATTTCACAATTGACTCGACGTCCCACATCACCCGTTACCCAATCAAGTCGTTTACGCGTGGGGCGGGAGCTGCTGCAACCAATCGGAGTTCAAAAGAGAAGCGCGTTGTAGTCGCCCTGTCGAGTGAACTCGCCTGGATGAAGCTTCGACGATAAAAACCGAGCCGTCATGTTTTCGTCCCTCCCTCTCTGCCTCTGTCCGTCGGCCAGGCTGCCGCTTCTCTCAACCTTACCGGAACGTAACACCACAAAACAACCATGTCTGAGAAAGTCCCCTACAAAGTTGGTCAGTGTCAATGTTTATTTTTTCTGCCGTACTTGTATATCAAGTTAAGCTAAGCACGTTCGCGGTTAGTTAGCTAGTAATGCGTTAAGTTTGCAGGTTGGGTAACGGTTCCCATAGGCGTTTAATTTAGTATAGAAGCCAACCGTATACCGAAATAAATGTTTTATATGCCTTAGACTATTTTTTTTTTACTTATCCCAGACTTTGCAGAGCTTTCTGGACTCTATTACTGCTAACTTGCTAGCATGTGGTGAAACGTGTTATGTTATTACCGCAGTTTAGCAAGCTGTCCAGTTAATTTGTTGGTGTTTCTTAGTCATTTTAGCAGTAAACTTTTAGATTTCCTTTTCCCGGTATGTGAATAAAGCATACTTTGATTCATTTCTGAGAATGAATCGACATGTAACAGCCATACTTGCATCGGGCATGGGCTGCTCCGTGAACAGAAAGCTCACCCAAAGCCTCTGGGAGTTGTAGTCTATCAGTGGAACCGTAGTCGCTAAGAACCCTTGGCTCAAGCTGTGTTTGTAAACTGCACCTCCCGTGATGACTTGCGCTTCACCGCCAGTTTCTGCGTGAGTGACAAGAACAGGCATAGACAATGCTGCACTGAATGCGACTTGCAAACTAGTAACGGAAGCACTACACGTGGTGTTTGCCTAATGTTGATGTCAGGCCTCTCTATTGGAATACAGGTTTTTTGTTTGTTTGTTTTGATAGTTTTGTTCCCGAATTAGACGTGGTTCTCAGTCACAATTTGCTATAAATGAGCTGTTAATAAATTTGAACTGTGCTTCTATGTCTGCCATGAAAATGGACAATTGGTCTATTGAAATGCACCAAATGTGAACCACACCTGTCGTGGATGATATTCTGCAGCTGACTAGAAACAGAAGCTGTTAGGCAATGTCCCGCTAATTGATAGGCATGAGACGAAGTCCGCATGCAATCCAAGGGTCAAGAGTTTTAACACAATAGCCGAATCTGTTAATTTGTGATATAATAATATATGCAATAACACTCATTTACTACAAGTACAATTACAAATGGTTAATCAGTAGTTAACTACAAGCATTTAATCAGTACTGTCTTTTGTATTGTACACTGCCTTCCCAAGTGCTGCTTGATTACAAAAAAAATCATAACCACAGTCATTGTGGTCAGTAATTATATATAAATAACAATTCTTTTACAAACATACATTAAGTTTGGAGGAATGGTAAGTTTAATAAACGTATGAAAGAAGAAATGCACGTTTTAAGTTATTTCCTTGAACTACTAATTATAATTAAACAGAAAAAAATAGATTCATGACCTTTATGGGGAAGCCATTGTCAAGTAAAAAGGTGTATTCATAGTTGAAACAACGAATTGTTGCAAAACTAGTTTTTGTGTTGTAGTATTCAAAATTAATGTATTGTTTATATTTGAAGTTAAAATGTGATTTATTGCACAGCCCTAACCAGAAGGCTATTGTAGTGGGTCGGCAGCTATGATTACAGTAACAAGCCAAAGCAGCATGTTTCTGAGAGCAAGGCTGGTAGTGCTGCCTTATGTTATTAAATTATTATGACAGTGGTCAGAAAATGTATTTATAGATCTGGAATTTTTGCTGTGTATTTAAGTCTAAAACTAAAAGCAAGAAAAATTAGGTGTATCAATAAGGTCTTAACTAGTGGTAGGTTTCAAATATGCAGATGGCATTGTAGGGAAAACAAATCAGTGAACTTAATTTTAATGCCACTTGGCCATCATTGTTGTTGTCCCTCACACATTTTACACACTTAAAAATTTAGTTGCTTTCTTAATGGTAAAAGCAACAAATAATAATAAAAAAAACCTCCAAAAGCCAAAGATTTAATTTACTGTTGTCTGTGGCAAAGACATGTATCAGATTCTGTGTAAGAAGTGCTCCACTTTTGAATAACCTCATTGTTGAATCCTAATATTTATGCATTGAGTTGTCAGAAATCATATTTATTTTACATGTAATGTACATGACATGACACATTCTACTCTTTGTAGGAATGGTTTGATATTAATATAGGCACATGGTTGTTCTGAAAGTGCACTTCATACAAAGCAACAAGAGGCTGAAGTGCTAACAAAGAAACAGGATTAAGAACAAACAGACTTTTTGTAGATTTACGTGCTCTCTGTAAAGATCTGGCTTACTTGGCTCATTCCAATTTGAAAAGGATAATCACACTTCCCTATTGCATGCTGTTCATGACATGATTTTATTTCCTCAGTGTGGCCAACTTGTGCAACAGCAGCTGTTATGAAAATGAAAGAAGGGAGTGTAGAGACAAACTGTCAAAAGTGCAAATCTGTTATGTCACAGCTGTGGTCATGTGAATTCTCCACCTACAACAAGATTATTAGAAAAGAAGATTATACAATTTTATATAAGAAATCTGTGCAGACAAAACTGGGTATGCACAGGGTGTTAAACTTGCACACAATTTTGCTAGTATTTTGGACAGTACAATTAAAACTATTAGATTTGCCTTTTTGAGACTTGTAAAACTGCAGTTTAAAACATAACAGAGTTGCTGATTTGCAAAACCACATCCTGATGATGTGGTTTTAGGCATTTACCCCCCCCCCCCCCCCCCCCCCAAACTAGTTCTTTTTGAAAAATGGAACACTCCAGACAAATAATGTATGAATGTTATGAGTGTCTTTTATTTTTTATTTATTTATGTTAACAGGCATTTTGCTTAAAGAAAAACACTCAAGTTTTAAACTTTTGGACTTGAATAAACAGACCAAGTCTGATGCATATATGAGGCTTTACCTGACAAAAAAACATCCACCTGAGAATGCCAGACCAGAGAACAAGCTTATTGCATTAATCAGTTTTATCTTTGTACTCCTTTTGACAACCTGCGGTCTCTTTTCTAGCTGACATCAGCCTGGCTGAATGGGGACGTAAGGCCATCGACATGGCAGAGAACGAGATGCCTGGCCTCATGAAGATGAGGGAGATGTACGGTCAGTCCAAACCTCTAAAGGGAGCCCGTATCGCCGGCTGCCTCCACATGACCCTGCAGACTGCTGTTCTCATCGAGACCCTCACTGCCCTCGGAGCTGAGGTGACATTTAAAAGCTGCCTTTTAGTATTTATTTATCAAGAGAGCTTCCAGTAACTTCGCCTACATTGTGCGAGGGCACATATGCCCTCTTACTTTCTGCATTTAGACATAGTAATGTCTTTTTGAGAACAAACTGTAGGTCCCTTTAAAGTTGATGCATATAGATCTGTCAAAATCCTTTATGTTGTTTTTCGATAAGACTGTGCAGACCCTCCAGACAACTACAGTAGAGGACACATTAATTGATTCATTTATTGGTACAACCCATCTGGAGTCTGGCTTTTCTCCCCCTCTGTGTGCCTCAAGGCCGTGGTATCTTGTTATCATGTTGGTTTTATCTCTCTGACCACAACTGGTCTTGTCCTGCAAGACCCTGCACCCTGAGACCTAGCAGAGAACAAATAACAATCTCCCCTCCCCCCCCTTTTTTTTTCTTCTTCCCTGAATTGGTTTTACTCTGTCTGCATTGGTGGTGACTTGACTTACAGTCAACTTTGCATATTTAAAACTGTTAGTAAGGGTATTGAACTGTAGATGGCAGCATTGAGTGACATTTGTTCATAAGGTAATAGCCTTAAGGTTTATTTCTAACAACTTGACTTCAGGAAAAATCATGTTTTGTGTGCACAAAAAACCTACCCTGATTTATTATGTAATGTTACATTATGAAAGGGTGAATGTGATGATTGGAAAATCTCAAGTTAAAAATCAACGAATGCTGCTAAAGTTTATCTAGATGTGCTGAATGATTTTCTCACCAGGCGTCATTGCATGTCATTGTGACTGATTTACTGCCCCTTGAGGCGTTGCAGCCCAACTGTTAGTGTTGCAGCTGTGTCATAAGGTGGCAGAGAGAGACTGGTGGTAGTTTACACTGAGACTCTAAAACACATTGGGGACTCAGGGTTATTCCCACCGACAGTTGAGTACACAGTGTGCTGTAGCTTGCTTTAGTTGGACTTTGGTTTCCGTTATCTACACATTTCTGTCCAAGTAAGAATCCTGCCAGAAAACCAGTTAAATGCACTCAAAGCCAGCAAGCTGTTATTTATTAACATGTCACTTTACACGTTGTTTATAAAATCAATTAGCACAGAGGTTCATCAACAGCTAGGTTACCTGGGTTCATGTAAATATTTATTTCATAGATTGTGGTGATTTCCTGTTTAGTGTGTGTGATTGTAGCTTCATTTGTTTGTGCCTAAACTGACCCAGATTCTTCCTCCTCAGGTTCAGTGGTCGAGCTGTAACATTTTCTCTACTCAGGATCACGCTGCTGCTGCCATCGCCAAGGCTGGCATTCCAGGTAACACACACTGACAAGTTGAAATGAATTGGATAATTAGTCTCAGAACTGACTCATTTTCTGCAAGCATTCTTAAATCTTAGATTTTTTTAAATCTTGGAAGTGACAGTTAGGAGGAAGTACATGCTCTTAAGAGCTTTCCAAAGCACCATGTGTTGTTTTAAATACATGACAAAACTGCCAGGACTTTTTAATATACACACCTGAATTTTAGAAATAAAGCACGTTACTAAATATATCTCTGTCCATCTGTAGTATATGCCTGGAAGGGTGAGACAGATGAGGAGTATGTGTGGTGCATTGAACAGACCCTGTACTTCAAAGATGGTCAGCCCCTCAACATGATCCTGGATGATGGAGGAGACCTCACCAACCTGGTCCACACAAAGTACCCTAAATTGCTGGCAGGTTGGTTTTATGCACCTACACTCACGGTGTAAAATGAAGCTGCTATTGTTATTCTTAAGAAATCTTGCATGAATCAATCTTTCTTTGAGCTTTTGGCCACTGCATACAGCAGCTGCGACACATTATTTTAATAATATGAACACTGATGGGTTTTTTTTTTTTGGTTTTTTTAAGCATTTTTATTTTTCATGCAAGTTTTCCAAGCTCTTAAGTTCTTCATGTAGAACTCCCTTGGACTTGTTTGCTCGTGGTATAACAATAGTTTTGCTCTTGGTATTGTGCAAGACTTGTTTCCAGTCAATGATCCATTATCTTAAGTGTAGTGGGAAAATGCTAAAACGGGAAGGGGGGGGGCTCAAGCTCTTTTTGCACTTTAATGCACGTAGTTTTACTGCCCCTTGAGGCGTTGCAGCCCAACTGTTAGTGTTGCAGCTGTGTCATAAGGTGGCAGAGAGAGACTGGTGGTAGTTTACACTGAGACTCTAAAACACATTGGAACTCAGAGTTATTCCCACCGACAGTTTCACATAAAGGTGTACTGCATGACCAAACATCCTGTTAAAATCCAGCTGTCATGTATATACAGAATAATAGTGGCTTTACAACTAAAGAACTGAGAGAGGTACTTTTACCCTCAAAGTCCCAATAATGTTCTATTTGTTGTTTGTGAACATTTTTCTTCATTGTGTGTTCATTTTTCACCACAGTAAAAAAATCCTGCACTTCTATGGTAAAACATAAAGGAAAATATGTCTTTCATTCCTGCTGGTGGGATTTGAAGATGCAAAAAAGACTACTGGTCACTTGATATATGACCTTTCAAGATGAGTTTATGGTATCTTTCACTAGTTTCAGGTCTTGTTTTAAAACGGCATTAGGTTAATGAACCTAATGTTCTTTCAAAGTGTGAATCCCTTCTGACTGATTGTATTGTTTTTGTATAACCACGCAGTGTCCTTAATTTCTCAGTGATAGCCAGCAGTTGCTTATGGTTATGGCCAAAATTCTCAAAAAAATCTGTAAACTATGTACAGGGTACACCAAACCACTTAGAGGTTAGTTATTATGTACATTATTTGTTACTGTTCTTTTGTGGCTTGAAAACATCTATAATAAGTCTAGTGCATGACCAGTTGTGGTCATGATTTATTCGTCACGGTCAAAGTTTATATAAAGTTCCAGGTTTTTAAGCAATTTTGTATTTCTAGGTATCCGTGGCGTGTCGGAGGAGACCACTACAGGTGTCCACAACCTGTACAAGATGTTGAAAAAGAGCGAACTGAAGATCCCTGCCATCAACGTCAATGACTCTGTCACCAAGGTGAGCAATCCTGAGCTTTTTAATCTCCAGCCTATCATGTATAAAAATATAAACATCCCTCCTAGTGGACTTATTCATTCATGCAAATATAAATATGTTAAGTAGTTTATAAATATGCTTGATTGAATTGGTCTGTAAAATGTGTGACCTTGTGAATATTTATCTGGTGATCTATTTTTCTCCATCCTATAGATTTGAAGATAATGGAGTAGTTGTAAAATATTATGTTTATGAGGTGAATTACTTTGTATACAGTAATGATATGGCTAATTGAATGAGTTTGAACTAGATTTTCAGTTAATAACACCAGCCTGTCAGCTTGTATTCTTCTGCCTCATTTCAGTCTGGAACAGCCTCTTTATTCCATGTAATAACATTGTTTCCCACCCACAGAGTAAGTTCGACAACCTGTACGGCTGCAGGGAGAGTCTGATCGATGGTATCAAGCGAGCCACAGATGTGATGATTGCTGGTAAAGTTGCAGTGGTGGCAGGTTACGGTGATGTGGGTAAAGGCTGTGTCCAGGCTCTGCGAGGATTCGGCGCTCGTGTCATCGTCACTGAGATTGACCCCATCAATGCCCTTCAGGCTGCTATGGAAGGTAGATGAGGATGACAAAACTGTGCAGTACTTAAATAATGGGAGCAATCATTTTTAAGCTGTTGGGAAACTTGCATATTATATGTGTTTCCTTTAAAATAAACAGGTTTCTGTAATTGAAACGGTGCTTTTCTCCTCTGTCTTGCAGGTTATGAGGTTACAACCATGGATGAGGCCTGTAAGGAAGGAAACATCTTTGTCACCACCACTGGCTGTGAAGACATAATCATGGGACAGTATGTTTGACCAACTCTCGTGTCTTTCAAACAGTTTAATTGTTTTTGAGTTTTCTTACACATTTAAAAAGTGGCTTATAAGTCAATGTGTTTACCTTCAGCCACTTTGAGCAAATGAAAGACGACTCCATTGTTTGTAATATTGGACACTTTGACTGTGAGATTGATGTCAGCTGGCTCAACAAAAATGCTGCTGAGAAGATCAGTGTCAAGCCTCAGGTAAGAACAATGACAGCTACTTAAAGATTCTAGAGAATTCTGTGTTTTTGGTTATAGAGTATATACTAAAATGTATATTAAGATGGCATTACTGTTAATAGGATGTTGGTGAATGTTGAAGTGTTCTGTATTCTGTTGCTTTGTGTGTTAGTCATGAGGGGGGTGGCCAAAATAGTTCTCCACATGGAAAACAAGCACACAAACAAACAAACAAACAAACAAACAAACAAACAAACAAACAAACAAACAAACAAACAAACCCCAATATGAGTTAGGTTTTTTTTTGTTTTTTTTTTACTGCCCCTTGAGGCGTTACAGTCCAACTGTTGGTGTTGCAGCTGTGTCATAAGGTGGCAGAAAGAAACTGGTGGTGGTTTACACTGAGACTCTAAAACACATTGGGGACTCAGAGTTATTCCCACCAACAGCTTAACATAAGATGTACTGCAGCTGTCATTTTTTTAATCACCCTGATACATGTGTAGTTGTAGGAGCTGGCTAAATATTCAGGTAAAGCCTAAGCGAGGACAGGGAGAGGTTACACAACACAAAGGATGAGCAGATGTCTCCTGCTATGTCTAAACTGTCCCTGCACAGCTGCTGATTCTCCTCCGACTCCTCAGGTTGATCGCTATCGTTTGAAGAACGGTCGTCACGTCATTGTCCTGGCAGAGGGCAGGCTGGTTAACCTGGGCTGTGCCATGGGACACCCATCATTTGTCATGAGCAACTCCTTCACCAATCAGGTACTAAGGCTGAGTCAGCGATGCTACAGAAAAAAATTATTATGTATGCTGTAAACTTTCATCTGTAACACTAGAATTCTATTAACATTTGGAACTTTGAAACAAAGTCTTTGAAACAAAGTGATAACATTATAATTGTTTTGTAGTCTTTATTAAATCCAAGTTCTCTACTGTAGGTGCTGGCTCAGATTGAGTTGTGGACAAACACTGCGAAGTACCCTCTGGGAGTCTACTTCCTGCCTAAGAAGGTCAGAACATACACTGTGATAATACTGCTTAAGCTTATGCAGCACTTGCATTGTATCTGGTTTGTACTTTGTTGGACATGAATAGGAAATGTCAGATATTTACTTAAACTAGAATCTTCTTTTTTTTTTTTCTTAAGTCAAATTTCTTTAGATGTGTAAAGACATTGATTTTCAAACAGAATTTATTTTTATTTATTTATTTTTTTGAGTGAAGAGCAATTTTATATACCTTTATTCAGTAATTTATTATATCTTAAGATGTGATCAAAAATTACCTCTGGGACTAAATAACCACTGCAAGAAAATTATCTCTTCTGAAATTCTAAGTTTCTGCTTGTTAATATTTTCAGGCAGACATTAAAGCATGAAGGATAAATGCAAAAACCCCCAAAACTGAATAGGCAAAAAAGAAAAATAACTGGAATCTTTATTTAACATGTTTTTGCTCATTTATTCTTTATTTGTGTGCCTGTAGCTGGATGAGGAGGTGGCAGCTGCCCACCTGGATAAACTGGGAGTGAAGCTTACCAAGCTGACAGAAAAGCAGGCCAAGTACCTGGGCCTGCCCACCGAGGGGCCCTTCAAACCGGACCACTATCGTTATTAAGCTCCCCTGCAAGTCTGGGGAAGAACAGAAGAAAGAGGAAGAGGTGTGGCCAGAATGGTGTTGGTGTTTGGTGGGTGGGAGCACTTGAACCATGTTGCACTCTGGGTGCTGTGTTTGGTTTTAGGCTGGACAATAGCTCAGTGATTCAGGGATACAGAGACATTTTTCTTCCCCTCAGCCTGTAAATGAAATGCTAAAGACATTAATTCACAAGTTGCATCTGGCAATCCATTTGGTGATGCTGACGTTTGAAAACGGTACCCTTAACGGTAGCTTCTGCTAACTAGCGAGCGTTGAACGACTCGCCTCTGGTTGAAGCTAGACTTTAGGTGGATGCCATTCTACCACCAAAGCTTCCATCAGTAGCTTTAAATGGTTAGTTTTTTTTAAAAGAATAAATAGATGAAGCTGTGGAAGCTTTTTTTTTTTTTTTTAATCTCGTCTTATTCTGCTCTGACACACCAACACACGCCAAACTCTTCGGCTATCTCTCCTCTTTCTCGCCCATACTCTTCCGAAACGCCATCAAGTGCTACTGCTGTTAAAGAGAATTTCTCTTGCTGGTTGTCATTCCCTCTCTGTTTATGGAATAAAACAAATCCTCATGCTTTTCTATCTAAACTCTTCTCTCTGTCTCATAGCGGCTCAAGGTGGAACATGATGGGACAGGTTTTTCTCCCGCATCTTAAGCCAGGCAAATGTTTGGCCTAATTCCAGTGTGTTCACACTAATAATGACATGTGTTAGCACTTAATTGAAAACTGCACTCAAGCTGTCTTAACAAAACTGGGATCGGTCCTGAAGCGATAACCACTCATCCAGACTAATCACTGAAGTCAAGAGGCAAGCCGCAGCCAAAGTAATCAAAGTACCACCAAAGCACGTAACGTTTTTGCCTGATTTAGGAGTCCTTTTGATGCCTCATTTTCTTCCTTTTGATGTAATTAATGTAATTCAACTCGAAGGGACAAAGTGTTTGCAGTGCCCCACCTTCTCAACTCTTTTCGTTACGCACTATGTCCAGTTAGGTTCTTGCAATGCTGGGTGTAAATGGATCACGGTGAAGGTGAAGTGCCCGTCTTTTCCCCTCAACGGTTAAAGCCTCAATGCAGGCTTTACCTGCTTGTAAGTGGATTAATGTTGAAACTGCCAAGTGACGATTAAAAAAACAAAAAGGAAAAACATGCCGACTCTGAATTCTTTCTCCTCGTATGGTTGTAAGGTGATGCATCTCTCTGGAGGGGGGACTTTTTATATTGGGTTGAAAGGTCGGGTCAAGAAAACATTTGGCTGAAACACCCGATGGCTTGTTCGTTGCCTGTTTTAAATTGATATTAAGCCTTTTTCATAACCTTATCTGTGTTTAATATTGCAGCTATGACAAAGCAGGTTCTAACCATAACAAAGTTCTTAGTTTAATCCATGCTGTGATCTTTCACTAAACTGAAACAAACCTTTAGGGTTATTCTTGGCTCATTCAGAGTCAGGAGGGTTACCACACACAAGCGCGATTGATTGATATACAGTAAAAGCAACAAGTCCTTTTTGCCTTATTTGACAAGTACATTTTTCACTCTGGCCAACTGATAGCCTACTGTATTACCATGTTTGAGTAGAGCAGCAGATAATTAAAAAATTCTTCACTTGTGTGTGTATATTACAGTCCTGAGGATTTTTCATAGGGTTGCTAAAAAATTCCCAAATGAAGATAAAACTGTCCTCCTACCATTGTCTGGTATAACTCCGGTCCATATTTCTAGGGTCTTAGCAGATAAATTGCTTGTGACCTAAATGAGGTTTAAATAAATTTTTAGTTGTATGGCATAAATACTGTGATAATCTTTCCTAACAGGTTGGCAGGAATGACCAGTTAAAAAAATAAATGAACGATAAATTCAAGCCTCATAGTTAAAGCAATCCACGTCCCGACGCAGCTCATTGCCCCGAGCACAGCTAAACCACAGGCATTCGCTCTAAAATTTTCAAATTTGCTTACAGGCTAAAGGGGCGACCTGGGGTGTGGGTGTCCAACCCCAAAAAATGAGTGTAGTTAGGAGTCACACAAGGAGGCCTGATCCCCTTACCTGGGAAAAATGTCTTCTGCATCATTTTAAATATATGTAATGTGTTGAATATAATAACCAGTGACAGCTCTTGTGCTAATCACATATCTGAAACACTTTTAAGTGATAGAAAAACCCCTCCCCTTTCAACTGCTTCAGTGCCTGTCATTCTCTAGGTCCTTTACTTTTTAAAGGTGAATTTGCAGAATGCAATAGTGCCTAGTCTGACAGCTGTGGTTGGCTCCACTATCTTGTTGGTAAATCTTTTGTTCCTGCTAGTAATGGACATCATTGCAGAGCAGTTGTTTTATATTATAACATGATGAATTTTTGGAAAAGACACTGTGTGCTCTGGCCTCACAGTCCAAACATGCTCCCTACCAGCTGAAAATCCAGATAAGATCGTCTGCTGTACAAGTCCTCAAGACATCAGTCACAATGTTTATATATAAAAAAAAAAGACTATAAAATTGAGTTAGCTGACACAACACAAGCCAGATGTCAGATCAGCAGACCTAATGCAGATTTAATATGGCGTTATTTTTGTGCCACTATTCTGAGCGCACGTAAAAAAAAAAATGCAGGTGCAAGTGTTGCATTTTGAGGAGAAATTTATTTTGAGCAAAGAAAAGCTGAGTGAACAAAATTCATTGCGTGCGGAATGAATTCAGTTTATTTTGTGACCCAGAAAGAGAAATATTTCAAACTCCGCCACTGCCTCGTTTGAGTTTTGGACGAAATGGATTCTGGGATATTGCATTTCGTCATTTCGAGCTGATTGGAGACAAGAACAGCCAATCAGATTTTTTTTTTGCATCCAAGTCTGTGATTGGCTGGTTTTGTGGCACAAATATAACGGTGTACAGAAAGAGCTGAACGCGCATGGGCAGAAATGTTGAGAGCGAGCAACACATTGCAAGCAAGCGCAAATGCAAAAACTGAGCGAGAGAGGCTGCTATTGTGTGTGTGTGGATAATAGCAAACACTGAAATACATTTTTTGCACCCAGCAATGATTTTTGTTCACTCAAATTTAGCTTTTCGTCGCTCAAATTAAAATTCTCCTCAAAATGCAACACTTGCACCTGCAATTTTTTTTTTACTTGCGCTCAGAATAATGGCACAAAAATAACGCCATAATTTAAGTACTTAAATCATTTTCAGAGTCACTTGACTGATTGGATTAAAAAAAAAAATCAAGAGGCAGGATAAAAGGACCTTAAGGTGACTGTTGGGGCAAACGGGGATGAAGGAAGCTCAACATGTATAATGTCAGTCTGCTGTTTTGAATGTCTCCTGAGGTTTCACCTGATCTGCTTTAAAAAAAAAAAGAAGTTCTCCAGTGGCGTGGAAGAGCTCATTTAAATCTGTTTTATGGAGACCTCAATCTCTCTCGAGGCCAAATTGTGACACAAGATAACACATGACTTGAGATATTATTGGAATAGACTGTTCTGAAAACACGAGCTTGGACTGATAAAACACACAGCAGTAAGAGACACTAAAGCCCTCTCCAAAGTAAACCTCACATTAAGAATTCAGTGTGTATGAAACGGTTTATACGTTTTATTCAGTTGAACCAAAAGCGACCATATTCGGGGTAAATAGCTGATCTAAGTTTACAGCTAATGCCTGCATGTTGCCTCCAAGGGTGCGATGCACATATGTATACCTGTTAATTGGTACGAATAACAGTCTGGTAAAATGCCAGAATTTCACTTAACCAAAACTGAAGCATAAACGTCCTGTGTGGTCTGTACCTTACAGGAGGCCAGAGTATTTGGCAGATAACTCCATGAAAATGCTCTAAAGATGCCAACAACACATATATGGTGGAGAGTTCCAGTTCAATGATTTAAATTAGGGAAAGTGGAGCACTTCAGAAGCACTAATGAGGACGGCTATCCCCTGGGTCAATGCACAAAGCACCCTTTACTTCTGATATGCTTATTCTACTTTTATTGCATGGTTGGATATTTTTACTATTCTTTTTTTTATCCTGTTGTATAGTTGCAAGTATCTGTACTTCCTGGGTAACAAATGTATATGTTGCTCTTCTACTAAGTGGTATTTGATAGATTAACAATAAAGTATTTTATATACACCCACCAGCTGTCACGCTTCATGTGAGACTAAAGACCAGTTTTACCCATTGTCCCTCATCCCACACATTGAAACAATGTCCCACATTTTGATTTGCTCTACTTTTCAATACTTTTATAACATCTGGCTTTAATCCAACAGTTGTGAAGAAAGCCAGGAAAGCTTTCATCGCAGGTTAACCAGTTGTTGCCAATGTTATGACCAGCAGGGGAAATTCACCACAAAGTCACAAGCTCTGCAAATTCTAACACAAAGAAAAAGGAAATGTAGCGACATCAAAGAATTGTAAACTGTTTACAACTGGGTGATTCGACTGAAAGACGATTCCCAAAGCATTTGTGGTCTTAAAGAGATGTACAGATGCATCCCTTCTGAAGCCCAAATATTATTACCAGATAGAATAAAAGCTTTAATAACACTTAGCAGATTTAACAGTTGCTGGTACAGAAAAAGAGCAGAAATAATTGGAAGAAGACATACCCACAAGAATAAATGCTTTCCTTTAATGCTTATTGTGTTATATTGTTGAGATGGTAAGGGCTTTAATTGTTGCTCAAATGAAATAAGCTTTAGTTCAGGTTTGCATGTGTTTATTTTATTATTGTTATTTTAGCGTTTAGCACCTACATTTTTTTTAGCTACTAACCTGATTTCACCAGCAGGTGGCAGTGTAAGTACTCTATAACATGTTAAATAAATATAAATTCACCTTTGGAAATGTTGGTATGATGTGATGTTTTGATCTTTTGTGCATAATTTTATATTTATTTTATTTTTGAAGAATTGGAAGCTATCTTAACAATGCAGATTTAGAAAAGAACGGAGAATCAGGTTGTTTTTTTCATGTCTGTTGGTGTTTTTTGTGATGAATCGTCTTCGATTTTTCTATATTTCATCAATATTAAAGCCCAGTATCAGAGCCCATGTCACTGGATTTTTTTAAGACCACAAATTAAATAAAAGAGGAACTGCCTTCGAACAATAGGCAACACCAGATGCCAGGCAGCAGGCATGTGTGCAGAGATTAATGCTATACCTGTAATTATGCTGTTCTTATTCTGTGAAGCACCCTGCTTCTGCCTTTCATGATAACTGAATAAGATGTTTTTCACACAGCAGTTTTCTCATGGACTATTTCCTCTGGAGGATACAGTTCCAACGAAAACCGCTACGTTTGAAGTATGTGGATAATCCAGAATAACTAGCACATCGTTCCATTCAAAACATTTTGGGCATTTCAGTTTTTTAAATGCTTTCCTAAAAAAAATCTTTAAAAAATGACATGCTAATTCCAGTCATCTGGATTATTAGAATTTAAATGTTTGTGACAGATATTTACCAAACTATGCAAACTGGTGTGTTTTCGGATTTGTGATCGCTATCATTGTTCTCCCTTGTGAGTCTAAGCATGTCATTATGAGATGTGGTCTTAGAAACACACATTGTTGCTGGAACTCCCACAAAGGCAGCTCTGAGTACTCTGACAGGGGTTTATAAGTCTCTCTGAATCTGCGGACAGGGTGAAAGCTGTGGCAAAGCGGTGTAGTGGTTAGCACAGTGCTGGCCAACCATGTGTTTGCGTGGGCTTCCTCAGCTTGCTGTGGTTTCCTCTACAACAAAGATGTACATGTTAAGTTAAACAGTGATTCAAAATTGCCCTCAGGCCTAAATGTAGAAGTGTTTGGATGTCTGCCTCTCTGTATTAGTGATGGACTGACAGCCTGTTCAGGGTCAAGCCTGCATTGTGTCCATTATTACCTGGGATCAGATCCAGCTCCTCTCTGACTTTATTTGGATACTTGTTTAAGGAGAAGGGTCGATAGAAGATTAAAGCAAGCCCCTTCTTTCTCCATTGTTTCCAAAGACTGAATTGCAGCCTATGATCCTCTCATCAATCATGAATTTCATTTCTGAAAAAAGGAGCCCTTTAAAATGTCTGTGAAGGTTGTCAGTCATCCAGGTCATTGTAGTCTATGGAGCTTGGAAAGACAAGCATCTGGACTACTTTAAGTCTCTTGAAGACATGGTATGGGTTGCAAAAACCTTGGCTGATTGTGAGCCGCACCCGTTTTCATACCTTGGCTTGTGTGATTAGGCGGAGGATCCATTGAGACACTCCCAATAGGACTGTAAATCTGGGACTCTCAACCAATTGCTCTAAGAACTGAAGAAGCTTCTCGGATGTGAGGTGAAACCTCCAGACTCTTTTCTTTCCAAGCTCCTTAAAGCCCTTTAAAAAAGCTGCAATAGTTTAAAAAATGTGACATTGCTTAGTCTTCAGTTTGAGCAAAAGTGCAAAGGTTACATGAGATCCTGAGTCATGTAAAACATTTTATTTATGACTAAGCAAAGTGAATAAAAACGGATGCTCTTCCTGATGCTCTGCTTCATCGCACCAAATGATGTGTAACAGAAAAAATTCACAATTATGCTGAGGTGCCAGAAAGTATGGCCAGCTCTTAAATGTTTCATTAAGCATTACAATTTTTACTCCACTACATTCGTCTGACAACTACAGTTGCTTTTCAGATTACAGTTTTCCATACCTACGCTGTCCAGCTACAAAATAAATAAATAAAAATGTGCTGACTTTCAATGTTTGTTATAAATTGAACCAATAAGCTTTCCGTCATCGGTACTTAGGTTGTTTTTTTTTTTTTTTTGTAATGTAGGACATTTACTTGTAGTGAAGTATTTTTGTTGAGTGGCAAGTACGGTTCTTGAACCACAGTGTGGTTGACTACAAAGGAAAAAACAACCCAGCTCTGTCAGCATTGTATACGGTCCTTGATCTACATACAACATGCAATAAAGTCACCACCTCTGGGTTGGAGAAAAAAAATCGATGCTTTTAACAGGAAGTAACGATGCACAGATTGGATTAAACTGGTGGCTGTGAGAAAATTCGCTTTGCCTCTTGATTTGCATGTTTCATACGTCCTCTGTGCTGTCTGTCTGTCTGTCCTTTTTTTGTTTTCTTTTTCCAGTTCATCATATTTATTATTCTATGTTTAGAACAGCTGCAGTAAGTTATTTAAAGATATGAATTTGTTTCATTTTTCTGACAGATCTCATAAATTTAAACAGAACCTGATGAAAATAAATGTGACATATCGTGGTCTGGAGTTACCTTTGCCAGAACAAACGACCGTGTCATCTGTTTGGATTTATACAGCCTTCTTGCCTGAGGACATGTAACATAATTTTGTAAACAATCAAGTGCGCCAGGACATCTACGGACACGACAGAATGTTTTTGCTATTCCAGTTAATGTCTATAATGTGGAAAAACAGACATCAGACAATGTTTCTTTAAGTGATTGGAAGAAATGTCTCATCTGAGCTCTCAAGTGATCCACTTGATATTGAGATTGAATCAAAGGATTTTGTGTAATGTAAAAGAACTTGTGCGAAGCCTTGAAATCTGAGGGAATTGGCTGCAGAGTTGATGATGATAACATCATCAACTCTGCAGCTTTAAAGCACTTCTAAACTACTTTTACGCCTAGATTTGGTTTTATGGCTCATTTGCTGCTCAGGCTTAGCACTCTTCTCAACTTCATTTCTGGCAGGAATGGCAGGCAGCTGTTTTTGGCAAACAGGCACTGAAACACCCACAATATTCCAGTAGAAAGACATGTTTAGAGGCAAGTGGGTAAACAAAGTCAGCTAGCGGCTAAAGAGACAGATTCCTTCCTCAGGATGTTGGACTGCGTACTTAGACTATCATTCATAAAAGACGCAAGACTGAGCCTGCACAGCAAAATCGCCAGTGTTAAATTGACACTGTGAGTGTTAAATTTAACACTAGAAAAGTGTCTATATGTGTCCACTCTTTTGAGTGTTAAATTAACACTTTTCAAAGTGTTATATTTTTAACAACGAGCTAGTGTTATTTTAACACTGCACAGAGTTAAAAATTAACACTGAGTAACACTGACCAGTGTCAAAAATATTCTACACTGGTGTTAAGTGTTAAAAATTAACACCGAATAGTGTTGGTGGTACTTTACACTAGCCCTGGTGTTAAAAAATTCAACTCTGAATAGTGTTAATTTTCTAACACTAACACTAGTGTCAGTCAAATCATTAATACCACCAGATTACAATAAACTCCCATTAATCTCTGATATCTCTACTGCTACAATTAACCCCCAACATCCACCCATTACAAAGAAATACAAGACATTAACGTTCCAAAATACTTTGTATTCAGATACACCACAAGTAAACAAGTCATACAAAATTACAGTATGGGACAATGTACATTTTGTCATCAGTGCCATTTGACAATTGCCTATCATAAGGTCTATAGTACACCAGATCATCTACAGAGATCAGTGCAAAGACATCTAATCCATCCTCAATAACAAATGCATTTAAGTGATCATTGAAATATACTGTTGAGACCTTACAAGTTAGAAGATAAGTATTGAAATCGCTAACAATTATACTGACAATCTTACTGAACAAAGGCATCTCATTTTCAACACCAGAACAAACATACATCCCAACTTGATATTCTGTACCATAACTTTTGACCCAGGAAGTTGTAGAAACAATAGAAGAAACATCAAACATTTTATTCAGTGCTTCACTGCCTTTTAAGCTGCTGGCCAAGACTTCATTAATGGGGCCGAACTGTAATCTTTTAAAATAAAAATTTTCAAAATGAAAGGCTAATTGATTCTGATGTTTTTTTACTAGTGTTTTTGTGATATTTTTAAAGTTCTTTACAGATCTTTTGAAGAACTTGTGCTTTGCTTCAAATCTCATGCACCACATATGTATGAGTGGCCCAATTTTTCTAATGCAGCGTGGGTAATGGATCATTAGATGGTGCTTTGGAATCAAATTCCGTTCTGGAAAGAGAGATTTGAAAGCCTTGTGATGATCGGCAATCAGATGTTTCAAATAGCAAGTCATGCCATGAGTTATAATGGGTGAAAAAACAATGTTCACAATTTGAACTAACAAAAGTAGCAAGTTCCAATGGCCATCATTTCTGCAAACGATATCTCCAAAAATCAATGGGCTATTCCGCAAAAGACACCATGACTGCACAGCATTAAGCCCAAGATCTTTGCTGTTGTCATCCAGTTTTAGCCCACCTGGCCTGTTCCTTCTCTGTGCATATCCGTAGTTAAAGCTTATAATTCTCTGTGACAATGAATTCAAGGATATCAAAGAGGTCTTAATCAAGTACTGAAACACAAGCTTTAACTCATACTGCACCACTCCCTCTAGTAGATCATGCATTATGTCTACAGCATAGTTGTCTGAAATATGGAACAGCCGAAGTGAATTGAGTAAACAATTTCTTTTTACACCAAATGTTGAGGCCAAAGCAGGATTTTGTTGAATGGCACCACAGTGTTTGTAATGAAGTTCTTTGGAACGCAGTGTTAAGCCTACATGATCTTCACTAAAAACTGACTGCAACTCTGTCTTATCAGTTAAACAAAATCTACAACAATAGTTTGCACTAAATGATTCAACAAAACCAAAAATGCTATGTAAAGCCAAGTTGTCACCTGTAATCTGAAAAAGCGAACCTCTCACAGGTGTGGCTGAAAAGGGCACTTGCATTCCTTCAGTCTCTAAAATCTTTAGATCATCAACAAGTGGCTTTAGGATAGGATCAAACCCATATTTTTTTAAGTCTTCTGAATGAAAAAGGGCTACAAGATGAATGTTCATCACCACAGAATTTAACTCTGGTGGCAAATTTCTCAAAACAAAATAAATACAACCAAGTTTGTGCACCCCCTTTTTTGAGCCTAAAGGATTAGCAGTTTCAAAATCGTCATAGTAGAGCTGGATCTGGAGAGCATGTTCTTGTTGTGAGAATAAACTGTGAGTTTTGAAGTAGGAGCCGTCATTTAAATCTCTGTACAATCCCTCCATGTTTAGTTTTTTTTTCTGGAAACTGCTACAAAGTTCACTGTTTCGAAACATAGATGAAAGGGATCCCATGATAGGAACGTACATGAATTTATCATTGACAGGAACTTGCCTGTATGTCCCTGTTGTTCTATCTTTGCGTACATCAAAACGCACACCAAGAACATGCTCTATGGGTTCAACTATTTTCCATTTTTGCTCAAAATATCTTATCCTTTTAGATTCTGTGTTAAGACATGAAAATGGATTTCAAATCAAATCAAATCACTTTTTATTGTCACATCACATGTTTTCAAGCTGATCAACGCAATCCTCAACTTTTTCTAAGGTTTCTCTTGATGTATCAGTTGACAAACAGTCGACAACAGATTGTTTTGCATGTGCATGGATGTCATTAACCAGTTCCTCCAATGAACCAACTAAACACTGTACAGTACTTTCAGGAACTCCTGATGATTGTACTTGAGCAATAACAGAGCTGCACATGTTCAGTATTTGCCTTTTTTCAACTGGAACCGGTGTAGTTATTGTCATGGGATGAGCCACATTTACAGGCTGTGAAACAGAGGTTCCATCGTTAGGTACAGGCTCAAAATTGTTGATGACCTCAGAGTGAACGCAGTCTCCATGTGCTCGGAATAAGTGCCGCTTGTAACCAGAGTACGTGTGAAAGATAAATGAACATCCAGGCTCTCCACAGGTCAAACGTAAAAACTTTCCTGGGTACAAACCATGCTGGAACTTCAAATGTCTAAATAACACTGAGCAACTTGTGTGGTGTATCTTGCAAATGTAACAGATGAACATTTCCAGTCAAAGTGCTGAATAGTGGATATCTTTAAACCGTACAGTGAAGACTTCCTCTTGTTTCATTGACCCGAGGACTGTCCTTCACGCTGCCAACATCAATGCCATACACTTGATGGTCTGGATGAATGTGTAGAAGTTGTCCAATGCCTTATCAAAGGACACGGCAAATTAAAAAATGTGCCTTGAAAAGTTTTGCCTTGTCAAAACCTGCATCTCCCATCTGTGTCACACAGGGAATGACCTTTTGATCTAGGACAATGTAGAAACTTTGGGTAGAAACTTTGGATGATGTTCTTTCTTTCTCCAACCCACAGGACGAATGGCTGAGTGGGGCCAGCCTTAAGAAAAGCCTCTGTGCTACCTCCCACCTGAGGGAGAGAAAGAAACCAAGTGATTCACATTAAACAAAATTGATAATCTGATGTTGAGGCATTGCTGTTTGAAATTATGACAATATTAAAATGTTTCACTCCGCGCGCACAATTATTTTTGTTTCAATGTGTACATTTAGTTTTAATAGAAACAATGACATGTCAGTCCTGCAACACCAAGCTTGTCTGGGATAGATACATCTGCTGCAGGTTGGATCACCTTGCCATCTTAAAATATCAGCCGTTGATAATTTGCATCTGTTCTCATCAAAAGAGAAATATACAATTCTAAAAAGCATACCTTGATGAATTTCATTAGGTGGTGAGCAGCATCTGATGTGCTAATCTTTGAAGACGTCCTTCCCTTAGATGATGGAGTGAAGTGAAGCAGCAAAAGAGGGCAGCCGCCTCGCAGTCCCAAACTACAGAATAGAAATTAAGATAATCACAATTACTGTCATTTAAAGGACCACAGCAGTCATTTTTCCACGTTATGTAATACCATGATGACATTTTAGACACCTGATAATTTTTCTAATAAGGCAGTTTTCCAGCGCCTTGGTATAAAAATTCATTTCTAGAGACTTAAAATCTTCTGGCCACCAAGTGAGTCATAACAATCGAGTCATAACAATAGTAAGATTATGTAACTTTTTTGTGTTCAAACTACATTAAATGTCATTTCAGGTTTAACATGTTTGTAAGCTTGTTTTCATACCATACAGAAATGAGTGATATATTGTGTTGTGGGAATTAAGCAAATGCTGTAAAGGCATGCAAAATCTACCATTTCCAACTTACACTTACCAGCCTCGTTAGAGTAACGCTGTGCAGAAATGAGCAGCTCATCCAATTCTGTACTCTGGGACAGATTTTTGCAATCTTTGATGATCCTTGGCTTGAAGAATGTTGGCCACTTTGCAAGGAACTTACCAGACACTTCCTCCCCAAAAAACAGCATTGTGAAGTCTTGGTCAATCTTAAACACAAAGTGTAACAACAGAAACAACACATTAACAAGAAAACAAACAAAGGAACCACAAAGCAGTCATTAAATTATTTTATGCCTTACCAAGCCAGGTGTATCCAGAAATCTTGGGAAAAGGTCCAGGACAGTAGAAGCTATGGCAGGTTCTTGAACCACTTTTTGCCTATGTTGAAATGTCACCTTCATGTTGTCTTTGACATGTTTCATGTCAGTTGAGTGCCTCTTCCTTGCATTTATCACCTGACAACGGCCTCACATTTGAACACAAGTTGCGAAGAGTCTTGGGGCTGTCTTGAAAAGCTGACTTTGATTAGTTCATCTCTTCTCGGGAACCAGCATATCACCACCTGCCAAGAGTAAAATAAGGTCCAGCATATAACACCATTTCTTTGCAAAATATCTAGCATGTCTAGTCCCTTTAGACTGAGTTAAAATAAATTTTGTTAAGAAAAACATCCTTGGTCCATTTTTTAAGTAGTACAAGCTGTGTAACATGACTGCAATACAGTATTCTCTCAACTATCACAGGGGTTAGTAGGAACCATATTTCTATTTTATTATTTTTTATATATTTTAAGCGATAAAAACCCTCCCCACAAATATTCCTGACAATGTAGCGTTTGGTTTGTTCGTTTTTAAATTTCAAATATTGTATAACAAGACAAAACTGCAAATATGAACGCATCCCCCCCTCTCCCTCTTAACTAACCGATGCCTTTAATTGAACTACCAAATTAACACAATGGTCCTCTCTTTCTGGTCAGACACTTTGCAGCACTTCTGCTGTAATTTTATTCATATTTAACAAAATAAAAATGCAGAAATAAGTGTACACATTAGTTTTTGACTCTCACTGAACTAACAAAGCCAATCCCTCCACATGTTTGTACTCTCTTGTTACCTCGGCCAGGTCCGCGGCTCTGAACCGTGGTAATGACACCTCTGGCCAATACGCTGGGTTGTCGGGCTTGTAGCTTTACTGTCAGCGAACACAGTGTACAGTCGAATCTTAACAGCTTTCTTACAAGCAGGCACTCATTTTGGCGGCAGTGGTTATTATTATATTTACATGCTCTCTTCTTCCATTTCTCATCGGTAACAGCTGCTTCCTTTCATTAGCAGGAGAAAAAACAGAACCGGACATAACTGTATCTCCTCATTGAGGCACATTTGGTGTGTGTCTGTGTGTGCTAGTGAATGCGTGAGTATATGTAAGCCTTTAAAGGAACAACTCAATATTTTGCAGAGTAATTTACTCTATTTAAACTGACGTCTTCTATTATCATCATGGCTTCACATGAGCGTTTTCAGAACAAACCCTGACCTGTAAAGTGCTATTTGCATTTTTCAGTCAATGGATTTTGTTTGCCCGTAACCTGAATGCAACCTTTTTATATTTCTCCTCATAATGTTCTTTAACAATCAGAGAGAAGTGTATTAAACAAAAAGAACCTGGCTGTGAGGTTGAGTTTAAGTCTTTGTTATGACATTTTTGCTAATGGTAGGGTGCCATAAAAGAGGCTGTCTGCTTTCCAATGTTTTTTTGGCTGACACCAAGTGGAACGGCTTAGTACAAACCAGAACTGATGGCAGCCAAGAGCTGGAACCTAAATCACAGTCATTTCAGTTTTGTGGAAAATGTAAAAAAACATTGTCAAGGATTTTCTTGAAACCTGTGTAGCATCTCTATTAAAAGTTGAAAACTCATTTTAAAAAAATAAAAAAAATAAAAAATAAAAAAGACTGAAACGGCAGAAAAAGCAGATATACAACATCAGATCAGACACATGTTATTATGATTCTGTCAGTTTAACACCTTTTCACTCCATACCAGCATAAGTGGTAAGTTTCATGGTTGATCAGTCATTCAGAGAAAACCTGACTGGAGCTGAAACATAGCCAAGAGACGGCCCGCACTGTGGGCAAAGCATCAATTTTTGTCAAAATACCAAAATCCATCAGCCAAAGTTCTGCTGTTAGTTGAAGAACTGGCAAGAAGCCTTCAAGATCTAAGCTTAAAGTGAGAGCCTTAAAGTTCAGCTTGACCATTTATCTTTCTGCTTGTAGAGAAAATATAAAAAATTAGAGCATGATGATGGGATACTTGGAATAGGGATCCTTGGTTTACAGCAGGGGTGTCAGACTCCAGGCCTCGAGGGCCGGTGTCCTGCAGGTTTTAGATCTCACCCTGGGTCAACACACCTGAATCAAATGATTAGGTCATTACCAGGCCTCTGCAGAACTTCAAGACATGTTGAGGAGGTCATTTCGCCATTTAAATCAGCTGTGTTGGATCAAGGACATGTCTAAAACCTGCAGGACACCAGCCCTCGAGGCCTGGAGTTCGACATATGTGGTTTACAGGATTCACAAAAGAATGTATTTTTAACTAATCTGGCCATGAACCAGATGTGCTAGAATGTCACTGATTATAATTACATATTATAAAATAATAATCTGAAACAAAAAGATGCATAAATTAGATTTTCAAATTGAAAGCATTTTACAACCAAACTTAAACTAGTAGTAGTTTTATTGTCTATCCCTAACCAGGTACTTTTCCCCCATACCAATAAGTTATACTAGTATAGTTATTATAATACTAAAGGCTCATTAAGATGCTTTGGTTGCATAAATCTAACAAAATAATTTAAGTGCCAAACCGAGTAATTTTATTTCAAACAAAGACATTGTGGTTTCCCGACCTAACCAAACAACAATGTAAAACACAACTTGTCTAACAGTCACACCAAAGAAAGTGTAAAAAAATTATTGGACTCATCTTGGCTTAAAACTGTTGTATCTGCTGTGATAGGCAATATGAGGTGATGGTACTGTGGTTGTATTTGGACAGGTATCTGGCTCCACAGAGTGGATGGTTGTTCATATGCAACACATAAAGATGTGTTTCCATGTGGTCCTCTTAAGAAAAACAACAACGTGCAGTGATGGTGCTGCACATAGAGATGGCAGAAAAGTGGGTTTAAACAGGAAATGGTTCAAGAAAGTGTGAAGGTGGAAAAAATAACACCAAAGACCAAAAAAAGCAACATTAAAAGTAGAGACAAGCTGCAGGAGACAGTTTTTAACATTCAGTTTTTTCTGTCTTGACTTCTTCAAGCTAAAGGACCACTAATAATGCAAACACAGACAATAATACCCCACAAATAAGTTGCTGTTCATATTTTTGACGCTGCCTCCTGGTGATGGTGCATCGATCCTTCTAAAGCTCGGAAGGATCGATGCACTACACCACTCAAAATGTCAGCTTTTTCACATTTTAAAACTGGAAAAACTGAAACTCATATCCAGGTAGATATGAGTTTCAGAATTATTCAGTAGTCTGGTACATTTCATTTGTATTTCACAAATTGTTGCATTTTAATTCATGCATCACATGATATTTTATATATCTGTTACTATTCAAATGTTTTATTATTTAACATTTAAGATTCATTTGTGCATTCTGAGTAATATGAATTTCTACCCCTCAATGATACAAGCCGGAGACTCAGTGGATACTCAGGCTCAGTCTTGCGTCTTTTATGAATGATAGTCTAAGTACGCAGTCCAACATCCTGAGGAAGGAATCTGTCTCTTTAGCCGCTAGCTGACTTTGTTTACCCACTTGCCTCTAAACATGTCTTTCTACTGGAATATTGTGGGTGTTTCAGTGCCTGTTTGCCAAAAACAGCTGCCTGCCATTCCTGCCCAACACAGTGCAAATGGCGTGTAAATGAACAATGAAAAATGGCAAGACCACCCAGAGGTTAAAGAATATATGTTCTTAATTCCAAAAATAAATAATCAGAAGTACAGATTCAATTAAATTAAGGCATAAAATAAAACAGCCTTTAGTCTTTTCTTACGGTGTGTTCACACCGAACGCGATGGACGCGAATAAGACGCCCCAAACGCCCCTAATTTGACGCGTGTACATTCGCGTCTCAACGCGTGTCCAAGAAAAATCCATCGCGCTTGACGCGCGTGAACCGGAAATGTGGGAGGAATGTGGGAGGGAGTTGTGCCAGACCTGGTTTTGCAAGATGGCAGCTATCGAGCTAGCGCTTGAAGAGAGAGTCTCCCTTCTCTATGTACTGTGGAGAGCAGAGCAGCAGCGTAAAAGACGTCCTCGCCGTACCTGGGTCCATCAGGTCCTCCAGAGGCATGAGCAGTTTGGTGAGTTTCACCACTTGCTCCAGGAGCTGCGCCTGGATGACGGCCGATTCCAGCGCTATCACCGTCGGCCAGTTTGAGGACCTTTCCCTCGTCGGTCCCAGCATTGCCCGCCTAGACACCAACTATAGGCGCTCAATCCCACCTGCAGAGCGCCTGTCCGTCTGCCTGAGGTTAGTAAAACTATTTAATACGGTAGTCCTTTATTGATATCTGTGCTAATATGCTAATCCATCCAGTTATACACTGCTAACATGGATGTGCTATGCTAACAGTGAATGCTGTCGGTGTTTACTGAAAGCAAACTGTGGTACAGAGACGACTCTTTATAATATTTCTAGTGATACTCAGAAGCTCTCATCAAGTCCCGATTTAATTCGATTTATGCTGTTATCAGTGTTTGAATGATAGCATGGCTGTGGTGTCACATCAATGTATGCGCTCGGTGTTTGCTGATATCAAACTGTAGCATTAGGACCACTGAGTTAACCTTGTAGTGATACTCACTCCTTTTTATTTAGACCTGGTTTAATTCTGGGATAGTTGAATATTTGTATATAATCCCTGCAGCTGTCAGACTCTATAGCAGGGGTCACAGCCTTTATTAAAACAGAGTTAGATAAAACTGTGAACAGTTTGGTTCATCTCTAGTTACATGGTTCTATCTTGATAAGCTGTCTTATCAAAGATTAATTTTTGAAAAATATTAATGATTTAAGCAAGGAAAGGGCTACATGTCAACACACAACTCTTTATTTCTATTAATGTCTCACTTCATTCCTACCTGATTGACATGTTTAGGAATTATGAGTGATTGGCTCACTGTAGTTGTGAAAGTTGCTACCAATCAAATTATGATATGTTAAAGTTAAAACAAAACACAACTGTTTTAGATATTATCTAATATACATTTTGTAATTATCCTTATAATTACAAAAGGTTTTATGTAAGATTCATGTTTTGTGATTTAAATCTGACATCACAAAAGTATTTTGGAATTTGAATAATGTATTTTGTAACTGCAGTACACATAATACTGATTTTGAACAATTTTGTCCAGGTTCCTTGTCACCGGGGACTCCTTCAGGACCATCGCGTTCAGTTTCAGAGTCGGTGTGTCCACGGTGAGCCAGATCACCCCCCAGGCAGCGACGTCCATCTGGGACTGTCTAGTGGACGACTTCATGGCTGTGCCTTCACCTGGAGACTGGCGGTCCATCACAGAGGGATTCCAGGAGCGCTGGAACTTTCCTCTGTGCTGTGCAGCTCTGGATGGGAAGCACATCCAGACAAAGGCACCCCATATATCATATAGGAGACACACACATTGATATACACTAAATATTCATTTCATTTCTTTTTTGTGGTACCCAAATTGATGCACCTGCTTGATTTTGTTTAAACAATTATTGCACACTTTCTGTAAATCCAGTAAACTTCTTTTCACTTCTCAAATATCACTGTGTGTGTCTCCTGTATGATATTTAACTGACATTTTTTATTGTAACAACCAACAATTTATACAGGAAAATAATGTCTATTAACAAGGTTGCCCAAACTTCTGCATCCCACTGTATCAGTATATTTTGTCATTAGTATAATATGAAATAAATTCTACATGTGTCAAGTCGTGTGCCAACATTTGCTGTGTAGTAGAACTGAGACATTAGTCATTATAAACATTTATTTGAAATAATATTAAAAGTCTCAAACAGAAAAACATTAAACATAAATATATAAAATATAAGAATTTACAGAGAGACAGGAATAAAAAGGACCAGCTGCTCTCCAGAGCAGGAACAAGGCTGAGGAGGAAATGCTCCATTGGAGACTGGTGTGGCCTCTTCAGGGACTCCAGGATGGCCAGCTCCACCGCCGATGGACCGTCCTGGGACCCGTCCCTCATCTGCCTCAGAGCCGTCCTCCTCTGTGGGCCTGTAAAACAGCACAAAACACAAAGAAATGAGGAGGCTGCTACTAGATTTTAATTTCAACATTGAAGAAAAAAAAAACAATAACAGGATATAATCAGATTGGTTGTAGATATTTAGTAAAGGTGATCACAAGGGAATCCCACCGACTAAAAAGGTATCAGTGCTTGCTGTACATATCTGTGGGTGCAGCAGCAGGAGCTCAGGGACTGGGGATGCTCTGCTGCAGAATCAGTTGGTTCTATCAATACAGTATTAAATGTTAACAGGTTCGATATAATAATCGTAGAGTAGACAGTGGTCCCTCATTTATTGCAGGGGTTCTCAGAATAACTAGCCCCTGGTCACAGTTCTCACAATTGATTCTCAAAGTGCAAACCTTTGTAGATTGCAAAACGTAAAAGTATTATTATGCCGCGGTTTGTCTTCATCTGCCCGCCACTTTCGTGCGCCTTTTTCCCTCACGGTGCAGGTGTCTATTTCCGAATGAGGCTCATAGTTATGGGTGTTTTTGTGCTGTTTTTTCTATTGGACGCGATGGTTATCAAAACCAAACGTGATAAATTTGGCAAGCGCAGGAGATTTGTCAATCAGGCTGCAGAATGCAATGCTGTACTGTGCAATAAAAAATCAGCGAAAAAGCAAAGCAGTGACGGATGAACAGCGGGACCACTGTGTGCTGTTTATTAATAAACAATAAAATATATTCCTAAATGATAACATGCATAAAAGCAGAACGGTATTTGTACGTCAGTGGGAAAATAGCGGTGGCTTGCTAGCTTTTGTGCGGCTTCCCCGGGTCAGTGAAAACTTTCAAAAGAGAAATGAATGAACTTACCAGGTTGCCCGATCTCTTCACATATCTTCCTCCAAGCTCGGTCCTTTTTATTCCTGTCTCGGTACTGAAAGCAGCTGGTGTTGTACAGCTCCGAGTTGTTTGCTACCGCATTGATTAGCCTTCCCCTCCATTGAAGTATGAAAGGCTTTGGCTGGATCTGCCCCTTTGACCTAGGTAACAGCCACGTCACCAGGCTCCTGATTGGTTGTCGCGGCGCGATTTGACGCTGGAGTTCAGATTTTTCCAACTCGAGCGGTAGACGCGAAACGCGCGTATGCACAAAATGCAACACAAAAACTCACGCGCGTGGTTTTATTCGCGAGTCAAACGCGCCAGACGCGCTACACTGACGCGCGTTTCACGCGTTTTGGCGTTTTCGCGACGCAAATCTGCTTCCGAATTTTCGCGGGACCCGCAATCGCGCGTCATCGCGCCTTTCCATTGACTTTACATGTAAACCTGACGCTCTATTCGCGTCCATCGCGTTCGGTGTGAACACACCGTTACTTTCTCCCTCTCTCGCGCTCAAACACACAACGGGAGGGGCAGTTCCACACGTTCTCCCCGCAGCACGGACTACACTACCCATGAGGGCCGGTAACACTCTGCCCTCATTGCCTTTATATTAAATCATTTTTGGCTAATGACAAAAAAAAAGTCACTTTAAGGGCCAAATTGCATTATACTTCTTCACCTCACCTGACGTGGGCCGCAAGTGGCCTTTGGGCCACGAGTGGCCTCTGGGCCGCGAGTTTGAGACCACTGACCCTAAGGCTTTGGCAGTTTAATTCGAAAATAAATAAAAGGCATTTAATAAAAACTGTGAAATATATTAACACGTAATATTCATTACAGTCTGCCAATAGCCAGATTATGCTAAATGAATATTAGGAAAGAAACTGGTACTTTGCAGAGTTCTAGCTAGCAGTAGCCCAGCTTAACAAAAACCGTTAAAATTCAAATATGACACTTAAAGATGATGTATTTTGATATAAATACTATTTCTTTTACTAGTTATCATGTTACTTGTTCTAACATCAATCTAAAACTTAATATTTAACCGAATAAAACTTACCGCATCAGCAAGAAAAAATGGCGACCGAAGATTCTGGATTGCGAAGCTCCACAGGAAATGAAGGTGTGGTCTAATTTAACACCCACAGTGTTAAAATGCAGTAACGACTAAAATCTACACTTACACTTTTCAGGAATCAACTCCCGATGTGTTATTTTAACTCGATTAAGTGTTGAACTAACTCGGAACTCTGTTGAAATCTACTAACACTGAAAAATCAACACTGGCATTTTTGCTGTGTGAGTATCCACTGAGTCTCCGGCTTGTATCATTGAGGGGTAGAAATTCATATTACTCAGAATGCACAAATGAATCTTAAATGTTAAATAATAAAACATTTGAATAGTAACAGATATATAAAATATCATGTGATGCATGAATTAAAATGCAACAATTTGTGAAATACAAATGAAATGTACCAGACTACTGAATAATTCTGAAACTCATATCTACCTGGATATGAGTTTCAGTTTTTCCAGTTTTAAAATGTGAAAAAGCTGACATTTTGAGTGGTGTAGTGCATCGATCCTTCCGAGCTTTAGAAGGATCGATGCACCATCACCAGGAGGCAGCGTCAAAAATATGAACAGCAACTTATTTGTGGGGTATTATTGTCTGTGTTTGCATTATTAGTGGTCCTTTAGCTTGAAGAAGTCAAGACAGAAAAAACTGAATGTTAAAAACTGTCTCCTGCAGCTTGTCTCTACTTTTAATGTTGCTTTTTTTGGTCTTTGGTGTTATTTTTTCCACCTTCACACTTTCTTGAACCATTTCCTGTTTAAACCCACTTTTCTGCCATCTCTATGTGCAGCACCATCACTGCACGTTGTTGTTTTTCTTAAGAGGACCACATGGAAACACATCTTTATGTGTTGCATATGAACAACCATCCACTCTGTGGAGCCAGATACCTGTCCAAATACAACCACAGTACCATCACCTCATATTGCCTATCACAGCAGATACAACAGTTTTAAGCCAAGATGAGTCCAATAATTTTTTTACACTTTCTTTGGTGTGACTGTTAGACAAGTTGTGTTTTACATTGTTGTTTGGTTAGGTCGGGAAACCACAATGTCTTTGTTTGAAATAAAATTACTCGGTTTGGCACTTAAATTATTTTGTTAGATTTATGCAACCAAAGCATCTTAATGAGCCTTTAGTATTATAATAACTATACTAGTATAACTTATTGGTATGGGGGAAAAGTACCTGGTTAGGGATAGACAATAAAACTACTACTAGTTTAAGTTTGGTTGTAAAATGCTTTCAATTTGAAAATCTAATTTATGCATCTTTTTGTTTCAGATTATTATTTTATAATATGTAATTATAATCAGTGACATTCTAGCACATCTGGTTCATGGCCAGATTAGTTAAAAATACATTCTTTTGTGAATCCTGTAAACCACATATGTCGAACTCCAGGCCTCGAGGGCTGGTGTCCTGCAGGTTTTAGACGTGTCCTTGATCCAACACAGCTGATTTAAATGGCGAAATGACCTCCTCAACATGTCTTGAAGTTCTGCAGAGGCCTGGTAATGACCTAATCATTTGATTCAGGTGTGTTGACCCAGGGTGAGATCTAAAACCTGCAGGACACCGGCCCTCGAGGCCTGGAGTCTGACACCCCTGCTGTAAACCAAGGATCCCTATTCCAAGTATCCCATCATCATGCTCTAATTTTTTATATTTTCTCTACAAGCAGAAAGATAAATGGTCAAGCTGAACTTTAAGGCTCTCACTTTAAGCTTAGATCTTGAAGGCTTCTTGCCAGTTCTTCAACTAACAGCAGAACTTTGGCTGATGGATTTTGGTATTTTGACAAAAATTGATGCTTTGCCCACAGTGCGGGCCGTCTCTTGGCTATGTTTCAGCTCCAGTCAGGTTTTCTCTGAATGACTGATCAACCATGAAACTTACCACTTATGCTGGTATGGAGTGAAAAGGTGTTAAACTGACAGAATCATAATAACATGTGTCTGATCTGATGTTGTATATCTGCTTTTTCTGCCGTTTCAGTCTTTTTTATTTTTTATTTTTTTTATTTTTTTAAAATGAGTTTTCAACTTTTAATAGAGATGCTACACAGGTTTCAAGAAAATCCTTGACAATGTTTTTTTACATTTTCCACAAAACTGAAATGACTGTGATTTAGGTTCCAGCTCTTGGCTGCCATCAGTTCTGGTTTGTACTAAGCCGTTCCACTTGGTGTCAGCCAAAAAAACATTGGAAAGCAGACAGCCTCTTTTATGGCACCCTACCATTAGCAAAAATGTCATAACAAAGACTTAAACTCAACCTCACAGCCAGGTTCTTTTTGTTTAATACACTTCTCTCTGATTGTTAAAGAACATTATGAGGAGAAATATAAAAAGGTTGCATTCAGGTTACGGGCAAACAAAATCCATTGACTGAAAAATGCAAATAGCACTTTACAGGTCAGGGTTTGTTCTGAAAACGCTCATGTGAAGCCATGATGATAATAGAAGACGTCAGTTTAAATAGAGTAAATTACTCTGCAAAATATTGAGTTGTTCCTTTAAAGGCTTACATATACTCACGCATTCACTAGCACACACAGACACACACATTTGAACAAAAACACATGCACATGAACACACACCAAATGTGCCTCAATGAGGAGATACAGTTATGTCCGGTTCTGTTTTTTCTCCTGCTAATGAAAGGAAGCCTTCTAAGAAAAGACTAAAGGCTGTTTTATTTTATGCCTTAATTTAATTGAATCTGTACTTCTGATTATTTATTTTTGGAATTAAGAACATATATTCTTTAAAAATGCAATTTTAATATGGCACGTGAGCACAATAAAACTGTTTTTTGAGATATGTTGTATGTAGTTAACTTACAGTTTTGCAATTACAGTTGTGAACATGGAAACCAATGAGCAGTACAATTTGAAAGACCCATTTTTGTCTGTTATTTTATTCATTATTGCTCATTAATAAGATAAAAGTATTTCTTATCTGATTACTCGATGGAAAAAATAATATACTCAATCATTAAACTTATTAATATCTAGCAAAAGGAATGAATAATGACTTTGGTTATTTCATTTTGTGTTAGCTTAATGCTCTGGATAAGTCCTGAAGTTTGTCTTTTTAAAACTGTCTCTGATGTGCACGTGTGGGTATTTTTCACTTTATTAATGGCGACGCTTGGCAGGAATCAGTCCACCCTGCTGATCCCAAAATGTTTCTCCTAAAAGCATCGTATTCTACATCCTGCTATTTGATCTCCGCTGTGGTGACACATGAGTTTTCTCTACTTTGTAGCTGCCTTTTTATTGGAAACCGAGGACCTGGTAGTAAAGTGCAGCCTCTTGGCTGTTTGTTCATAGAGTCAAATTATACTTGCTGTATCATCAGTCATTTCTAGATTACCTGCCACTGCACTTCATGGCCCGTAACAGCTAAACCCTTTTCCAGTCATTTCTATATTGGTTTACTTTGTTCTTGAGCATTATTCCAACAGTGCTGTCTATAACTGTTGTTTCCGCCCTATAATCAAACCATTCCATCAGCCTTGTGCCCAGTGGATCTGGTTGATTTCTGCTCCATTTAAAAATACTCTTCATATTTAAAGCTAGTCTGAGAAACTCACAAACTTCTTTTGGTTCAGTTTGCAGGCTTGAAGCTTCCCTGCTGTTTAAGACACTTTGCAATTACAGGCTTGTTTGAAAAAAAAAAAAGGCTATTAAAGATTAAGGTAATGGTTTAAAAAGTTACATTTACAATGTCAACCCCCCCTCCCAATATATTGTTATACAAAACTAAGAATATGCCTTGTTTGTTTTTTTTCTTATGTGTATGTGTGCTGGAGTCAGCTGACACTGGGCAAAGGGCAGGGTTCACCCTGGATAAGCTCCTAGTCCATTATAGGTCACAGAGATAAAATAAATGACTAGAGATTATAGCAGGAAACTGGAGTATACATACAGAAACAGGGAGATCTAATCTAGCTGTGCATTCATGCTGTGACATATGAGCATTAATGTGCATTCACTGCTGTGGGGCATACAGCAGAAACAGAAACGGCAACCAGGGAAGGTCAGAAAGATGCAAAAAAAATGTTTTGCAAAAAATAAAAAATAAAAGAAAGGAAGAAATCATTAGGTGGCAAATACTTTTGTTTGGTTGGTTAACTCCTGATCATGTAGGAGACATTTGCAGACAGACAGAGATTTTTGTATTATAGTAAGACTAAATATTAAAAGTTCAATTTTCTTGCACAATTGTTAAGGCACAGAAGGATAAGAGTAATCCTTGTATATCAGTCATGTGATCCGATTATCATGATCACTTAATGTTGTAAAGCTAGACTCACAAGCCAAAGTATAATTTCAGAAAAAATGAAAATGATATATTTTGCTCAACTGACCGATTCAGTCGTGAGAATATGTGCTGCATTCAAGGAAAATTCAGAAATTAGAACCACAAATGCAGAACAAACAGTCTGTTTAAAAAAAAGAAAAAAAAAAAAGAAATGTTGGCGCAAAAGGGACCAACAACAACAAAAAAGACAAACAGGAACAGACAAGCTGAACTTTGAAAAACAGTGTGAACAGAGCCCGCAACTTCACAGTGTGTTTCGACTTCAAGGTTAAACAAAGACAAAACATCTGCTGCTTTGTTTGGTGTGCTGAGGTCCAGAGTTACCTCAGGTCATTCAGCAACAACTACTTTTTGGACCAACTTCAAGCACAGCTGTTAGCCATCCTAACTCAACAATACATTATTTTAGTGGTGTGAAGAGCAGCTTAAGCAGGCGCTGGCAACCTATTAACTGAACGCTGTCAAAAAGGACCAGTTAAAGGAGACACCTCATTTTTTATTTAAAAGCTTATTTAAACTTTGACATCTGTGATGGATGCTAGACAAAACCAGAGAATGATATCAGCAGTGTTTGATAGTTTTTGAACCGTGTGACACTCTGGAGACTCGTCTCAGTGTTACTGCTTGGAACTCTGCTTTTGCAACTAGACTGTATCCTGACCTTTTACAAAGTCCAAAGCAGACAGCCGCGCTGCAGGAGCTGAGCCAAGCCTCCAATCCCTGCTGAAAAGGCTGTTCCTGTCACGGACCAGGGGAAGTGGCCACACATGGGAACGCAGCTGACACACATGAACTTAACGACAGGACAGGAGGAGTGAAACTGAATACACTGACAGTGAATGCAGGCCTTCAAAGTAAAACAGGAAACATGAGACATGAACCGGGGAGACGTAGTACAGGGGGAGGTGACATAACTGACAGCATGAACTTGACAGTACAAGACACACAGACATGAACACACGAAGGGCAAGGGAGACGTAATGCAAGGGTGGTATATACAGATGGCTGGACTAACTTAATGAACCTAAACAATCAATAAACATCAAAATAGACTAAACACAAAACACTGGGTCGCACGACCCAGGACCATGACAGTACCCCCCCCACAAGGGCTGGCTCCCGACAGCCCAAACCCAGGAACCAAAACACAAGCAAAACAGAAAACACCCCACCCAGGGCGGGAGGCGGGGGACCAGGACGGAGGGAACAAAACGAACCAAAAACAAGGAGCACGAGAACAAAACTGAGTCCACAAATACACAAAAGAGTCCAGAACAGGAAGGCGAATGTCCAAAGAGGCCCGAAGGCCAACCCGAGAGGCGACAACACAAAAGTCCAGTCCAACCGTTCCGGAGGCCGGCCACGGGAAAGGTGGCCACGGTGACAGAACAGATCCGGAGGCCGGCCGCGCGGAAGGCAGCGGCGGCGGCGAAGGCGGAGCAGTTCAGGGGGCCGGCAGTGCGCAAGGCAGCGGCGGCGGCGAAGGCGGAGCAGTTCAGGGGGCCGGCAGTGCGCAAGGCAGCGGCAGCGGCGACAGCGGAGCAGTTCAGGGGGCCGGCAGTGCGCAAGGCAGCGGCGGCGGCGAAGGCGACGACGGAGCAGTTCAGGAGGCCGGCTGCGCGGAAGGCAGCGTACTGGCCGAGGCCCGGTGGGCACAGGACCAGTCGAGGCGGGACCAGTCAAGGCGGGACCAGACGAAGCACAGGCTGAGGCGGGGCCAGGCGACGACTCTGAGGCGGGGCCAGGCGACGACTCTGAGGCGGGGCCAGGCGAAGCACAGGCTGGAGCTGCAGCAGGCGAAGCACAGGCTGGAGCTGCAGCAGGCGAAGCAGAGGCTGGAGCTGCAGCAGACGAAGCAGAGGCGGAGGCCGGACCAGGTGTGGCAGAAGCAGGAGCTGGTGCTGAGGCTGGACCAGGCGTAGCAGAAGCAGAAGGTGGCTGGATGGGCGGCTCGGGCCCCCCAGCAGACGTGGCATGGTGCTGGACGGGCTCCTCGGACCCTCCAGCGGAGACAGGCGGCCGGACGGGCCCCTCGGACCCTCCAGTTGACGAGGCATGAAGCTGGTGCAGTTCTCCTGAACCCCCAGCTGACGTGGAAGGAAGCTGAACGGGCTCCTCGGGCCCTCCAGCTGACGTGGAAGGAGGCCGGACGGGCTCCTCGGGCCCTCCAGCTGACGTGGAAGGAGGCCGGACGGGCTCCTCGGGCCCTCCAGCTGACGTGGAAGGAGGCCGGATGGGCTCCTCGGGCCCTCCGGCTGACGTGGCTTGAGGCCGGACGGGCTCCTCGGGCCCTCCAGCTGACGAGGCATGAGGCCGGACGGGCTCCTTGGGCCCTCCAGCTGATATGGCTTGAGGCTGGACGGGCTCCTCGGGCCCTCCAGCTGACGAGGCATGAGGCTGGACGGGCTCCTCGGGCCCTCCAGCGGGAAGAGACGGCTGAAGCAGAAGGCAGTCTGAGGCGGAGAGAAAGCTCACGCCATTCCTAGCAGGCTGAGAAGCAACCTGTACAGCAGACGTGGCATGAGGCTGAACGGGCTCCTCGGGCCCTCCAGCTGGAAGAGACGGCTGAAGCAGAAGGCAGTCTGAGGCGGAGAGAAAGCTCACGCCAGTCCTAGCAGGCTGAGAAGCAACCTGTACAGCAGACGTGTGGTCCCCTTTTGCCGTCTCCTGAACCTGGGCTTCATGTGGCGCGACTGTGAGAGCAACGCTAGAAAAAATCCTGGATCCTACAGAGTCAGGAATATGGTTTGTGATTTCATTGTGCGCTTCATAAAAACTGTTACACACAATCCTTTCATTATCACAACCCAACTCTGACTGGCCCTTAGTCTTAACCAGAGGTAGGTCGGCCACAGCATGGATGTTTATGAAATCATGGTTAATGGTGGAGCGGTCTTTGGCACCAGTTTCTTCGTAGCTGGGCCCAAAAAAGGGTAACCCAGTACACTCCACTATGACAGGCTCATGAGATGAGAAAGCACAGTCACTCACTTCCGTCATAGGAGGAGTCTGGGACAGAACTAGGACGGGTGCGGACTGGACAGCTGCTGCCCCCTCCTCTCCAGAGACCTCAGCGCAGTACAGACAGTCCTTAGTCGCTCCCTGAGGAAAGCTAGGCAGTCTCTCTTCAGACCCGGTAACTTGTTCACACAACGTTTCAAACCTGGCATGAGGTGGCGTAGCATTTGTTAAATTGTCAGAGGTAACAGAAGTTACTTCTCGATCACCCACACAACTAGGGCTGCTCGCTGATGGTTTCAACACATTAATTCGAAAGTCACATGACACAGAATACTTCGAGTCTGAACCTTTACTCCCAGCATCCGACGTTATTTCAGAGAAATCCACCGACTGCAGGTTCACTGTGTGAGACTTAACGTCCTCATCACTAGTTAACTCAGTAAACCCCTCTGACGTGGTAGGAAGACATAACACAGAAGTACAATGGTTGGTGGCTGTAAACAATGGTGGGTTGGTTATTACAGCGTTGCACTTTACAGACGATCTGTCCTGTACTGCGCTAAAAACCTGTGTAGAGCTAGGTGCTAGGTTAGTGCCGGCGGGCACAGACACATCTTCATTAACGGCAACATTAGAACTGTTGCTCATAGTACCAGGGTTAAACAACTCAAGAACAATACAGTTATTGTTTGCATCAGCACAACATTTAGGTTCAGAAGTCATGATGCTGAGGACACAGTCATCTTTATTGCTGTTAGGATTGTTAACTGGTTCATGGATGCTGTAACCTGCCGAATCAGCCGGGTCACAGTCAGACAAGAAGTCTTTATTCACAGCAGCCCCTGAAACACTCTCCTTTGACTTAAGGTCTTTGGCTATGGGGCTAGATACAATGTCAGAAACTGAGGCAGTGGTACTCACGACTGGATGGCTGATGGAAGTCAAAGCCTCAGATGGCAATAACCGAGGGACCTCCTTGGGCTGAGGCTCAGAGCGCCGGCGGCGAGAGTGCCGCTTCTTTCTATCCGTGGAAGCGGGCGGGGTGAGCGGTGGAAGTCCCTGGCAGCTCCGGGGACCCCCAAGAGCCAGTCGAGTTCCCCGGAAAGAGCGCTCGTCACGATCAGGAGCGAGCCACGGCTCCCTCCCGAACTCTTCCACTAGCTGTGCGCCTGCGGCGTGCTGCTGCCCCACGTGATCGACGTCCAGGACCCCCACAGCGTCCGCGGGATGCTTCGTGGAGGGCGAGACAGGACGTAGCAGTGCGCGACGGCGGCGAGAACGCCGCTTTCCCCTTGAAGCGGCTGTGGACAAAACCTGACTGTCCCTGGCGAGCGGCTCCTCGTCCTCCAACCACATCCGTGCTAGAAAGACAGCAGGGGACGAGTAGTCCGATCGGGGCGGCGAGGGCGGGCGGCAGGTGCGAGGCGGGGCAGTTGGCGAGAACTCCTCCTCGGGGATGAGCCAGGGCTTCCAACGGAGCTCCTCCTCCCGATAAGCCCGCAACACCTGCTGACGCTCATCGTCACCAAAATCTATGGCCTCCATCGCCTCCGTGTGCTGGTCAGTGCAGCTTGACTGTGGCGGAAACTAGGAAGCCGATCCACGGTGAGGCGATGGCTGAGTGGAAGTGGACCTCAGCGTCCCACCTCTCACAGCCTCTGGCTCATGAGGCAGCGGCGATGACACCCGTTCACGGGACGGAGGTGTGGGTGCTGAGGCAGCATTCAGGACCCTCTGGGCCAGCGCACGGGCACGAAGCTCCTCCTTAAGGGGGCCCAGGGAGTCAAACGCCTCGACGAGGTGGGGGAGCTGTCGCAACCGTGGCTCCCGCAACAAAACGGCGTCCACGGCCGCCAATCCTGTGGAAACCACACTTGGATCCGCGCATCCGATGATGCGATCCATAATGCGGCAGAGCCGGTTCAGCTCCTCCCCTACCTCCTCTGAAATGTCCGCTGAGTCCGACATGGTCGCGTCGTACTGTCACGGACCGCCGGGGCAGACCGTGTGGAGAGTGCGTGGAGGACTCAGGTGCAGACACGAGTGACACGGGAGTAAACTTTAAACAAAAGCGAGCCTTTTATTGTGGCTGGTAACGCAAGAGAAACAAACAAGAATAAGGGCAGCTCAAAAGCAATAACTAAACAGAAACCTAAACTGGGAATGAACTAAGGTAAGGCTATGAATACAACAGACCGGGCATGGAAACATGGAGGGTGGGAACACAGACGACGCGACGCAGACTACATGAAACACAGAGACTAAATACACATGAGGAATGATCAGGGGAAGTGGCCACACATGGGAACGCAGCTGACACACATGAACTTAACGACAGGACAGGAGGAGTGAAACTGAATACACAGACAGTGAATGCAGGCCTTCAAAGTAAAACAGGAAACATGAGACATGAACCGGGGAGACGTAGTACAGGGGGAGGTGACATAACTGACAGCATGAACTTGACAGTACAAGACACACAGACATGAACACACGAAGGGCAAGGGAGACGTAATGCAAGGGTGGTATATACAGATGGCTGGACTAACTTAATGAACCTAAACAATCAATAAACATCAAAATAGACTAAACACAAAACACTGGGTCGCACGACCCAGGACCATGACAGTTCCCATTTGTACAAAATGAAACAGAAGCATTTACATGATTGTGCAAATCTTACTGAAATACAACATAATGAGTCGAACAATTAAATATGGTAAACAAATGAGAGATATAGCACTGTGCCCTCGTTTTGGTGTATTTGGGAGCAAGTCTCTCATAAGGACGGATCTGAGTAAAATCTTACATCAATGGAAGTAGCTGATGCATTACAACCATTATTTTAATGGCCAAGGTAAGAAAGGCTGAAAGACGACCACCACTGAACAAGACACACAAGCTGAAACATCAAGACTGGGCCAAGAAATATCTCAAGACTGGTTTTTCTAAGGTTTTATGGACTGATGAAATGAGAGTGAGTCTTGGTGGGCCAGATGGATGGGCCCGTGGCTGGATTGGTAAAGGGCAGAGAGCTCCAGTCCGACTCAGACGCCAGCAAGGTGGAGGTGGAGTACTGGTTTGGGCTGGTATCATCAAAGATGAGCTTGTGGGGCCTTTTCGGGTTGAGGATGGAGTCAAGCTCAACTCCCAGTCCTACTGCCAGTTTCTGGAAGACACCTTCTTCAAGCAGTGGTACAGGAAGAAGTCTGCATCCTTCAAGAAAAACATGATTTTCATGCAGGACAATGCTCCATCACACGCGTCCAAGTACTCCACAGCGTGGCTGGCAAGAAAGGGTATAAAAGAGGAAAAACTAATGACATGGCCACCTTGTTCACCTGATCTGAACCCCATTGAGAACCTGTGGTCCATCATCAAATGTGAGATTTACAAGGAGGGACAACAGTACACCTCTCTGAACAGTGTCTGGGAGGCTGTGGTTGCTGCTGCACGCAATGTTGATGGTGAACAGATCAAAACACTGACAGAATCCATAGATGGCAGGCTTTTGAGTGTCCTTGCAAAGAAAGGTGGCTATATTGGTCGCTGATTTGTTTTTGTTTTGTTTTTGAATGTCAGAAATGTATATTTGTGAATGTGGAGATGTTATATTGGTGTCACTGGTAAAAATAAATAATTGAAATGGGTATATATTTGTTATTTATTAAGTTGCCTAATAATTATGCACAGTAATAGTCACCTGCACACACAGATATCCCCCTAAAATAGCTAAAACTAAAAACTACTTCCAAAAACATTCAGCTTTGATATTAATGAGTTTTTTGGGTTCATTGAGAACATGGTTGTTGTTCAATGATAAAATTATTCCTCAAAAATACAACTTGCCTAATTATTCTGCACTCCCTGTAAATAACAGAATGACTGCTGCATCATTAAGCCAGCAAAGGGTGCAGCGGAACAATGTGCAAACTATTCCTGATGAAAGTGCACAGGTCCATTTGGAAGTAGTCAGTGTGTGCATCAGTGTGCAATTTTCTCCATTTGAAAATGGCCACACAGTGGTGTGGATTTTGCCATATTCTCCCCAGGTAGCCTGGCTTGTTCCCATAGTTCAAAGAGATGCATCTTAGGTTAATGGTGATTCTAAATTGGCTATAAGTATGAATGGTTGTCTGTGTTAGTCCTGAGATCAGAGCCGTGCAGAGATGTTTGTAGGGACAGGTGCTCAAAGTTAAAAAGGGGCCCATCGAACCAGGCTCAATACCAACAACCCACATTCATCAAGAAGCTAATATGGAATCACATCATACTATACCACTTTTTTATGTGCTGAAGGGCAGGGCTGTGTTGATCTGAGAATGTAGACATTAAAAAGTCCAAAGGATAGATGGTAGCTTATTAAATTATTTATTTATTTATTTTTAGCTAGAAAGAATACATCTTGATTCATTCTCAATCATCCAGGGAAGTAAATCTCCAAAAGTTGATTCTGTTCATCTGGACGTAGCGTTTTGTGGGAGAAACCTTTCGTCACTCATCCAAGTGACTTCTTCAGTCTCAGCTGACTGCAGGTTTCCCCAATCTTATAAACAGTACATTTGCATAATGACTGAAATCAGCCCACTGAAGGAACAATGGGCTGGGAGGTCAGTTCCTTAATCTTAATTATGCAAATTCTCATGACCATTGATCAACAACCACTGACCAAAACCCACTGATCAATGGCCATGAGTACCATTCGCTACTTTAATGAGGACTAATCCTTTTGAGCCAAAGGTTCAGGTTTCAGCCTGCTCTAAATGCTCAGTTACTCTTCATAAAATGAACATGGTAATCTCTGATACACAGCTCTGGCTGTATAAGTATAGAGGCCACACCCACCTTCTGCTCAAGGCTTGTGTTTGTGAGGGGCAGCCAATCAGAAGAAAGGGAAAAGGAGAAAACTATATTATTTCAAGAATGAACTGAGGGGCTGAAATCAAGACCCAGTTTTTTATTTATATATGTCCAAACCTTTCCAGATTTAAACTCAACCCTGGCTGTTAATAGATATTTAACTGTTAGTAAAAAGCCAAATAGCAAACACTGTATCAGGTCACTTTTTTTTAAACGTTTGTTACAGATAAGAGCATAACGTCTTACAGAATGGTTTGTAGTCTGGCAGATCAGAAACAAGCAGATTGCTGTAGGCAATTAGAAGATATATGATTACAGAGAATACAAGAAATGCTCTTAAAGCAAGGTGTTTATGAATGTGCCCATGTTTACAACTCATTATTAGCACAGCAGACACAAACTAACAAACATTAAAGTATAAAAGAAGACTAAAGAATGCAGGGACAAACAATTTTTTCCTTTTTTTAAAATTTTACATTTGATTTGCACTTCAGCTCACTGATGTCCAAACATCAGAGACCTCATAGCTGGCTACAGGCACAGTGGTTACGCTAAGTGCAAACAGAGCAGTTATGTCATTGTGTCCATTATAACCAGAGGTGTGCGACTGAGTAAACAGAGGTACTGCATTTCATGTAATCTTCTTGGAATTTGCAGTTTATTCTTAAATTAAGCCTTAATTTACCTGACATGTTTCTGTCAAACAACTTATTTGAAAAAATTCAAAATCTCCCAGAGAATTGTAAACCAGGTTAGATACATTTACCATGGCAATGACTTACATTTTTAAAAAAAAAGTTGAGCTTGACTATTGATCATTTTGCTTTAAAAATATAAAATAATCTTAAATGGCTTTGATAATAAAACAGGATCAGTTGATCCTATTAACTCTCTTCCCGGAAGTCTTCTGCCTCAGCCTGTGTGTGATTCGTGTATGATATTTCAAAGAATTCATACAGCATTTCTTGGTCACTGTTACTGACTTTGTAAATCTGAGTTTACAATTAATACCATTCCTTTTTAAACTATAATTCCAGTTTATGGCCCTCAGCCACTTTAGTGGAGCAACAAAAACTGTGACCAGAATAAAACTGGAATTAATTTGTAACAAGACTAATCATATAATGCTGATTTCACTATAGCACATCGCTTCATGAAACAGTATATTTACCTGCATGTTACTAGTGGTGTACAGAAAGCTCCCCCTCGATGACAATTGCTGGTAGAAAAACTAAAATGTGTGTTAGATTTATGCAGTAGTTATGATTTATCATGCTAACCCTTACTGTTGATTGTTCTGGAAGTTGTATTTAATGTTTAGGGTTAACCTAAAAACATCTGCAGGACAGGTGGTTCAATGAAGGTATGTGCTACTCCAGACTAGACCTGGAAAAGTGCTGAAATCCATTAAGTACTGAGGGCTGCACTCACAGGCACAGGTGTTTTTAGTTATTGTGATCAGGGCGCCTCTCAGGATGTTGTGGGCGGTGGACTTAGGATTGGTGAAATAATTGGCATGATGCATTTTTTTTCTGTTTAGATTGAAACTGACATGTGTTAGTAATATACATTACTGGTATGATATAAGCCCTTTATTAGACATGCACAGGCCCCTGTAGCCATGGCAAGCAGTTTTAACATTTAATAGCAGCACTGGTAATATTTTGAAGATATCTGTAGGATGAATATCATTTTAGACATGTTGAATAGGGCGTTCAGATTCAAATATCCACTGTTGCATTTTTTTCCTTCTCGAAACTGCATTCTGGGCTACAAACGAATTATTACGGATTTCCGATAATTCCACTGTGTATTTCTACCGGCTCTCATCTTCAGTTCAGATGTTTTAATTTCAGCTAATTTAAGATTGCCTTAAGTCTTGATGTCTGAAATTTAAACTAAGCTATTAAAAATAATGTTGTCAGTATATGAAAATGGAATTATGATTAGTCATAAATGATTCAAAAGTTCAAAAATGATGATTGTAATCAGGCCCAGTGTAAAGGTAATTTGAAATATGTACCACAGGCCTTCAAGCTGGCAGTAGTCAAACCATTACTTAAAAAGCCATCACTTGACCCAGCTGTCTTGGGTAATTATAGGCCAATTTCCAGCCTTCCTTTTATCTCAAAAATTCTTGAAAGAGTAGTTGTCAAACAGCTAACTGATCATCTACAGAGGAATGGTTTATTTGAAAAGTTTCAGTCAGGTTTCAGAGCTCATGACAGCACAAAAACAGCTTTAATGAAGGTTATAAATAATCTTCTTATGGCTCTGACAGTGGACTCATCCCTGCTAGACCTCAGTGCAGCGTTTAATACTGTAGCCGATAACATTTTATTACAGTGATTGGAGTATACTGTAGGTATTAAAGGTACTGCACTGCAGTGGTTTGTATCTATGTAATCTATCTAATAGACTCCAATGTGTTCATGTGAATGGGGAGTCCTCTTCACACACTAAGGTCAATTATGGAGTTCCACAAGGTTCGGTGCTAAGACCAGTTCTGTTTACATTATATATGCTTCTCTTACGCAGTATCATTAGAAGAAATAGCATACATGTTCACTGCTATGCAGATGACACTTTAACTTTATCTATCCGTGAAGCCAGATAACATATAGGAATCAATTAAATTGCAGGAATTGTGCATTGTGTTTCTTCTTCACTCACCCTTTTCACTCAATATGTGTTTCCTGTGGCTCTCTTCCACAGGATGTCTTGTGTTCAATCTGCTCATCCCCAACCAAGCTCAACTTGGTTATTATTATGGTTTTTCAATAAAACTGAAAACCATTCATTTCAGTGCCATATATTCTCTGATAACAAGATCTTTCTTGCTATCACATCTAGATGAATTGTGTTATCGGACAATAATATGAACCATACCCAATTTAGAGTACTGTAAAAAAATCTAGAGCCACGCCCATTATTATCTGTAACAAGGGAAATTGGAGCAATGATTTAATGAAAGGTGCAAATATACACGAAAATAAAGTATATAAGGTAAAAACAACCCATCTCCCCCTTCTCGCTGGCTCTCACAGGCCTTCACAGTAATCTAATGACACAAATGGATGAAATTTTCTCTAGTTTGACCAAGCTGATTTTATGTCAAAGTTAAAATATAATCATGGTCTCAACCTTGGAACAATCTGGGTTAAACAGTGATTTAGGGTGAACCTACTTTCATCAGGCAGGAGATGCCGCAGTATCCGGTCCCGAACCAGCAGACTGAGAGACAGCTTTTTGCATCAGGCCATCAGACTGCTGAACACTTCATAGACACCTCACCTTCACTTACCGGAACACAATATCCAACTGCTGACCTCTATATATTTAATTGAATTTTATACATATGTACACACACACACACACACACACACACACATACATATTCAGTAATGCGCATACATTCTTATATTTATACTTATAAGTCTCAGCTTCCCATTCTTATATTGTGCTTGTTCTTATGTTATTGTATTTTGCACACCTCTATTGCTCGTGAAGCTTGCACACAAGAATTTCACTAGCATGTGCTGTACAGTGTACCTGCGCATGTGATGTGACAATAAAAGTGATTTGATTTGACCTGTTCAATCAGTGAGGCTTAAAAGACATATACATCTGAATTTCATCTACATAGAAATGATAAGAAATACCATAGAAACATAGCCTGCAATATAAAACTTGTTTTGGTTCAAAGTCATTAAACTCTTTAAGCAGTTATTATTAGATTTGATTAACAAGTCTCTACATACAGTTTCCATGTCCACAGTGATCATAAAAATTTGTGGCTCTCTTCCCATTCATTTAGTTAGAAGGTTAGTTTTGGTAGTCCTAAACATCTGTCGGAAAACATTTCCAAGCTGAGTGACTTTCCTCTGGAGGAGGAATGTCAAGCAGGCGGCTCAACAGAACCAGTGATTCAAAGGTACAATCTGGATTTGCAAAGGGCAAAAATAGTCAGTTTTCAGGTTTTCTTCTTTTGCAGATACATTATGATGTGTTGTGCTTAAGTAATAAGATACACTGTTGAAATTTCACTTTTTAAAGATAACTTGCTCTCTTTATTATCTGTTTTGTAAATGGACCGCTTACTAGATATTAAAATTCCATCCATCCATCCATCCATCCATCCATCCATCCATCCATCTTCATCCGCTTTATCCGAGGCCGGGTCGCGGGGGCAGCAGCCTAAGCAAAGAGGCCCAGACCTCCCTCTCCCCAGCCACCTCCTCCAGCTTATCCGGGGGAACTCCTCCCACACCCGAGTTTTTGCTTCAGCCACTGCTGAGCCGCATTCCGCTTGGCCAGTCGATACCTGTCGGCTGCCTCCGGAGTCCCACAGACTAACCAAGCCCGATAGGACTCCTTCTTCAGCCTGGTGGCTCCCTTCACCTCTGGTGTCGACCATTTGGTTCAGGGATTACCACCACGGCAGGCACCAACCACCTTGCGACCGCAGCTCAATGCAGCAGCTTCGGCAATGGAGACGCTGAACATGGTCCATTCGGACTCAATGTCCCCAGTATCCCTCGGAATGCTGTTGAAGCTCTGCCGGAGGTGTGCGTTGAAGATCTCGCGGACTGGGGCCTCTGCTAGACGTTCCCAGCACACGCTCACTACACGTTTAGGTGCACCAGGTCTGTCCAGGGTCCTCCCCCGCCACCTTATCCAACTCACTGCCAGGTGGTGATCAGTTGACAGCTCAGCCCCTCTCTTTACCTGAGTGTCCAGAACATATGGTCGCAGGTCTGCTGATACGATTACAAAATCGATCATCGACCTACGGCCTAGAGTGTCCTGGTGCCACGTGCACTTATGGACACTCTTATGTTCGAACAGGGTGTTCGTTATGGCCAAACTGTGATTAGCACAAAAGTCCAATAACAAAGCACCGCTCGGGTTCAGATCAGGGAGGTCGTTCCTCCCAATCACGCCCCTCCACGTCTCGCTGTCGTTACCCACGTGAGCATTGAAGTCTCCCAGCAGGACAACAGAGTCTCCAGGTGGAGCACCTTCCAGCACACCCCCCCCCGCCCAGGGACTCTAACAAGGCTGGGTACTCCGAACTGCCACTTGGCGCATAAGCGCAGATGGCAGTCAGGACCCGTTCCCCGACCCTAAGGGGCAGGGAACAAACCCTCTCATCCACCGGGAAAAACCCCAACGTACCGGCAGCAAGCCGAGGGGATATTAGAATACCCACCCCAGCCCGCCGCCTCTCACCAGGGGCAACTCCAGACTGAGACAGAGTCCAGCCCCTCTCCAGGAGACTGGTTCCAGAGCCGGGGGTCAGTCCGCCAGGGCCTCCGCTCCTGGCCGCCACCTGGCACACAATGCACCTGACCCCTATGGCGCCTCCTGCGGGTGGTGGGCCTGCGGGAGGATGGGCCCATGTCTCCTCTTTGGGCTGTGCCCAGCCGGGCCCCATGGACTAAGGCCCGGCCACCAGACGCTCGCCCTCGGGCACCCTCCCCGGGTCTGGCTCCAGGGCGGGGCCCCGGTAACCCTATCCTGGGCAGGGTAAACTGTTCCCTCAATGTTCTTTTCATAAGGGTCTTCTGAATCGCTCTTTGTCTGGTCCCTCACCCAGGACCAATTTGCCATGGGAGACCCTACCAGGGGGCAAAAGCCCCCAGACAACATAGCCCCTGGGATCCCTGGGACACACAAACCCCTTCACCACGATAAGGTAGCGATTCAAGGAGGAGATATTAAAATTCTGATCTGTAAACCAGTTCATTCACATTAAAAGAAAGGTAGATTATCACGCAATAGTTTTACTGGCCTGCTTGAGATTGAACTGGTGTGCACATGACCAATTAACTGAAGTGAATCTGACATGCTGGTCTGGAAGGGCTTTTGTATTAGGAAGGGTAGAAAAATTCTATGGTTACCTGTAATTTTCCAACAGACTTAAAAATATGCAGGTGCCTCAAGGTGAGGTCCAGGCTGCTTACAAACGTTCTCCGCCGCTGACATGCATACAGTAGACCTCATGCACATAGGAAGCAATTACAGATAAAGTGTGTCACTTTACAGGTTTTGGATAATGTGTTTTATATATATGGACAAATAGATACAGCAAATATATCCTCTTACTTCAACACTAAATTAACCCATGTCAGGTCAGATGCATCACTTTCCAATTCACCCTCAGCTTTGGGTGCATTAGTGGATTGTTAGAAAGAAAGAAAGAAAAAAAATCATTACAACAACTTCCCCTGTTAACTGCAAAGATATTGTTACTGCCTTTACAAACAAATATAATTACTATACAATTCTCCTACAATTACAAAGCCCAATTAAAACACTCTTTAATATAATAGGCATCTTTTTTCTTACCATTTCAGACTAATGCTCTAAGCTGCCTTCAGAGGGCCGCAGGTCTCTCATGAGGGGAGCTGAGTAACTCAAATGCTCGTTGAAGGTGAAGCAGTGATTGGGGAAATGACTGCAGGGTTTTATGGTACATCAGTATTTATTGCCTTTCAGCTTCTAGTAATAAAACACCAGATGTTAAAGCAAACACATGATCCATTGCGACCCACGGCAACTCCAGCACAGAACAAATTAATGTGGGTGTTTGTCTTTTACGTATGAGCACTTAGACTCTTAGGGGAAACTTGAAAAAACTGAAGTACTATTAGCATACTGACAAGAGTTTAAATGACAAAGACTGTTTGACCGGTTAAGTTTCATTGTCAAAGTGTCAGTCATAGTGGTGGAACCTACCCCAGATACTATATGGCGAGATGCTGGGTACACTCTGGACAGGTTGCAAGCCTCTCATAGGGCTAACACAGAGAGACAGACAACCATTTACACTCACATTCACACCTATGGGCAATTTAGAATCACCATTTAACCTAACCTCACTAATTGTGTGTCTTTGGACTGTAGGAGGAAGCTGAAGTACCCAGAAAGACCCTATGCAGATACGAAGAGAACACGCAAACTCAACACAGAAAGGGCCCGGTCAGATGGTAGTTTCCAGCCCAGGACCTTTTTGCTATAAGGGAACCGTACTATTATTAAAGTCCTTTCTTTTTTGCCTATTTTAAAGATAATATGGCACCAGTATTTCAATGGATCACTTAGCTCTCAGAGTGTACACTTCTAGTCCACAAAGTTTCTAAAAGTAGAATAGGAGGCAAAAAATTCATGCTCTCTCTCTTGTGGAACCAGCTCTCAGTTTGGGTTCAAGAGACAAACACCCTCGATGCAGGGATCACTTATATGCATTCATATGCTACTGCATGTAACAAACCTGTTTTGTTTTGTTTGCTGTATCTGTCTGCTCTGCTTTTCTGTCTGCTCATAACCCTTCCTGAGCCTGCTTCTGGTGGAGTTCTGTTCTTCCTCATCATTGTCAGCATGTTAAAACAAATTAAGTTTAGGTGGTTTGGCCGAAACTGCTGGTGTCTATCAGTCTAGGGTAATTTCAGTTTGTTTTGTTGGGCTTTTTTTTACCTCCCTTTTAAAAGGAAGAAAACTCTGACAGAACTGGGAAAAAGGATTGCAGCCAAAAGCTAGGGTGAAGGAGAAGTGTCGTTAAAACACATAAATAAACAAATAAATGAGGAAGAGAAGCGACATCTCCTTCAGAAAATCTGAAAGACAGACTGGATTATGACTTTAGTCAGATTTTCAGTTGACCTGATATATATTTTTATGTATTTTTACACACACACACACACACACACACACACACACACACACACACACACACACACACACACACACACACACACACACACACACACACACACACACACACACAAAGTTTACCATGTATGTTTTTAAAACATGTAGCACTTCCTAGAGCTGCAGTAGAGTTGATAGGAAACAAACAATCATGAAAAGCATAATTTTTGGCCTTTGAAATGATCTGGATTCTGCACGTCTAGTGGTTTGAAAATGTGGAACTTCTTTTTGACACTGGGGAAGGACACTAAATCAAATCTGAAGGGCCAAGGCGCCTGTTCCTGTTTGGAAGCAGAATTTGTTAAAATCAAAAACACAAGGACTTCAGTCATAGCCTATCTAAGAGGCAGCAGGTGTGGCTGTGTTGGATTAACCCATTTTGTTTTTTACATTTCACAAAACAAAAAACCCAAAAAACAAAACAAAACAAAACAAAAAAGAACACAAGCTGTGTCCCAGTTCAGGAGCTGCTCCTTCTGGACTGAATTTTCTATCGATAGATTGGTGAGCACTTCCCAAGCCCAAGACACAGAGTAAAGATCTATTTGCAGAGTTTAGGTGTCTTAGTCTAAAATCAAAAAGTCTCCTGAATGCTGGAGTTATATTGTATTTAGGTGACAAATGAAATTCATGACAGGATGTGAATAATAAAGGTTTGTCTGGTGCTTGTCCTTGTTAGAGCTCTGATATGTGAGAAGCTGTCACAAATCAAACTCACACTGACTTGTGGACGGGGTCAGTCTGAAATGGGCACACCTTCATGGGCCACTTCCTACAAAGGCTCTGACCTGTCTACTTAGGAAAAGGTCTGTAACATGTTACATGGTGTGAAAGTTGCATTCGGAGCCTTAATGAGCCCTTCAGAGACCACATTTCTAAAATGGAATTTATACTTGACCTTAGACATTAGATCATTCCCGACTGTGTGCTTAATTCCATAAAGATGCTGAGTATTTGATTAAAAAAAAAAAAATCTTGCTTGAGCAGGTTCCCAGAAACCTTATTTGATGTAATGTTACCTATAAATCTCCTGCCACAAATGGGGACATAGTAAGGAACAGCCTATACCAAAAAAAGGAATGCTTAGTTTTTGGAGGACAAAGTCGCAGCAACAGTTGGGGCAGATGAAGATAGGTAACGTATACAGTTTGTTAAGATGACAAAAGACAAGGATAAAAACAAAAAATTGTGGCTAATAGTAACAGTAAATCAGCTCAGTGGAAAGAATAGTGATACACATATATATATATATATATATATATATAACTGTGGAATTAAGTTAATGTTTGGGGAAATCAATAGTTCCATTATATAACCAGCAGGAAGATTACTTATGTCAAGTAAAGGCCAGGTGGGGCTTAAAAATAAGGCCAAAGTACCATACAAGGTCGGTTCCAAAAGAGGCTCAATGTTCAAGCTAAATTATCAACTTAACAACTTAAGAGCACAAATAAATATGTTTGCAGCTTAGTATAAAACAAGAGAGAGCTAAGTGTAAAAGCAAAACTGTTGATTTACCAGTTCAGCTACCTCATATATGGTCATGAGCTCACAGATAGAAAAAGATGTGGTATGCAGACGTAGTGACATAGAAACAACCTCTTTCCACTGAGCAAAGAAACATCTCCGCTACATAGAGCTACCACCACCCACAAAGCATTAACATTAGCATTAGCAAAAAAAAAAAAAAAAGAGGCTGACAAAAGTCCAAAATGGAATTTCAAAGTTAATGGTTCATGTCTTCAATCGCTATGATCTAGAACAGGGGGATGCAGTAATTTCCCAAGGGACCACATGACAAACTGGGACTAATGAGAATGGCCGAATCACTAAGCTGAACTAAGTGCTGCTCAATATTAATTAATTTGACCTCTTTATGAACCGCTACTGGCAAAAGCAGATGCTATAATTATAATAAACAATAAAAATGTGAAATAAGCAGCATTTTCTCACTGTTTAATCAACATACCATGAAACAATTGTGAACAAAATGTGGACATTTTAGCCAAAAAGTCAAGCTTCATACAAAGTGCTGTTGCTATTTTGCTTATATTTTATTTATATTTTTCTTTTTCATTCACAGAAATCAAGTCTATTTTGGATTTGAACAAATGCATTACAGTCAGGTTCACCTGAGAGCTCTACAATGTCTTTACCTTTCTTCCTAAAAAAATCTTGAATTTCTGCTCTCACTTTCCAAACTCTTCTTAGCACTTTATTTAGTCTGTTTCATAGCTATTATTTTCTGTAGTTCCCCGGAGCAGACAAAAGTAAAAAAAAAGAAAAGTTTTTTGCAGGTAATGTCTTCACTATATGTAATTCCCCCCCCCCCCCCACTTTAATATTTCAATGAAATCTTCTCCCATGTTTATTGCAGACACTGCCCAGATTTTGTGAAAAAAGTTGTGATATAAAATTCTTAGCATGCTGCTGATTCAGTTTCCTTTTGAAGTCATTATCAAATATCAGTTCACAGATTTCAGAACCAACAAAAACACCTTCCTTAATATCGGTCTCAATTTTCTTGAGACCAAAATTGTTTTTTAAATGCTGAAACTCATTGCTGTTTCTGTCCATTTATCCTAGTTGTCCAACACCTGAAACACTGTACCTAAAAAAACACCAGGACATGCTAGACAAAAAAAGGTTTCAAATTCTGAGTCAACAAGTGAATTTTGTTAAAGTACAGCTGAAAGAATCTCAAAAGCAAAATGCTTGCATTGACAATTCAGCTGCATTTGATTGCACATACATAGGTGCGTAAATAAGAATAAATAAATAAATATCTGGTACCTTAAAAATAAAACCAACATACTTGTAGTGTGATTTCCATTAAAATTGTAAAAAAAAAAAAATGAAAGGGCTTCTCTGATGGGGAGTTTATATAATATCAGTGTGGCTCCATGGTGTAGTGGTTTTAACATATTCGCCTTAAATGTAAAAGATCCCCAGCTGGAGACCGAGATGAGACCTTTGTGGGACACAAGCTACTACTCTGTATCACAACTATATGTTGGTGACCCCTTAGAAAATCAGGGTGCGATTAGTCTTCTTCACTTCCTTCCTCTCCTTCTCCAAGGTTTAGTTAACAGTAGCTTTTGACCAAAATGATTTAAAGGTAAAACAAAGGTTTCTGTCACATCGTTCAGTCTGGTAAATGCTTGGACATATACTTGTATCAAACAATACTAAAAAACAACAGATAGAGCAAGTCCCTTGTGTTAGTTGTCCATGCCACAATAAGGGTATAGTTTTCCTGAGAAAAAAATGATAACTACATTTTTTAGATGTGGCCACAGATCTGGATATTGTTCTGAGACAGCTCATTATTCTCTTTTCTGTGGCTGGTGTCCCACCAGATCTACATTTTCAGCCAAACTGGCAATCATCCTTTATTCCTTGGCCCTCCTATGTTACTTTCTACCCAAGTGCAATTGTCAGTGAGCAAATCCCATGTCTTTTGTCAGGTCATCATGACAAAGAAAAAATAAACATCTTTTCTTTTCTTTTTCTTTTTTTTTTTGAAAGGAAAAACGAAAGCAGATCCTGAGACTTTGGAACTTTGGAACAAGCTCGGGCTCATGGGTGTAATAATGACAGGGTCGGAAATCCAGTGAGCAGTGTTTGACATGTGAAAAACTGAGTGCCATTTACTTTATGTTTTATTATCTCTTATGTGATGAGTGAAGTTATGCCTCTCCCCAGCTCCGTGTTTTTATTTTAACAATGTGGTTCAACAAATTCTCAATCTGACACTGCAAAATGGGTCTGCGCATTCCAAAATGACACATGTTGTTTCTGATCTACCCTCACTTTTCTTAACATATGGTTATATTAAGGCAGCCAACTCTTTTTGGTCAAAATATTTATCAGCAAAAACAAAAAGCCTTATTCGTGCAAACTTCCCCCCAGAAGAGATTTTATTGAGGGACAACATTTAAGTAAGAGTTATAGTTGACACATGTTGGGCCATAAAACAACCCAATTTGCCTTTTAGCCCTTAGGCTGCCGTAAGCTATGAATCTAGACGTTCAACACTGCCTGTGAATTAAATAACCCTAACCCTCATTTAGAGCTTTTTAAAATTTTTTTCTTTTGTCATGAGAACATACTGTGCAGGGACTCAAAACAACACGGGGAAATGTCTCTTTCTGCACATACAAAAAATATAAGATGTAAATTTCATGAGCTGCTGTGTCTCTGGTTTGAAATAATACAATTAAAATGAAACACGTTTACTAAATCAGCAAAAACGATAGCAAAAAACAATGTGTCAGCTGTGATTTTGATTAAAACTTTGTTTTTTTCTCTACCCTCCAAACACTTCCCAGCAAGCACTGAATATGACTGAATAACATCAGTCATATTTTTCTTGAACATCAAGCAGAGGTGATGATTGTGCTAAAATAATAATAATAAAAATAAGAATCAAAATGAAAAGTTCACACACACATGTAATTATGATATATGCATATATCATTTTTTTTTAGTTATCAAATATAAAGAAAAAAAGTAAAAACACAGTACAAAGCTACCTGATATCCAGTAATGCAAGACTGAAAATGGAGCGGAGTGTCTGAACAACCATTTAGTAACCAAAGAGCCAGATGGTTGTATTTGTTTTTTTTTTTTGTTATTGCTTAATTGCAATAATGTGATCAATATGTATAACCTTGTATGAGCAATAATACCTATAACTGGTCTGTTTCTAGTAGAATCTTGGCTTTGCCTGAGATAACACTTATGTTCCAACCATGTTTGCTGGCTTGACTAGCAGCAGGTTCCTGTTTTTGCGGTCCATTTCCATATGTGGTTGTGTTTTCTTACTTGAATAATGTTGTGTCTAAAAGAGGATAAGCTCTACGGACCATTGTACATTTTTGTGTCACATGAGACTAAGCTTAGCAGGTTTTCTGTGCAGTAATAATACTTAAAAAAATATCATATGGTTTTGTTTTTCCTAGAAGCTGCTGGTAGTAATCTGACAAAGCGCAGAGCAGCATAACTTCCAAGCACCTCATCTACTCTGTTAAACACACTCACATAATGATGTATGACAAACTGGATTTTTGTGTGTGTTTTTTGGAAATGCGAATACATGCACAAAAACGGCTCTTATATAGCACTTGAGTATCTTGCCCAAGGCCACTTTTGGCATCCAGACCAACCTTGCCATTAGATGACCTTCTCTCCCCCCTGAGCTGTAATCACCTGGTATATGCAGGCAGTCTCCCATCAAAGACTAAACAAAGCTTAACCCCACATAGCACTTAGACAAGATCCAGGATGTTTAGAATGGTATGGCTGTAAGTTGTTGGCGAGGCAGCATGTGAAGATGTGTGTGTGTTTTTGATAATAAATGTTAAGGTTACAGTAAGTACATCTATTTTCTGTTTGCATTAAGTCACTATGCAATTCAGTTTCAGTGAAATTAGTTTTGTAAGGTCATATTTACTCAGTCTCATTTTCAATCCCTATGGTGTAATATGATGTATTATTGTACAGTCTTTACCTTACAATATAAAGCTCCTTGAGGGTTGGTAATTGAGTTTATTTGAATTGGATTGAATTCAATGTTGTCCCAGTTATAACATCCTCAATTCTTCCAGAACCGCTTTTCACCAGTTAGGCAGTGTGTTTATGGGAATGCTGATGCTGAAGCAGAAGGCCTCAGCTGGCCTTCTGTCCAACAGCCACTCTAATTCATCCCAAAGGTGTTGTATCAGGTAAATGACTGGACTGTGCATGCCAGTCAAATTCTTCCACACCAAACTCACTCATCCATGTCTTTATGAACCTTGCTTTGCACTACTGGGAAGTCATTTTGGAACAGGATGGTGTCATCCACAAACTGTTCCCCTTAATGTTGGGAACATGAAATTATCCATAAGCTCTTGATGTGCTTAAACATCAAGAATTCCTTTACGTCGAACTAAAGGCCTGAGCCCAACTATTGTTGCCAAAATGAAATGAGAAATGTGATGGATTTTCCAAGAGTTTCAAATTCTGCAATTAATTATTGACACTGTGATCAAATGTCATAACTGTGTACTTCAGTGAAATGACAAGTCCCGCTGATGAACATTCAAACCTGCTGTGTGTCTTGATGGATCATATTCTCAGATATCTTGGCAGAACACACACAGTTGGAAATCTTGGAAAAACACGCATGCACACAAAATAAATTTCCTTTTCATTTCTAGAATAGGGTTAGCATTTGATATGCAGCGTCAGCTTCATGGACAGACTTTGGGATCCAAGGCCTGTCCAGTCTTATATACTATAACTATGAGTCACATCATTTCATACAGTTTGGTAATGAATGAGTTAACACCCAAGTTATTGAGATGTAATTTCAGTTTAAGTATCTGGCTAACAGTCGAGTTCTTCTGCAGCACTCGTGGTAACCAGCATGACTAAAGAGGATACCGTAGGTGACACTTTGACCTATGCATGTCAGACTTTGGGAAGTGCCCCCATGTCCCTTCAGAACTAAAAAGAGTACATTCATCATCTTGTGCAGCCAGTTTTAAAGCATGACCTCACTCTTAAAATTGCAAAACAAATGGAAATGTGTTAAAGATATTCTGCACTCATGTGCTACTTTCTTAGTATTTGTTAAGTTCCTTGATCCACCTCCGGATGTAGAGGAAATGTCTGTCCTGTTCATCTCATACTATGCCTCTGCAATCTGAGACATATTTTTGCATTTTTATAAATTTAACTTAATTTCTCTATGTGTGTACTATGCAAGTGCACTTGTAAAAATGCTTACCCTGTGAATAGGGAAGTTCTGGTACTATGAAGTTTCAATGGATGAAAATTGGATTAATGTTTTTCATGCTCAGATATAATTTTTATAAGGGTCAATCTGTTATTTTGGAGAAAGACAAAAGTATTAAACAATCATTGAAGGCTATTAATCTATATTGATCTTGAGACGGGATATACTTTATTTTAAAGAAAAGCCTGTATTTATTTTCCAGAATAGGAGCCAGTACAAAGACTTCTACAGATGTGTCAGCGTTATAAAAAGGCAGTGTTCTATTGAAATAGTGCTACTTTCCCCCCTCAAACTACCTGCATAGTAACTTTATTACTCCCCAAACCCTGAGCCAATGCTCAACAACTCAAGGTATGTTTGAGATATTTTCAGTCTGTTAGCGCTCTGTTGAAATAGAATAGAATAGAATAATCCTTTCATTGTCCCACAAGAGGAAATTTGGTTGTAACAGCAGCAGAAGAAAAGCACATATGCAAACAGAACAATACACAGAACAGAAAGACACACAACTTTTACAGAAAAAAATATTTACATCATGGACAATAGTTACAAAAACCGAGTACTGTACAGTTATTAAGATGAAAGTATAGTGTTTTTTTTTTTAAAATATGAACTGAGAAAAATAATGTGCAAGTTATAACAGTAGTAGTTGTTCGGTGGATTAGTGCAAATTACAGCACTGATGTAAATGTCTGTGTTTGTTTTGATTGTACAGTCTGACACCTGATGAGTTTATCCAACCTCTTCTTCTCAGTTGGTGATAAACTGCAGCTCCAACATACAACACTGTAAAAACTGACAGATGCCACCACAGAGTCATAGAAGATCTTTAAAAGCGCTCCCTGGACTCCAAATGACCTCAGCCGCCTCAGCAGGTAGAGTCTGCTCTGACCCTTCCTGTAAAGAGCCTCAGTGTTGTGGCTCCAGCCCAGTTTATTATTCAGGTGAACACCCAGGTACCTATAAGAGTCCACTATCTCAATGTCCACTCCCTGGATGTTCACTAGTGTCAGTGTGGTGGGTCTGTGTCTCCAGAAGTCAATTCAATTCAATTTTATTTATATAGCGCGAAATCACAACAACAGTCGCCTCAAGTCACCACCAACTTCTTGGTTTTCCTGGCAGTGATCAGCAGGTGGTTCTGCTGGCACCAATACACAACGTCCAGAGTCCACTGAGTCGTCCACACCTGTGATGAGGCCGACTAGTTGTCAGAGAACATCTGTAGGTTGATCTGGAGTTGATGGAGAAGTCTGCAGTGCAGAGGGTGAAGAGGAACAATGCCAGCACAATTCCCTCTGGGGCCCCCATGCTGCAGACCAGCGTATCAGAGACACAGCCCTGTGTCCTCACATACTGTGGGCGTCCTGTCAGGTAGTCCAGTATAGAATAGAATAGAATAGAATGCCTTTATTGTCACTATACAGTTGTACAATGAGATACAGAGCATCTCCTACTCAGTGTAAACATGCTAGGGTGTGTGTGTGTGTGTGTGTGTGGGGGGGGGGGGGTGGTACAGTTCTGCAGTGCTATGTACATATGGACAGTATTAAGTATTATGTAATAAATAGTGTTATGTATATACAGTTGAGTTGTTGCAAATGGAATTGGTATAAATAGTGTTATGTATATACAGTTGAGCTGTTGCACATAGAATTGGTATTGCACAGTGGTGGTCCATAGAGGAAGTGGGAAGTGGGGGGCTGTGTTATCTGTGCATGTGTGAGTTCAGGGTGGTTATCGCTTTGGGGAAGAAACTGTTTTTGAGTCTGTGGGTTCTTGTGTTGATGCACCTGTAGCGCTTCCCTGAGGGAAGCAGGCTGAACATGTTGAACCCAGGGTGGGAGCTGTCCTTGATAATGTTTGCTGCTCTGGTGAGGCAGCGGGAGGAATAGATGTCCATCAGGGAGGGGAGAGGGCAGCCGATGATCTTCTGTGCTGTCTTGACCACACTCTGAAGCCTCACTCTATCCGCCTTGGTGCAGCTGCCGTACCATACCGTGATGCAGTAGGTTAGCAGGCTCTCAATGGACGAGCAGTAGAAGGTCAGCAGCAGGTTGGAGTTCAGCTTGTACTTCCTGAGGACTCTCAGGAAGTGCAGCCGCTGTTGGGCCTTCTTGATGACCGCTGAGATGTTGTCTGTCCAGGAGATGTCAGCAGAGATGAGGACACCAAGGAACCGGAAAGTGTGGACCCTCTCCACACACTCCCCGTTGATGTAGAGGGGGGCCAAGTCGGTGCTGTGTCTCCTGAAGTCAACAATGAGCTCTTTAGTTTTCTTAGTGTTCAGTGCCAGGTTGTTTTCTGAACACCATGCTGCCAGCTTCAGGACTTCCTCTCTGTACTCTGCCTCGTCTCCCTTCGAGATGAGTCCGACTACCGTGGTGTCATCAGCAAACTTGATAACGAGAGTGTTGTTGTGGGTCGAACTGCAGTCGTGGGTGTAGAGAGAATACAAGAGGGGGCTCAGCACACAGCCCTGTGGGGAGCCGGTGCTCAGTGTGCGAGTGGAGGAGAGATGAGGGACATGTATCCCTCTGGGACATGTGGTGGTCCACTCCAGATAGCTCCAGCTTGTCCCTCAGAAGTCGTGGCTGGATGCTGTTGAAAGCACTGGAGAAATCAAAAAACACGATCAGAGCTCGGTGCAGGAGGTACATGATGGCGTCTTCCACCCCGATGCAAACTGCAGCGGATCCAATGAAGACCTCACCAGGGAGGCGCAGATGGTTTAGAACTAACCTCTCGAGGGTCTTCATCAGATGTGATGTCAGGGCTACTGGTATGTAGAGTATTAACCTTGGAGAAGGGTGCACTCTCTGAAGACCTTTTTGTTTTTTTCTATGTATACAGAATTTTGACAAAGAAGTCAGTTTAGTTTAGGTTGCACTATTATACCATAGTATAAAACTGGCATATTAAGTAGTACTTGAAGATGATGCAGTTAGGGGTGTAAAATTCAGGTCCTCAATGAACTTTTCATCATCATAAGATTTTGATCTACATAAGGGGAAAAATTGGCACAAACAAATCAATCATTATTTGTGATTCAGGGATGTTGGAATTATGTTTCAAAACATAGTCACAGTTTGCTCCAGAATTACTGCTAGTAGAGCTAATCATATCACTTCCAGAAGGATAAAAGCATTTATTGCAAAACACGTTGGCTTGCAAATTCTCAAGCTTTAACAGAAACATTCTTTTGGCAGCCAAAAAGACTAAGAAAACACAATTTTTCTGTTTTTTTTTTTTAATGATAGCTGTGCGGTCTTGTTTTTTTTTAACCAACCAGCAAAAGGCACACAGCATGTGAATCAATTCTCTAGCTTATCAACAGGCATGCCAACAGAGAGGCGCTAGTGTCAGTTTTTTAAGTCTAAAGGGAATGATATGAGTCCTCATAATTCAGCATCTGACTGGCTTAAATGTGACTACAAAAAAACAGAAAAGTTATAAATGTGGATGTCTCTATGTAAGATTGATCCTAAACACACTTGTCTATCCAACCAGGAATGGCTCAGAAAAAAGAAGTCAACTGTTACGGACTGGCCAGTGGGGAAAAAAACCCAGATTTGAATCCAGTTGAAATACTCGAGGCCTTGTAATAGGTAACGCATGCAAGAAAACCTCAAAAATCTTGCAGCTGAAGGAATTTTTAGCTTTTTGTCTCAGTCTCAGTCGAGGTCAGAAGCCTGTGTTTGTGAAGCTGTCTGTTATTTTTCATTAGTGGATTGTTTTTGGTACTGTTATCTGACACAGTAGTTAAAGGAAAAAGAATTACAATATATACTTAAAAAAAAAATATTGGCCTTAAAGCAATGAAAGAAAGAAAGAAACCCTAAGAAGAACTCTTTACACTCTTAGGTTCTATCCTAATGCTTCTCTTTTTATTGTTACTATTATTTTCATTATTATTATCGATGTAGCTGCAAGCTAATGATTTAAACAGTTGTGTTGTTCATGAAATCTGCTTTATTGTTGTTCAGGGAAAGCAGAAAACGTCTGTTGTAAAATACTGTTAGGAAACGCTTCAGTGGGTGTGAATGAAGCCAGTTAGTACAATGACATTTTGAACTAGTTTTGCATCATGTCAGGTTTTTTATTAACATTAACATCAATACCCAGTGAAATTATTTGTTCTTTGAATTAATTTTGTAAGTACCAGACAAATAAACAGTGTAAAAATAAATGTAAATGAAAAGATGCTATATTTGCCAATTTCAAAAAGCTGTTAAAATATTGTATTTCAGTTCAACACAATATCTCCACTACATCCATCTGTTTGGTAAAGTTTCAAGGTCTGTGGGGTTTCAGAAGTGTCACGGTTTGGCATGGCAAACCGTGGGGGGTGCGGGGAAGGAGGACCCAGGCGCGGTGCTCTATGTACAAGCAGTGCGTTTATTTACAGTGATGGAACTGATACACAACAATAATACATCCCTGTGTGCTCCCGACTTCCACTCTGTGTCTTCTCCCAGTGTTTGTGCTCATGTGTCTGCTCCCTCGTGCCAGTGCACTGTGTCTGCTGCCCTCTCGTCCAGCAATCCTTCCTGGGAGTAGTTAGCACCCTCAGTCCACTTGGTAAGCTCACACTCACAAACTGTTAGGGTCCCTGGGTCGTTGACCCAGTGTTTTGTGTTTTTTGGTTCTTTGATTTTGTTATTTCATTATATTCTAGCTTTGCTTTACGGGTTTTAGGATTATTCTTAGTTAAGGTTCTCTGGGTGGGGTTTGGTTAGAGTTTTAGTGTTCTGGTTTTCTGTCTGTGTTCCTTAGTTGCTGTCTCCCCTGTCTGCTATATTCCCACGTCCAGTCAGTGTCTGTGTCTGCCCTGGTCCCACGTCTCTGTTCCCTTTGTTATAGTGCCTGCCTGTGAGTCTGTGTTATGTTTCCTGTTTTACTTTGAAAGTCCATGTCTGATGTTAATGTGTCTGGTTTTGCTTCCCCTTGTCTCGTTAGGCCTGATTTGCCCCAGCTGTGTTTCCCTCCTGTTACCCATTCCCTGATTGCTCCCTCTATGTATTTAAGCCCTGTGTTTCTTTGTGTCTGTGTTGTGATCTACCGTTTACCTAGCTGTGTGTTCTGTCAGTCCTCTGGTTTAAGTTTATTTTGATTTTTTCCAGTTATGTTATATTTTGAGTTTTACATTAAAGCTGTTTTGAGTTCACGACTGTCTCCGGAGTCTGCACCTTGGGTCCTATTCCTGTCTGCACACAGCCACTCATAACACAAACAGACCAGCTGGAGAACTGACGGGAAGTCTCACGAAATGATCCTGCGTCGGTGGGAGCTCCAAGACTCTCCTAAGTAGCTCCCCCAACGAGGCCTGATCAGCAGCAGGTGTGTGGCTTCGTGTGCCAGTCCGCCAGCAGGGCCACACCCACCAGGCCTGAAGGCGCCCGCAGAAACACATATACACACACACGCGCGCAAACAGGAAGAAGGACAGCAACACCAAATATACATACCATAATAATATAATTCATAACTGCTCAGGGATCCTGGGTCACTCCGACCCAGGACCCTGACAAGAAGTCTAATACAATAGCATATAATGAGATAATAATAACCCTGAAATGTGCAGTTATTTAGCTACAAGTTCAGGATTTATATTTTGAGAGACATATTTCAATATTTTGGCACATATAAAAGCTTTTATAGTTGTTATCTACATTACAGCTGAAGACATAAAGAACCCAGAGAGACTCTTGAGATGGTTGCACAATAACCACATGGCTTAAAAGGACAGGCCAAGAACAAAATAATATTTTCCTTTAAACTTGGTTGGTATAAATGTTCACTGAGGAAGTACCAATGCTGAGGACTGTAACCTGTTCAAATCAAGAGACACATTTTTGTTCCCTAAATAAAGGGATAGATGTGAGTTATATCTTTGTTAGATGCAGGGGCGATTCTAGAATCAGAGCTTTGGGGGTGCTGAGCACCCAGAGAGCTGCCCAGCCAGGCAAGATAAACCTGTCTCTGTCAGTCCCTGCATCCTTAAATGTTGTCCCGAGTTCTCTCTGACTGTCACTTTGGTGCATTTAAACCCCTGTTCCTCCCTGTCCTCATCGTCTGTTGTCTTCATTATCAGTCATCATAATTTTACCATCTCTGTGCAAGTCTGCAAATTTCTTTATTAAATCATAAGATTCTTAAATTCATCAAGTCTCTCTGTGCCTGGGTCCTCGTCACAAAACATGGCATCACTGTTTTGTACATTTTCACACAATTTAATCCCCACATTTGTGAAAGAAAAGCAAAACACTTTTTTGAAAAGTCTGTAACAAAACCATCAAATCTGATAAAGGTTATTTAAATGCTGCTAAAGAAGAATGGATTGGAATAAAAAATAAATACATATCCTAACCTTAATTACTGGGGGAGAATAATGAGTGATGCTCATAGTGAGTAAAAAGTAAACTGAGTGCATTTTTTGGACAGAGATTCACTTTTAATATGTATGTATAATATAATACAGATACATAAAAAACACTCCCAAAACAGAATAAATTGTTACAAATAAATTACATAATATTAATAAAAACTATAAAATTGGAGGCAACTTTGGCTGTGGTAGAATGTATACAATGTATACAATGTATGCAGATACTAATTTTACTAATTTAATAATAATAATTTTGTGTTGTAAGATTTATGACTTTCATGCTTTCATAGTGGTACTTAGGAGAGCTTGACACTGTAAAAAGTTTGAGAAACACTGATAAGCGTATGTGTGCTTTTGGAAAACATTTAAAGCTGCTGTACAAAATCTTTGAAACAAGTTAGCTTAAAACATTTTTAGAATATAAACAGAGCATCTGCTTCTCTTTACAGCTCCTCACTCCACCAGGGCTGTTTGGCACTTTCTGATAGTGTGCAAATGTGATGTACGTACTGCAGCAGTCATACAGACAACTGGACGGTCCAAAAGTTGGCCTACCTATTACTAGCTGAGGTTTTAGTAGAGTTGTGGCTGAACCACATAAAAATATATCATTAATTTTAATCTCCCCAATCAATGATAATGTTATGTTGGAATGTCGTTAAAGAGGGTCAAAAATGTTTCAACCCAGTTTGTTTTACAGATTTTGTATAGCAGCTTTAATATAGGGAGAACACAACTTCCAGATTGTGTTGAGTAAAATCAGGTTTTTTCTCTTTGTCAGTTTAACAGGTTCTGTTGTGCCTGTCACTGTTCCCTCTCTGTTTTCTTACCTGGTTCTTCCTGACCTTGTACTTTCTCCTCACGTTCCCCTCTTTCCTCTCTCCCTCTTCGGACTGACAATCATACACAAATAGATTGTATTCAATTAGATGAAAAATTAAATTAATATGAAAAAATACTATTAAGATCACTAATAAAAAAGTCCACTCTCAGTGTACTTTCAACCAAAAGGCAAATAACCAAACCACATGAACATCTAATAAAAGATAAATATTGAAACACTGATCCAACATTATCCTTGATTAACGGATCATTTGATTTTACAATTTTACCTGAATGTGGCTCCTTATTTTGAAAAAACTTCCTCATATCCATTATGAACCTGGCTGTCTCTCTGTACACACACACACACACACACACACACACACACACAACAGGAGTTATAAGGTTAATGGGCATCCAGTCAGTTAGCTAGTTAGTATCCATTTCAAACAGGACAGTGGTAACAACAGAAGGCTACGGATAATTTAAAGTTTTAGATTTTTAAATAGGCTGTATACATTTCAATGTTAGCAACAGGACGGTGAAATGTCGCTGAATTTGGGTCATTCTTACTATTCGGTGCCATTTGAGTCCTAATGACATAATATGGTATATTTAGTGTAAAACTTGTCTAATGCTTATTTCTAAACCATTTTCTTGTATGTTTAACCCCCCTCTACCATAGAACACATTGATATATACACAGGATAAATACATTAAAAGTAAATTACTTTTATTTTAGCACAAGTCACTAAAGTACTATGTCCCCAGTCATGCTTGCTCGACTTCAGTTACAAATATAACTTAAAAAAAAAAAAAAAAATCTAAATTTTTCATCATTTCTGGATTGGCTTATTTCTAATGTTCCTCATCAAATGTTCTTTTTTATTATTAATGCATGTTTAATACTTAAAATCTTTAAAAAATGTTGTGTCCCTGAATCAACTGTCACCCCTGTTACTCTGATAAGAATTCCATAGAACACATCACCTGATTATTCTTTTAGTCACATGACACTCCCGGATGTAACATATTTTGGAGGGAAAACTTTCAAGAAGAAGACGAGTAAGTACCACTCTTTAATCAACCCTTTTTTCAATGTTTTAGCAAGATTTTGTAATGTGGCAAAGCATAACACGTCCAACCTGTTACGCTTATTAATAGTGGAAACAATTTTTTTTTTGTAATTTTTATAATATGGCTAATAAACATGTTAAAAATGGTTCTTAGTGGTCACCATGTACTAACTTGTTGTTCATCATACTAGTAGTAATGGCTAAGTTTAGCATAAAATCTCCCCCCTGTTACCGTCACCCCTGTTATTGCTATGCACTGTAACATGAAATTTCCTTGCAGATTTTAAAAAGGGACATTGTAGCTTTTAGAAAATGTAAATATTACTATAACTGTGTATTCAAAACAGTTATTAATAGAAAATTGAATGTCCTGTAACAGGGTGGACATTTGGCACGTCATGGGTAAAGACTTTGATTTTAAAAAATATTATAATATAATATCCTTAGCTGGACCAATACATTTTTCTTATAGGTTGAAAATCCCTCTTTTAGATGAAATGTTAAAATAATTCAAAATTTTGTATTTTTTGATGAAGAGTGATCACACTGAAATGGCACCGAATAGTAGGAATGACTCATTTACTACAGAGCAAGACGGATTGAAGGGTAGCAAACATCGTCGGAAAACACGTTTTCAACACTGCAGGTTACCTGGTGTAATGTTTTTCAGCTAAAAAGAAACATGGTCTGACTCCTACCTAACTATATAAAGAGTAACTGAAGGTTAAATGCAGCTAATATGTCCTGTTTTAAGCCAGGTACTTACACCTCCGCTCCGCTGCGTCTCAGCCACCATCGCTCTGGCAGCAATCCACTGCCTTGGTACAATGTGGGAGAGGATTCAGCCCCTCACATTACATTGGCGGTCCACGAGGGTCATGGGCCAAGAGATCTGGGACCAATGGTCAAGCGGGCGCTGGACAAGGCATGCTGGCAAAGCACCCAAATTCCAAATGTCTGGTATGAACCAAAATGTAAAATATATCGCATAACTTGTTTGTCCAACGATGCAGTGATCTTAGAACATAAAGAAATCTCCAGAATACATGGCAGGGAAAGAATGGATCATCCTGATGCAGTAGCTGAGCTCTCAAAATTGCCTGATACTTTGTGGTCCGCAGGGCCCACAGATGTAGGTCTAGCTAACTGTTCGCCTGTCCTGTTCCAGCTGAAGTCTGACACACCAATTAACAGACCACAATATAAGCACAAAACTGAGACTATGTGTATGTCTTCTACTAAATAAATGTTTTAACCAAGAACCTCTACTAAAACCTTAATATAAAATGACCTGATATAAGTGTTTTGTAAGCATGTATTGCAATTCCTTCTATGTTCTAGTTTTCCCTCAGCATGTATCACCTGAACAGTCACGTCAGTGAAGCTTAAGACCTTTAAAGAACCTGAACATCAACTCAAATAAGCACAGATATGCAATATGTATAAAATAGTTATAACTGCACCTGAAATACAAAGTTAACATCATCATAAACATCTTAAGGCCATCTTAAAGCTATCTGTTACATTGTTAAAGCAATGATCATACTGCAGATTATATTATGCTGGTCAAATACTTTTCTGTTCATCCCCACAATCCCCCTTTCGACCTCTGGCACACCAGAGGTCGATACATAGGTTGTTGTTCACTCCTCAGTCCACTCGACTACCTCCAGATCCATCATCGGCATCATGGACATAGGGGCCACCGCCCCAGGGTCCACTGCCTTTACAATCACTTTCTCTACCAACCTTCGGGCACAAGGAATGAGACAACAACCACAGGTCATCAAAATACCCACCAATACAGATAGAGACAACATAATTGACAGAGCAAGCCCCTTCCACTTTCCCTTTTTTACTCTTTTTATTTAAACCACCCCTTTTCAAACTCTCAATTTGTTACCACTCCTTTCTGTAGGCGCGGCGATCTCCTCCTAGGCTGCTCTTCTTTCTTCGGCCTTCCAGGTGGACTACTGGTCGGCCCGTTGCACAGGTGAAGAGGTTTATTCTGCCTCTGTTCCTTGACACCTGCGTTCTTTGAAGACGAATTTTCCTCCACCAAGCTCTCGTGTGCGGGTGCACACTGCGACCAGTGGTACCAGGTGTCGCCTTTCCCTTTCAGCTGGACTGCTGTAGCCGTCCGGGCGGTCACCTCATACGGACCAGTCCAGCGGGGCTCCTTCCACTTTCGCTTAATGACCTTTAGCCACACTGCCTTTGCGTCCGGGACCTCTCCGTTCCCCGTGGGTCTCTCACAAGTGACCTGTTTTGTAAAGCTGGACACAAGAGCCTTCAACTCATTAAAATATTCTGCATGAGACCTGTTGCTTGTCCTGGGCTGCTCCACCGGGACCACTGTCCAGGGCGCTGGAAACTGTCTCCCAGTCAGCAGCTCATAAGGGGTGAAACCTGTGGATTGGTTAACAGAACATCTTATGGTCATCAAAGCAGTATGGCATTTATTGCTCTCAAATCATGTGCCATACGGTACTTCCCTGTCCCATGTTTTTCCACTGGCAAAATAGGTGTGTTCCAAAATGACCATGAGGGCTCAAGCACTCCTGCCTTCCACAGTCCTTCAATGGTTTCAGCTATACCTGCTGGTTTGTTCCAGCAGGGGAGAGCTGGAACAAACCATTTTGGGAGGGGGGGGTTATCTATACTTTTGTTGTTAAAATGTTACGTCTCAAACAAGTACAGTACTGTATGCTTTTTATATTTTTAGTAGTGTGTGACACAACTAAAAATATTGTCAAAAAAAGTAAGAAATCTTTGGGGGTGCTTTGAATCATTTCAATCATCAAAATGGGCTAAAATCGCCCCTGGTTAGATGTCACACATAATTAAATTAAAACCTTTCAGAAAGACAACAAAAACCTTTCGGTGACAGAGCTAATCCATCAAGTAGGCACAAAGCAGAAAAGGATGAACAATGCATTTTGGATGATTCAAATTAAAGGCATGTGTGGAACGTCTCCGTTATTAAGATACTTCCTGCCATCTTACATCTTTTCTACACTTACTTAATGAGTTTTGATAGACTCCGTGGCTACATTCTGCCTGGAGAGCAGCGATATCCTTGATCTCGAATGTCTGAACCCTTCCCCTGTTCAAATATTCAAATGGACTTCCAGCCGTACAATGACAGATTCAACTTTTTTGCAAATTCACTTGGCAACCATATGACATGACTTAGCTGTAAACAGTGCAGGTTCTCACTGATAGACACATGCTCACTGCAGAGGCTGAAACCCTCAGACTATATACTCTTAACCCATACACCAAAAACACTTAAGAGACAGCTATCATGCTTTGGGTCTCCCCAGATTTCTTCATGTAATAGACAAGAGACTCACTGTGACTACTTGGGAACTTTCAATGCCTGCTTTTCTTTTTTAACAAAAAAAAAACCCCTTAATGCTATTGTCTCTATGTCCCTTTTCATTTCAACATGAATACATAGTAACTTATTTATTGTAGAAATCACACCAACATCAATCCTATTATGGCAAAAATAATCTTTGATGTCATAAGTTAACTATCTTAAAGTCACAGACAGCTTCATGTTTTCACTGTTTACTCTCTGGAGCAGTAAAAGTGTCTGAAATACTAGTTACATGAAATATATGACATTAAAAAAAATAATACTGTCAAAGCAATGAAAGGAAAAGGAGTGGCACAAGAATAGTGGGTTGTACATCAGAAAATAGTTTATTGCTACTGTTATTGATAGACAATGATTTAAATAGCTGTATTACTGATGAAACACATAACCTTTGCTTTATAAAGATATTGATGCCTACGCCGTACAGTATGTCCTGTGCATCACACTTGAAAAACACAAGTGAATAAAAGATTTTCCCCATTTTGGATGAAAAGATTTTATTTAAATGATGTCTGGGAATAAAAATATATAAAAAGTTTTGCTTTAATTCCAACTGCTAATACCCAAAGTCAAAATACTCCATTTAAAGCTTTAGTGTTCCTTTAAAGCTTGTTTGTGCAGATGTAACACAGTAATTATACTTGTGTGTGGAGGAAATCAACCGCATGAAGATATCAAGAGGAGGTGGTCTCAGTCCAGTTCCAAACAAACACCACAGTGGTTATTTTATGGTGAGAATGGGATCCAAACTCAAACTGCCAGATGTTCACTCCAAGTTTGAGCCAGATGCATTGTTGTAACCAGGTATACTTTGCATTCCAGGATGCAGCAGAGTACCACTGATGTGAAGCATGCACAAACTATAAAATTTTGTCCAAATAAATATGATTAATAGATGTAAATTCTCCACATTATTCACTAGTGCAGAAAACGGTAGCTTCTTGCTGTAATAACTTTGGTTGCTCGTAAAGCACAAAAACCTGGCCAATAAAAGCACTCAGTATTCTTTCGTGGTTTGTAGAGAAGTAGTTTTCTATGTGTGCAAAGAAACCAAACTTATCATCTGATTCAGACTATAGAAAACAAACTCTAGCTGTGGAAATGCATTAGATTCAAGTATATTACAAAACTACAACAACTACTTTAATTATTCTGGGGAAAAAACAAAATCAAAACGGGTGTTTCAGCACATTCAGGCTCAAAAGCTGCATAATGATTTGCTATAATTTGTAAGTTAACCAGTGGGTTTCATATAGGTAAAATGAGCTCTCTAATCTGGTGCAAGCATATAACTGGTGCTTGTATCTGAAGTGTTATCCAGTCAGCAGTCAACATTCTCATTTCTAAGATGCTTTAGATTGAACTGTTTAATGTACTGTTTTGTTTTTCTTTGCCTGTCCCATTTGGTTCTTTAGCCTCAGAATTGTTGTCTGAAGACCAACAAGGATACCCAATGGATTTATTTTGCCGAATGGATCATCGTGGCATTGCCGTAATGGTCCATTTGATCGACCTTTGTTTTTATTATTTATTATATTTTATTTTCAGTTGTTACAGACAGGACAGACATGAGTGAGGGATAGGAAAGGGAGAAAGAAAGAGGAAGGAAAAGAAAAACAGAAGGGGAGAGGGACAGTGAGAAAGGGAAAAAAAATCTCCTGGATCACCTGTTGAGAGAGAAAGAAGAGAAAACAAGCAAAAAAAACCAAAGCAACATACTAAACACAACACCATCGCATCTAATCTAGCTAAGTGTAAACAGCAGTAAATACTAAATATTCAATGTTGTTGTGCAGCACGCAGGACAGACAGCGCACAATGTGCTTTGAAGTAGCAGCCAAGAAAGGTGTAATTTAAGTCTACGAACAGTGAACACCCGTGTGCACACCTGTGTGGATCAGCGCGCTTGTATTCAAATGGTTTCCACATGTAATGGTCTGCAAGAGGATGTAGAGAGCCATAGCCCTGTCCCCTAGGGCATGAAGCAGGCATGGAGGAGATCCAGGCCCCAGACATCCAGAGGCCCCAGAGTGCGAGAGCCCAAGGAGGACCACCGGAGGGGCATCCGTGCCACCCTCATGGGAAGGGCTGAGGATCCCCAGACGAGGCGTCACCTAGTAGCCACCGAGCAGAAGCTAGAGGGGGCTGCACCAGCGTACCCGCCGGCTCTGCTGGCAGCCAGCTGTGCCAGAGTGAACCGAGCCGCAGGCCCAGAGGCCGAAGGCCTGAGGGCCCCCCGCACCCCGGAGGAGGCCTGACCGAGCAACAGGCGCCAGGCCCCGCCAAGTAGCCACCGGGAGTGAGCTGGTACATACCTGAGCGCCCAGCCCCGGACACCAAGAACCACCAATGCACCGACCCCTGAGGGCATCAGTCACCGGCAGGGAGTGTGGTGAGGGGAGATAGGCCTCCACACTTTGGAGGGCCTGGGAGTTCCCAGAGAGGTGGAGTCTAAGACCCGACCTGACATATAGACACAGACAAACAGGCACACACAGACACAAACATGCATCCCCACCCTCATGCACACATATGCAAACACTCAGCACTCACCCAACGTAAGGATTGACATAAATTGACATGTACACACAATCACACTCCCCAAACATACAGCGCCTCTTCTTTCTCAGGAGACTGAAAAGATTCGGCATGAGCCCCCGCATCCTCAGGACCTTCTATCACTGTGCCATTGAGAGCATCCTCACTGGATGCATCACCACCTGGTATGGCAACAGCACCGCCTACAACTGCAAAGCTCTCCAGCAAGTAGTGCGGTGCTCTGAACGGATAATTGGAGGTGAGCTTCCCTCCCTCCAAGACATCTACAGGAAGCGGTGCCAGAGGAAAGTGGGGAGGATCATCAAGGACTCCAGTCACCCCAGCCATAAACTGTTCAGACTACTTCCCATCAGGAAGGAGGTTCTGCAACATCCGGTCCCGAACCAGCAGACTGAGAGACAGCTTCTTCCACCAGGCCATCAGACTGCTGAACATGTCATAGACACCTCAGCTTCACTACTGGAACTTCAACATTATGCACTCCATACTGTACAGTAATGCCACTGTTTTGCACATGTCTCAACTCTGTATATTTTTATATTTTTATTTTATTGTTTACTCTATTTAATTTGTAAAATATGTATATACACACACACACGTAGAAAAATATTTAGTATACACATCCAGAAATGCATATACTATTATATATTGTACATATATTTATTAGTTTCAGATGTAGCCATTCTTGTATTTTGCTTGTTTACATTATTGTATTTTGCACAACTCTGTTGCTTGTGAAGCTCGCACACAAGAATTTCACTCACATGTACTGTACCAATGTACCTGCACATGTGATGTGACAATAAAAGTGATTTGATTTGATTTGATTTGATTTGATTTGATTTGATTTACTCTATACCCCAGGTCCAGGTACCCTCGCCCCCAGAGGGGGAAACAGCACCCAGACCCAAGAGATGTTACCCTTCGCCCCGGAGTGGAGGCAAGCAGACCGTCCCAGGCTCCGCAGCAGCAGGGAGGCCAATCGGACAGCCAACATCTCCTGTTTCATGTACTTTTGAACAAAGCTGAACTTTTATGATGCTCAATTCTGAAAATTTTTAAATATAAACCCAATTTCAAAAAAGCATGGACACTGTGTAAAATGCAAATAAAAACAGAATGCAATGATTTTCAAATCTTACAAGCCCATATTTGTTCACAATAGAACATAGAAAACATCAAATGTTTGAACTATGAAAATGTAGCATTTAATAAGATTGCCATTTTTAACGTAATGACAGCAACATGTTTATCATTGTGCAGCTTCCCATCTTCTTTTAACAACAGCCTACTTTTGTCCTACTAAAATATGCAATAATGGGAACATCTCCCATCCAGCCAATTCCAAAGCATGTATATAGCATTTATGGTGCATTTCAGCAAATTCCATATTCACCAAGGAATGCCCGCATCAGAGGGGTAGATTTTGATTGAACCTAGGTTTCCACTTTGCCTTGTCCATAGAAAAGACAGTGGCATTACTGGATCATATTTTCAGATGGCTTTTTCTTTGCCAAAAATTTGATTCTGTTCATTCGGACGTAGCGCTTTCAGTTGGAAAAACATTTCGTCACTCATCCAAGTGAATTCTTCAAGTGAATTGATCAATAACCATTGATCAATGGTCATGAATTCCATTCAGAGAGAGTTGGGAAATGGCTGCAATCTCAGTATTGTAAGATGATGAAAGATGTACCCTTTGGTCCCCTTCTCAATTCAGAGAGAGTCTTTGACTTAAATGGCCTCCTTGACTCCCTGCTGACAATTTACATATTAATGATAAAGAAAGTGACCTTACAGCCCATTGTTTGTTAGTGGGGCTAGTTTGAGTCATTGTGCAAATGTACTGTTTGTCAGGTTTGGGAAACCGGCAGTCAGCTGATACTGAAGAAGTCAGTCTGATGAAGTGTTTCTCCCACTGAAAATGCTACATCCTGACGAACAGAATCAACTTTTTGGGATTTCCTTACCCGGATGATTGAGCATGCATCAAGGCTTTTTCTTTGCATGATAGAGCTTTAACCTACATTTGCCGATGGCAATGTGAAGAGCCCACGTAATGATTTCCATGACAGAATCGTGCCTGTTTTTGACACAGTGCCACCTGATGGTCATTTAATACTGATTTTTAGCCTTGTTCTTCACACACAGAGATTTCTTCAAATCTGAATTCAGATTAGATGTGAATCATTTGATGAAATTATATATTGTACACAATAAGATAGTCAAAGCAATTTTACATTTAGGAATACTTTTCTAAAATTCTTCCACAATTTGTTAATGCATTTTATTACTGTATCAATCATTTCTGCAGTCGGTATTCAATTAAAGGAGCTTCTTGAGTTTGAGTCCAAGTTGAAGCATAATGCAGAAGCCTGGTTTCTCTCACCATGTGGAAAAAGTTAAACATGACTGTCAGTGACATACTCTAGTTTGACTGTTCTCTGAAACTTTAAAAAAAATATTTAGGAGTTGTTCTTGACCCCTTGCAGCATTTGGGGTATCACGTGAGAAGGGGCTTACTACTTTGCAGAGACAAAGCTTCAAATGAATATATTCAAATTCATGGGAAAGACTGCCTTTAAATGCTTCAAACAGGGGGGATTTATATATTTAGATACTACTTGTGACCTTAACTACAGCCCTTACATTGTTATATTCTAACCTCAAATTGTGTTGCATCATTCCCCTCTAGCTACAGCATTGCTGTGTTTTTGCTCTTTCTTTGTTTTGGTGGTTTTCTTTTTTCTTGTCTCCATGCCACATCTGATGTAACATTTTCCCACACTGATCAAACATCAGCATTTTACTGGTCTGCCAAAAGAAAAAGGTAAAAGGTAATCTTTTCTACCTTACATATTGCTGAATAGGTTAATCTGCAATAATATTGCTTATTTTTACAAAATTATTACTTCTAGGTATGGATTCAATTATTCACGACATGAAATTAGCATTGAAATTAAAAATTGAGAGAGGTTATTAGCCAGGGAAATTGGAAAAGTATGTTTTGTTCTTAAAACCCCCAAATTACTCTTAAAACCCCCAAATTACTATCCAAAATATACAGAATGCTTTCTAAAACAGATGAATCAATATCACTTCCTATTGCAAAATGGGAAGCGGATTTATCAGTTAACTTAGACCTAAACTTCTGGTCTCAGATTTGCTTAAAAACCTCTCATCTAATTAGAAATCCCAATCTTCAATTAATTCAATACAAAATATTACATAGAGTGCACTATACAGGTCATCGGATGTTCAAGATGGGCTTTACGTCTACCAACAACTGCTCACACTGCCAAACCAATTCACCGGACAATTATATCCACGCTCTTTGGTTCTGTCCACCAGTTCAGAAGTTTTGGCGCGAGATATGTGAAGACTTATCGAAGTGTCTGAAATGTAACATTCCAACTTCCCCCTTAGTGTGTTTGTTGGGCAGCTTAGATAATGTCACTTCAGAAAAGAATATCGCCCATATGGTTTTCACTGCCCTATGCATAGCCAAGAAAACAGTCCTCATGAACTGGAAAAATAAAAATAATCTTAATTCTAACCAATATAGAAATTATCTATTAGATTACATTAGTCTTGATACAGCCTCTGCCACCACATCAGATCAATTGCTCTGGGCTCCTTTGATCAGCTCCATCACCTAGTGGGGGTGGGGGGTCATAGTTTGGTCCCGCCTTCACTGTTGTGATTGGTGTGGGGGTAGGGACAGGCTTAGGGCGTCGGGGGGTTCCCCGGAGGCATCTTCCTTGGGGGGCTCAACCCGGGGTAGCGGTCATGTCCGGTTAGGGGCTCTGTTGGCTCTCAGGTGACTGTTTCCTCGCGGCTGCGTGCAGCGGGGCTAGGGGAGGGTCTGTGCTGACGGACGTGGGTTACTGACCTGGTAGCCTGGCTGCCCCTGGGTGGGTCCGGGATGGGCGTGAGGTTCTGGGGGCGCTCCGTCTCTGGGCTGGGGCCCGGGCCGGGCCTCAGGGGCTTGGGTCCTGGTTGGTGTGTTGCCGGGGTTGTGGGCGGGTGGGTGCATGGGGGCCCAGCCCTGGAGCAGGGTGTCGCCGGTGCATCGAGCCACCTGGGGGGCTCTTCAACTCTTTGTGGGTGACCGTGGCTCAGGGGGTTGGGAAGCGTATCTGTAACCAGAAGGTCGCCGGTTCGATCCCCGGGCTCTCTGTCCTGGTCGTTGTGTCCTTGGGCAAGACACTTTACCCTACCGCCTACTGGTGTTGGCCAGAGGGGCCGATGGCGCGATATAGCAGCCTCGTTTCTGTCAGTCTGCCCCAGGACAGCTGTGGCTACAACCGTAGCTTGCCTCCACCAGTGTGTGAATGCGAGAGTGAATGAATAGTGGCATTGTAAAGCGCTTTGGGTGCCTTGAAAAGCGCTATATAAATCCAATCCATTATTATTATTATTCAACTGGTGGGGGAGATTGTCACATCTTGCAGGAACTTTCCTCTCTTCAGGAACTCACTCTGCAGGAGGGGGAGATACAGGAGAGGTGGAGGAAGATCTCAGCCTGGGTGTTTATTGTCTTATGTAGTCTGGAAGATGAGTGGATGGTGGGGTGGGTGCAGTTTTCTCTGTGGTGGGGTTGGGTGGACTGTCCCGGGCTCTGTGGGGCCGGGAGGCGCTGCTGCACTGGGCCCCAGTCTGGATGGGCCTGGGCCCCCTTTCCCTGGTGGGTCGCGGAGTATGGGGGTGCCTACTGGGGTCAGCGGGGGAGCTGGCCCCAGGGAGGGGTCACTTGCCCCTCCCTTCCTTCCCTCCCCATCTCCAGCTGCCTCCCTCTTCCCGCTCCACCACAACCACCCACACATGCAGGACCTTGGAGTAGGGGTATGTCACCAGGGTGCAGAGGAGGCTACCCCCCCCCCTCTGTCCCCTTCTGGCTGCCTCTGCCTCAATTTTATCCCACAACTTAGACATTCACATTACTCACACTCTCATTACACATACATATAGGATCTTGGGGGTGGGCACGATACACGGAATCCAAAGTACCATCAGGGTGTACACCCCACCCCTGGCGTCGTTGCCCACCTCTAAATGTTAAATACACGTAGACATTGAGGGCTAGCAGGAGGGACTATGCGCTTACCTGCTGCTCTCTGGCAGGTAGCTCCATGCCCTCCTGGGTTTTAAATGCACCTTAGAACACACATGCATCAACACTACATATGAGCGGGCGGAGGGAGGTTTGGAGTCTTCTCTCACCCCCCATTCTCTGTGGCCTGCTGGAGCGGGGGGGGGCTAGGAGGAGGAGTTGGCCGTCCGACTGCGGTCTAGGGTGTGGGGCCTCCCTGCTGCTGCGGAGTCGGGGCGGTCTGCCTCCCCCCACCGCAGGGAAAAGGGTAACACCACCTGGGTCTGGGTGCAGTTCCCCCCTCCAGGGGCAAGGGTACCTAGACCCGGTTCGTAGAGTACGCTTGGGGAGTGTGATCGTGTGTACAGCGTCTCTTTATGCCTGTCTCCACGTTGGTTGAGTGTGGAGTAAGTGCATATGAGAGCATGAGGGTGGGAATGGATGTTTGTATATGTGTGTGCCTGTATGTCTGTGTCTATATGTCAGGTTGGTAAATGGTAAATGGCCTGTATTTGTATAGCGCTTTTCTAGTCCCTAAGGACCCCAAAGCGCTTTACACAACCTGTCATCCACCCATTCACACACACATTCACACACTGGTGATGGCAAGCTACAATGTAGCCACAGCCACCCTGGGGCGCACTGACAGAGGCGAGGCTGCCGGACACTGGCGCCACCGGGCCCTCTGACCACCACCAGTAGGCAACGGGTGAAGTGTCTTGCCCAAGGACACAACGACCGAGACTGTCCAAGCCGGGGCTCGAACCGGCAACCTTCCGATTACAAGGCGAACTCCCAACTCTTGAGCCACGATCGCCCCAGAGAGGTGTCAGACGCCACCTCTCTGGGGACATCTCAGGCCCTCCAAGGTTTGGAGGCCTATCTCCCCCTACTACCACTTCCCCTGCCAGTGGCGGACTCCCTCAGACATCGGTGCGTTGGTGGTTCTTTGTGTCCGGGGATGGGCCTCTGGATGTCTGGAGTTTTGATCTCCTCCATACCTGCTTCATGCCCTGGAGGACGGGGCTGTGGCCCCCCCACACCCTCTAGCAGATCATTACATGAAGGAACCTTTAAAAAAAAACAAAAAAACAAGCGCGTCCATGCTCACAGGTGTACACACGGGTGATCACACCCACAAACTACACCCTTTTTGGCTCCTACCTCAAAGCACACTGTGTTCTGTTGATCTTATGTGCTGCACAATAATGTTTAACATTTAGTATTTACTGTCATATTCCCATATATCATTGTGATGTTGTTTATTCTATTACTCTTGTTCTCTTCTGCTTGTTTTCTTTTTTCTTTCTCAGCAGGTGATCCAGGTGATTGATATATGCATTTTTTTTTTTCTTTTTTTCTTCTTTTTTTTCTTTTTCTGCTCATTCTGTTGGTTTTTGTCTTTTGCCCTTCTCCCCCGTCCCTCTTCTCAGCTGTTTCTCTTTCCCTCTTTCTTTCTCCCCTTCTTTCCCCCAGTCAAGTCTGTCCCATGTTCAGTAAGTGAAAATAAAATAAACAATAAAAGGTGAATCAAATGGACCATTATGGCAAGGCTGGGATGGTCAATTTGGTAAAGTAAATCCGTTGGGCATCTTTCTTTGCCTTTAGACAACAATTCTGATGGCAAAAGAGCCAAACAGGACAGGCAAAAAAAAAAAAAAAAAAAAAAAAAAAAGAGATACTCAAACCAGCCCTTTAAGTATACAGGACCTTTTTTTACAGAGTATATTTAAAACATAACTGAGCAATTAAAACATGATTACAGCAACAGGAGGAACAACCTTCTTTCATACTGTTGACTGCCCCGATTTAATGGTAAATGGTCTACATTTCAACATTTTAACCATGGTGGTTCTGCAAAAGGATTTCCAATGTGTTTTTCATTTGCATTTTCTCTCTCTCTCTCTCTCCCCCCCCACCCTCTCTCTCTCACACACACACACACACACACACACACACACACACACACACACACAAAATACCAGCGGAACCAGAGCATAAAATTAAAATCATGAAGATTACGTGATTGCCAATTTGAAAGATAATGTCAAAAGGGAAGACAATAACAGATGTACTACTTTCTTAAACTAGCATATTGATGATGGACTGAAAATAAACTAGCTCTCAAATACTTTGTGGGCTTTTGTCAGGATTTAGGTGTAATGTCAGGTAGTCAATTTTGAACAATTTGCCAAGTTAGAAATGCATTAAAGGTCAGACATAACAACCAGTATGTTGGTCTAGAGCTCTTGTCAGAGCCTTGAATATATGACTGTACTAACAATAAATCAACATGAAAACCGATCCAAAAACGACTGCTTTCTTTTTCCTTGCGCAGTCAAACCAAAACATCCTGTTAAAATCCTGCAGCACTGCCTATTCACCCTGATGCTAACCTTTTGTGATTGTGTACATTGAAAACATGGGCCCTGATTATCACCAAGCTGAAAACATAATTTGACAATGCAACTAAATACAAATACAATTTGCCAGATTCAGCAAAGCATGGAGATCAAATTATTCCCACTGGGCTTTAATTAGAAAATGTGTAAAAATTCAGAATCTAATACACGAGGAGCTTACAGAGAAAACTCTTTCCAGATCAACCATCACGTGTCAGGTCGTCACAGATATATCCCTCCTGATCGGCTGCACAAAGTTGTTTCTGGTCCATGAAACGCAACCTGAACTACAACACAGCTTGCAATAGTCAGGCCATGACTGTGACATCTTTGTCATAGTTTAGATTATCTGACGAGTGGTGTCATTGGAGATGGAATGAGTCACACTCTTGCTGTGAGAAGCAGCAGGTGCAAAGAGTTAAGCAGATGAACAAGCAACAGATGTTCTCAAGTTACTCTTGTTCTCTTCTGCTTGTTTTCTTTTTTCTTTCTCAGCAGGTGATCCAGGTGATCGATATATGCATTTTTTTTCTTTTTTTCTCTCTGCCCGTTCTGTTGGTTTTTGTTTTTTGCCCTTCTCCCCCGTCCCTCTTCTCAGCTGTTTCTCTTTCCCTCTTTCTTTCTCCCCTTCTTTCCCCCAGCCAAGTCTGTCCCATGTTCAGTAAGTGAAAATAAAATAAACAATAAAAGGTGAATCAAATGGACCATTATGGCAAGGCTGGGATGGTCAATTTGGTAAAGTAAATCCGTTGGGCATCTTTCTTTGCCTTTAGACAACAATTCTGATGGCAAAAGAGCCAAACAGGACAGGCAAAAAAAAAAAAAAAAAAAGGAAAAGTATGTTTGGTTTTGTGGAAATGATTGTAGACTTGGTGTCATGGTCCCTCAGCCCTCACTGTGTGAACCTGCCTTTTTCTGTTTGCATAGTGTTTTAAGTTCTCTGTTCCCTCCTCTCTCCTTTCCCAGTATCTCTGTGTGTGTGTGCGTGCGTGCGTGCGTGTGTGTGCGTGCGCATGTGTACTAGTTTAAGTGTTTTGTCAAGACTCTGCCTCAGTTATCGCCTTCTGGCTTCCACACACCTGTGGGTCATCACATGCCTGCAATTGATTACTTCATAATTCTTCTTAAGGAAGCAGCTGAACGTCAGTCTTCGCTGGATCATTTTAATCGCCAGTGAAACCTGGTTCATTCTTGTACATATTAGCATTCAACCCAACCCAGGGTAAGTTACCTGAGTCACGAATGGTAAGATTGTCTGGGAACATGATTTGAAGAGAGAGTGACCAGTAACCTGATCGAAGAGGAACCGCTATTAAAAACACACTACCTATTCTGTGTTTTGGGGTTGGGGTGTGGAGATTTACAAATAATGAAGTTTCCCATATAGTTTTTAACATAGTGGTATTAATCAGCATACCAACACATCCACCAGCACATCAAACTACCGTCCCTAAGCATTTGCTTAGATGTGCATGAATAGCACAGTACTAAAACCACTGTGTACAGAAAAACCAATTAAAAAAAAAAACGACTCATATTTCAGCTTTAATTGAAACCATGTCCAGCACAAACCCTCAGTAATGACAACCATCCTATACAAATTAAAAGTTCTCATCAACAAAGGAGACCAAAACAATGTTCACTGTATATATTTTGATCTGTAAAGCAAATGTGACGAAGTAATAAAACCTGAACAACAACAACAAAACAAACTGAAAAGCTTACCCTCATTTGACTTCTAAGAAAGGTTAGGACCTTTAATAGTTCTACATCTCATTAAAATGAATGCCCATGATTCTGTAATGGCACTGGAGTACACTAATGAAAAGTAAGCACACTAATATTGTTGCGAGGATTACATGTGGGAAAAACATACATGAGGATTAGATGTCTGGTGTTTTGAAGGCAAAGGTATTAACTTGGTACTTTTAAACAATTCCAGAGGAGGTCTGTAGCCCATGCGCCTGTAAAAAGACTCCACTTTAATCCCCTTTGTTTGTGGAAACACTGACTGCTGATGAAATCTGTTGTCTGCGCTGAGACCTTTTCCTTAAAATCCTTATAATCCCACGTTTGATGAGTGACAGAGCTAGCTTGGGAGGCAACAGAAAATGTTCCAAATGAACCAGCTCCCTGTGAATGAAATTTAGGTGCCAAAACCCTTGTTTATAGCTTCAGATCTCACTGACAGAAGAGAAACAGATGGATTTGTCATCTCAGAAGAACAAGCTCTTGTGACTTCATCTTGTGTCACAAGATGAAGTCACAAGAGCTTGTGACTCTTGTGACACTGAGTGTGACTTGGACAAAGAGTTCATCCATAGCCTTAGTTTAACTAACAGTAGTGCTTTCCACAAACTATCCTATTTTCAGCAGTTGCAATTTTCTGACCACAGTCCAGATGTCAAAGTTGCAGCAAACATACAATGTAGTGGCATTTCAAAGTTTCAACATTTCGGAAAGAACAGAGATAAACAACATTTTACGATTTTTACAAATCGTAGAAAACAGGGCAATAACCCCAAATAGCTCTCTCTCTCTCTCATCCCCAAAGGGTTTTTAGCCTTTAAAAGTGCTGTTAGAAAACAGACAAATTTAGACCCATGCTTTCTTAATTAAGGTCAGGGCCTTGCCTACCTCCCTAAGCTAAAAGACAATTTCAATACGGGCTTCAATTCACAACATGTGTCATACCAGGGCATTTTATATAGTAAGGTCAAGACCTTATGGTGTCAAAGAAAAAAGCCCAGTAATTTCCTCTTAAGCAAACCCTCAGACTGAGAGGAGAAACTCTCCTTCATCAGGAAGAAAGCTCAGACACAACTAGAACCCTGTTAGGCAGCTATCTGGGTCGACCTCTAGGAGTACAGTGAAATCCATTTGCAATTGAAATCAAACAATTTTACAACAATGCTATTGTTCAATACGCTTCCATTTTCTCAAACAGGACACCTGTTTATCCTTAAAGGCCTTATACCAAATCTCCGTGGAGTCTAAGCCTTCATTTGGAGTCTGTTTTTATGATTATTATTTACTAACTGCCAACAAGCCTTCACAAGAAAGAATAAAAAAAGTCTTTAACACATTCATTTAATAAAAAGTCAGTTATAAGCAATCAGATTCTCTCGTGTTTAGGTAGAATTGTGACTGTTGAGTTGCATAGATTGCATTTCTGCAATTGCTGGCTTTTTTCAAAGCTTCAAATTATTTAGACTTTAATATAGACGTGTAGGTCTTTTCCTGATTTATTGACCAAAGTGCTTAAAATGCACACAAATTCATACAGCGCCTTAAATACTAAACTACTGTGCAGTTCTTTCCTTACTACAGACACTGATAACCTTGATTTCTGTGGAACAGCTGTGTTGCTATTGTGCGTTTAGTCTCCTAATAGCTCAACAAAACCGAAAATATCAGTCGATGATAGAGGGTCAAGACAGGCTTTCTGCTTCAGGCTCTGTGGAGGCTCTCATTAAAAGTGTTTTATGAGTCATATGACTCTTCCACACAACATGATCCATATAAGTGGCTGATTGATTGAAACATTTATACATTTTCAACATATAACACATATTCACCTACCTGAGAATCTATAATGTGCTTAAAATATGTTTAAGCCAGATAAAGAGAAAACCATTAGGGTAAGTAAGTGCAGATAATAGAAAGATAGTCTGGTATGTTGAACTCATTTGTGGTTCAAGGCTAATTGGGGACTGAGCAAAGCTGGATGACAAGAAACAGGAGAAGACAATTAGATAATCAAAGGGAGGAAGGAAGGAGTCGAACTCAACATCAAACACAGATTCTACATAAAAACAGAACAGGAAGTAATGCACAGAGTAACTACTAAACACAGCACTGAGGAAACTAAGGACAAATAGCAAGCCCCACAAATACTAAACTTAGGTTAAAATATAACATTTTCTAAACCTATTTGTCAAACTTGGACACAGTATGGTTTTGGTGGGACTGGAGATTTTATATATTTTAAAAATGTAACTGTTGTCATACTTTAAGGTCTATAAAAAGCCACAAAACTTAACTGAAATACTTTTCCAGGATATTGAACCTTTAAAGTGGATACCTGGGTAAATCTATTACAAGCTTAATTTAGACACAATGCTTGATAAGTTACCCAAATGTTTAGGTTTGCATGACATATCATCACCTTGTAAGCCTGAGGTGAGTTAAAATTGGTGTCCAAAGCAGCTCTGCATCAGCCATGTGAGAAAACTACAGAGAGAAGTGACTAGAGTGAGAATTTCAGACCATATTTCATTTTTAAAAGTAACTGTCATGCTATGACAAGCTGCTCTTTCTTCTTCAGGCTGAAGACACAGCCACACCTGTTTTGTATTCTATAGTGTGGAAAGGTGCTCTTACACCAAGGTGTCATCATATGAGGGCCAACTTTCAACCTACTGATGAAAATCCACTGTAACAGTTACTCATGGAGAAATCCCTATTATCTGCACTGAATTTAACAGCCTTACTCAGAAGAAATACTAAGTCTTTTAAAAGAAGCATTTTCTCTTCACTTTTGCAGTCAGGTTCTTCCATTAAGACACAAGAAACATTCACATACAAAGGTAACATGTAATTATACACAGATATCGCACTGCACATATTATTTCAAGCAACACAATCTTATAAAATTTGTGGCTGTATTTTCATCCTGCACCATCTGATGAGTTGTTTTTCAAGTTTCCAGCTGAACAACATGGGTGTTTCCAGGATTTTTTAAAAATGGTTTGACTCAAGGGGACCAAGAACACAGCTGGAGACAAAAATGTTTATTTAGAAATTTGTGTAGAGAACTGGTGAAAAAAGCATTTAGATTGTTTACTAGAGAAAAAGTAATAATCTGACTGTAGCTTAATAGTGGACATGTTGTATTAAAAATATTTAAATAAAACATTTTAAAGATTTTAATAAAAGTACTAAAGTAAGTGTCCCCATTATGTGGAATGAGACTTTTCAGAATTATATTTATTGATGTGCAAATCACTTTAATGTTGCAGCTGCTGCTGATTTTGCCTTTTCATTTGATCTATAATAATGCAGGTAATCATTAAATCTCTTGTTTGTCATATTTTAAGTAAATGCCAACTATTTTTCCTTAAACGAAAGCTCTTTTCTTTATCTCCACTGTTTGCGCTGTTGCACTGTTTCACTGCATTTCCATGTGGTTATAGTTTTAGTTGACCACCAGAGCCAGCAGAAGCCTGTCTTCCACACACCAATATGGTTTTCATTTACACTTTATTTTGCCATCAACTGAAACATCAGTATTTGTTGGTGGAAATGTGTCAGTCATTAGCCCTAATAACCGTAAATAGCACATTAGAGGCTTTCATTTAGTAAATGTGTGTGCTATTAAGCCTAATTGTATGGTAGCTTCTCTGAATAGTTAGATACATAGTTTACATACCCGGGACAAATGGTAACTGTATCAAATAAATAATCAAAATGGAAGTGGAGTGATCTACAATTGCATCTTAGGGCCTTTCCTGGACCAAGGGGAAAAAAATCACAGCCAGGGGAGAGCGGTACAATTCTCAGAAGTGTGTGGGAGAGGTTTTTTTTCCCCCTTCAAGGACACCATCACTTCACTGATGGTGTTCTTGAACAAGCCAGCCTCATCACATCACAGACACCGCCACTTGACATAATTATGGCTGCAAGGGAGCATTTACCAAATTATACCTTGCACGAGATGCAATATGCAAACACTTACGATTTTACCTTAGTACCACAATTTTTTCACAAGCATTAGGATTTTAAAGCAACATACCTGTGAATGTGGTACTGACCAAGAATAAGGCCTTCTGTGTGCTGTTGCAGCTTCTCATGAAAGTTTGTACGTGGCACTTCCTGTTCAAAGGTGTCAGTGGGATGATAAAGTGGAGTCAACCTAGTAAAGAGAAATTAAGTGGGTCTGCTGTTTTTTCCCTAGTTTTTCTCCCACCAATTTGTAACTTTAATATCAGAGAATTTATTATTTCTTTGTTTCTCAAGAATTTACTACTTCTCCTCAGTATGGCAATTTTCTGTTTCTTGGCTCTGATACACCATTGCAAGTTAAAAAATGGACATAAAATATTCAAGGATACCAGAATTGACTTTTTCAGTAATTGCTAACAAGCAAAAAAGAAAACATCCACTGGCTGCTTAGAAATTAAGAATATTGGAAAAATACAACAACAGTGCTTAGATGAGAGGTTGGGGAATACAATTAGGTCCATATGTCTTTGTGGAATGACACAATTTTGTAATTTTGCCTCTAAACAACATCACGGTGGATTTTTTAAAAATACATAAAAGTCAATTTTCAGTTCAGTTTCAAGTATGTAGTGCCAAATCACAACACCAGTCACCTCAAAGCAAAGTGCAGACTTTCAGCTTTAATTCAAGATTTTTAAAGCAAGCATCGAATGTACTGTTTAAGAATTAAAGCCATGTTTATGCACAGTAATTTAGCATTGAGTGATGAGCAGTTTCAGGACCAGGTAAACCCTGTGGCTTCATTATTCCATGACAGATTGGGTGGATAAAAGATCTGAGAAAAGACGTTTTTGGACTTTGGGCCAAAGAGATGTTGATGCAAGTGGAGAAGGCCACCATTAGGCTGAAAAACCAAGACAAACCTATCAAAGAGATAGCAAAAACTTTAGGAGCAACAATCTGGCAGGTTCTCAAAAAGAAGGAATGCACTCGACTCCTCAGCAACATCAAAAGGCCTGAAAAATCACAAAAGACAATTAAATGATTAATGAAGAAAAATACCTTTAACACATCAACAACAACAACAATCTTTATTTATAGAGCACATTTAAAAGCCAAGGGCATGCCAAAGTGCTTTACATAAAAGAATAAAAGAATAAAACAATTAACACTATAATATCAGAGTCATATAAGTGTGGAATTATGTTCACAGGTAAAAACCACTAATAAGAGTAAACTATAGCACATAGCTATAGCAAAGTAAAGCTGTACCATCAAACACAGTGATAGAGAACATAGACAACGCAAGACAACGCAAGACAGACAGAAAAATTAATAGAATAACTCACTGCAAACAAGGCCAGTATTTAACTGGTAGAAAAAGCAAGTTCAAACAGATATGTTTTAAGCCGTGATTTAAAAGATTGAATAGAATCAGACGCCCGGATGCCATCTCACAGAGCCATCAACACTCATGAGGAGGTAGCAATATCATTATCATAACTTCATGAATGGAATCACAGGGGGCTTTAGATCAATATGTACACCCCTGGGTACACTTGAGAACAGGAAGGCTGCACTTGGCTTGGCCAAAAAAATTTAAAAAATATCTACAAAAATCTGGACAATTCTGCAAACAATTCTTTGGACAGATGAAATCAAGATTAACTTCTACCAGAAAGATGGAAAGCTTGCAGAAGGAGAGAAAACTGTTCATAATTAGACCATAGCATACTGCTTCATCTGTCAAAACATTATTTTTCAGTCTAGGCCTCCAACCAGACTTTGTCATAAAGCCAACTTATTGAAAAAAATCTATTGAAAATGTTACTAAGCAGTGAAAATCTTTGCCGCTATTGCAACTCATTGTTTTGTGGTAATAGTGGCAACAACCCGATGTAGAATTCAATCCATCTCTCTTCCTGCATCTTTAAAGGCCAATATTAAATATCTTTAATTGCCAATGTAGAGGAATATGAACTGAATTTGTAGGAGGACAAGGCAGGAGATTAACAAATACTTAGCCTTTAAATTTCCTATAGTCACAATGCAGATTCACAGCAGTTTCTCAGCTTTTGAACATGATTAAGGTGGTTAAGATAATAAAGAAATGGAGACCTGAAAAATGAGTTAGGAAACAGTTCACAGTTGAGATATATTGCTGTTGTCAACACATTTATTTCCTCACATTTGAGAAATCCACTGCCAACAGCTTAGAAGGTGGTCATCAGAGCATCAACATTGGATTATGGGGATGAAATACTAGAAGCTGGCTAATAACTTCCATCTGAAAAATGGTCCCTTAAGATCAGAGAAGGCTGCATAGCTTTCCAAAATACAAGTAATTATGCTGTTTTGACATTGATCAGGGCAGCAAAGAGGATCCGTTTTCCTTTTCTGACAACTACACTAACAGTTGGTTGAAAGAACTCCAAGCTGTCACAGACAACCACAGTAAAAACACTCTTCCACCCCTTCAGCAAACCACTCAGACAGACATTTTATGCCTGCTTTGATAAACAACATCAGGGCATCCTGCTACAACTCCTGTACCGCCATGTGGCCTGGGGGAAGTATTTCCAAGTGACACCTGCACAGGTTCACAGGTCTCTGCAGTAGGTTGGTCTCCATAAGATGACATCGTTGAACAGATCCTTGCCTATAATTCTGAAGTCTCAGGCTGAAGCTGTCATTCTACACTACTTTAAATGCTCAGTCATTGCACAGGTTTCTATACAGCTATATGCAAAGTACATGAGAAACAAGCCTTTTTTATGCTCTTATTAGATGAGACACGTTACTGAGCAAGGACCAAAGATAAGTAACATTTGATGGTTGGAAGTCTTGCATATTTATAGCACTGTACACAGTGTTGGGGAGTAACGGAATACATGTACCGCCGTTACGTATTTAAAATACAAAATATGAGTAACTGTATTCCGTTACAGTTACCGTTTAAAAAGGTGGTATTCAGAATACAGTTACTTTGTTGAAATAAATGGATTACACTGCGGTACTTTCCTGTTTCATTTTGTCGCGGGTCAGGACTGTTTGGGTTTTGTTTGACAGCTACGTTCTTTCGTTCCAGGCGGCAGCGTTGCGGTTGCCATGGTTACAGGGCGACGCTCTCTCTCTCTCTCTGCAACTGTGTGTTTCCTGGGTGAGAGAGCGCCTTTTCGTTGTTGTTGTTGTTGTGCTAAGCTAACAGGCAGAATGCTACAAGCATAGCTCTAAAGAATGTAGCATCATGGGCAGTGTAGTTTGTGTTGCAGGGAGAATGGACTGCCATACATGTTATGGGTCTGTGAGCGCGAGGAGGGAGAAAAAGGGGAGTGGAAAGGTACGAGTTGTCATCGAGCAAAAACGGGAGCTGGAAGCATGTAAATATAATAATAACCACTGCAGCCAAGAAGAGTGCCTGACGAGCCCAGTTGTAAGTAAGCTATTAAGACTCGACTGTACACCGTGTTCGTGTTTTCCTCCGAAAACAATAAGTTCCGTTGGAGCCGTCTTTCAACGCCTCTCTCTGTCTCTCGCAAGAAAAGTTGACCCACACAACAAAGTAAAGCTATTTTTCGGCTACAAGCCGACAGGGACCCCGCCGTATTAGTCAGAGGTCCCTTTACTACAGTTCGGAGACGCGGACCTTCAGTAATAGTAATAAATCACACAGCAATAGTACATTCACGTTGTTGTAAAAAGCATGATAATATATTAAGTAATCCAAAGTATTCAGAATACGTTACTGTCATCGAGTAACGTAATGGAATACGTTACAGAATACATTTTGGGGCATGTATTCTGTATTGTGTAATGGAATACATTTTAAAAGTAACCTTCCCAACACTGACTGTACATTACTCTATATTAATGATTGTATAGACACCATGTTTGTCATTTCTCCAGTTTTCTTGGCATTTTGGGGCGAAAGCATAGTTTGATCAGAGAAACTGAGATAGATAACACTGATCTCACTGTGGTACGTGTGGCAATTGCTCCTCTGTAGGAGGCCAGGCCAAACTGCAGACTATTTTTCCAGCAGATGAGAATGATCTAAGGTTACACTCCTGGCTGAAGAAGTGATTCACACAGGTCCACACATACTTCCATGACCTCCTCAACTGTTTCTCAGTGATGCATCTGTGTTCTTAAAAGACAACACCAGGAATGTCATGTTCATGAAGATGACGCAATATTCATGAATTAATGGTCAGAATTAACAGGACAAAAAATAGATTCCTGTATAATAACACAGCCTCTTTCCCCTTGCTGTAGACAAGACTGATCATGCTTATAAGGCCCATTTTAAGGTAGGAAAACAAAAGATATGGCTAGATCACGAGAGCTCTAAAGAGGGAAATATTAAACTGAAGAAATATGAGCTGATCTCATCTGTCTGGTGACATGTTGTACTGGTGAAAACAAGAGTCCCAGTCTTTTTAGCATAGGTCTTTGGCTATGGAACAGTTGGCGACTTTGGTCCAACACAGTGCTCTTTGCTTTATTAAATGTACCGAGCTATTTGTTACAGCAGACCAGAGATGGGCATTAACGCGTTAAAAGTAATGTGTTACTGTAATCCGATAACTTTTTTCAAGTAACGGGTAAAGTAGGGGATTACTATTGCAAAAAAATAATTAGATTACTGTTACTTTCCCGTAAGCACGCTGTGTTACTGCGTTACTAAACCATGATTTTGTTTGTGAGAATGTCTCATGACAATGATGTACGAGTGTGCGGCGTCCGTGGAAGCAACAGACGTGTGTAGATCAACAATGGATAATATGGAGTGCAGGAGAGAGGATGACCATGAAGTGTTTAAAGCTTGAAAACACTGACATTACTTTGAGTTAGATTATATTAAAAGTGACAAAAACATTAGCATCCGCAGTTCACTTTGCGTGGGAAGAAAACTTATTTCTACAGCGAAAAATTAAACCTCAAATCACGCACGAGAAAACCCCAGATCCCCCCCACTGACATGAGCGCTGCGGCTACCACATTTGTGTACATTTCAAGTGAGATTTAGCGTGAATGAACCCTTTTGTTGTTCATGGATTGTGACTGGGCACACATGTGCTTGTTTTAGATAGGGAACAGCGAGCTAGATAACTGTATTATGTCTTCAATATTGCTTATTTTTAGATGAAATTGATTATCTTTTCACAACACTTCCCTTTGGTGCCTAAACCACCAAAGCTGTGTTAACACACTGAGTTAAAAGGAAGACTATAATTGAACTCTAGCCTCTTAGTCAATGGTTTTCAGACATTTGCTGCTCAAAATGAACCAAAGGAGAAGTAAAAGAATTAATGTCCACCAATATTCATATCTGTACAAAATAGTGATGTAAGAAGTGAAATCCATAATCCAGCAGAAGCCAGAGGACACTTAAGCACTGCCAGTACTATGTAGTAACAGGTTTTTTTTTTGTCTTTTTAGTTTTGTGGGTCTCTCACACTAATGAGAGTAAATTGTGGTTTTCTCCACAGTAGAAAGTCTTCCCTTTTCCCCCTTATTAACCTCCTCACTGTCAATCAGACGCCATCCGGTGACTGCGCAAACAAACTAGGGATCACTTTGATGTGTGTTTCCAACAGTAAACACAATAAACCAACATGTCACTTATACATTTTTTGTGCAGTTTCATAATGCATTCATAATTCATATTGTTTGGTTGTCACAAAAGCCCATAACACCACGCCACATCTGCTTCTGGTGAAACGTACACTGTGTTTATTTTAGGAATGCTTGCACAGGCTGTTCAGAGAGAAGGATCAAACAGTCCATATGATTGTTCAGGCTGAGTAAACACACACAAATGCACATTATTAGTTCAATTATTTATTTTTTAAGAAGACAGCTAGAAGAACAGACTCACTGAATGGCGTTAATTGTATTTGAGTATTCCAAGGTGAACCTGAGCAGCAGAGGTAACAAAGTGCAATTGCTGTCTTACAGCTAAGTAATCGAATTCAACTTTTATTAGTTTGGTGTTTTGAAAGAAATAGCACAGCTGATAACAACTAAAGATAGAGTCCAAAACAACCTCACAACAGACAGTGATTTTCATCTAGTCTGAGTTCAGACTGAATGAGTGATGCAGTCCTGCAGCTCACTGAACACACACACACACACACACACACACACACACACACACACACACTTATATTGGCTTCAGTCAAACCATCCTACTGGACACAGAGCAACTATGCAGACAGCACCATAAAGTAAACTTACGACGCTACAACCAGTAAAGCAAAATGGCATGCTTTATGAGAGCACTGGCATGACTTATCTAACCTATCAGACCGCTTGTTCAAAACCATCTGTTGCTGAATTTCTTTGTTGTGCTACAGTTCTTCAAAATTAATCTATAAACAGCAATTAAAATGTCTCAAAGCCACAGGAAAGAGTGCCTGGTTCCTACCACATTCAGTCTCTCGTGGCTTTGAGTGAGTATCTGCTGCTGGCAGTTCTTTCGTTTGAAATGCTTGAGAAGGTACTGGTTTGAGTTTGACGTGCCAACAAAGAAGTGCTGTAACGTCAAGCCAAACAGCTGCAATGGTTATAAATAAGTTAAAAATGAAATATTAATCCTGTTTTGGTCTCTAAGCAAGCATAAACCACTTTTCTTTTAGATGTCTCTGTCTGTAAATATGACCCTGCCATACGAAGACTGAAGAATGCACGCAGTATCATAATGAACTGTATCAACCTTAACACACAAATATAAATATTAAAGAAAGCAAAAGAAAAATCCCCACTGACCCACTGCAGCTTATGCATATGTGCTCAGCTGCTAAATAAATGGACCCATGGAGATGAAAACGCTGCAAAAATCTGCAGTTAGAGCAGTTCCAGCGTGTATTTTAAAAGCTGATTTAAAGTGAATAATAAAGGGCCAAAAGTCTCAGTATACCAGTGAACGGGAGAATGCGAGAGATGTGAGATGCTTTTGAAGGAAAATTCCAACAGTAAAGCTGGCAATGGAAAAAAGACAAGTATCAAAAGATGTGACAACTTTATGATCACCCAGATGTTCGGTCCCACGAAAGAAAAACGTTATACCTGCCCCGTACATATTTAGTATCAACCATCTAAACCTTAAAGCCTTGCTAGATAGCTGTAAAAGTTTATAGTTTATTTCTTTATTCACAACTACATTTCAGAGACTTCAGTGGCTACATGTTCCTTCTCATTGTCCCTCATGAGTATTGTATATGTGTTATTCCTGATGCAATGAATGTTTTATTTAGCTCTTTAACTCTGTATATGAAAAAAAAACATGCAAAATTCAAACTTTTAATGTTTGACCTTTACCACTTTGCAATGATTGCAATTTTGAGAGGCTCCAGCACAACATGCTGCAAAGCAAAGAAATGGTAAACTACCTACATAGCTGCATTTAATTGGTCTAAAGTTTATACGATGAGGAAACCATCAGCTCTGTGTTAGAACACTGATGAGGACTGCTAAAGCCTCAAGCTGAGCATTTTTGTTGTTTCCATCTTGGCCTTTTAAAAAACAGACATGACTAAGAATGTGAAGGGTGGGCTAATTAAAGCACACTCTGCTGCATCCTTCTTTTTGACATTAATGGGGTGCATAGTTTACAAAATGAATATCATATTTAATTAACTGAAACCTTAAACTAACAATGTAGGCCTTTAATTGATCAGAAAGTGTTTACTGAGGTCAGAGAGCGAGGGAGCCAAGGGCCGCTTTGCCCCCCCCCCCCGCTGGCCATTACAAACACTTTTGGTCTTACTTCACTTTTCGGAGCTGGAACCTGAATGCATCTTTTATGTGCAGCCTGAATATAAGCAAGAGTCACTTCAAAAATGGAAATAGATTTGAAAAATGTCTAAAATGGCAAAAATAACATGGGAAAACTCATGTACAGTGTAAAAATTTTAGAAAAGATGGCCATGATTTTTGGACTTGGCATGGCATTTTTGGACTAAGAAGCATTGTCTTGGTCTGATGGTTTAATCACTGTGCAGGTTACAGAGTTTTTACTTAAAAACACATTACTCTTTGGCCAAATTGCACTGAAGTGAGGTCCAGGGTAAAGCCATGCTTCTTCTCTTTCTTCATAAATTTACGAGAGTGTAGTATCTTCACAAAGAAAACCCAGAATGAAGTTCATCATCTTTTTTTTTTTTTTTTTTGATGAAAATGTGAACAATTTAAAAATTGAAAGATTTTAACCTGCATACATGTCATCTAAACTTGAAAAGAACAAGGATTCAAGGTCTAAAAAGCAAGGAGTGGATTATTCTTGTTACTTTTAGTAACTTTTAATGGTTTTAATGGTTTCTCTCTCTCTCTCTCTCTCTCTCTCTCTCTCTCTCTCTCTCTCTCTCTCTCTCTCTCTCAATTTTAATTTAAACGACTAACATAGAAGCAAATGTGTTGTCTATCCACAGGTTTCAGAGAATGGACCAACTATAAACAACATCATTCGCTGTAATCATACATTTTTTCTTCATTAACTACAAGCTTTTGTAATCCTTATTTAATAACGATGCAGTTTGCTACGACAGTTTTGGCGGGCTTCTGTGCTCTCGTGAATAATTCCTCTTCAGAATAAAACTCTGCATGTGGCCTTTAGTAGTTCTTTTAGTTTTCCAGCTTTAACCTCCCCTGTGGATTTTCACTTAAATCCTAACATCTGAGAAAGGAAATATAAACACTTTGGATAGTGGGAGGTCTACTTTAATGTTCTTGCTTGCATGAATGCTAAACTCATTTTATTATTACTTACACAAGTTAGTTTTTGTCTTTATTTGTCTGACAAGACATTTTGACAGAAAGTACAGTTGGAACATTGCCTGACGGTTATATTTCTTTTCTAAGGCAGTCAACAGTGTTTACAGTCTTTTAAAAACTAATACTACTATTTCTAGCTAGACCAGGGATGTCAATCGTAAGACATGAGAGTGAGCAAAGATGCAAACCTGGACGGTTTTAGAGAATGTGAAGGAGGGATAAATTTTGGACTTTTAACTGTTTAAATGGTTTTAACTCTCATTACTTCATTACTTATTTATTTATTTATTTATTTATTTATTTATTTATTTATTGCAAATCTCAAAGAGTATTGCTGACAACAGTATTGTTGTTTATCATGAAGAAAAAAAAACTGGGATGCACTGTTAAGATTGCATTTCGTTTTCTTATATAACTTATCTCAGGAATTAAATATGTATTGACAGAAAAGTGTTATACTGGTCTGACCCACTTAAGATCAAAGTGGGCTCTACGTGGCCCAGCATGTAAAGTAAGTTTAACATCTAGACATTATAGCTTGTTACAGTAACTGAACTACCTTTGTGAGCACACACACACACACACACACACACACACACACACACACACACACACACACACACACACATGTCAGAGAGAAAGAGAGTCCTAGAGTGGGGTGTGGATTTCCAAAAATATGAAGTCATTTTGCATTTAGGTATTTTTAACATGAAGGATAGTGAGAATAACTCAAATGAAAAGAAACAGTATAGGAATGCTAGGCCATGTTATATTCTGATTTTATTCCCATCACATTTTAACAATAAGACAGAAAGAGCCAACAAGAGAAGTTTAACAGATTTATTAACACAGAGTTTGTTAACAAAAGAGTCAGAAAAAGGAAGCGTGAGGTACATTTCTTAAGGTCAGTAGTGAACAGGTTAAGATTTATTCCTAATTGATTTTATACCAGGCAAGTGAGACATCAAAGGAATTGTCCTTCAGCTGATTGTTCCCCTGAGGAGTGAGCAGGCAGATGTGTAAACTGAACTTCCTAAACTGAGTCAGCTTTTTCTCACAGGGGAGATCACTGACTGATAAAGGTCTGAGGATCCCGGACTTAATCTAGTATTAGTGGGAGAGATGGAGGAGTGATCCAGTCAAATTCAAATTCAAATTCAAATTTTATTTGTCACACACACACAACCATACACAGTATGACATGGGGTGAAATGCTTGTAGCTGTACAATGCCCGACCATTAAATGACAGAAGAAAAGTTTTACAATATTTACAATTTACAGTTTACTACAAAAATTTACAAATTAACTTAGGAATTTACAGTAAAGAATGTGCAAATAGCAGAAGAGATTATAAAGATAAGGATTATAAATTATAGGAATTATAGGATTATAGGATTATAGGAAATGTGTGGTGGTGCGTGTGGTGACGTGTGGGAGAGTCCAGTCCTACACCTGGTTCAGGCCCCGAATAGCCTGGGGGAAGAAGCTCCTCCTCATTCTCTCTGTTTTGGCTTTAAGGGAGCGGAAGCGCTTCCCAGACCTCAACAGTGAGAAGAGTCCATTGTTGGGATGGGAGAGGTCCATCATAATCTTCCTAGCTTTGGACTTGCACCGCTTGGTGTAGATGGACAGCAGGTCAGGGAGCTCTGATTGAATGATGCGTTCGGCCGAGCGCACCACTCTTTGCAGATCTCGTCTGTCCTGCTTGGTGCTGTTCCCAAACCAGGTGCAGATGTTTGCCGTCAGGACGCTCTCGATGGTGCAGGAGTAGAAGTTCTTGAGCACCTTCAGTGGCAGATGGAAGTCTCTAAGTCTTCTGAGGAAGAAGAGACGCTGACGGGCTTTCTTAACCAGGGTATTGATGTGACAGGACCATGACAGGTCCTGAGTGATGTGGACACCCAAGTATCGGAAACTGTCCACTCTCTCCACTGGCGTGCCACTGATGATGAGGGGTTTGTAATTCCTCGCCTGCTTTGTAGTGAAGTCCACGATCAGCTCCTTAGTCTTGCTGATGTTTAGGAGGAGGTTATTCTCCTGGCACCAGGTCTCCAGGTTCCTAATCTCCTCCAGGTAGGCCGTCTCGATGTTGTCGGAGATCAGGCCCACAACAGCAGTGTCGTCAGCAAACTTGACAATGGAGGTGGTGTCGGATGTGGCTACACAGTCATAAGTGTACAGTGAGTACAGCAGGGGGCTTAAAACACAGCCCTGAGGCACTCCAGTGCTGAGTGAGATGGAGGGGGAGACTTGTTTTCCCACCCTCACTGATTGGGGTCTGTCTGTGAGGAAGTTGGACAAACACACACGTGGAGATTTCCAATGAGACGGCCGAAACAAGCATGCAATGTTGGCTAGGAAGAACCAGCCCTTTGGTATTGAAGGAGATGTGAAATGATGATACTGGTGCATAGTGAGGTCACAGTTCCAGCTGGTGGCCATGCCTCCAGAATCTTCAGTGAGCACTAACGCATAATGAGACACAGAACCAAAACTGCACAGGAGATGCAGAGATCATGAAAAAATATGCTGCAATTTCAGTACCCATGGAGATTTGAAAACTTTCAGTAAACAGTTTTGAGGGATACGTGTCTGGTCAAAAGAGTAATTTCATAAGGTCTCATGTAGGTTTCTACCTAAATTTTGATACCAGATTAATCTTCTATAGTGTCAAAAAAAATCTAAGATCAGTGTTTACATTTTCTGTATAATAATGTGGACATATCACATTGATCCAACTGTTTTAGTTAATGAAGAGGTTTTTTTTTTTTTTTTTTAAATATGGTCTTACAGCCTGAGCACACATCAGAGGGTCTCAGTATCAGTGGATGCCCTGTTCACAGTTTGTTGCTTCATTGCCTGTTTAGCTTGTGATTAGTTTATTTTATATCATTTTATTTGATTATTTTATTTATAAGAGGCCATGTCCTTTTTATACACTTTGCAAATTTTGGAGAGGAACTTCCAGCTGCTGTGACATCTGTGTTCAGTGCCGTGTCCTCATCTGAATTTTTTATTATTATTTTTTTAATTTAGCTGAACTCTATCCCATAACATGCCTGTGGAAGACAATAACTGTTTTTGGCAAGTCAGTTTATAAATTTGTGGCCCCCCAAGTGACCAGAAATCAGCCTGTCTTTCTGAGACTAATTCCGATCAGCGAGCCAGCCATCTTTTAACTAAACTTTAAACCTTTCACTGCGATCTTTGGAGAGTAGCCCAGCAAAACCTGACGTCTCCTCTATGGTAAGACTTTGTGTGGGATCCTTACCAAAAGTTGATAGATATAAATGACATAGAACGGTGTGCATGCAGGTGCATGTACATTTCCTAATATAAATCACACAGTGGGATCACTTTTTTCTATCCTAACACTCCATCAATCGCATTTCCACAACTGGACAATCTGTTAAATATTGATCTGAATGTTGTTCCTGTGGAGAATGTGAAATCTCAGATGGCAGCTGCACGAGCTGTTGGTAGAAAGAAAATTACTTCGTAAAAGATTCGATTCATGGAGTGTCTGTGTCCATCGACCAGGTGGTTAAACTAAGAAGTCAAAGGCATTGAACTGGCTGACTGTCTGAATTCTACCTAAATTATCTTCTGAGTTAATTTTTTTTACTCTTCTGTGAATAAAAAGTGGAATGTTTTTTTTAGACTAATACTAATTTGTAAGTAATTCGGGAATAATCTTTTATCTTATGATTTTAACAATTGCTTTAAACTAGAGATGACTTGGCTTGGGTACTTGAATCAGCTGGTTAGAGCAAGTATCGTCCACCAAGATTAACTAGACATGGTTAGGCTTAGGCATTCAGTTACAGGGAGGTTTAGCAGAATCTTGTGGACCATATTTAATTGCAACTGAGGGTCCGTTGGGATGATTTTAAGTCCACATTGAGAGTAAAATTGAAACACAGGCTATTCACTGTATATTCACTGTTTAGGAATTTAGGTCAGTAGCCAAGGTCGGAGTCAGTGCACACAGACATATAAATGGGTGTTCCATGCATCACATCACTCTTCTTTCACCAAAATATTCTGTGTGAGTGCAGCCTACTCCAATCAGAAATGACGATACAGTTGTGATAGAAAATTATATTTAAAAAAAATTAACAGTACAATGCAACAATTTTGCAAATAAAACGGGAAATTAATGCTGCTGAAAATTGATAATTGATCAATTTAGCACAGAATAACAAATATTTTGATTTGAATTAATTATTTTAACATGACATCTGCACATTATAAAATCTGTCTGCCTCAAAGCCAAATAAATGAAATGTTTTTGCAGATCAAAGTGAAATAACTTTTATTGATTACACAGGTATTCTTGGTGTGTGTTATGTGTGTGTATTATGTAACTTCCAAACATTTACATTGAATATCTATAAAACAATAACCACCACCGTCTACCAAAAAGATCAAGCAAATTCATATCAGGAACTATGTGGTGTATTAGATATTTACAGTCACTATTTGAGATACACATGATAATTAATCCTTCCATTAATGAGGCTGTGATGAACCCACATGAAGATATAAGTGGGAAAAGACATGCACAAACTCCCACCTCCTTCCTGGCGTTATTCTTGATGTTTGACAAACCCTTACCTCTCACAGTTTGGGAATGTGTTAATGCACCAGCAAAGTGGTTTAATAATTTGTTAAAAATGAGAGACAGATGTGAACTGGTAAGGTTTTATTTGATCTTTATCCTTTAAAAGCAATAATTAGTGTCTTACAAGCACAAAGGGTGGCCCAACACTGCTGGTCTGAGTGAAATTGAATCTGAGGAGATTAAAATCTGGCTTCAGTTCAAGGCGAAACCATCTGTGTTGCAAAGTTTTCCCAATTTCCAAAATGTGGGCATGCAGGGGTCAGGTTTTTTTGTTCTGTTTTTTTTTTAATCTCAACAATGGTATGTGCCATATGTGTCTTTGAAGCCTTGTTGTGTGTGCACACAGCTGCTTTACATGTAGCCTCTCCGTGTGTTTTCCTAATGTCATTTATAGTAACTCATAAGATTTGAGATCAGTGATGTTTACTGATCACTATACCAGTCTTTTCAAGTGGGACAGATACATTTTTGTCGTTTTAATATGGGGTTCTTCATTTGATGGATGAAATTCAGGTAGATTACAAAAATAATAACAAAAACAAAATAAGACAAAAAAAGTGTTATTTTTAAAAAGGAGCCCATTCAGTGCAAATTAATGTTAAGTCAGTAACTTCTATATTCTGTCTTACTGTTCTAATTTTATTTTTATTTTTAATATTATTTTGTGGTCTGAATAGCCTGTATTTAAAAAAAGAATAATAATAATAATAATTTTATTTAGGTACTTTATTCTACTTTTTACAGGTTCCACTGGCTATGGTGACTGTCAAAATTAACCTAAAAAAAATTGACTCTTTTGGTTGTTCATCTGATTCTCCAAAACTTTGGTCCACAAGGAAGTAGAGCCAAGAGCCAAGCAATTCTGTAGATCCATTTAGTGCCCACAAAGTTTGGACCTGAATTCATCTTCCAGCATTAGCAAGTTGAGTGCACGTTGTCACAAGCAGTCATCAGAGTCAGCAGTTTATAAACTATGTTATATGAACTAAGTTATATGTTCTATGACCTGGTTACATCACAAAGTCACAGAGACTTGTGATGTTGACGATGAAGTCAGAAATCCCTCTTTTTCCTAACTAGACAACCTGTGAAGAAGATGCCAGAAATAAAACTAGTCTTAATTGGACACTGCCCTTACTTGGGTCCCAAGCAATAAACCAACTTTAATTGGAGTAAATCAGGTTAAACGTTGTGTAAGAAAAAAAAAACATAGACATACAAAGATTTCTTTATAAATTAGCACCATGTTGTGAAAAATTAAGATTTGCTACAGTCATATTTCCCCTTTTTATCTTTAGTGATACTTTACTTTTCATTTATGAAAAACAAGATAAGAAAGAAAACTGACACTTAAACAGTCCTGAATTTAAATTTATTAGCAATTTCTGGCTTTGATTTAGGGGTTTATTGAAATGCTGCATAAATCATGTAATAATTACAGCCCCTTTTAAACATATCCTATGGTTTTCAGATGCTCAAAATTGATCAGAAAATTGATGAAAAATGGAAATTTAATGAAAATCCTTTGCAGTAAATGACTGTCTGATGTCTCGGATTCATCATCAAATACTGTTTTTCCTCCCTTGAGATGCTCCGCCAGGCCTTTATGCCAGTTTCCTTTAGTTGCTTCTTGTTTATTGATCTTTCTGCCTTCAATTTTAACTGTTTTAATTTTAACTTCATTAACTGAAAAGCATGCTATATTGAGTGAAAGCTGACTTGGCCATTGAAGACTATCCCATTTCTTTGCCTTGACAAACTCTTGGATTGCTTTCCCAGTATACTTTGGATCGTTATCCATTTGCACTGTGGAGCACTATCTGATCAGTTTTGTACCATGATTGCACTGGCACCCATTCATGCTCATGCTGTAACATTGCTTACACCATATTCGAAAAATTTCTGTGGTATGCTTCTGATGAGATGTCCCTTTTCATCTCAAAACATTTGTGTTTTTTCCCCCTGAGAACTGGGCAAGCAAAGCTTTTTTTTAAATATATTTTGAGGCAAAATCAGCAATCATTTTAAGCAGCTTTAATCAGACATGACTGGTGTTTCAGTACACACACAGTTTAAATGAAATATTAAAAAGATGGCTGCCAAGTGGTGTCATTTTATTCAATTTTATTAAAAAACATCAGCTCACAGCAACAGTCACAAGCTTTATATTATATAAGGTGACGACTGCAAATATTAAAGAAAGAATCAGGAGGACCAACCTTCTGCCTCACTGGCCGGGGGTGATGAGAGGGAGATGACAGAATTGAGAAAAGGAGTTTGTCACTTTTCCAGCATGAACACACAGCAGAATCAGCACCTGCTTACAGTTAGACTTAATGTGTTGTCTGGATATAGGTTATATTGTATGACCCAATTGGAACGCTAAATGCCAAAAAATTACATCCAGAAGCAAAAGTACACTGGACAGGCTGGGGGATTGCCAGTTTCCTAAATTGGACATCATAGACAGATAAAACAGATGAAAGTTATTTAAGGAAATTTTTCACAAAAGGCCAAACACTGGCTTTTTAAGCATAAGAGGGCTATAATGACAGCGCCTACCATAAGAGCACTTCACTGGAGGGTCTGTTTTACATTTATCTGTCTATTCTCTGCATAATATGACCTTTCCCATCCCCCAAAGCACTGCAGCACTGGTCCCGCCTCCAGTACAAACCTCCCAGTATGTCTTCATTATCAACAGCAAGGTATTGCTCCTTAAGAACAGATAAAAGAAGAAACAGAGGAGGGCAGGATAAAAAGACGTTTTGGAAAAAAAAGGCAAACTTTTACAGACAGAGCGAAAAAGAGGAAGGCGGACAAGACAGCTAAAGGGGGGGAAGTTAAACAAGGCAAAAAAAAAATAAGGATTCTTAAAAAAAAAGACGAAATCAGAGGTGAAGTGTGGGAAAAGAGAGGGAGGAGAGAAAAGGAGAGTGGTGACTTGCTTAAAAGTAGCAGAGAAATAAAGACGTGAAGCAAGACAGGGAAAAGGGGGGGGGGAAAGAGGAGCGCAGAGAAACGAGAAACAAGAAAGAACGAGAAACTGAGTGTGACATACTATCAGACAGCTGGCCTGGCAAACACAGGTAAGACAAATAGTTTCTTCCTGTCTTGTTTTGTTTGAAATGTTCCATGAAATCGTTTGAGCGCCGGAAAGACACGGTAACGAAAGTATAACACAGACATCTGAGGCTCAGAGACCTGGATCACTGATGTATGAGAAATTTCAAAATGCTTTTTATGATCGTTTTTCCTCAATCCTGTTTTAAGTCACAAACAAGATTTCGGCCGTAGTCATCCTTTATGAGCTTGTTAAAAAATCCTTCAAATGTTGTCTCCCATGTGCCAATTGTTTTAGCAGGATTTCCCCAGCTGTGGCCTGTAAAATACAACGGGCACAACACAGTTACATAGCTGAAATCAAAATCTTAAACCAATAATGAGAAACAAATTAGTCATTGTTCAAGCTCAGTTGTCAATGTGTTTGATTTATTTTGTCATGTGACTTAGAGTTTCGGACCACTAATGCTAAATTATTACGAAAATACTGACGCTGATCAAGTCGTCACTGGTAACTGAGGACCGAATTACATCTTCACACGTGTTCATAGTAAGATCTGTAGCGAAGTATAACTGAAACAACAAGAGCAGTTTTCCCGATTGTTTTCCGGTAGAGCGCCAGTGTTCTCAGGGCTCCATCTATCGACTATACCGTATTGTTCCATTATTGGCAGCTGTCAGGTATCATCGTTCCGAGACATTCACTGAAATGAATAATAAGAAAAATAAATAATAATCAATGCTTCTTGTATTTACATTAAAAGTCTTCTTGAAATGTCAGTAGAACCTCCAAAGGAACAGCACATCAGCAGATTGCTGACTGAATATGTAAAACTGCACAGGGGTCTGAGTCTGAGCTGCTGGGATAGCGTAAAGGATCAATTTCTCCAGTTCATTTCCCCTTTTAAATACATTACATTAATAGCCCTATAGAATATGTATGCATAACAGTTCACATGTATAATGAAATATACAGTCTTTTCATTGTATGTATATAAATATTTTTATTATTATTATTATTTATTATATTATGTTTGATTATATGTTAAAAAATTAAATATTATTATTACAAAATATTAAACCGAATTTTTGCAACCTGCAGAGTGTACTAATATTTTAAGAACACATTCTGAAACTGATGATCGTCCTCAGAACATTAAAAGAGTGAATATAAATATGTGTGTCTCAGCGCTTGCATATGTTTTTAACATAATTTCTCCTATCTTTATTTCTATGGTTGTTAAATAGAGAAAAAAAAACACATTATAATTTATTATTTGAGTTAATCATATTAGAAATATTAATTAAGAAATGGCACCTAATAATTAAGATAAGATCAGATAAGATAGAACTTTATTAATCCCTCGGGTGGGTTCCTCTGGGAAATTCGATTTCCAAAAAAGCACAGCACCGACAGAAGTTACAGAGTTATACACACACACATATATATAAATACAGAGACAATATAAATAAAATATACGAAGGGGATAAATAGAATAAATAGGAATAAAAATAAAAATACAAGTGAATTGCACATTTCAAGTATTGAGTCTATTGCACCGTTGACTATTTACAAAAGTATTGCACAAAAGGTATTGCACAGTGAGGTGAAGAGGCACTACAGCTTAGTTGTTAAAAAACTATAAACAATCAATGCAAGTTAAAGCCAGTGCCATCTGGGATCCTGTGTGACAGTACATGATGTTTATTGTGATGGACCGACGTATTGCATGCTTTGTTTCTTTTACTTAAAATAAACACTTTGTAAGAGTTTCAGTTTTGTTTTGGATACAAAGTATTGACTAGTGATTGTTAAGCACTCGCTAGCAACAGTGGACGCTGTCTGGTGCGACATTCCCAATATAGTGAATATTCATACACTTCACAACAGGCAAAGATATCACTTATAGAAACAAAGATGAATTGAAAATATTAAGAAAAAGCTTCTTTTTTTTTCTCTCTCTCATTTTGTGTTGTCCATGTATAATCCCAGGAGAATAGGATTATTTCAAGGTTAGGGATTAAAGATCTCATGCAAAGTCAGTGTTGAAAAACAAATGTTGCCTTTCAATAGGAGAAGATTTCCTAACACAATTACAAGGAATAAAATTTATACTTTGTCTTTATTTAAATGTTTCTATACTATGATCAAATAAAACTGAGAAGAGCGTAATCGCTTATTTGTCTCTGTCATGTCTAGGAACTCTTTTGCAGTTTTGCACAAGTTGGCAGGTTGTTATAAATGTATGACAAATCAAACACACTTTATTTGTGGATCTGCTACCAGAAAGTGCTGTAATCTACCACTTAATATAGTCCTCAATAAATACATTTTTCCTTCCTATTTTAGTGGCGGTCGCTAAAGACAGACTTTTCTTTAAGCTTAGTCTTACTTAAAAAACAGGAGCAACAGTCATTCAGTAATGTTGAGTACATTCTTGTGCTGCCACACATTTGAATAATTAGCCATCTTCAAACAGGTTTATAGCTGCTGATTAGTTTTAATAAGCACACAGAAGCAGTCGTCAGAATTTTCTCATAGACGCTTTCGCTGGATATGGTTTTCTGGTTGGTCTGCTTCCTCTTACTGTGTCTTTACATACCTTGACCTAATAGAGCAGCAGGAGATGGAAAAAAAATACTACCTGTGTCTGTTTTCTGGTTTCTTAGATATCTTCCTGACAATTAAGACAGTATTATTAGCTGGCAATAATGTTGGAAATATTTATTTTCAGTCGGTGTGCTGCAGAACATGAAAACATGTATAAAATGTGCGATGTAACAGCACATCAGTTCAATCTTTACCATCAGGTAACGAGTTTATATTAAAATTTTTAAGTTTTCTGTTTCAAATTTGTGACTTTCTCTCTCTCTCTCTCTCTCTCTCTCTCTCTCTCTCTCTCTCTCGCTCCATAACTATGTCTTCAAGCATGCTGTAACAGAACAGAAATCAAGACATGTTAGGTCTTAATTTAGCAGTCGTGCAGTTACTGTCAATATGCTATGGTGGGAATGTAATAAAGTTGGTATTTACTTTGTAAAATGAAACTCCTGTTGCTTTTTAAACTCACGGGTATGTGATATGTGAAGCGTGAAATATCAGCAGTTTGTAGTACAGTGGCTTGGCTACAGTGCTTTAATATGCTGGATTTCATGATGGGAAAAAAAAAATAGGATCTTATTATAAAAATCCTTGAAGGTCTGATATATTGTAGTATTTTCATTTTAAGATATTTAAATTCTAAAGGAAGATCAGAAAATGTTGTTCACTTTTCCAAACACTTTGCCATTTAGAATAATTTACATCTACCTGTGGAACAACTAACAGATAAAAGGCACGCAGTGCAAAGTAGCCCCAGATGGTAGATGATAGATGAGACACAGACATTAAAACTACTGTCTGGCTGATTTATCCTCCTGAAGTCATACCCCAAATCTGCCAGAAGCCTCTCGTCTTCTCTTTTAAAGCTGCCTCACACACACTGATGAGAGAGATAAAACGCTCTCAGTTCCCAGATTTCTGGGTCCGAACACAAACAAAAGGTTGAGCCACACTAGTATTATTCAGCAGCTGACCTTTGAACTTTGGCCTTTTTAAGAGTTGTTTCTTGGAACAGGAGAGCCTGAACTTTGTTATGAGGTCTGCTGGGGATTTTTCTTTTACTCTTGTTCTTTTCTATGTTTTATAGAAGTGATATCTAGAAACAAAACTTTTCAGGTATTACAATGTCCACGTGTGGGGGACAGGTAATCAAAATACTGTAACTGTAAAACCTATAAAACTGTGGATTTAAATGAATTTTATTCACTTTTTAAAAAGTAAAGGATTTTGCAGCATTTAGTGATTTTCATTTACATTCAGCTTTTGAAGTTTACAGTAATTTCAGATACAGTCCTTATGATTTTATCTAATCCATATTTGATTATTTGCAGCATTAGTCATGCTGCAAAAATGAAGTAGCTTACTTTTGAATACTCTTTGCATCACATCTTTGAAAATCGAAATAAACTGAACTTCACATTTGGTGCCCCACCTTTATGTGTTGTCAGTATTTGATTCTGATGAAAGGCTGTCAGATTTTAGTACTAACAAATATAACCTTTTCATTTTCAACTGGAAAATCAGCAGAAATGTGAAACGGCATTTAATAGTTCCCCACAGACTTCCCCAGAGGTGTGTCTCACCGAAAACCTCAGGAGCATTCTTATGGACACATTCATTAATACTCCATGTCATTGCTGTTTAAATGGTTTTTTTTTTAAATTATTATTATTGAGTTATTAGAACATTTCTGTGTAATCAGATTTTCATCAGCATGTTTCCAGCTGTATCAGACAACATTGTTCGGCTTTAATGAGCCCACTGTGCTTGTAAAAATGGGAACGCTGTGGAGGTTTGATGCACATATTTTAGTGAACGTGAGAATTTGAAACAGACTGAACATACGAACCGGCAGTGTGAAAGTGAAGAATGCTGCAGGAAAGGGCTGGAAAGTTTCTCTGAGCATTTGATTCGTTGATTTGATGAAAAACTGGTTTGATGTTGGAATCAATAATTAAAGGTATACTTTCCACCCTTCATAAAGGCACAAAACGCATTCCTCTTTTCATGGTTATAGTTGATGAGCATTAAAAATATTCCACTTAAAAGGATATTTGTTCTCATTATCCCTTCACACTTGAAAATATTATTATGACCTCTGCATAGTCTGTGCCCGCAGTAACAAAAACACACAGATGATTGACCTATTTGACTGCCTACAGAAGCTCTAAAAATAAATAAATAAAAAACATGGAAGCTTGCACTTCTTTTTTTTCCCCTAATTTTTTTTTAAAACATTGGACAACATAACTTTTTCTTCTGAGTAAACGTTAACAAGAGCAGTGACAAAAAAGGTTTTTGGTACAAAAACAAAGAGGAAGTCTATTTCTAATATAAGTTTATCTCAAGGTAACACTATAAAATAAACTTGGTGATGTGCTTCCTAAAGTAAGGGTAATATACAAAAAATAAACAAAAAATAAAAATGACATATGTTATATACTGTGGCATTTGTTTGCAACCTAATAGTTGATGACAGATAATCCAAAGACAAATATTTTATATTCCAGTAACGTTCAGATTTTGAAACCTGAAAAACATATTTAGAAGCTGGAGCTCCTAGAAAATGTAAAAATAGAAAAGAAAAACAAAACAAAATAGTAAAACAGTTGCAGTTCAGGGCAACTTAGACAAGCGCAGAAACCATTTTAATCTAAAATTATCTCTCTTTTGGATTCTGGCACTTGGACAGTCAGAGCAAATCCATCTGGTAAAAAATCAAACTCAAGGATAAGGATTATGAAAAGTATGAGAAACACGTCACAGAACACACACACAAAACGCTGCTGGCCTTAAAGAGTTGTTTTTGAAGGCACTGACCTTCCTTTATCCCTAAAACATGATAAACGTTTGTCTGTGTTTAAGACTGAGGCTAAAAGTTTGATTTTTATTGGCACATTGAAAGGACATTTTTTAGGGTTATTTGAAGCTAATATTTCATTTTAAAACTGAATGGGTGAACTTTCTCTCTACGTGTTGTAATGGATAAGAAAAATATTGGGTGGATTTTCTTTTCTCTTTAAAGCAAAAGAAAACATTCAAATGATTTTGTCCATTTAGCCGTTGATGGTATTGACACTTGTTTAATTAAAAAATACAAATAAATGGATATTTGTTTTCTGAAAAAGTCAGCTTTATTTCTTTGAATAGGAAAAAAAACAAACTCTGTTTATGCTTCCCTGCTGTTTGGTTCCTTTTGTTTGAAAAAAAAAAAGTTATTTAAAAAAAAAAGAAAAAGGAAAAAGGCACAAAGGGCTGTGTGCGAAAAACAGAGCCAACAGCCTCTGCAACAGAGCAGATCAATTTAAAAGGGAACCCCGTGAGTTTATTGCTGACTTCCATGGTGATGGAAATTACTGAAAATTATTTCAAAATGAGAACCAGGCCACTGGGACACTGTGCTGTTATTCTTCCCTCAGCTTCACCACAATTTCCTAACCATGTGTCTTCAAAAAATATGAGTGAGTGAGTCTGTGTGGGTGTGAGTGTGTGTGTTTGAACAGACAACTCTCAGAGAAGGATCCTTGAACTGATTTCACCAAAACATCTGACCTTCACCTCATGAGGTGAAGGTCAGATGTTTTGGTGTGGGCAGAAAAAAACATCTCACCATCTTTGATGTGAGAACTGTTCGTGAGCTGATGGTCTGGTTAAATTAAGTTGATTTTCACTGTTTTTTTTACAGGCAAAAGTGCCACCACATGCGGATCTTATAGAGAATATTATCACTAATAGATCCAACTTCTTACAATTCAGATTCTACGTGGTTACATTTCATTTTCTTTCATTTGTAACGACGATTATTACACCTGCATGAAATAACCAGTTATTTAAGGGCACATTAGCTGAACAAGATACCACCTGGTTTGCCTACTTTCTTTATATCCATCCATCCATCTATTATTTTCTGCTTATCCAATTCAGGCTCCCACGGGGGAGATTCAGCTGTGGTAGGGCGAAAACGTTCTTTATGTCACGCATTACATGTGTACCTAGTGCAGCTGAACCACAGAAAATGTGATTATCAGAGGAGAACAGAAAGAAGAACACATTTATTTTCCTCTAAAAAACACATAGTTACTGTAGTGTTATAATGACATAATTTGAGCTCGTTATCCAAAACCTCAAATTATTGGATTAGCTTGGAGAGTCCAGTTTTATTCAAAGTGTAGCTGAACCTTGCCTTATTTTTATCCTCATATTTTCTTTATCTCAATTAACTTAATGCACAGTTTTTCTAGTTTTAGATTCCCTTTTTTCTTTGGCTATTTATAATAATATGTTGGTATTATTGTAAAAGAAACCTCTTCTTTTGTGTATTTGAGAGAACATGAAGGGTGTACGACTGATAAGATAAGCCATTCCTGTGTGCCTCTCTTAGTGTGCATTTTTTTCTACGCAGCTAAGCCTTTCAGTCTTAACATGCACTTACAAACACACGTCTAATCGTGTAGAGGGAACGTGATGGCAGAAGAAATGTGTTTCTTGCCAAGGTGCATAATCTTGTGTTCAAGGGTCACCTTAGGGGTACGTAAATTACATAATTTGCTCAGTATGTGACACAGCAGCGAGGTCAAGAGGGTTTTTCTGAGCAACTATAATGCTGTAATTTCTCCAACTATGACACAAAAAAGAAAAAAAACTTACTCCAGGTATGAATGTGTGCATCTCATGGTGTGTGAATTTGGGATCTTTTTTTGAAAAATGTTCATCATGAAGTGGTATTGGTGCATATGTGGTCAAAAGATGAACCAAAATCTTTGCTTTTTTAATTATAAAAGACCATCTAAGGCAGAAAATTGAGTTTAGGCATCAGCAAAAAACAAAAACTTTTTTTTCTAGCCACATTAAGGTATGACAGTAATATAACAGTAATTGTTAGTTGACTGATGTGCAAGTCAAAAGTGAACTGACATAGTTAGGACTACTTTACTGTAATATAATCAGTCAAATACCATTGAAACGTTAGTTATATGTTACTCTACCTTAAGCTACAAATCATCTGGGATGATGTAACATTTCTAGCAACAGAATACTGTGCTGATATGATTCTTTCTTCGTCCTGCACACAAGGCATCAATTATGAGGTGCACGTGTGTTTAAGAGGCAAAAGGAGAGCGAAAACAGTGGGCATCAGCCTGTTGAGGTGGGGGTAATCTTTGTAGATCTCTGAGTAAGCAAATTAGTTTATGGCTAGGTAGGAAACCCTGGATTCTCTGAGTGTCTAGTATGACAGTTTTGACAGCTATGACATCTGTGTCTTTTAACACAGATGTTATGTCCCTGAAATAGACATGTGCCACAAAATTTGAAGATAAATAGAAGTGTGCAAAGCCAAATGGAAAACCATCTCACAGCTGAATGAAAACTCACTCAAACACAGGTCCGTTTAGGAGGTGGGAAGTAACAAAGTACAAATATTCATTACTGTGTTTAGGTAGAATTTTCAGGTATCTGTAGTTTACTCCATGTACATGTCTTCACAAGATTTGAACCTAAGTGGAGGAACCAATAACAGAAGCTAACAGCTACAAAAGAGGAAGAGGAAAATGAAGCAGTATTTTTTTAAAGGTTTTTTTTGTTTTATAAATGGCAGGAAATTTCAAATGCAGCAGCTCATTTCAGCTCAACAAATATGAGCAAACACACAGACTGTTTCTGTGTTGTTTGGACTGTAATCCTTCTGGTAGTGAGATAACATCATTCAGAGAGGACAAAAAAATGAGAGGACTGCTCAGTAACATTTGATGGTCGGAATTAAATGACATCAAGAGCAATGCATATCAAATCAAATTTAAGGTGATTTACTTACTGAATTCCACCTTCATAACAGCTTTGTAGTGCCTAAAGGTGGGAAATCAGTCATCATGTAATGCCTGCTTATAATTTGATAAATTCAGTTGTATTAAAATCCACCAGGAAACATGGGAGTAGCAGCAGGACATGTCAGCTGCTCAAAGTGTGTATACAAAGAAAATCTACTGGCGCTTTCAATAGGAATTATTCTTATTTATTCATGAGTTTATCTAAATTCTTTTCCCAATGCTCAAGAGCAACATCTTATCCTAGAGTACCCCCCACCTGCCAAATATCAATTTAATGCATGACTCTGATTATTTTTCTGTTTAGAAATAGAGCCAAAGGTTAAAATGTAGAGAAAAGCAAATAGAGCAGCTTTTCTCTGCTGTTCTACAAAACAGATGTTCAAGCTGAGAAATTTCTTTAAAATTAGAATTTAGGTTGTAAAGCTGCCATTCCCGTGCACCAGTTGACTGGTTGACCCAGAACTCTCAAAAATAATAATAATTATTTTTTATATGTTTTTATTAAAAACATCTTAGGAATAGAATCCACAATCTAAACTACATAAACAGCAGTAATAAAGATTTGGCATTCTGCAACATGATATTGCAACATGAAAGGTACATTTTAAAGGAGCTTTCCATTCAGCACCACATGACAAATATATCAGATGACCAGAATTATAGGCCATTAATTTGTTTGTTTATCTGTTCATTCATTAATTCATTCACTGATTTGTATTTATGCATTTTTCAAGAAAATTTTTTTTCGTGTCCTATGGATATATCATAATTGCCTTTTTTAAATTGGTGGAGCTTGTCATAAGAGAGAGTTAGACTGTGTTTAGGTGAACTACTTTCACAAAGCTCTCTTAAAGATAATTTTAGTTGATTTGTGGTGTTTCCACTGCATGCTGAATTTGGCTGTAAACATACCTCCTTTTTTTTTTCTATTTTTAATACACATGACTTTTGAATGACTTATTTCAGGAGTTCTCTCTAGAGGTGTTTCATCAAGTAATCCTTGTAGTTCATGGAGTTGAAAATGTTGATGTATTCTGTTGGTATATTTATGGAATTCGAGGCTTTTTGTCTTGACTTGGATCATGAATAATCATTGGATTATTACGTAGCTTTCACCTCACATTTAACCTTACAAGATCAGGGGTGTAACTTTTAGCTTTTCTATTTTCTAACTCTTCAGATGTTGAGCAAGAGAGTGAGTGAAAGAGAAATACAACATTAGACATGGATTTTCTCTGCATGTATTATTGTAGGGCCTGCCTTACAATATAAGCTCCTTGGGGCAATTGTTGTTTTGATTTGGCATGTGTATAAATAAAATTGAATTTAGTTTAATTGGATGAGCTGAGTCGGGAAAAGAAAAAAAATCTCTTTCCACATAAATGATCACCTTTGCAATAAACAATTATTTGATGATTTGATGATAACAAAATATATAAACAAAATGTCTTAAGAAGTCATTAGACCTACTTCATACTGAAATATGCTCCTAAAGTTTTATGAAATTTGTATCACCCTTGTAGCCTACAAATCACCTTTTAGGATTTTTTTCTAAGAACAAAATACTGCCGTGAGAGAAAAAAGACTTTGCACTTCATATTTTGCCTGCACATCTGTACATATTTTTTGTTGATTGTTTACCTTCCCTCTGCATTTACTGTCATCATTTCACCTCTTTAAATCATTCCGCTTTGAAATGTCTCAATGCACTATAATGTGGTTTCCAAAACCTCATGAGAAGCAGCATCCATGATCCTCAGCTGACGTGCTAAAGTCTATCCAGATGCAGGAAAGGAGCCATATTAAGGTGGTTTTAGGTGCTTTTTGACTTAGTGTATGTGTTTGGCATTCCTTTTATGTTTGCCCTGCTTTCAAAGGAAATGCTTAGCTCTTAACACTGTACTCAATTTAAAATTAATTTCTATCAGATCTGTGGGAGAAGGTGCTAAAATGTGTTTTTATTATATCACAGTGATTATGGTCACCTTTGAATTCACGCCAAGTCCACTTGGCATGAGTTGCGAACGACTCAGATCTTCTTTGTCAAAAATTCTTGTGTATATCTTATTGTTTTAGTTGATTTAGTTGTTTGTTTATTCCACATATTTTGGCTAGTTACAAAATGAGTATTCAGGAATTTGAGTTGCAAGGGTCGTGATTTTCAACCCTTACTCCTTTGAGAGATTAAATCATTTTGCAGCTGCTGTTTGGGCAGGGAATGCAAGAAAAGGATTAGGATGAACATTAGCAGACCTCCTCTTGATAATGAATGCAAGTCACTTTACTGTAAGACCTCTTAAAGCATAACTTAATATATACTGATGGTAAATTTAGTGCCATCAATGTCTAATAGAAATCCACATTTGTGGGTAAAAGCATGGATTATCTGGATTGAAGCAAAGGGAAGTGATTTCACCTATTTTATTTGAGCTTAATAATGTTTCCAAAAATGTCACCACACTGTAAAATATTAATAAGTGACAATTTTTTATATTTTTTTTGTGTTTTAAAAACATGTCTAACAAGTCGTGAATTTGACGCCAGCAGCATTTAATTGCAATTAAAAGTGGAGAAGTTGTGCAATGCAGAGAACATCTGGTGGAACATCTGCCAACTAATCTGGCAAATCAGTAACATGAGTATTAAACATGGGTATTAAAAGAGCATCTCAGAGAGTGTTTCAGAAGTAAAGATGGGGTGCGGTTTGCCACTCTGTGAAAGACTGTGTGGTCAAATAGTTCAATAATGTAAGAATAACATTTCTCAGCATAAAATTGCCAAGAATTTAGGGGCCCTCACGAAGCACAGCATTAAAAACAGACACCATTCTGTAGTGAAAACCATTGTCAGTGAACACATTTTGTCACCACATCCACATATGTCAGTTAAACCTTTACCATGCAAAAAAAAAAAGTTATAAGCTGGGCCTGGACTATTTTAAGCTGGACTGACGCAAGGTGGAAAACCATCCTGTGATAGTTAATTACAATCAATTTTGTAATTATATTTGGAAATTGTATTGGAAATAGGAAACATGCCCCAACTTGTTTAATTTATATTAAATAATAATAAAAATGATGATGCTTTTCAAAACAGGTTTTTAAATCAGGTTAACCACCATGTGATGGAGAATTAAATTGAAATAAACTACTAGCAGTCAGTACAAAAACAACCTGATATTAAAGGCAAGTCCCCTATAAAAAAAAAAACTGCTATAAAACTGTGTTTTTAAAACTATTTTTGGTTTGGTCTCTGAACATATGGGATTTATACAGCCTAGGCTATTTAAGTCAAGGCAGAATCAGCTGGAAGAGTTCTTGAGTCTGTGATGAATAAAACTATTAGCTGAGCTTAGCGTTTCAGCTTCTACAAAAGTTTATTTTTCACTGGTTGGCTCAGCTTTGATACTACAGGAGGGTGTGGTTTTGAGGATGCTGGATACAATAATACTATCCAGAGTCTTGAACAATATTTCAAGCATATGTTATAGGAGCCATGTCTTTTAAAGCACAGAGGTGAACTTCAGTGGTGAGGGTATGGAAATTTCTTGTTCAAGGAAGGAGTAACTGGGATGGTGCACAGAATTTGGTTGGTGTTTTCCATTTATGATATGGATTTCATTTGCAGAAAAAAATAGAAAGGCAATCTCAAATTAAGAATAACATGCATAAAATAAAAATTCATGAGACTGTTTAGGATTTTGGATTTTTTGAGGATAGATTTCACAATTTAGATTTGTTTTGGTTGTGTGACACTGATATGATTAGATATAATAATAATAATAATAATAATAATAATAATAATAATAACAATAATAATAATAATAATAATAATAATAATAATAATAACAATAATAATAATAATAACAATAATAATAATAATAATAACAATAATAATAATAATAATAATAATAATAATAATAATAATAATAATAATAATGTCATATTGCACCACTGGTCATTCTTACATTTCTAGTCATCCTAAATTAAAAGCCAGAAAAAGGTGTAACATACAACTATGATGTACAAAAACTTTAAAAATAAGTATGAACAAAACAACAAAATTCAGTCTAGGTTTATTTTATGTATACTTTTAAAGCACTGTGTAAAAGTACTGTTAACATTCATAATTTCCTTGTTTCTTCCTTTTTCCTCATCAAATATTTGCATGCAAGTTATTTTTACAGCCTTTCCCTGAAAACAAAATAGACACTGCTCACACCAAACCTTTAGAAATGAACAAACTGTGATATTTAAGTCCAGATAATGATCACAATGAAAAGTAAAAGGAAAACATAGAGCCCGACTAAACCTTCTCACTGACCTCAAAGTAGTAATCCTTCCCAACAGTTCAAATTACACTCCCCACCAGAGCTGTTGCTTTCTGTGCAGAGTGTATCTATGATGTTATTTATATTAATTAGTATTTGATCAGTATGAAAAATACAGCAAAACCTTTTGTACAGACAGAAAAACATTGTTTTGGAACGTAAAATGTGTATTTGTTGCTAATCTGAAACACACTGAAATACAATAACAGAGTAAAAACCTCCGACTCAGCTGAAGCCTTTCTGTGTGGAGCCTTTTTTTTTTTTTTGCTGAGCCTGTGTAGCTTTCCCTAAGGTTATCTGGTTACTTCCCATAGTCCAAAGACATGCTTCTGAAGCTAACTGCTGATTCGAAATTCACTTGTCTAGTGTTGGACAGACAGCTTGACCAAAAATTCAGTTGTTGCTGGAATAGCTGAAATCCCCCCGATCCTAAATAAGAAAATTGATTACTGGTTCTCTGTAGATTATCCTGACTGCACTCAGCTGAAATGTCAAAAGTGACCAGGTGGAGTGCAACTCAGTGCTCAGTAACAACAGGATGGAGAAAATACTAAAAGCAGTCACCAAAACTGAAGCACAGTCTACCCGAGAGTCAAAGAGACTATTCACTTTTTTACGCACGTTTTAAGCTTTAATAAAATTTAGATGGATAACTTATTTTTTTAAAAATACCACTGAAGCATTGTCACAATTGTTTATTTTCTTAAAAATGGAAGGAGAAAAAAACCCATTGACTGTGCTTGAAATATTTGCATTTCATTGTAGGAGCTTATACGGATTGCCTTGTGTTTCAAAGAACAGCATCATTTTTGAGCTACTTTCATTTCATTTTTCTTTGCTGTCTGTTTTTACTTTGTGTGCAGACAAACTGATAAAGCAGAGAATAAAGTAAACAGATTTATCACAGTAAAACATGTATTAAATATAATATCTTAAATATAAATATCTTTCATTAACAGATATGATGAGAAAGCTTATTTGAAGTTAAAACACTTCTCATCAGGCCAATTTACTGTTTTTCTAGTGATGTTTTTAAAATGTAGTTATTGTTTTCAAATTACAGATAAACAGATGTGCTGTTTATCTTTTTTTTTTTCTTTTTTTTTTTTGCCTGTCCGGATTTGGCCCTTTTGCCATTAGAATTATTGTCTGAAGGCGAAGAAAGATGCATGTAATGATCTGCTAGAGGGTGTGGTGGGCCACAGCCCCGTCCTCCAGGGCATGAAGCAGGTATGGGGGAGAGAATGGGGGTGAGAGAAGACTCCAAACCTCCCTCTGCCCGCTCATATGTAGTGTTGATGCATGTGTGTTCTAAGGTGCATTTAAAACCCAGGAGGGCATGGAGCTACCTGCCAGAGAGCAGCAGGTAAGCGCATAGCCCCTCCTGATAGCCCTCAGTGTCTTCATGTATTTAAAATTGAGAGGTGGGCAACGATGCCAGGGGTGAGGTTGTACACCCTGATGGTCTTTTGGATACCGTGTAGCGTGCCCACCCCCAAGATCCTATATGTATGTGTTATGAGAGTGTGAGTAATGTGAATGTCTAAGTTGTGGGATAAAATTGAGGCACAGGCAGCCAGAACGGGACAGAGGGGGGGGGGATGCCTCCTCTGCACCCTGGTGACACATCTTTACCCCAAGGCCCTGCATGTGTGGGTGATTGTGGTGGAGCGGGAAGAGGGATACTCTGCAACCCGCCAGGGAAAGGGGGGGGGCAGGCCCCATTGGACTGGGGCCTAGTTTGGCAGCGCCACCTTGCCCCGCAGAGCCCAGGACAGTCCACCCGACCCCACCACAGATAAAACTGCACCCACCTCGTCATCCACTCATCTTCCAGACTACACAAGAAAATAGACGCCCAGGCTGAGATCTTACTCCACCTCTCCTATATCGCCCCCTCCTGCAGAGTGAGTTCCTGATGTGCTGTTTATCTAACAGACATCCATTACTCGTTTTTGTTTTCACAGAAAGATGCACATCTCACTGCTGCTAAGTTGCTTTCTTCTGGCTGCGACAGACTACTTCCTCGGCTGTGCCCACATGATCCCAGATGAGAGACTCTCCACCAGCAGAGTTTCTGCATCTAATGCTTTGTCTCAAAATCTAGAAATAGACTCACCCCCTGTGGTTATTGTAGGTAAGTTTGAAAGGATCATCATGTATCATCTATGCTGATGACACTTTTCTTTTCTAACACATTTTCTAATAATTGCAATTCTTAATTTTCTCTTCCAGAGTTACCAAAATCTGCAAAGAAGAGCAAGAAACCAAAGAAACAGAAAAAGGTTGTTTCAAAAAATTATTATTATTATTATTATTATTATTATTATTATTATTATTATTATTAATAATAATAATAATAATAATAATAATAATAATAATAATAATAATAATACCATGGTATTGATATAATACTGGGTTCCATTACCTTTTATCATATAGCGTCATTATATTATAGTTTTTCATTTAATATACTAGTTTTTAAAGTGAAGTAATGAAAATGAAAACTGTCTACCCTACACAAGTGAACTTGCTGTGGAAACTATGTTTAATTATGTAATTTAGTTGATCAAATCAATTTTGAATACAGTTAAAACAACCAAATTAAAATTAAAGAATTCATTAATTAAAAGAAAGATTTATAACAACATATTACATATGAAACGTTTTATAATATACCATGATTTGATTACTATCATTAACTGAACAAGCTGGACTGAATGTTGCAACCAGTGATCAGTGTGTCAGTGATCAAACCATACAACCAATCAAGGCATGTCAGTATTTAGAGTGACCTTTTAAATTGATCATATGAAAGAACAGTGAGAACTGCCCGCATCCAGAGAATCAAAGGTGGACAAGAGCAAGGGAACTCTTATCACACCCTCTTGCTCGTGGAAAAGGAGAAAGGAAAAAACTTACTGGCAAAGATGCTTTTCCTCTCATGCATTCTTCTGTGCACTCAAGGGGCAGAAATGTACCCTGTGTGGTTTTCTGTTGGCAGTCAGGATGCCGTTCTTTTCTCTTGCCTCAGGTCCTTGTGCCTGGCTTTTATAAACACACTTAATAAATGCCACAATTCTCAGTCAAAACACTCAGTAACATAACATCATTAATAGTGCTTGTTGTTGTTTTTTTTTGTAATAGAATAGAATAGAATGCCTTTTATTGTCACTATGCACATGTGCAATGAGACTCAGAGCAACTCCTACTCTGTGCAGGCATATAGAAAAAAGGGGGTAAGCTGCACAGTTCAGCAACTCCATAAACATATTGTTTCTAATTTTTTACAGCAACCTGTTTTAAAAATATGATTTTCTATGTTATAACTTCTTCTTCTTCTCTCTCTCTCCTTTTCTTTCAGAACAAATATGGTGTGAAGAAGCGGCCTCCTCCTCCTGCCAACTGTATTTCCCTGTGGGGAAGCTGTAAATCTCAAGGCACCGTGTGCTGTGATTATTGTGCTTTCTGCCAGTGTCGACTGTTCAGAACTGTTTGTTACTGCCGAATGGGTAACCCTCGCTGCTGAATAGCCACCGGCAGCCTAACCCAGTTCCAGGCTAAGAGAACAAATGTTTATGCTCCAGCAAACCACTTGCAATGAACACCATGAGAGGTTAATCACTCCTCCCCCTTGGTTTATAATTTTCCCTAAAATTCACTGCATGAAAGCACTTTATCACAGAGGATTGCACCACCGGGAACTTTCCTAAACTCTTACAGGGTGTGATGCTTACAGCACTGCTAGGAAACTCTCAAATAAAAGTTATAAAGCAAGTTTTTATTGTACTTTGAGCTTTCAGCATGCATAAAAACAATTTACATTCTCCATAAATAATCAATTTATTTTTCACATGAATGCAACAGTATACTTAAAAATGGTTGTATTTTTTACTAAGCTTTCTACGGATTAAATGTTTGTAATGTTAAAGCAATTATTTGGAAAAAAAAAGTATTGTTTCTGTTCTATTTAGCGCACAGTCTACAAAATCATGCCTGTTTTCTAAAATGAAGGTGTATGAATTTGCATTTACAAGTAAATTAATAAAAAAGTGACTAAATCCTAAATCTGATTTATTTGAGTTCATGTCTTTGGTGTCAAGGCTCGGCTGTGTGGCAGGCAGGAGGAGGACCCAAACGCAAAACTCACAGACACGGGGATGAACTCAAAATCACAGCTTTAATGCTGGAATGGCAGAACATAGGAAATACAAAACTAAACCCGGAAAAGTAAACTAACATACGCAGAGAGACACAGGGAGATCCACACAACATGAGGGACGACGTCACACTGAACAGAGGGAGACGCAGACAGAAATACACAGAGGGTTAACGAGGGAAGTGGGAACACACGGGGAACACAGGTGACACTGATAATCATAACGAGACAGGGCGGGGTGAACTGAACACTGACGGGAGAGGTGAAACAGGAAGTACAGGAGGAGAGAGAGCACGAGTAGAACACCAACGTAACAGGCAGGGGAGACATGGAATAAACACGAAAGGGGACGAGGGCTCATAAATACATAGAGGGCACACAGGGGGAAGAGAGAGCACGGGGAGAACTTAGACATAATGGGCAGGGGAAGCATTGAATAAAATACAAACATACAAGGAAACTAAGAACACTGGGCCAACATGGCCCAGGACCATGACAGTACCCCCCCCTCAAGGGCTGGCTCCAGACAGCCCAAACACAGAAAAACAAAACCAAACAGAAAACAACCCAGGGCGGGCGGCGGGGGCCCAGGACGGAGGGCCCGGAACAGAAAACAAAAGAAGAGCACAGCAAACACCGGAGCCCAAGAAAATAACCCAAACACAGAGCAGTTCAGGGGGCCGACCGTGCGGAAGGCAACGGCGGCGACGTGGAAACAGTTCAGGAGGCCGACCGTGCGGAAGGCAACGGCGGCGACGTGGAAACAGTTCAGGAGGCCGGCCGTGCGGAAGGCAACGGCGGCGACGTGGAAACAGTTCAGGAGGCCGGCCGTGCGCAAGGCAACGGCGGCGACGTGGAAACAGTTCAGGAGGCCGGCCGTGCGGAAGGCAACGGCGGCGACGTGGAAACAGTTCAGGAGGCCGGCCGTGCGCAAGGCAACGGCGGCAGTGAAGGAGACGGAGCAGTTCAGGGGGCCGACCGCGCGGGAGGCGGCGGCGACGATGACAGCGCTGGTCCGGGGGCCGACCGTGCGGAAGGCGACGGCGGCCACCCAGGAGAAGAGGGTCCGGGGGCCGGCCGTGCGGAAGGCGACGGCGGCCACTCAGGCGAAGGCGGTCCGGGGGCCGGCCGTGCGGAAGGCGACGGCGGCCACTCAGGCGATGACGGTGCAGTTCAGGGGGCCGGCCGCGCGGAAGGCAGCGGCGGGGGCTCTCCAGTGTCAGGCGTACTGGCCGAGGCCCGGTGGGCACAGGACCAGTCGAGACGGGACCAGTCAAGGCGGGACCAGGCGAAGCACAGGCTGAGGCTGCAGCAGACGAAGGCTCTGAGGCCGGGCCAGACGAGGACGAAGACTCAGAGGCCGGGCCAGACGAGGACGAAGACTCAGAGGCCGGGCCAGACGAGGACGAAGACTCAGAGGCCGGGCCAGGCGGAGCTGCAGAGGCTGAGGCCGGACCAGGCGGAGCTGCAGAGGCTGAGGCTGGCGATGACGAAGACTCGGATGCGGCTGGACCAGGCGACGACGAGGCGGTCGCGGATGCGGCTGGACCAGGCGACGACGAGGCGGTCGCGGATGCGGCTGGACCAGGCGACGACGAGGCGGTCGCGGATGCGGCTGGACCAGGCGACGACGAGGCGGTCGCGGATGCGGCTGGACCAGGCGACGACGAGGCGGTCGCGGATGCGGCTGGACCAGGCGACGACGAGGCGGTTGCAGATGGCGGCTGGACAGGCTCCTCGGGCCCTCCAGCCGATGCGGCGTGAGGCTGAACGGGCCCCTCGGACCCTCCAGCGGAGACAGGAGGCTGAACGGGCCCCTCGGACCCTCCAGCGGAGACAGGAGGCTGAACGGGCCCCTCGGACCCTCCAGCGGAGGCCAAAACAACGCCAACAGGCATGAAGTCCTTCGGCCGACATGAGGACAACTGGCGCTGCACTGAGCACTGACTCTGCCCAGGCAATGCGAACATGGTGCAGTTCTTAGGGGGCTGCTTAAACTTCAGGGGTCCAGAATCAGCTGGTGACTGAGACCTAGCCTCTGGGGAAGCCCTGGAGTGGCAAACTGTGCCAACGGCGGCTAAACCATGGAAAGTACCCTGAGTAGAAATCCAGTTACCTCTCTGCATGGAGTGAATGAGCAAAACTGGCGACACAGGAGACTGAGCGGAAAGTGGCTGCTGGGCAGCTAACTGAGTTACTGGAGACACGGGTGAGAGCGGGAGCTGAGCTGCTGGAGACACGGGTGAAGTAGATAACTGCACGGGGGACTGAACTGAGGGCGTCTGCACTGGCACAGGGGACTGAACTGATGTCTGTTGTAACGGAGGTGGTGAGAGTGGAGTAGGTGGTGGAGTTAATGACTTCACAGGGGAATGAACTAGAGGTAGTGACGGTTGTGGTGCTGGTGGTTGAGTGGGTGACTGTGCTAAAGGAGACTGCACTGGGGACACTGGAGACTGCACTGGGGACACTGGAGACTGCACTGGGGACACTGGAGACCGCACTGGGGACACTGGAGACCGCACTGGGGACACTGGAGACTGCAGTGATGGTTGTAGTGGAGGTGTAACGGGTGAAGGAGTGGCTGAAGCGGCTGTGGGTCGGACGGCTAGTGGCTCAGCTACAGGGTATGGTAACGGCAGGGCTATGGGTTGAATGACTGACTGAGTAGCAGCCTGAGTGGCTGGGTGTAGTGACGGTTGTGGTGGAAGAGAAACAGGTGGTAGTGTGGATGATGGAGCTAAGGGCGACTGAGTGGCAGACCGAACTGATGACTGAAGCGATGGTATTGGTGAAAATGGAGCTTGTGGTGGAGTTAATGGCTGAGCTAGCGGGGACACAGGAGACTGAACTGAGGGTGGCTGCGAGGGAGCTAACTGAACTGAGGGTGGCTGCGAGGGAGCTAACGGAGCTGTGAAGGGCTGCGAGGGAGCTAACGGAGCTGTGAAGGGCTGCGAGGGAGCTAACGGAGCTGTGAAGGGCTGCGAGGGAGCTAACGGAGCTGTGAAGGGCTGCGAGGGAGCTAACGGAGCTGTGAAGGGCTGCGAGGGAGCTAACGGAGCTGTGAAGGGCTGCGAGGGAGCTAACGGAGCTGTGAAGGGCTGCGAGGGGGCTGACTGAGCTGTGAAGGGCTGCGAGGGGGCTGACTGAGCTGTGAAGGGCTGCGAGGGGGCTGACTGAGCTGTGAAGGGCTGCGAGGGGGCTGACTGAGCTGTGAAGGGCTGCGAGGGAACTGACCGAGCTGGAAGTAGCAGCGAGGGAGCCGACGGAGCTTCTGGTAGCACAGCAGGTGAATTAGAAGGCCGAATGTCCGGCTGTGGGGTGGCGCGTCGGCGGCGTGAATGCAGTTTCTTTTTTGATGATGGCTCTGACGGGCCGAGCGGCTCCACATCCGGCCCTTCAGGCAGGTGGGTAGTAGCAGCTGGGGGATGAAGGTGGAGTTCGTTGCGGATTAAATCCTGTTCGAGTGGGTGGAGCGCACTGAGTAGCCAGGGAAGACCAGAGATTAAACGCTGTAGTTTGGTTTCCACAGCACGGCGAAATTCCTTTCCCTCATGTTCGAGCCACAGATGCAGGAGTCTTTCCACGGAGTAGATAATGTCCAGACGCAGTTCTTCAGGTGGGTTGAGTGCTGCTGGGTCCATATCTGGTGACGTCGTACTGTCAAGGCTCGGCTGTGTGGCAGGCAGGAGGAGGACCCAAACGCAAAACTCACAGACACGGGGATGAACTCAAAATCACAGCTTTAATGCTGGAATGGCAGAACATAGGAAATACAAAACTAAACTGGGAAAAGTAAACTAACATACGCAGAGAGACACAGGGAGATCCACACAACATGAGGGACGACGTCACACTGAACAGAGGGAGACGCAGACAGAAATACACAGAGGGTTAACGAGGGAAGTGGGAACACACGGGGAACACAGGTGACACTGATAATCATAACGAGACAGGGCGGGGTGAACTGAACACTGACGGGAGAGGTGAAACAGGAAGTACAGGAGGAGAGAGAGCACGAGTAGAACACCAACGTAACAGGCAGGGGAGACATGGAATAAACACGAAAGGGGACGAGGGCTCATAAATACATAGAGGGCACACAGGGGGAAGAGAGAGCACGGGGAGAACTTAGACATAATGGGCAGGGGAAGCATGGAATAAAATACAAACATACAAGGAAACTAAGAACACTGGGCCAACATGGCCCAGGACCATGACATTTGGGGTGTATAGACATACATTGTTTCTACTTAAACAGAAATGTCTACATTTTTTCTTACTGACTCAAAAGGGCTCAAAAGTCTATTTGCAAACAGGACAATATTGGTTGTTGGACACGTTTTATTATCAAATTTTTTAAAAATGTACTATACTGAGCTGTGTGTACAATGATCTCAACCTACTGTTCACTTCAATTCAATTCGGTTTTATTTATATATAAATAAATCACAAAAGTCACCTCAAAGCGTTGTATATGGTAAAAACCCTACAATCTTTTTTTAATAAAATTGTGTGATGAATTGAAAAAAAAATATATATATATATATATATTTAGTTCAATTAAATCTTATTTAAAACAAAGCCCAGGTTTCTCCAGAAGCATTTTCTCTTCACCAGCATATCATTATGCTAAACTGATTGTTTAATCAGTGTTTTATTATCATCTGTGCTTTGTTACTGAGGGAAATAAATTCAGTGGTGGAGTCCTTCCCCAGTTTTAAATTACCGCCTGTTGAGCAAGAATTAAAGATATTTCCAGGGACCTTTATGTTGTGATTTCCAAGTAATTGCTACATTATGATAAACACATGACTTTTCACATTCCCTTTGGAGATGACTAATAAGGAATATTGAGATGCTAGTAATAACTACTGTCGTGTGATGATTGATTACAAGGGAGTGTCAGCCTGGATGATCATATATTTCCACTGGAAGGAAAATCTGGCCCAAAGAAGTAAACGGGAACAAAAAGCATCTCCTCCCTGAACCTCCAATGAATCAAAAGTGACCACAGCTGCTCCTGGCCATCACCTTGTATGGTACAAAGTTTTTTGTTTTTTTGTTTTTCATTTTTTCAGAAGAGGTATTTTTCTTTATCTTTTCTAATTCTTGATGTTTTCTGCCCTGGTCTCCTGTTTTCAACTCTCCTATTTTGGTCATTCAAAGGACGCAATCAGCATAAATCAGCCAAATTTGAACCAAACCAGTTTTTGATAGGTTTATTTTAAACATTGAGTTAACTGGTTAGTATACAGAAATCAATATTTGAAATTATAGTATCCCATAGGATCCGGCCATTGATATTCATTGCTCCATATTGGCCAATGCTATTGGATGCCAATAACAGACTAATATTGATATGCATTCTTCAGTCTTTCAAAAAAAAAAACAAAAAAAAAAACTTTTCTATGATCTCTCAGTCTGATAATATCTATCTTCATTGCCTCATTCCTTCATCTGTTGTGCTCTTGCAGCTCCTTCTCTATCTTGTCTTCTCTCTGTGGAATAATGTTTCACTTGCCAAATCAGTTACAGAGTTGCATATGCTTCATACATATGCTTCAGGGGAAACTCATTCTAACTTACTTGAAGTGAATTGTCAATTGAATTCTTCAAAGGCACAGTAATATCACTTTCTTTATAGACTCTGCTCATGTTCCACATTAATATTAGATTAATATTAGGCTAGTTAGATAAAGAGCCAGATACATAAAACTATGCAGATTCATAACTAAAACTGTGTGCACAAAAAAGACATAAATGTGCACACACATTACGCTCCCTTATTATATTATTATTACAAGCACAACCACTCTTTAATGTGACCTCTGTGATGTAAATTAAAGCTTATAGAAAAGCAATTCTTTATCTGGCGCTATTCATAAAGCACATGGAGCTGTAATCCAGAAAAGTCCAGTCTAACCGTAGCTATGGGTTTTAGGATTTTTTTTTTCTTTAAAACATCATTTGATGAACAAATTGTCCCAGTCATGTACACCTCTATGGTTAAATGTCATGACTCTTTTTAAACCACTTTTTAAAAGTGCCTTTGAAAAAAAACCCATATAAACTGCGCCATAGTTGCAAGTCATTAACTTTTGTCTCTACTTTCATTTTGTTTGTTTTTGGCCTGTTTGCTGTTCGTTGTCTCTCTGTGCTCTTCTCTGTCCCCTCAGCCGAGTTGGTCAGGGCCCTTTCCTGAACCTGATTCAGGCAGCGGTTTCTTCCAGTTAAAAGGACGTTTTTCCTCCTCACCATCACTCAGTGCCTCATCACTGTCTCTTGCTCTCGCTCATATTGTAGGATCTTTACTTTACAATAAATACGCAAATAAGCGCCTTGAGACAGCTGTTGTTGAAACAGCTGTGAAAAATAAATTGAATGAAATTAATTAAATTGGACACAGCTAAAAAGCTACTTTAGATACTTCCAGATACTTCAGAGGGTAAAAGTAAATTATATTGTACTTTTAGCATGATTGTGATTTGTGCCATATGTGTAAAGCAATATTTTGTAAGCTTGAACATTTTATCAGGTTAAGCAAGTAGCTTTCTTTCTTTTCTTTTTTTAGTAGTTAAGCTGTGAAAATCTAAAAAAGCTAAAAGCAATTTACAGTGAGGAAAAATACATTCAAATAAATAATCCCATGTTGTGAGTATTGACAGGATTGCTCAGACATATTTGTCCAACATCTGTACCACTGAATTCAAACAAGTAAGTTTGCTATAAATAATAATAATAAAATTCACATGAGGAGAAAAAACTTTGAGGAAGGAATAAATTCTGATCTCCTACAAATATAAACATGTACATTATTTATTTATGGATACTTTAATTTCTAGTTGTCAAAATTACTATTAAGGAGAATTTCCCCCATCATTACTTGACTCAGACTGACTTTATTGGGTCAGAATATTTTTGCAGCATTCCACTAGTCTAAAGTGTGTGTTAAGGCATCTGGTTTGGAAAAAAAAGTTGGATAGAGCAGGAAGGATTATCACAGACAGCTGGAAGGCAGTTCTGAGTTCTGAAGGGACAGGCGAAAGATACTGAAATACTGACAGAGAGCAGATCACACTAAATTCCTCTTAGTTTGCTATTTTATGGATCCTTTTATTCAAAGCTGTTAGCAGAAGTCCACTAAATGTGACATCAGGACTTTGCGTGTCGAATGTGTTTCTTGTTGCCTCTTGTGACCTTTAGTAAAAAAAAAGAAGAAAGAATATTTAGGCATGAAGAAGTTAGTATGTCAAAAAGTATTTAATTTGCTGCTTGGCCAGTTATATTAAATAGCATGAGGCTAATTTCAGAAAACACATATTAAATCAAAGACATACTATACCAATAAATACATACTCCTGCTTCTGTTATTCCCTATATAGACATTTTTATACATGAGCACAGGGCAATGTCAAAGGAATCTTGTCCACACTGAATAGTGGGCCAAACTGATCTGTGACCTGTGACAAGAGGAGCTACAGAGAGAGAAAGAAAACACAAGCAATGGATTTTTAGAAAATGTGTAAATGTGTTAAATACAATGTCATTTTGAAATACTTTCATTCTTCCACTTTACAACATGTTGATGCATAGCACCCTGCTTACTGAACATGTGTTAAAAAATAGTCAGAGGAGTCTGAGGTAACAAGTTCTGTGAAATACAACCGGTGCAGTGACGCATTCAACACAGGGCAGAGGGTTGCTTCACCAGCAACTCGCAACCTAGCCATAGGAATAAAAATTTGATTTATGAGAGGAGAAGTGCTTAATGTTTAGATTGTTTGCTGAAGTAAAGATATATGATATATTTAACTGATATGTAAGGAAAATATTGTGACAGAAATTAGCTCTTCATGATTCAAGACCTTTTGATTTCTTGTTGCCAGTAAAGAGACACTGCAATAATATCTAGCTAAATATGACCCAAATGCTGTGGCACTCAATAAAATATGTACTTGTAATTTTACATGAAATGATGATTACGATTAGTGATTTTCGGGTTTACAAGGATGTTTTGAGCAGCAGAGAGATGCTTTAAAAAAAAAAAAAAAACTTGGTCTGTGTAGGAAAGCCTCCGTAAACAGGCTGACAAAGCATCGTAAAGCAAACTGACTGGGAACGTTATTAGGTACACCTGTGAAATTTAACATAAACCCATTTAACAGCTGTGCCATAAATTTTACTGTTATGAACATTATGTTCACGCCAAAGAAAAGTGATATTTCCATTTTATATTCATTTTTAAGGTCATAGTAAGTGATGGTGATCGCCCTAAAATGCATTATAATGAAAAGATTTGGCCCCTTTCATGTGTTTTAGTTCATTACAACAGATTTGGTAAAGCACATTGAGCACAAGTGTTTGCTCTGGACTGTTAACCGTTGGACTTGTGCTCATGGCAATGCTAACTAGACTGAAAAAATTTAAGGATGATTGTGGTAATCAATTAGGTCTTAATTTTGTTGTAAGTGACCATATGGAAAACTTTAATATGACATGAAGGTATCCAGATTTTTTATGACATCCATGTTTTTCACATTCATTTGCACTATTGTTTGTGAATAGCTACAAATACTTTGAATGCTGCCTCTATATAAAATACAAGCCACTGAACAACTTTACAGTCTATTACACTTTCTTTGTTTAACTTTGTCAGTGGCAAAGGGTCATAAAAATATCAAAGTTTAAGTTCAAATCAATAATTTACAAGAGCTTGTCAAGGTTCTTGGTATAAGCATGACTCAAATGCAGTCTCTAGGTCAAAGTTTAGTGCATTTAATTACAGTGAATAAAAAAAACATCAACAGTAATGACGGTCCCAGTCTCCCTTCAGGCTTTCCTCAGAGTCTAAAAATCTCCAATCCAAATGTTCACTCCAAACAATAACTGCATGTCGCTCCTTATCCACAGGTCTACCAGACAAAACCTGAGCATAAGTTAAAGAAGATAAGAAACATTTTTGTAGATAAAGGAAAACATATGCTGAGGCAAGGAGCCGGGAAACATTAACTATTGCGAACAATCTAGCAAAAAATGATGTTTAGCTAACGTCCTTAAAAAGCAGCTTCAATAAAATCACGTGATTACATAAAAATGGCGTGTGAAAACCGAAAGGCGGAAATCTGGGGTGTGTCCTGCTAATGCACAAACACCAACACAGCTGCACACACAAACACAGTGGAGGAATGGAAGGATGCAACAGTTTGATGAACAGTAGTTTGATCAAAATGAACATGATCAATCTACAGAGGGCAGAATTTGAAGAGAATCAAAGTGAAAACTGATGCACCAAGCTACTGCACCAACTCACAATGATCAGTAGTTTGTATGATCCAGGCTTTCCTGACAACATCAGCGCTAAATGAGACAACAAATGGTGTTCTGGGGGAATCTCCTCCCAGATCTGGGCACCGAGTTCCTGCACAATCTGAGTTGCATCAGATGAATCAAAACATAATTTCCCAGATGTTTTTTTTTTTGGTCAGTGTCATCAATTACTTCAGACTCCAGGAAATGCCTCATACTCTCACCACATGAGGCTCTGTGTAGCTGACGACAAGCAGGACCCCATGACCCGCTGCACCAGTGTAGGGTCTGACAAAAACCTTGAGATGATTGATGTAATTTGGCACTATATAGTAAATAAAGCTGAGCTTAATTCAATTGACAGTGGGTCAAAGGATTTAGCACTGACACCTAATGGCAGTCAGGTTGCGATTGCTGAGTCTGTTGAAGTCTTGGTGTCCATCCATCAATATGCCTCATTCTCCGTGGCTTCTCCAGACCCTTTCACATCTGTGACATGTGCTTAGAGTGAACCTACACTCATCTGTGAAAAGCACAAGGTGCCAGTGGTGGACTTGGTATACTATAGCAAATTTTAATCACACTCAAAAAAATGAAATTGGGTGGTTGATACACGCATAAGATCCAAACTTGTAATTTGAACTAAATAATTCCATGTGGCTGGATCCAGGCAACTAACCGCTCTTACTAGATTGTATGATGTCATCTCAACAAGAACAAATTAAGTTGCTGAATTTCATGCAGATGCTACATGATTTAATTACGTTCACCATAGAAACATGGAATTATTTAGTTCAAATTACAAGTTTGGATCTTATGCATGTAACAACCACCCAATTTCATTTTGGGGGTCGACTCACGAAATTCACAAGATCACATTAGATGTCAAACCACAGGAAAATCAGTGGGGTTACAAGAGGAAGACAACCACACCACGTGTATGCTGTTACTATTTCTTATGGTTTAACTTGTCAAGAACAACAACATAAAGCATCATCAAGCATAGCTTTCCTACTTTTGTTAAGTCTGCATTGACAGATTAATGCCATGGTGGTTCGTGCTGTTGCCTCAGAGTAAGAAGATCCTGGGTTCAAATCCACAATGTGGCGAAGTTTGCAGTGGGTTCTCTCTGCGTACTCTAGTTTCCTCCACAGTTAAAAGTCATGCAGTTGTAAGAGTAACTGGTTATTCTAAATTGCCCAAAGGTGTTAAAGTGCAAATGATTGTTTGTCTCTGTATGATTGACTGGCGACCTGTCCAGGATACCCCTGTCCCTCTTGCCCTATCACTTCCGCAGCCCAGATAAGGCTAAGAAGATGGGTGGATTGGAAGTTGCTGTAAATCCATTGATTTTTTTTTTTTTGGTTGAACATTACTTAATATGAATACAACATGTACTACAGATATAAGTTACATTTTATTCATTCAACAAGATTATCATTGGTGTAACAAACAAATATTTTACTAGTTCATGTAACAAGACTGATTTTTGATGTGCCAAAGCGTTTAAACAATATAAGATGGATTTAAATAAATTTAATTAGACTAACGTGGTGCAAACATGTTGATTGAACAAAAGTCAAATTAATTGAATGTTAATGTTAATATTATGTTAAACCTACACACATATATCGTGTTGACACAACACAATCAAGATGGATTAATATAACATGATTTGTTTAGATGGAATATAAGTGGCAAGATAAAATTACGTTCATCCAATGAATTGTTTTTTTGAGTGCAGGCTCCAGGATGAGCACAGGGCCCACTAGAGCAGCGGTGCCGGGCGGCGAGAGTTGAGGCTCAGGTGTGAAATGTATGGTTTTCAGGGTTTTTATCGGTTTTCGGCGTTATTTTGTCATCGTTTTTATCGTTAACTCGGTTTTCCTGGGTCTTTTCACGTGTGTTATGAATAAATCTTCTTTTTTTCGGTACTGGTAGTTTTATTTTGTTGTATTTATCCGCGACACCTTAAAGGCCGTTCTGTGAAAATATTGTCGCGCATAAACCGGTCCGTGGCGCAAAAAAGGTTGGGGACCGCTGTACTAGAGGACTTTTGGCCCTAAGACCATCCTCATGAAGTCTGTTTTTGATGTTTGGTCAGAGATACTCAAACCAGTGGCGCGGCTGCCCCTCTGTTGGTCTTCCTTGGTCTCTTGTGGGTGGCTGTAGCTCAGGTGGCAGAGCAGGTCAGCCACTAATCAGAAGGTCGGTGGTTCGATCCCAGGCTGCATCCTGGCTGCATGCCAAATATCCTTGGGCAAGATACTAACCCCGTGTTTGCCTACTGGTGGTGTCCGGCAGCCTCTCCTCTGTCAGCGCGCCCCAGGGCAGCTGTGGCTACAATGTAGCTTGCTATCGCCAGTGTGTGGGTGAATGACTGAATGTAGTGTAAAGCGCTTTGGGGTCCTATGGACTAGAAAAGCGCTATACAAATGCAGGCCATTTTACCATTTGTGTTCTGGGGGCCTCTGGATGTCTGGAGTTTTGATCTCCTCCATACCTGCTTCATGCCCTGGAGGACGGGGCTGTGGCCCCCCCACACCCTCTAGCAGATCATTACATGAAGGAACCTTTTAAAAAACAAAAAACAAGCGCGTCCATGCTCACAGGTGTACACACGGGTGATCACACCCACAAACTACACCCTTTTTGGCTCCTACCTCAAAGCACACTGTGTTCTGTTGATCTTATGTGCTGCACAATAATGTTTAACATTTAGTATTTACTGTCATATTCCCATATATCATTGTGATGTTGTTTATTCTATTACTCTTGTTCTCTTCTGCTTGTTTTCTTTTTTCTTTCTCAGCAGGTGATCCAGGTGATTGATATATGCATTTTTTTTCTTTTTTTCTTCTTTTTTTTCTTTTTCTGCCCGTTCTGTTGGTTTTTGTCTTTTGCCCTTCTCCCCCATCCCTCTTCTCAGCTGTTTCTCTTTCCCTCTTTCTTTCTCCCCTTCTTTCCCCCAGTCAAGTCTGTCCCATGTTCAGTAAGTGAAAATAAAATAAACAATAAAAGGTGAATCAAATGGACCATTATGGCAAGGCTGGGATGGTCAATTTGGTAAAGTAAATCCGTTGGGCATCTTTCTTTGCCTTTAGACAACAATTCTGATGGCAAAAGAGCCAAACGGGACAGGCAAAAAAAAAAAAAAAAAAAAAAAAAAAAAAAGAGATACTCAAACCAGCCCTTTAAGTATACAGGACCTTTTTTACAGAGTATATTTAAAACATAACTGAGCAATTAAAACATGATTACAGCAACAGGAGGAACAACCTTCTTTCATACTGTTGACTGCCCCGATTTAATGGTAAATGGTCTACATTTTAACATTTTAACCATGGTGGTTCTGCAAAAGGATTTCCAATGTGTTTTTCATTTGCATTTTCTCTCTCTCTCTCCCCCCCCCCACCCTCTCTCACACACACACACACACACACACACACACACACACACACACACACACACACACACACACACACACACAAAATACCAGCGGAACCAGAGCATAAAATTAAAATCATGAAGATTACGTGATTGCCAATTTGAAAGATAATGTCAAAAGGGAAGACAATAACAGATGTACTACTTTCTTAAACTAGCATATTGATGATGGACTGAAAATAAACTAGCTCTCAAATACTTTGTGGGCTTTTGTCAGGATTTAGGTGTAATGTCAGGTAGTCAATTTTGAACAATTTGCCAAGTTAGAAATGCATTAAAGGTCAGACATAACAACCAGTATGTTGGTCTAGAGCTCTTGTCAGAGCCTTGAATATATGACTGTACTAACAATAAATCAACATGAAAACCGATCCAAAAACGACTGCTTTCTTTTTCCTTGCGCAGTCAAACCAAAACATCCTGTTAAAATCCTGCAGCACTGCCTATTCACCCTGATGCTAACCTTTTGTGATTGTGTACATTGAAAACATGGGCCCTGATTATCACCAAGCTGAAAACATAATTTGACAATGCAACTAAATACAAATACAATTTGCCAGATTCAGCAAAGCATGGAGATCAAATTATTCCCACTGGGCTTTAATTAGAAAATGTGTAAAAATTCAGAATCTAATACACGAGGAGCTTACAGAGAAAACTCTTTCCAGATCAACCATCACGTGTCAGGTCGTCACAGATATATCCCTCCTGATCGGCTGCACAAAGTTGTTTCTGGTCCATGAAACGCAACCTGAACTACAACACAGCTTGCAATAGTCAGGCCATGACTGTGACATCTTTGTCATAGTTTAGATTATCTGACGAGTGGTGTCATTGGAGATGGAATGAGTCACACTCTTGCTGTGAGAAGCAGCAGGTGCAAAGAGTTAAGCAGATGAACAAGCAACAGATGTTCTCAAGTTTAAAAAATATTACTGTGGGTCGAAACAAATATTAGAAATGACAATACAAGTTTAACAATAATAAGTATGATAGGGTACAGCCAATTTTCCAAGGAAAACACACACACACACACACCTCAGAGCAAGAAGGTCCTGGGTTTGAATCCAGTTTGTGAGTTTAAATTGTCTGAAAGATATCATTGGTAGAAAAATGCTGATTATATTGATTGTCTCTCTGTTTCCTTGTTATAGACTAGCAGGTTGTTCAGGATGTACCCTACTGCTCACCATATGACAACTGGGATAGACTCCAACCCCTGGATCAGACCCAGAAGACTGCATTCTGCAGATACATTTTGAGACAGCTGTCATAAATTTCTGAAACTGTCATTATCCCAGGGTATCTTTGGTTTCAAGATCATTACAAAGCCAAACTCTTTCACAGTACAATAAGAGAACCGCCAGTTTGCAGGCACAACCAATATAATTTATTTGCACTGGTCACAAGGTGTTTCGTATGGGAAACTGCAAACTACGAACTATATAAATAGTATCAGGTCCAACATTGTACATTCATGAATGAACAATAAGTTGTATAACTGGATAGTATTTCAAAAAGGAGAGATCCTCAGAAGAAACCGAACATGATTTATTGATGTGCAGAATTCAGTTTAGGGTATTTAGCGTTTAGACTCTGATGGCCCATCAAAGCAGAACGGAATCCCAGTGGTCATAAGGATTAGGGCAGGACCCCCCTGGAGTCTAGATGCTAGTGGTGGAGGTGAAGATGGAAGCTTGAATGGAGCCTGAATGACGAGCGAGAGGCTGTGGTGGGGAGGATGTGAGTCTCACAAAGGTGAGGGAGAATTACAGAAGAATTAAAGTATGTGGTGTGACGGCTGATTGGCCTGAAGAAGGCCAGCATTGACGTGACAATCAGCTTGACAGCGTGGGAAAGTGGAAGTGATGTAAAGCTTAGATTAGCCACAAATACTTGGGAAGCAGAGATGTTTCGATACAGATCTTCCTTACTGAACTTATGCATGAATTCCTTTATGGTAATAATAAGTAAGGGCAGCAACATTTAACCATCGTGTAGAATTTTTGCTTGAAAGTTGAAAGTTGTGAAAATTTTTTTTACTGCTGTAAATGTTGGGGCATGGGATACATTTTCATACCCATGACTCCAGAGTAGACAGTCGACTCCTTGCACAAACCTGAGAATAGAGTCAGTTATCAGCCATTGTTTTGTGTTTTTTCAGGACTTCTACCTTGCACTTCAGCTTCCTTTGGTTTGTTTTTATTTTTCAGTATCAAGTAGCAGTTTATATGTACTCTCCATGACACAAGAAATACAAAATTCTTTGGAATTTTTTCTCTCTCAAGGGATCTATCTCTGGTCTGCTACTGTGTAACAAAAGTTGGTGCTTTTGCTGTGGTGGATGAAGTGTCACTCTGATATAGAGACGCAAAATATTACATCGTTGAATGTTTTTGTTTAATGAGTAAGCTGGCAGCCAGAGCGACAAGGGATAACAGAGACTAGGCTTAAGCCGTTAATCCCCAGGGCTTTGTTGTTAAGTAATGAGATCAAGTTATGAAATTAACATTTTTCAGTTTCAGGTAAAGACAGCATGCAGATTAAAGTGAAACTCTCTAAGTGGGTCAAAAGGCCAAAACACCTAGAAAATCAGACATGGTGAGGGTTGTGACTTCAAAGCCTGCCTCCAATTTGAACTGTTTTCCAAAAGCCAATTAAAACCTTCACTCACTATACTCTAACAAGTACAGTATGTCAAATTGTTAAAATGGCGTCATTAAAACCTGAATTATTTAAGTGCTGCACAGTCTCAAAAACTGCCAGCAAATCATTTATTTTAAAAGCATGAGAAGGTAATTTAGAAACATAGAAAGGTTTCACACGTGCAAAGGTTGTACATGACTTACAATCTCACCTTGGGGGAAACACAGACAGCCACAGACAAACCACACACACACACACACACACACACACACACACACATATATATATATATAGACAACACTAGAGGCCAACTCCAAGCCCATAGCACAAGTCACCATCAAGTGCGGGATCTACCAAGGAGATGCTCTGTCCCCACTGCTGTTCTGCATAGGCCTGAACCCCCTCAGTGAGATCATTAACAAGACTGGCTACGGATACAGACTACGGAACGGAGCAGTTGTCAGCCACCTCCTGTACATGGATGACATCAAGCTGTATGCCAAGAGTGAACGAGACATCGATTCACTGATCCACACTACCAGGCTATACAGCAATGACATTGGAATGTCGTTCGGGCTGGAGAAGTGTAGTCGGATGGTAACAAAGAGAGGGAAGGTAGTCAGAATTGAGGGGATTGAACTACCTGAAGGCAACATTGCAGACATAGAGGACAGTTACAAGTACTTGGGGATCCCGCAGGCGAATGGGAACCATGAAGAGGCCGCTAGAAAAGCTGCAACCACCAAGTACCTGCAGAGGGTCAGGCAAGTCCTGCGGAGTCAGCTGAATGGTAAGAACAAGATCCGGGCCATCAACACGTACGCCCTGCCCGTGATCAGGTACCCTGCTGGGGTAATAGGCTGGCCAAAGGAGGAGATAGAAGCCACTGACATAAAGACAAGAAAGCTCCTTACCATGCATGGAGGGTTTCACCCCAAGTCCAGCACCCTGAGGCTGTATGCTAAGCGGAAGGAAGGGGGCCGGGGACTGGTGAGTGTCAGCACCACAGTCCAGGATGAGACAACGAACATCCAAGAATACATTGTGAAGATGGCCCCAACTGACCGAGTGCTCAGTGAATACCTCAGGCAGCAGAAACCCAAGAAAGAGGAGGGAGACGAGGAACCATCATGGAAGGACAGGCCCCTGCACAGTATGTACCACCAGCAGATAGAGGAGGTGGCTGATATCCAGAAATCCTACCAGTGGCTGGACAAAGCTGGACTGAAAGACAGCACAGAGACACTAATCGTGGCAGCACAAGAACAAGCTCTGAGCACAAGATCCATAGAGGCTGGGGTCTATCACGCCAGGCAAGACCCCAGGTGCAGGCTGTGTAAAGATGCCCCAGAGACAATCCAGCACATAACAGCAGGGTGCAAGATGCTAGCAGGCAAGGCATACATGGAACGCCATAACCAAGTGGCCGGCATAGTGTACAGGAACATCTGTGCAGAGTATAACCTGGAAGTCCCGAGGTCAAAATGGGAGATGCCCCCAAGGGTGGTGGAGAATGACCGAGCTAAGATCCTGTGGGACTTCCAGATACAGACGGACAAAATGGTGGTGGCTAACCAACCGGACATAGTGGTGGTAGACAAACAGAAGAAGACGGCCGTAGTGATCGATGTAGCGGTTCCGAATGACAGCAATATCAGGAAGAAGGAACACGAGAAGCTGGAGAAATACCAAGGGCTCAGAGAAGAGCTCGAGAGGATGTGGAGGGTGAAGGTAACGGTGGTCCCCGTGGTAATCGGAGCACTAGGTGCGGTGACTCCCAAGCTAGGCGAGTGGCTCCAGCAGATCCCGGGAACAACATCGGAGATCTCTGTCCAGAAGAGCGCAGTCCTGGGAACAGCTAAGATACTGCGCAGGACCCTCAAGCTCCCAGGCCTCTGGTAGAGGACCCGAGCTTGAAGGATAAACCGCCCACAGGGGCGTGCTGGGTGTTTTTATATATATATATATATATATATATATATATATATTAGGGGTGCAACGATACTCATATCGATATTGATCCGTTCGATACAGTGCTTTCGGTTCAGTGCGCATATGTATCGAACAATACAAAATTTTTAATTTATTTTATCAACTTTTCTTCTGACGATGCTGTCTGTGTTGAGCGCTCAGTGGATCTGCGTTCGCCTACTCCGCCTAGGCTGCACTGTCGAGCGCAGATCCACTGAGCGCAGCGCAAGCTAGCAAGACAGAAGCTAAGCTCTCCTTGTAACATGGCAAATTGAACCTCCCCCACCCTCATTCAGATCTGGCCTTTGGAACTATTTTGGTCTTCATGTGAAGTATGACCCTGAAGGTAAGTGCGTCATGGACTAAAGTAAAACAGTATGTCGGATGTGCCACGCAATGCAAAATTACAGTGGTGGGAACTACTGTGTTAGCGCAGTTTGCTCGTAAACGTGTTGACGCTGTCCAGCCCCACGCACGGGGCGATCCGCGGTAGCTCGTTAACGGAGATTTGCCGTGTTGTGGCGTTAACGTCATTTCAGATTAACGCTGACAGCACTAGTGGGAACACAATGAATATGACTTCAGATTTACTCCGACAGCATCCTAGTGCAAAGACAAGTGGAAGCAGACAAAAACAACAAGCACGCACGCTACAAACTTTACCCGAGTCATTTAGACAGCCGTTAGCACATGATTCTCCTTATGGGGACCTGATATGTTTAATATGCTGCTGAGAATATAGCCCAGAAGAAGCGTATAGTATAGCTTTTATTTTGGAAAGAGCCATTTCTCTGTAATAAACTCTCTTTTCCAAAGATGAGTGATTTCTCGATCAGACAGATTTATTTTTTATTACTTTGTTGTTTCAGCAACATTAAATTTAAAAACTGTACTTTTGAGTTAAAATATATATTTATAATTTTAATAAATGACAAATTAAAAAAGCATGAACATTTTTTTGTATCGAAAAAATATCGAACCGTGACACCAAAGTATCAAGCCGAACCGAACTGTGAATTTTGTGTATCGTTGCACCCCTAATATATATATGTATATATGTACACACACACACACACACACATATATATACATATATATATATATATATATATATATATATATATATATATATATATATATATATATATATATATATATATACATATATACACACATATATAACCCTACTGCATTGATTGTGGCTTTGGAAATCAATAATTCCATCAAGAAGCAATCTATTACTGTAACTTTTTGAGTGCCCATTCATGCTTTTAAAATTAATGAATTATTTGCTTTAGCTTTATTCTCGCCTAAAAAGCAGTGTGGGCCCACTGGCTAACATTTTCCCAACAAAAATCTGTTTCAGATGTGAACAATGAGTATTTGTTTTTAATAACTTTGATGGATAAGTACGGTGTGAAATATTATGTTTAAGGGAGTCTGGTCAAATAAAATTTTGATTGGTATACATTCAGTTTATAACACAGCACATTTTCCTTTATGATTAATTATTTGAATTATATATATACAGAAGAGGATTAGGACCATGGGAAAAAAGTGGGGACATCTTTTTTTCAGAATTGTGAGATTAAACTCTGAATTATTTATTTAATTGTTTTTTTTTTCAAATGTACAATCGACATTTTCTCTAAATGCATCACATGCATGCAATGATTTCCGAAATTGGTTGTCAAGTTATGTGAAGAACAGATGCAAAGTGTGAGAGAGAATGGAGAGAATAGCACTGAGGGAAAAAAGCACTGCTTAAGCAATGTTAAGAATGTTAACTTCAGTTTATAAGACTCTGATCCCAAAAGTCCTCAGACAACAATCACAAGTTCCAACCCTTTTATTTACATGTGTTGTAAAGGCCTCCAGCACCCTCAGTGCTGACGGAGTATTCAGTATCATACACAAGTCATTAAAAATAACAGTAAAGCCAACATCAGCATGTAAAAAGCAGACTGGGATGGACTTGACTTTAGGGGCAGGTAGGGGTGGGGAAAATGGGGGAGAAGAGAAGAGAGCCTGAAACAAGAGCCATATACAATTTAAAACACTTTCAATTCATATTCAGTTTTCATTCTAGGATGAGAAGTAAAGACAGAGATCATTGTATAGTCAAACATAGCTCAATTTTACATGACGTGATGGGTAAAAATCTGCAGTAAGGCCTGATTATTCAAGGGTGTTTAATAACCATAAAAACCTTACACAACCTTACACCTTAACAATCAATACGGATCAAACATTAACTGGCTTCCTAATTTACACAATGAAGGGGATATAAATAATATTGTTACTTAAAATAAATACTGTCTCTTCATACATGACATTTAAAGAACATGGTGGTGATTCAGAATGGAAAAAGAAAAAAAAATAGTAGAATGTCCAACAAGAAAAGAGGGGAAAAGTAACAAATTAAATTAAAAGTAACAGATAAATATTTACAATAGATTTGGAAATCTGAAAGTAAGTAATAAAAAAGAATTGAACAGAAGATAAAAAAGATTAAAAAAGCCATCATAAAGGTTCAGAAAGTGAAAGTACAGTGATGAGGCAGTACAGTCATTCAGAGACAAATTTACACCACCAATAAAGAGTGAAAAAAAAATCAATATTCCACCTTTTTATGACCTCTTTCCTTATTTTTCCCTTTACTATAGACACAGACAAAACATCCCAAATACTTTAAACTTTCAAGATTTCTTTGCTACCAGGCAACAGTAATACACTTCCACAATGGAGCTTCTCAAAGCAAAAATGACCAAGTTCTTGAACAGTTACAGCAATGCATGACTGCGTCCCCACATCATTTTAGTTAGGGTTATTCCTGAAACTGGTCCAAAATGAATGACTTACCATAAACACACAAAAAAACAGGTTTTTCAGTAATTGTGTAAATGAATGTTGCTTCTTTTAAACAAAACACAGAGCAGCAAAAATATTCTCAGTGCACTCAAATACATGTTATAAAAACAATGAATCCTTTAATAAAACTATGTAATCAAACTTTTTTTTTCTTGTTTCTGGGTAATAAATGATGTTTTTCCTGACTGTTTCCCGTTGGTAGAGACAATGTGCACTGTACTTTCCAACCTTGGCATTTTTCACCAAAAATCATTTTATGTAATTACTATTTTATGACCAATTAATTACTAGTTAATAGACAGGATCAAAAACAATCTTATAGTGTATATAGTATAATAGACAATAACGTTTAAGATTATATCAACTGTTGTCTGAGACCAGTTTATTGCTGCAGTGTCCGGTTGTTAAGGACTCATTCTGGGCCTCCAACCTCTTGGTTTAAATGACGTCACCATCCAACTTCTACAGTGGGATTATTACTTTATTTGTTGTATAAATTCACTCAGTATTAATAACAAATTTATATCAACTGAGCAATGTGATTAAAATAGTTGTTTTATTCCATAAATGTCAAGTTTTAATATTGTACACTATGTCATTACTCAGTATGAATAAATATGTATTCACTTTAAATAGAAGGGTTTATGGTGGCCTAATGCATAAGAGAGGAATGTACATGTTGTCAGTTTTCTAATGATTTTTTCTGACATTCCATTTATTCAATTAGATTTTTATGACCATTAACCTGGGAATACGCTAGATGAAGCTCTGTTTCATTACAGCTTTAAGACAACATCCCAGGACCCACCACAGCGCATTTCAGAAGCATCCAAGAAGCTGGCGAGGAGGGCATAACGTCAGACACAGGGATGGCATAGAAAATCTGGTCAGTTTTAAAAATATAAAAGACCACCTTGTGACTAAACTGTCGACTTCAAAAGGCATCCAGTGTTACTTAAAGCCTTCGTTGCCCAGCTTCAGACTACATCAGTAGCCTTTTAGAAGCAAAGTGTACTCTGCATGTATTTTTGTTTAATTGACTGGATTCTCCATGCTGTTTCTGTGCCCAGCCTCCTGGCCTCCTTATCAGCTTTGTGCAGCTTGATGTGGCCTCTGTAAAAACTAGAGCCGGCACAATTTTAAGTGATGTAGAGCTGCAAGTCTGTTCTGGGATGCTTTGGGATTCACTGGTGTATGTCTTGTGGAATTGCAAGCAATGTCTTGGATGGTTTAATCAACTCAGGTGGCTGCATAGGAGCTGGAATGTGACACAGATAAGTCCAGTGTATTTCAGGGGTTTGTCTTTCTGTAAGCATACTTCCCATAATCCTCTGAGCAAATTTCTTTGTAAAATCATACATGTTGATTAAAACCAATTTGTTTCAAAGACTTTTATATTAGTTGGAGGCTAAAAACCTGAAGTTTGAAAGGGTTTTTCCTAATAGCTAGTATTTTCAGGGCATCAGCCTCAGTTTGTAATGGGACATTGAATTCATTATTTTTTTTTTTATTCATTTTAAAATAGAAGCTGAATTTGAAGTGTTAGTCTTTGCTGTAATACTTCCATTTACAGTAAAAATTATAATCTACTGAAAAATGATTGACTGTAGATGTTTTCCAATTTTTCATGTTCCCCTGAGCTACTGTTTACTGATTAAAAGACTCTGGCTTGTGTTATTTTAAATAAGTCACTGTAATTGTATCAATGATGCTACTTAATGATGTCATATTTGTGTAAAATGTGCCAAAAATTGCCAAATAATGATTTCACATGGACAGATATTCACTCCCACTTTAAGTTCTTTTGCATCCCCACTCTGTCACATTACTCGGTTGTACATTACACAGTACTTATCGTACTTATCTTATTATTATGAAACCAAACAAAACCGGGACTGAAAGAATGAAAGTATGCATTTTGATAGTATAATTATTTTTTAATTACATTAAAAATTAGACTTGAAGTAATCCAGTGAGTTGTCTCCACATCCTTTGGGACACAGCAAAAACGTAGAGCTGACTTCAATTTCATCAACAGGTAAAGAAACAGGATGTGAACCGACATTCTTGTTGGTGTCTTGTTGCGATAAATAAAATGTGGCTATTACAGTCTTTCAATCATGGAGGCATGTATGTATGCATGTTCACACATGTGTGAGCATGAATCGCCAAGCATATATACGCCCTTCAGCACTCCATCCATCAGAAACTGTCAAGTAAAATGTTGCTGCTTTGTGTACTTGTCTGGTTAATTTTACATGTTGGTTTATTTGTGTAGAGCCTATACTACCAAGCGACAGTGAATACATGCACATGTGAAATATTTGCTCATCAGCATCTTTTTATGTTGTTTTTTAGTTCATTGCATGATGTTCGGCATTTACCATCCTATTTCCCTTGTAATTTTAGCCCGGCCTGGCAGAACACTGTCACTTGATATTTGGGATTTTATGAGGCTGTAATTGTAACAGAACGATTAGAAAAGTCCTGGTGTGCATGCTTAGATTTGCAAAATGTGACAGATAATCTACGCGTGCTGGGATTTGATTACAAATGTCATTACAAACATACACAGATTGAATACATGACTGATGTAGACATGAACAAATCTCAGTACATATTTGAAGATTTTTTTTACATGTTTACAAATCTGATTACTCGCACACTGATTGAGGTATGCAACTCTCTGCTCAACTCTTGCAAATAATTCTGCAACAATAATAGCCCCCGGGATTTTTTTTACCTTGATATTAAAGAATCTATACTAAAAATAACAATCTCTATATGTTGTCCATTCAGTCATATTTTATGGCCTATAAAGCAGCAGACGGTCTGACAAGCTCCAGCTTTCCCAAAGAGAGCTCTTCTGTGAGTGAATGAACCTGTCAGTTTAAGATGTGTTTTGACAACAGCCTGCTGTCTTTACTATCCCCCTGTTGCTCTGACACAGTGAATCTGGCTCCATCACTAAGTTTTTTTGGGTTTTTTTTTGTCTTCTTTATATCAATGTGTGTGTTTGTGTGCTAGTGTGTGTAATTCATTTTATGCACTCAGGCAGTAACCTGCTGTTTTATTATCTTCCTGTGGCTTGGACAAAGTGTCAAGTATATCTCTTTGCTGTGTTTTTACAGTTTTGTCTGTGTTAGTGAGTGAGCTTGTGAGTCTCATGATCCCTGCTGTTTGATGGTCTTCCTTTTCTGTTCTCTAGTTCTGTCTGTCCAGAGTGCTTTTCTCTCTCTCCCTCTGTCTCTCCTTCCACAGTTCCTAATACCTAAGACAAAGAGGGAAGAATAGTTCACAAAAGTGGTACAAAACAAGCATCGCAAACATCATTATCTCAGAAAAAGTGCATGCAAATTCATCAAAACATTCAGAAACTAAGCAGGGAGTAATGCTATTGCCCCTTGGGGATAAATAAAGTATTTCTGATTCTGATTTATAGTCAGTGGATGTTGCATTAATGTATAGTCCAGTATAAGCTTGGTTGACGAAAGTAAAAAATAATGCATCTTCATAATTACTGCTATTAGTAATTTCCACTGAAAAGATGTCCCAAATTATAGAAACAAAATCATATCAGTGTCACAAATAAAACTAATTAATAACCAAACTCTGTCACAACAATGACTGTGTTGTGTTGTGTTGAGTCTGGGAAACTTAGAAACAGAGCTGAAATAGTATCAAAAATTCAGGGAATCCATGTCAGAAGTATAATTTTCCCGTGGACATGATTGATGGTGGAAAGATCAGGTGTGTAAATCAGACTTGCTGGATATAAAATATTTTAATCTATTTGTGACAGGCTTACTAGCTTTCAGTTATTTATTCTCCTCTATTTACAAAGGAGAAATAGTAGTTAATATGGTGTTATTCTAAATATAGGACAAAGACAAATTACAATACCACATACTAACGACAGTGCCACAGAACACTATAACATGGCTTAAGTCTTATAGGGGACAAATTTGATGATGATTATTATTACTGATTATTTTTATATTATCTTGAACATATCTCCTGTTCTGGTCAATATCTAAAGGTTTGCTTCTAAAACAGTGATACCTAAAAAAATATATAAATAAATAGTAAAATAGTTGTCTGTCATGCTGAAATTTCAGTTGTGTTTTGTTTTTTTCATTACACAGTTGCTTATTTTCGAACAGCATGATGGACACGATGCATAAAATATGACGTGAAGTGAAGTGCTACATCTGCGCAGGGTGCGAGGTACCCTGTGTGTACAAAGGCTTTGATGTGGGAGTGTGGAGAAATTGAAGAAGCTGAACAATGTAAGGCTAATGCAGAAAAGTACTGAAGGTCATCAGCGCTGCTTACATGCACATAAAACTATTAGTGATTTGTGAACTGCTGTCTTGTCTGCTGATAACAAGGCAGTTGTCTTTCTTGTGTGGTGCACAAGGAAGTGTAACCTTTTGCTAGTGACAATGTACATTAATCAGCACGACTGCAGTGAAATTGCTGTTGTTAAATAAGACACTAAAACACTGATACGATATGAAAGTACAACATTTAAAACTATTAAAGGAGAGAATGAGAAGAAAAGGTTAAAAAAAAAACATAAAAGAATGTAAAAAAAATGTAATGTGAATGCCTCAATATACTAACTAAACATCTGTATCATAAGTTGTTTGCATTTTGGAAAAGAAAATGCTGATTTGACTAAAGGTAAAATAATCCATCTGTCTTTTAATGTTTTATTTCCCCAAAGTTAGCAAATCTATGATGGACTGCTCTGTCATGTGAACTTTAATTGTCAAATAAATTAATAAACAAAACAAAAAATGTTGTAACATAACGAAATCAATGGTGTTCCGTTTAATATTATAAAATAAAAAATAGTATAACTCCTCCCTGATTATATAGAACAATGCTGAACATAGAATAATTTCACTTCATGAATTTATATAAAATCAGCATGTCACATCTGTGTTAGAGTTTGATTTGCTTGCTTTACCTTGTCTATCAGTGACCTACTTTGTTTAGACCAGGGGTCGGCAACTCTAGGCACGCGTGCCACAGTTGGCACGCGAAGGGTTAACTGATGGCGCAACCATAGCGTGACTGGCCATCGGGCATTTGCTCGGTGGGCCGATGATTTTTTTTTTTTTTTTTTGTAACAATATAAACAATGAAAGGTGGTGGATTGGCCAGATGCTGGCCATGTGTAAAAATAACTCAGTTGTTTGATGGTGGCTATGGCGGAGCTTCCACAGGTTCAGTAAAATTAACAAGTGGTGGAGGCCAGCAGGTGGATGAGGGAGAGGGGAGGCAGGAGGAGGAGAGACCCAAGGCAGCCGCTGGTCCGAGTGTCAGGTGAACTGAACTTCAGGTAAGAAGTTATGACCTGCAATCTATCTGGGTCAGATATAAACCAAGTTTAGTTTATTTTCGTTGTGCTGCCTTTTTACAGTCAGTTACAATAACTCATACTGCGTACTAGCTAGCATGACAGAGTTTCTATACAGCTGGGTGGGTGCTATGATGTTACTGATAGTGAACTTTATTTTATTCATAAGGTTAGTTAGTGGAGTTGCCAACCGTCCCGTAAAAAGACGGAATCGTCCCGCATTCAGAGAAATTATTGCGCGTTTCGTGTTGAACTGAGAAGGGACGCAGTTTGTCTAGGATAGAAAAAGACACAAAGGTGGATTTATTGTGTCGTTACGCAGCACAGCTGCCTCTTCTTCTCTCATTATCTCCCTCTCCTGTTGCTACTTTGATCATGAAACTGATCAATGATCAGCTGATCGGCTTTTCTCTCTTGTTTGTTTATCGCCCACTTTGCGCCAGAAAGAGGAAACCGCTGGTTGTCGCGCTAAACAGCAGCACATTTAAGCTTGATGAGCTGTTGCTAGAATGTATTTAATATTAATTTCTAGTATCAGCTGATGTTTGCTGGAGCCACAGCTGTAAAAGCTGCTGGTCATGATGTCGGTTTGTATATCTGGTGAGAGGGAAACATGAAGATGAAACCAGGAGATGTCCTTACTGAATCATCAGAGCTGAACAAGTGATGGAGAAACAGGTTTACCTTTTTAGGTGACATGAGTGAGTTGAAGGGAAGTTATGAACTGTTTCTGAGAGACAAATAACACCAGGATCCTTTTCTAAGTACCTGACAGCTGGTAACTGTGCAGGGGCGGGTGTAGCAAAGTGTTGCCAGGGGGGCCAGGTGGGGCATTAACAAGGAAAGGGGGGCACAAAGAAATATTTTCTTATTTTCATTTAAAATGTCGGGCTGTTATTAAATAATTATCTGAATCTTACAACCAAAGTTTTTATCTGACATAAAATGTATAGAAATTATACATATACCAACAAGACTGTACATCACTGTCACAACAGCGTTTGTTTTCATTCAAAGGCTTAATGGCTTTAATACCTGGTGGGCCGATCTCTAGTCAAAATGCCTGTTTTTTTTTTGTCCCAGTCCAGCCCTGGGCACGACACGCAGTGAATTAATCTGAGAAGGTGCATCAAAAAACAAATGGCCGCGCCAGCGGTGCACATCGCAAATCAGCTCGCATAGACACATTAGTTGTGCCGCTTCTTAATGACGGTATCTTAGCTAATAACCCCAACTACCAGATTCAACTTGTAATTGGCTAAAAATAACTTAGCCTACTGGTAAGAGGGATGTTGTTAGCTTTCCACACTCCGACACTTCAAAAGCTTCAGGAGCTGTTCGCTCAGCACAGCATCAGCACGCGGAAATACACGGATACATCCGTAGACTCGAGACACAATGCATTTTTGGGACATTCAGGTGTATGGACCAATGTTTTATTTTCTGAACAAACCAGAAATCTTTAATGAGCAGCTAGATTTGTCTCGCATTAACTGGCTGAGTTAATGCTAGTTAATACAACATCGAAGCAGCTGAAATCCACAGCTGTGCGTGTTCATGGAGCTTGCATTTTCACCTGCTGGACATCACTACCTGACAAGTTTAACTGTCTTCAGAACATTGCAGAGGCCTTATTGACAGTATTTGGCTCTACATGTCTGTGTGAGCAGATTTTCTCTCACATGAGTGTCCTCAGGTAGCCGTCTGAATGCTGGACACTCTGAGACCTGTGTCTCTGAGTGGGAGACCAGAGATCACATAACATGTCTGTTAATGTGTATTAACAGACATGCCATATTGGCTTAGTTTATTTTTCTTATCATTGTTGTGAGGAGACCCCAAATAGCATTTGTATTTTCTGTTGTACAGTTCATTTGCTGTTATGGAATTCTTGTTATGGATAAAAAGTGTCTTTTTTTGTTTCAAAATAGCTGATAACTATTCACTGATAGCTGCCAACATCTGCGAACAAATATAATTCTATAAAGTGGTTCTATATATTGTGTAACTGTTCATATAGAGCGTTATTAAATTTATTGCTAATGCAATCATATGGCACACTGACTTCTGAGGAAATTTTAAATGGCACTCGCCATCAGAAAGGTTGCCTATCCCTGGTTTAGACAGTCAGATTTGCTCAAGTAAGATTCTGTAAGCTCTCTTTTTACTGAGATCTGTAGAACTAATCAAGTATAAGCTGAAAGAGACAGTTAAAAATATATACATATGTGCTCATGTTTCATATATTATGCAAAGGCATGTATCAGGATTTATTTAGTAGTGTCTCCAAACAATTTCAGGGAATTCAAATCAAATCAAATCAAATCCATCCATCCATCCATCCATCTTCATCCGCTTTGTCCGGGGCCGGGTCGCGGGGGCAGCAGCCTAAGCAAAGAGGCCCAGACCTCCCTCTCCCCAGCCACCTCCTCCAGCTTATCCGGGGGAATACCAAGGCGTTCCCAGGCCAGCCGAGAGATATAATCTCTCCAGCGTGTCCTGGGTCTGCCCCGGGGCCTCCTCCCGGTGGGACATGCCTGGAACACCTCACCCAGGAGGCGCCCAGGGGGCATCCTTGTCAGATGCCCGAACCACCTCAGCTGGCTCCTTTTGATGTGGAGCAGCAGCTGCTCTACTCTGAGCCCCTCCCGGATGGCCGAACTTCTCACCCTATCTCTAAGGGAGAGGCCAGCCACCCTTCGGAGGAAGCTCATTTCTGCCGCTTGTATCCGCGATCTCGTTCTTTCGGTCACTACCCACAGCTCGTGGCCATAGGTGAGGGTAGGGACGTAGATCGACCGGTAAATTGAGAGCTTCGCTTTTACACTCAGCTCCCTCTTCACCACGACGGACCGGTGCAGCGTCCGCATTACTGCAGCTGCAGCCCCAATCCGTCTGTCGATCTCCGGCTCCCTTCTCCCATCACTCGCGAACAAGACCCCGAGATACTTGAACTCCTCCACTTGGGGCAGGAACTCATCCCCAACCCGGAGTGGGCACTCCACCCTTTTCCGGCTGAGAACCATGGCCTCAGATTTGGAGGTGCTGATGCTCATTCCCGCTGCTTCACACTCGGCTGCGAACCGTTCCAGTGCGAGCTGGAGGCCCTCACCCGATGAAGCCAACAGAACCACATCATCTGCAAAAATCAGAGATGAGATTCTGAGGCCACCAAAGCGAAAGCCCTCCGCCACTTGGCTGCGCCTAGAAATCCTGTCCATAAAAATTATGAACAGAACCGGAGACAAAGGGCAGCCCTGGCGGAGCCCATCACCCACCAGGAACGAGTCCGACTTATTGCCGGCAATGCGAACCAAGCTCTTGCAACGGTTGTATAGGGATCGAATGGCCCGTAGCAATGGGCCAGACACCCCATATTCCCGCAACACCTCCCACAGGACACCCCGAGGGACACGGTCGAATGCCTTCTCCAAGTCCACAAAACACACGTAGACTGGTTGGGCAAACTCCCATGCACCCTCAAGTATCCTGGAGAGGATAAAGAGCTGATCCAGTGTTCCGCGACCAGGACGAAAACCGCATTGTTCCTCCTGTATCCGAGGTTCGACTAACGGACGAACTCTCCTTTCCAGCACCCTGGCATAGACTTTCCCAGGGAGGCTGAGGAGTGTGATCCCCCTGTAGTTGGAACACACCCTCCGGTCCCCTTTCTTAAAGATGGGGACCACCACCCTGGTCTGCCAGTCCACAGGTACTGCCCCTGATCTCCACGCAACATTGCAGAGGCGTGTCAACCAGGACAGCCCTACAACGTCCAGAGCCTTCAGGAACTCGGGGCGGACCTCATCAACACAAACTCATCAAATCAAATCAAATCACTTTTATTGTCACATCACATGTGCAGGTACATTGGTACAGTACATGTGAGTGAAATTCTTGTGTGCGAGCTTCACAAGCAACAGAGTTGTGCAAAATACAATAATGTAAACAAGCAAAATACAAGAATGGCTACATCTGAAACTAATAAATATATGTACAATATATAATAGTATATGCATTTCTGGATGTGTATACTAAATATTTTTCTACGTGTGTGTGTGTGTGTGTGTGTACACATATTTTACAAATTAAATAGAGTAAACAATAAATAAAAAATATAAAATATACAGAGTTGAGACATGTGCAAAACAGTGGCATTACTGTACAGTATGGAGTGCATAATGTTAAAGTTCCAGTAGTGAAGCTGAGGTGTCTATGACGTGTTCAGCAGTCTGATGGCCTGGTGGAAGAAGCTGTCTCTCAGTCTGCTGGTACGGGACCGGATGCTGCAGAACCTCCTTCCTGATGGAAGTAGTCTGAACAGTTTATGGCTGGGGTGACTGGAGTCCTTGATGATCCTCCCCGCTTTCCTCAGGCACCGCTTCCTGTAGATGTCTTGGAGGGAGGGAAGCTCACCTCCAATTATCCGTTCAGAGCACCGCACTACTTGCTGGAGAGCTTTGCAGTTGTAGGCGGTGCTGTTGCCATACCAGGTGGTGATGCATCCAGTGAGGATGCTCTCAATGGCACAGTGATAGAAGGTCCTGAGGATGCGGGGGCTCATGCCGAATCTTTTCAGTCTCCTGAGAAAGAAGAGGCGCTGCTGCGCCTTCTTCACTGTTTTGTTTGTGTGTACTGACCACGTAAGATCCTCAGCCAGATGTACACCAAGGAACCGGAAGCTGCTCACTCTCTCCACAGCAGCGCCGTTGATGGTGATGGGGGTGTGTACTTCTCTGCACCTCCGGAAGTCCACTATCAACTCCTTTGTCTTTGCGACGTTGAGGGTGAGATGGTTGTCTTGACACCAGTGGGTCAGGGCGCTGACCTCCTGCCTGTAAGCCGTCTCATCACCATTGGTGATAAGACCCACCACTGTAGTGTCGTCCGCAAACTTCACAATGATGTTGGAGTTGTTAGTGGCTGTGCAGTCGTAGGTGTAGAGTGAGTATAGGAGAGGGCTCAGTACACACCCCTGTGGAGCACCAGTGTTCAGTGTGATGGGGGATGAGGTGATGCTGCCCAGTCTGACCACTTGGCGTCTGTCAGACAGGAAGCTAAGGATCCAGCTGCAGAGGGAGCTGCTCAGTCCTAGATCCTGCAGTTTCCTGTCCAGCTTCGAGGGAACGATGGTATTGAATGCTGAGCTGTAATCTACAAACAGCATTCTCACATAGGTGTCTCTCTTCTCCAGGTGTGACAGGGCAGTATGTAGTGTCAGGGCTATGGCATCATCAGTGGACCTGTTGTGGCGGTATGTGAACTGTAGAGGGTCCAGTGAGTCGGGTAGTGCAGAGCAGATGAAGTCCCTGACCAGCTTCTCGAAGCATTTGCTTACGATGGGGGTCAGGGCTACAGGTCGCCAGTCGTTCAATGAGGAGATGGTGGAGGATTTGGGTACAGGGACGATGGTGGCCATTTTGAAGCAGGCTGGGACTACAGACAGAGAGAGGGAAAGGTTGAAGATGTGCGTGAACACTCCAGCCAGCTGAGCCGCGCATGACTTGAGGACGCGGCTGGGAATCTCGTCCGGACCAGTAGCTTTGTGTGCGTTCACCTTCCTGAAGCACTTCCGCACATCCTCCTCAGAAACAGTGTGCGCACTGACGTCATCCGCGGTGCGCACACTGTCCGGTCTCATGGTGTTCGCTGTGTCGAATCTAGCGTAGAATACGTTTAGATCCTCACACAGAGAGGCCGTGGTCTGCGGTGTGCTGGTTTTCCCTCTAAAGTCTGTGATCGTGTTTAGTCCCTGCCACATACTCCGAGGGTTGTCAAACTGTTGCTCCACCCTGTCCCTGTACTCACGTTTGGCTGCTTTGATCGTCTTCCGGAGTTGGTAATGTGCGTGTTTGTAGTCCGATGTGTTCGCGGAGGCAAAGGCGGTGCTCCGTGCCGCGCGAACATCTCCGTTGATCCAGGGTTTTTGATTTGGGAAGGATTTAACTGTTCTGGATGGGACGACATCTTCCATGCATTTCCTGATAAATCCGCAGACTGAGTCTGTGTACTCATCAATGTCCCTAGCAGCCACGTGAAACATTTCCCAGTCCGCGTGATCAAAACAGTCCCGCAGCGCAGACTCCGATTGGTCCGTCCAACAGTGCACCGCCCTCCGGGTTGGAGCTTCCTGTTTCAGCTTCTGCCTGTAGGCGGGCAGGAGCAGGATGGAGCGGTGATCTGATTGGCCGAATGGGGCGCGGGGGAGGGCTTTGCATGCTGTGTCAACACTCGGATCCAGATGTAAGAATTTCTAAGATGACAAAAACGCTACTCTCGCAGGAATACAAGTATGAGGATCACTACACGGTGTAAACACTGTTCTCATATTTATTATGTTGAATATTGTTATAAGGTGGAGTGGTGGTTAGCCCTCCTGCCCCACAGCAAAAAGATCCTGGGTTCAATCTGGCTGCAGCCTTTCTGTGTGGATTTTGAATGTTCTTGCTGTGTCTGCATGGGTTCGCTCTGTGTACTGCAGCTTCCCACAGCCCAAAAACATGCATAGTGTTAGGTCAGTTGGAGAGTCCAAATTGCCCGTAGATGTGAATGTGTACAGTGAATGCCTCTCGATGTGTTACCCCTGTGACAGATTGGTGACCTGTCCATGGTTGTACCCGTTTGGCTGTTGAGATAGGTAACCCTTAATTGGGTAAGTGTAAGAAAATGCCTGGAATAATGTTATACAGATATACTGTACACTGTGTTCTCACCAAAGCAGTACTCATGTAGAGGAACATGTCTGTATACTGGCTCCAAAACCACACATGAATCTAAATATACAGTTACAGCTGGTCATATATGTTATGATGTGGTAGATAATGTGCAGGTAAATCAAAAGAAAGACAGAAAAATAAATAGCATAGAGTGCCACACTGTTTCCCTCATATACAACAATATACAGTAATGTCTGTGTAACTACACATAGTCAGTGCAGGCTGCAGAAATTGGGGATTAAACCATGTAACATTATAAGGACCTGGGCTTATTCAAATCCACAGCTTTAAATTTATGTTGTTAACCATGGATGTTTTCAGTCACTCGTATATTTACGAAGGCACGCAAGAGACTGTGCTGTGTGTATGAGTGTGTGTGTACATTTGAACAGTGCTATGTGTTATTTTCATAACTTCTTGCCCTAAGCCTGCACAAATTGCAAATTTCCTCCGCTCTTATGAGAAAACAGTTTCACATTGTTCAGATTTTCCATCTTTTTAATATTATTTCTGACTCCTTTTATATACTTTGACCACTGTCACATTTAAGGTGCTTTTAAAATGCCATCGGCCCTTTAACTTAATATCATCATTCATTTACTGGACTGGACTGGACTGGACTGGCGAGTTCAAAAGCAACACTTGTTGAGGTGGGTGAGTTTACTCAGCGGAGCTCCCAGTGAATCTGATCAAACTATTTCTGAATCAAAAGCCTAGTTCTCAGTGACATTTATGGAATTTTACATGACTAGTGCAAAGCTTTTGTTTGGTAATTTCTAGTAAGTTCATCTGGTTGAACTAGATGAAGTCCAGACTGACTATGACTTGCCTCTTCAAAGCATTTCAGACATTTTGCCTCCGAGTCTTAAAACACTCAATCTTTAGAACTGAAAATCTGGTAGTGACTTGAATTGTTTGTTCCAAACATGATTAGCTACCCCCAGGTTATTTCAAAGTTGTTTGATAAATGGGAACTGAATGTGTCTGCCATGTTTTGCACGAATCCTCATTGTACACAATTGAGAATCACAATAATGCAACACAAATCTACAAAAATACTGAACTTTAAATTTTTTTCTTTAAACAAATCTTTGTGGCTTAGCAATTTGCTCATCCAATAATGAACTAAACTCTTAAGTATGACTTTGCTGGTACATTTTTATCGTTTTTTTTTTTTTTTTTTTTACTGAATGGAACACAAACGTAATACATTAAAGAAAGAACAGAATATCAACCAAGAGTCAAAACACACACAATACTGATTACATGTGTTCAAGTTTTTGTTATTATGGAAAATTTTAGGACAAAATAAGGAACTGAAAACGTGAATATAATTAGCATTTCACATGATAGATTTTTCTTATTCTTTATTACAAATTGTGTCATCTGTAGCTAAATTATGTTTGGGAAATTACTAGCATTTAAGCTCCACAGCTTAAAAGGCATTACATTTTGGAATAAGTATAGTATATCAGATACATTTTGGTCCAGTTGTCACATACTGATGCATAATAGGGATCCCACTGAATTACTTAACGAGTATGTTGCAGGTATAACATTTTTCAGCATATCTCACAGAGTGCAGCAGAAACCCCTCTACATCCTAAATCAACACAGTGAGACCTTGGACACATTTCTTCCACTCACGATGCCACTGTTCTAGCACTTTTAAAGTTAAAAAAAAAAACAATGTAGGAGAAGTCTGTTGCATGTGAAAAACGTTTGCCTTCTGACACAGTAAAAGTTCAGAAAGGGTATATTTTAACTCAAAGAATGACCTTTTCCTAAGCCTTTCTCAGTTTTTGTACCTTAACATAACTACAAGAGTAGACTACGAAAAGTAAAATCAAAACAAAACTAGATAATTAAAAACAAAGTTTTAGACACAAGGATGCCTTCTGGGTTTGGATTTTATACCACAAACTCCACTGAGTTCCTCGTTTGGACATTTGTTCATTTTTATACTACTTCTTTTGACAAAATTTTACTGTGCATAATGAGAAATTACACTAACGTGTCCTTAACAAGCAGCATAAGCGATGTGTATGGGCTGAGAGAGTATTGGATTGCAGCTTGCTCTGTCAGCTGCCTGTTACATACAGTAGCTTGCAAAAGTATTTGGCCCCCTTGAACTTTTACACATTTTGTCACATTACAGCCACAAACATGAATCAATTTTATTGGAATTCCACGTGAAAGACCAATACAAAGTGGTGTACACGTGAGAAGTGGAACGTAAATCATACATGATTCCAAACATTTTTTACAAATAAATACCGTATTTTCACGACCATAAGACGCACTGTACTAAAAGGTGCAGTCTCAGTTATGTGTGCCATTACTGTATTTAACACACACATAAGGCGCACTGGATTATAGGGCGCATACAAGTACCGTATG